>NC_044326.1:1676450-2276450 GCF_007399415.2 Gopherus evgoodei
TTCCCTTGTTGTGAGACTCAAGGGATTTGGGTCTTGGGGTCCCCAGGGAAGGTTTTTCAGGGGGACCAGAGTGCCCCAAAACACTCTATTTTTGGGTGGTGGCAGCAAGTTACCAGGTCCAAGCTGGGAGCTAAGCTTGGAGGTTTCATGCTAACCCCCATATTGTGGACGCTAAGGTCCAAATCTGGACTAAGATTATAACACGCTATATTAAATGTGCTTAGGCAAGTCCCCTAATCATCTTCCCAGAATTCTTATGGCATTGGAAAAAAATTGCCTAAATTGGCCTTGTGAGCAAAACATGTGTTAAGCATAGAATACACCACATTGATAGGTATTATGTGCACGATATTAATGACTATACATTCCTATACAAGTGCTGGGAAGTTACGTTAACTGAATGTATGAGACTCTTCCTACATTCTGTTCACCACGTCACGTGTCCCACAACACTTCACAAAGCTGAAGTCGGCTTTGGCTTAGAAAATGGGACACTCGGTCAAAGGCAAAAATACATTAACGTTCTGCCCTGGCACAAGCCGGGGAGATGCCTTCACAGACCAGTACCTGGAATGTTGGTACCCGAACAAAACTAAGGAAGTCCAGAACAACAAGTGAAGGATCTGGGACAGCCGGGTGGGTTGGGTTTTAGTGATGTAGAGAGAGATCTGTACCTTGTAAAATCATCTTATAAATACTGCTCGCTGAAATGCACGTCTTTGAAGCATACCTTCTGTGCAAGGCGAACACACTGAGAATTTCCTTCCATGCCTCCTTTCCTTATCGCACTGTTGTGTCTTTCGACAATACACCTGCTCGGTTTGGTTATCTGGTATTGAGTATTTTTAAAAATGAACTGCAAGGTGCAGTCAAACTGGCCACACCCTGTGGCGTTAATACCCTGATGAGCCCAGGTCAGGAGTGTCATAACTCTCCTACTCAGATCTGAACCTTAGAGTTCAGAACATGAGAAGCTAGCATGAAACCTCCAAACTTAATTAGCAGCTTGGATCTGATATCGCTGCCACCAGGCAGAAAAGTTTCAGTGTCTGGCTCACTTTGGTCTCCCCAAAACCTTCCCTGGGGAACCCCCAAGACTCAGATGCCCTGAGTCTCACCACAAAGGGAAATAACCCACTTCCCTTCTCCCTCTTCCCCTCCAGGTGTTCCCTCCCTGGGTTCCTGGAGAGATATACAGATTCAAGCTGGTAATTAAGTTTGGAGGTTTCATGCTAGCTTCTCATGTTCTGAACTCTAAGGTTCAGATCTGAGTAGGAAAGTTATGACATGGTGGCAGAGGTGGGATTTTTGAGTTTTCCATCTTGTACGTACCATGTTATGTCCTCAGGAACACTCTCCAAGAACTGTTCCACTTGTATGAGGAGGTGTAGTTTGTCCAAGGATTTAACATTGTTTCCTGATATTCAGGCCTCATAATTTTTCCCAACGTAGTAGGCGTGTCTGGGAAATGACACATCTGGTTTCCACTGTTGGGTTCTGAAACGCCGATGGGCATGATCCGGGGTTATCCCCATTCTGTATCTGGCCTTGGTCTGAAAAAGTTTATAGTCGTTCATGTTCTCCTTAGGCATTTCAGCTGCCACCTCTGCTAAAGGCCCACTGAGCTGTGGCCTCAATTCTACCATGTACTGGTCTTCAGAGATGCTGTGCCAAAGACAGGCTCTTTCAAAATTTTCCAAGAAGGCCTCAGTGTCATCACCTGCCTCGTAGGTGGGAAATTTCTTGGGATGTGGAACCATAATTGGCGAAGGGTTGTTAGGATTGGCTGTGTTCTGTTGCTTAGCCTTTTCTAATTCCAGGGCCTGCCGGTGGGCTTTGGTGTTAATACCCTGATGAGCCCGGGTCAGGAGCGACTGGGATCAAACGTTAAAACTGACCATCTTTGGAATTTTATTTTGTTACCTTTCTAATAGTAAATCTTTCACCCCCACCAACCCCCGTATCACCATGGTACCCTGGCACCTTAAAAGGCTGCAATGGAGACATTCAAAACCTCAGTAAGAAACCAAACGTCAGGATCCTCTGCAGCCCTCATCCTTACCCATCAGCTAGGAAAACAGGGGCACGTCTACACTGCAATAAGAGACCCACGGGGGAGGGTCTCAGAGCCTGGGCCCAGCCTGAGCCTGAGCATCTACACTGCTCTTTCTATCCCCACAGCCCGAGCCCCACGAGACTTGGTGCTGCGGGTTTTTCATTGCAATGTGGATGTACCCTGGAAGTCCAGGTTCCCCTTTCTGCCTCACAGACTGAGCTTAGCCTGCTTTGAGCACTCTGACTGGGTGACCCCTTCCGACTAGCCCAGTGGCCTGGCTAACTGGCTCATCTGTGATCCTGCCTAAGACCTGGGACTTGCCTCCAGCGTTAACATTTACAGGGGAAGGAGATGGCTGCATCTCAAACAGGGAGCAGAGGTTTAGCTGAGCGCCATAATGAGCAGCCAAGTACAGCGATGAACAAAAACGAAATGACTCCTCCCCCATTCTAGATAACTGCACAGTGGATCCAGTGCCAGCTTTTCCCAGACTGGAGAGAAGGTGGCCATTTCAGCCAACGAAGTCGTCATTATTCATAAACAATAAGATCATCTAAACTCCAGTCCATTCAAATGTGTTTCACTGTGTCTGTGTGTTCTGAACTCAGGGCCAGGCCCAGCTTTTTTGCCACCCCAAGTGGCAAGGCAGGGGAGGGGGGGGAATAAAGCCAATCCAGAGCACCTCAATCGTGCCGCTTCATTCTTCGGCGGCAATTCGGCAGCGGGTCCTTTGGTCCCTCCCTCCCTCTTTGGCAGCACCTTGGCAGCAGCTCAAAGAGGAAGAGAGGGACTCGCCGCCAAAGACCCGGATGTGCCACCTCTTTCCATTGGCCACCCCAGGCACCTGCTTCCTTCACTGGTGCCTGGAGCCGGCCCTGTCTGAACTACGAGGGCCCAACCTTACCCCAAATCACTGGCATTACATCCCTGGGCAATCACGTGTGTTTAGAAACATGCCAGCCAATCAGAGCAAGATTCTACTTTTCTATATCCCCCCCCCCCCACCTCAAGGCATTTCACAAAGACTGATTATTCTCCTGCCCCACACCTGTGGGACAATCACCTCAGCGTAAACAGTTTGCAGAGTTCATGGACATTTCAGTCCATGGCTCGAAAGAAATTGCAAGCCACCTGCAAAGCAAAGGCCAGTCCTAGACTGGACGGGGAAGGAGCTGGTACAGACCTCGAGGGGCGATGCCCACCCTGGAAGCCCAGTGCCCCCTGCTTCTGGGAAGGGCGAGGGTGCTGGGATTCCTACCAGGGCCTTCTCAAAAGACAGTGCACAACTGGCTACACCTTTCCTATCAGTCTCTGGCAAGGAGCTAACTCAGCCCTGGGCTCCTGTTTCATTGATGGAAGAGAAAAAGATCTTCTCTCTCTCGCTCACACACACACACACGAACAAAAAGGCCTCCCTGGCAGTTTTGGAATGGAGGAGGGGCAGGAAATAGACAAGGGGTACAAAGATGTTTGATATTCTACCCTGTACTGTATCCCTCCTCCTCTGCCTCTGTTTTCAGCTCCTCACCCCGCGCGAACAGCTCAAGTGCTCCTTACTGCTGATCACAGCCTTAGCACAAGCAGCCACTAAGTGCAACGGACATGATTCTTGACTGCTACATGGGGCTCACACCTGCAATTCAACTGCCCAGCGTCTTTCGCACTGCTGCAGCTTGGCAAAGATATAAGCAGCAGCAGCAGCAAAGCCAGGCAGATTCAGCCTGACTACACGGCACTAGTTCATACTCAGAGGGTTTTCTTTGTCATCACACTGAGATACACATTCGTTATATATAAACTGATGTTCTAGGCCTTTTATTTGACACTGGCAAGAAGGAAATTTGCCCTAGCAAGTAAACTGATGGTGTCAGGAATTAGTTAGCTGCATTGGGGGGAAGGGTAGCCCAGTGGTTTGAGCAGTGGCCTGCTAAACCCAGGTTGTGAGTTCAATCCTTAAGGGGGCCATTTGGGGATTGGCCCTGCTTTCAGCAGGGGGTTGGACTAGAGGATCTCTTGAAGTCCCTTCCAACCCTAATGATTCTATGTTCAATCTCATCTTCACATCAGCCAAACTCAGTCTAAGTTTGAGAAAATATTCACAAGAAAGTGCCAACTCCTCATTTCACATCCAGCCTTAAGCTGAATGCACCAAAAGCTAGGGACACTGGTGGAGCCCTTTGCAGATGCAAAATTTGGAGCTGCATCTGATTCACAAACACAGTCTGCAGGGCTCTAGACACAGGGACCCTTCAGAGCTGAAGATACAGATGCCACAGCCTAGTGTGGCAGCACAAATGAACAACAAGGGACAGGGAACAAAGTTTCTTCAGTTCTAGGTATGGCTCTATCCAAGTTCTTACACCCTGCCCAGGGCATAGGAAGTGCCAGACTGGATCAGACTTGTGGTCGATAGAATCCAGTATCCTCTCTCTTGACAGTGACCAGAACTAGCTGCTTCAGAGTAAGGGTCAAGAAACCCCACAAGATTATGTCAACTTCCCCCTCCTCCATGCAGAGTTCCCTCCTAATCCCTAACAGTGAGAGATCATCTTAAAGCCCTGAAACAGGAGCATTAACTATTATTGCTCTGCATATTCTTGTTATCCATACAAATGTCCAGTCCCTTTTTGTTGCTAAATTCTTAGCCTCAACAGCATCCAGTAGCAGTGGGTTCCGCAGGCTAACTATTCACCATGTGAAAATTTGTTTCCTTTTATCAGTTTTGAATTTCCTGCCTTTTTTTTTCCACTGAATGTCCCTTTGTTCTTGTGTTTGAGATAGAGAACAGACACTCCCAATCTACCTCCACTAGACCATACAGACTCATGTCCCTTCTTTCATCATCTTTCCCAGGTAAACAAGACCAGGCTCTTCAGTCTTTCCTCATGAGAGGTTTTCTGGTTTTTTCCCCCAGTCCCTTGATTCTTCTATGAACTCCCCATCAGTGACCCCACAGAGAGGAGTCCTGTCACTGGCTTCTTAGGTATCTTCAGACAAGTCATGTCACCACTTTGTGCCTCCCTTTCCCGCTCTGTTAAATGGGAATATCAATTCTGACCAGCTCCATGGGGTGAGGTTTGAAGTTTTCTGAGTGGACAGTTATTGGTCTGCGTGAAGTGGGTGAGTTTTACTGTTAGTATTGGCCCAGTTTTATTCTTTTGTATAGTAATTAGCTGAATATGCATCTAGACTCATTGATTTTAGGGCCGGAAGAGACCACTATGATCTAGTCTGACCTCCTGCATACCACATGCCAGGGAACCTCACCCTGCGATTTCTGGATTAAGACTATAACTTCACCATGAGCTCTACCAAATCTTTTAGAAAGGCAGACAGTTTTCATTCAAACATTGCAAGTGAGGGAAACCCCCCACATTCCTAGGTGTGTTATTGCATTGGCTATATTACTCTCCCTTAAAATTTGCACCCTGTCTCTTGTCTGAATCTGTCTAGCTTCGACTTTCAACAATGGTGCCTTGTTCTCCTGGACTGAAGATCCGTCGACCCTCAGAAGTCTCCTCCCCTCCGTAGGTATTTGCAGATTGTGATCGAGTCACCTTTTAACCTGCTCTTGGATAAATTACACAGACTGAACTTCTCTAGGCTCCCACCATAAGGCAGGCTTTTCCAGACCTCAAATCATTTTTGTAGCTTTTTTCTGAACTCCTCCCAGGTTTTCAGTGTAACTTTTGAAATGCAGACACCAGACCGGTACACAGCATCCAGCGGAGGTCTTACCAATGCTATATGCAGAGGTAATACCATCTCCCTACTTCTGTTTGATCTTCCCCTGCTTATACAGCCAAGGATTGCGTTCACCCTGCTCATGAGATCAAGGCACAGAGCTCATGTCCAGTCTAGAGTACTGGGGTGAGGGTTCAGGATGGCAATGTGTGATTCTGCAACAGAAGCCGTGGTCACATTGTTTTCAAGCTGGCGGGGCAGCAGGCTGTAGTTGGAGACAGGGCAATATCAGCCAGCCACTATCCAGCACAACAGGAAATCTGCTTAGCCACACCACTCTGATGTATAGTTTTCTATCTCTGCCTCCCCTGTCACTTTAGTATCGGAGCACCTCAGTCTTTCAGGTATTAAGCCTCTCATAACATGTGCTCTACCTCACTGGGGTAACTGTACAAGTGGGGAACTGAAGAACAGAGACTAAGTGACTAGTTCAAAGTTACACCAGGAGTCTGATGGAGCAAGGAAATAAATCCAAGTTTTCCGAGTCTCAGGGCAGGGCTACAGACTACAGAAATACTTGGTGTAACCGTCACTCAGGGGTGTGAAAAATCCACACCACTAAGCAACGTAGTTATACCAACCTAAGCACCAGTATAGACAGCAGAGCTTCTCCTGCCAATATAGCTACTGCCTCTCGCATGGGTGGATTAACTACACCGATGGGAGAGCTCTCTCCTGTCGGCAGAGAGCATCTTCATTAAAGTGCTGCAGCTGCACTGATGCAATGTAGACCTGACACCCTGGTGGAGCTCTGGAACCATTCTTCCTCTCCAGTCAGCACCCTCAGAGTACTGATGTTACATGCGCACCTGCACAAGCAGAAACTGGGTTGTGCACATAAGTAGAGGGCATTGAAAGGTGATTAATGGCCACACATACAGGCAGATTGCAATGTATACAACAAGGCACTGTTGAACAACTGAAGCATATCTTTTTCATGGACAATACTTAGCCTTTACACCCTCAAACCTCTGGGAGAGCATTAATCCACCCACATGCTACCCAGATTCCACAAACCCCCTTCCTCAAACTTCCCTCCGGCCTGGCTGAAGTATGGGGCTAGAGCCAGCACTCCTGAGTTCTATGGGCAGCTCCGACAGACACCCGTTTGTGGCACTGAGCACATGGGAGGGAGGACGCTGAGGTTCAGCCTAGGGTTTGGAAGGTTTCAGATAGGGACAAGCCACAAACAATACACATGATTGGGTCCTGGTGAGAAGTTCCCCTTTGATATCCAGCTGCTGGGAAGGCAATGGGTGCTAAGACTCCCATCAGGGTGCAGTCCCTGCGTGCTCTTCAAGGGCTCTGATTCTCATTCCTCCCCCACCCCTCTCTCTCTCACACATACACCCCTCTTCCCTCCCAGCTGCCAGAAAGGAAAATTGCTCTCTTACCCCTCCTGTGGCTGCTGCATGGTAGGGTGTCTGCTACTCTACCTTCCCCCAGGCTCCATATTTTGGGCAGCTCCTCCCTCCTCCCATACACTTCCACTACCAGCCTCTGTAGCAGCTCAGAGCTGTGGGAAGCATGAAATTGACATGATTCTTGTCAGTTTCACAGCCACACATTAAGTTCCCCCAAAGGCTGCAGTGAAAATCACTAGGATCTTTTCCACTTCTCTGCTGCTCCTTAGCAGAGCCCTGAGAAGCACCAGGTGCCCCAGAGTTGTCCATCAACAGATTCAGACAGCTGGCCCCACATCAGCTCATGCTGGGAAGTTTCTCTTCCTATCAAGAAGGGCTAGAAACACATGGCACCATTTTCAGAGCCACTGAGCACCCACCAATTTCACTGGAGCTGAGTGCCCTGGAAAAGTTGGGCTATTGAAAACAAAACAAAAGACTAAAAGCTTGGATTCTGCAGAAGCTAGGGGTTCACGCCCCAGACTCACCAGTAAGGTCGCAGAATTTGAGTGCTGATAGCGCCGTCTAAATGCCACATAACTCCTACCTAAGGAGGATTCTCACCTCTTCTACACAGACTCTGCTTTGAGCCATGTCTACCACCAATCCCACTGGCTTCAAATCCAGCGTTCCCTGTATCTCAGGTATCTAAAAGATCCAGAATTCCTGATCTTTTCCATTTAACCCTCTCTCATCACACCCTCACCCCAGCACTTCTACAGCCAGGCTACCAAGAAACATACCATGAGACCTTAATACCTAGTAATATATTGGGGGAGAGGTCACCAGGCGCCCCAGATGCATTCACACCTCTCTCATATCTCCTTCCCCCGCAGATGAGTTACCGTCCCAGCAGCTGAACAGACATTTCCCTGCCAGGGCTCTGTTCATTGCGGAGAGAGAAGCTCCCAGGCCAGCCAGGCTCAGCACAGCTCTTGTTCCAGCCCAGCGGCTGCGCGCAGACCCCACAAGGGGCAGGGAACAGACAGAAAGGAGAGACCCACTAGCGACAAGGGAGATTAGCCAGCTACAGAGCAGGGCTGGCGGTCACACTGCTGCATTCTCACCGCAGGCTGCAGCGGGAACTTTGCTTTGCCTTCCACTCTCCAGCGCCCTCTACCAGCAGCCAGCCAGCGAGCCCGCAGCAGGCAGGCAAACCGACCCTGCCTTGGAGAGAGACGGAGAGTTTCTCTTGGTGTAACAGGGGAAACTCCCCTCCCCACAGATGCCCGGGGAAGGGAAGGGTGGGAAGGAGAGGAAGAGAAGGAAGGGGAGGAGTGTCAGCGCATTACAGCGGCAATCACACAAAGGAGAAGAGGGGAGCTGAGGCAGGAAACTGAACTGGGAGCAGCAGGGCAGAAGGGCGTCAGAGGGGAGCTGGGGACTAGGACGAGGCAGGAAGGGGACAGGGGCAAATGGGGCAGGAGCAGGAGGCCTGGGGCGGGGCAGGTGAGGATAGGAAGAGGGCGGGGGTAGTGGGGATGGACTGAGGCAGGAGGGACCGGGAAGGGGGCATGACCTGAGGGGTAGCTGGAGTGGACTGAAGGGGACAGGAAGGGCCGGGGGGGACCAGGGCAGATGAGGGGCAGCATAGAAGGGGGCCGGGGGAATGGAACAGGTGAGGTGCCAGCTACGGAGGAGATGGTGGAAATGGAACAGATGAGGAGACAGGAAGGGACCAGGGAGGAATGGGACCGGTGTGGGGGCGGGACAGGAAGGCACCGAGGGGGGCACTGGGACAGGTGGGGGGGCAGGAAGAGGTCAGGGGAAAGTGGGGGGGGCACTGAGACAGATGTGGGGCAGGAAGGGACCGGAGCAGACGAGGAGGGTGGGGGCGTGGTACCGGGGTAGGGGGGGGTAGGGGCCGGGGAAGGGAGGGATCGGCCCAGAAGGGGGAGCGGGGCAGATGAGGGAGGGCGTGGTATCGGCGCGGAGTGGGAGGGGCCGGGGGTTAGAGCAGGTGAGGGGGGAGGAACGCGCCGGGGGGAGACTGGGACATGTGGGGCGAGAAGTGACCGGAGCAGACGGGGAAGCGGGGTAGGAAGGGGCGGGCGGGGGGGGTGGAGCAGGTGAGGGGGGGCGGGAAGGGACCGGGGCAAAGTGGGAGGGGCGGGCGGGGCACAGGGACAGATGTGGGGCGGGAAGGGGTCAAGCGGCTGGGGTGGGGGGGGGCCGCGAGCCTCTGCCCCGGAGACTCCCCGCCCCGCAGCGCTGCCCAGAGCCCCGCGCCACCCGCTCTCCGGCTCGCGGGGCGGGGCCCACACGGCTCCCGCCCGCTCTCATTGGCCCGATCCCGGCCCCGCCTCCTCGCCCGCTCATTGGCCAGGGCTGTTCTGGGGCCCGGGAGGCGCGTGCCGCCCCCCCCACGGGGAGGAGCGAGGAATCCCTGGGGGCGGTACCTAGAGGGAGGGGTCTCCCTGGGGGCGGGGCGATGGGTTAGACACGGACCAATGAGGAGCACGAGGGGCGGGACTCTGTGAGTCTGTGATTGGCACCCAGGGCTCCCCCCATGGGCTTCCCTGGGACCCCCGTGTGCTGCTGGGGGCCCCACTGCCTGCGGGCTGGGCCCCGCCCCACCCACTGCCCATCCCCCCTCCCTGCCCCCCCATCCCATCCCCACCCCCTTCCTCTCCCCGGCCCCCGCTGCTGAATTCACACTGAGCTCTCGGCCGCGGACACTGCCACCGCGCTCCGGGCGTGTCCGGCCCGGAAAAGACCGAGTTGTCTGTCCCGGCTGAGCTGTGTCCTCCCCTGTGCGGGCAGGTGCTTTACCTCCACCTGGGCACAGCTGTGCCCGTCTGCCTCTGCCTGGGCGCTCCGCCCCCGCCCGCCCCGCACAGCCCCGCTGTCTCTTGCCGTCTCTGCCAGACGTACGGAGCAGGGGGACTCCAGCTTTTCCCCAAACCCCAACATCCTAATTAATTCATGATGTGCCCCTTCCCACACAACCTCTGCCCACCCCCCAAACACCAGCTGTGATCCCGGGACCAAAACATCCGATGGGCCCCAAACCCGCACCCGATCCGCCGCCTCCCACCCTCCAACACACCTCACTGCTTTCTCCCAGTCCCTCAAATCGGCGCTGCCCCCCCCCAACACCGGTCTGCCCCCACCCACCCCCCAACATCGGGTCTGATCCCAGGCCTCCCTTCTGGCTTTACGATCGAGAAAGTCAGTCCTGGGGTGGAGGTGTGAACCTTTCAGAGACTTTGTCCCCTTAACATGCAGGAGGCTACAAGTCCCCCGCGGGGCCCAGTGGCTGCAGGACATGATGGGACTGGGGGCCGCTGCGGGCGGGGGCCGTGGGGGGGGGGCAGAGGACCCGGGCAGCGGTGAACGGGGACGACGGTTCCCCCGAAGGGACCGAGCCTCCCTCTCTTCCCCAGCTGCAGCTCCACAGGGCCGGGCTCACGAGCCACTTGTGCCCGGGCCAGAGCGCGGCTGCCTTTTCCCAGCCCCTCATTTGTGCGGGTGCCGGCGGAGCCTTGTCATGAGGCTGTCGAGCTGGTCAGTGCAGGGACAGGCTCGGCGTCCCGGGTTGTCGAGCTTGGTGTGAGGAAGGGATCGGAGCTACTTCTGGGCCCGAGAGTGCTCCCCCCCACTGCCCTTCCCCCCTTCCTCACTCCTGGACCGAGCTGACCAGCTCAGGGCCACCTGCAGCTCCCGCAGGGGCAGGTGGCCGGGGAAACACCTCCGGGGTTTCCCCACCTCGAATGCAGCGCGGGGTTGCTGAGCCCTGCCCCTCGGGGCCTCGGTCTCGTCGGGGCAGACTCGGCCAATGGCACGTAGGTACCCGGCCGCCTGCGTGTTGGCCCTCGAAGGTAACGCACTGCGCGTGCGCGTGTGTTCGAGTGTAGGGCCCACGTGCTGACATTCCGCTCCCTGCGATGTGATCCTTGCTAGCGCTCTCAGGCCTAGCGGGGTGACTCATGGCCATGGTGGAGCCGTCGGTCCACCCGCCGGAGCATCATGACCAGCAGTTATAAATGGAGGGCCCTCAACGCGGCTGCCAGCGGAGGGCGCCCCCAGAATTCGCTGGAGCCAGTTAGAGGATCCCCTCCTTCGCTCTGCTCTCGGGTCTGGCCCGCCCCTGGGCAAAGGGCCTGAGCGAAACTGCTGCTCCCCACCGCCAGGGAGGTGGGGGCCGACAGCCCTTCTTCGCCGGGAGGGTTGACCTGGTGGCCGGTTTGCAAGGAGAAACTTGACAGCCCTTTTCCCTGCTGGCCGCTCCTGGCCCCGCCGCTGAGGAGCAGCTGCAGGACCCCCCAGCCGGGGCTCCCGCTCCGCTCCCGGCCCCACGCCCGGGATCCCCGGGCTACCGCCCGCCCAGCCGCGCTCCCGCCGACGGTGGTTCCCCGGCTGCCTCTTGGCTCCGCTCCCCCGGGAGGTTCCGGCCCCGCGACCGACGGCCCCGCGGCTGCCTCTAACCCTAACCCAAAGGGAAGAGGTAAAAAGTGGCGGGGCCAGGTTCTAAGTGTAGCAAACACTGGCCATTAGCCCCACGCCCCCTGGCTCCTCCCGGTCTCCCCCCCCCCCCTCATTAACCCCCGCCGGCTCTGGACTCTTGCGGGCTTCCTGGGGGTGTGGATACCCCCGTTCCCGCCCGGTCCGGGGAGAGTCTTTCCTGCCCAGCCAGCTCTGCAGGTGTCCCCCGCTGGGCTGCGCTGCCCAGCCCCACCGGGGGGTGGTCCTGACCCCCTGCCCTGGGCTCCAGGCTCCTGCGCCGCGCCAGGGCTCCGGTCCAGACAGCGCAGCCTGCGCCCCTGCCGTGCCGGCCCTCATCTGGATCCCGCCGCACGCCTGTCCTGCGCCGCTGCCTGTCCCCCGGCCCCGCGCCCGGGCTCCCGCTCCTGAGTCGCTGCCCGAGCTTCGCTCCATGGCGCTGCTGGGCCTGGCCGGGCTGGGCCGCCGCTGGAGGTGGCTGCGGCGATGTTGGGGCCGCGCTGAGCGTGTGGGGCGCGGTGGCCCAGGAGCCGGCACCCTCGCTCCTCCGGCGGCGCCTGCCCCCAGCGCTGGCCCCATTGCTCCTCCGGCCATGCCTGCCCGCAGTGCGGCCCGGCAGGTGCCCGCCCCAATGGCTCCTCCAGCCGCGCCTGCCCCCAGCGCCAGCCGGGCAGGCCCCGCTTTTGGAAAACGTGCTGAGGGGAAGGGGTTGCTTTCACTGCACCCCGCTAGCTATATGCTAGTAAGCAAGATTTAGAGTTTGTAAGTGAATATTAAAAAAACCCCACAAATTCTTTTGTCAATCTTGAAAGGGGGGGTTGTTGTTTCAGTGGAAATGTCTAGTGTCATGTCATTCAATAATTGATCAATGACAGTGTCACTTACAAATAACAAAGGAAACAAGTCTAAAGCAAAAGAGCCCCCCCTTCTTATGAATAACGTGGAGTTTTGGTCAATGTGTCAGGAAATAAATGACATTTTCAATGAAAGAATTAGATCTATAATGCCCCTGACACGAGAAAAGTGTTCAATGTAAAAGAGTCGAGTCTTTATTTTCTCCCTGGCTTTTTTTTTTTGTACTCCCCATATTCAATGTACACATCAGCATTGCCTACTTTCCCTATACAAAATCTGGCCAAATGCTCCTCTGGGGGGCCAAAGAGTTCTCAGACTTTTGTAGTGGTGATCCTTTTCACACAGCGAGCCTCTGAGTGCAAGCACCCTCTTATATATATTAAAAACACTTTTTTAGATATTTAACACAATTAGAAACGCTGGATGCAAAGCGGGGTTTGGGGTGGAGGTGAACAGTTCTGGACCCCCCCCCCATGCAATAACCCCAGGAACTCCTGCAATTACAGGATCTGGATCACGCTTTCCATATGGATGGTTGAGGTGATCATATGTATGAGGGCAAGGGGAGATACTGACGCCGGGAACTTCAAAAATCTGGATGTTGATGTGAATTTCCCCCAAAATGTGCGCTTGTTATACGATCCAGGCTTTTGGTGTGATTGGGCTGCTCTCTAATGGAGTAGAATTGGTTTTTTATTGGGTGATATCAGTAAAAAAAGGCTGACCAGGATTGCCTTTAAATTGCCATGTGGTGGTTATTACAGGCTCAACTTCCATTCATGTTCTTTTCACAAACTCCAGTCCCTGCGGTATGATCCCTGTGGGGGAGGCTGCCCCCTTCTGCTGCCGGGCACGGTTAGTCCCAGGGCGGCTTGCACAAGCAGCTAGGTCCCGGATCCCTGTCCAGGTGGACCCGATCCTTTCCCCAACATCAGAGGTCTGGGGCTAAGACACATCAGAGGGTCGGTCACAAGGCCAGGGGTGTTGGGACACTTTTTGCAGTGGGGGCTGAAATTACCTCGCCCCGCCCCACCCGCGCGCCCCCGCGCCCGGGGCCACAAGCGAGGGGCTGTGGCTCCGGGGTGGGGTGGAGACGGGGTCAGGGTAAAAGGCTGGTCTGGGACCATAGCTGGGGACGGGAGCAGAGCCCCGGAGCGGCTGTAGCCGCGAGGACGCCGGTCGCGGGGCCGGGAACCTTCCAGGAGCGCGGGGCCAAGAGGCAGCCGGGGAAACACCGGGCGCGGGAGCGCGGCTGGGCGGGCGGTAGCCCGGGGATCCCGGGCGTGGGGCCGGGAGCGGAGCGGGAGCCCCGGCTGGGAGGTCCTGCAGCTGCTGCTCAGCGGCGGGGCCAGGAGCGGCCAGCAGGGAAAAGGGCTGGCAAGTTTCTCCTTGCAAACCGGCCACCAGGTCAACCCTCCCGGCGAAGAAGGGCTGTCGGCCCCCACCTCCCTGGCGGTGGGGAGCAGCAGTTTCGCTCAGGCCCTTTGCCCAGGGGCGGGCCAGACCCGAGAGCAGAGCGAAGGAGGGGATCCTCTAACTGGCTCCAGCGAATTCTGGGGGCGCCCTCCGCTGGCAGCCGCGTTGAGGGCCCTCCATTTATAACTGCTGGTCATGATGCTCCGGCGGGTGGACCGACGGCTCCACCATGGCCATGAGTCACCCCGCTAGGCCTGAGAGCGCTAGCAAGGATCACATCGCAGGGAGCGGAATGTCAGCACGTGGGCCCTACACTCGAACACACGCGCACGCGCAGTGCGTTACCTTCGAGGGCCAACACGCAGGCGGCCGGGTACCTACGTGCCATTGGCCGAGTCTGCCCCGACGAGACCGAGGCCCCGAGGGGCAGGGCTCAGCAACCCCGCGCTGCATTCGAGGTGGGGAAACCCCGGAGGTGTTTCCCCGGCCACCTGCCCCTGCGGGAGCTGCAGGTGGCCCTGAGCTGGTCAGCTCGGTCCAGGAGTGAGGAAGGGGGGAAGGGCAGTGGGGGGGAGCACTCTCGGGCCCAGAAGTAGCTCCGATCCCTTCCTCACACCAAGCTCGACAACCCGGGACGCCGAGCCTGTCCCTGCACTGACCAGCTCGACAGCCTCATGACAAGGCTCCGCCGGCACCCGCACAAATGAGGGGCTGGGAAAAGGCAGCCGCGCTCTGGCCCGGGCACAAGTGGCTCGTGAGCCCGGCCCTGTGGAGCTGCAGCTGGGGAAGAGAGGGAGGCTCGGTCCCTTCGGGGGAACCATCGTCCCCGTTCACCGCAGCCCGGCTCCTCTGCCCCGCCCCCCACGGCCCCCGCCCGCAGCGGCCCCCAGTCCCATCATGTCCTGCAGCCACTGGGCCCCGCGGGGGACTTGTAGCCTCCTGCATGTTAACGGGACACAGTCTCTCAAAGGCTCACACCCCCACCCCAGGACTGACTTTCCCGATCCTAAAGCCGGAAGGGAGGCCTGGGATCAGACCCGATGTTGGGGGGTGGGTGGGGGCAGAGCGGTGTTGGGGGGGGCAGCACCGATTTGAGGGACTGGGAGAAAGCAGTGAGGTGTGTTGGAGGGTGGGAGGCGGCGGATCGGGTGCGGGTTTGGGGCCCATCGGATGTTTTGGTCCCGGGATCACAGCTGGTGTTTGGGGGATGGGCAGAGGTTGTGGGGGGAGGGGGCACATCATGAATTAATTAGCATGTTGGGGTTGGGGAAAAGCTGGAGTCCCCCTGCTCCGTACGTCTGGCAGAGACGGCAAGAGACAGCGCGGCTGTGCGGGGCGGGCGGGGGCGGAGCGCCCAGGCAGAGGCAGGCGGGCACAGCTGTGCCCAGGTGGAGGTAAAGCACCTGCCCGCACAGGGGAGGACACAGCTCGGCAGGGACAGACAACTCGGTCTTTTCCGGGCCGGACACGCTCGGAGCGCGGTGGCAGTGTCCGCGGCCGAGAGCTCAGTGTGAATTCAGCAGCGGGGGCCGGGGAGAGGAAGGGGGTGGGGATGGGAGGGGGGGGCAGGGAGGGGGGATGGGCAGTGGGTGGGGCGGGGTCCAGTCCGCAGGCAGCGGGGCCCCCAGCAGCACACGGGGGGTCCCAGGGAAGCCCATGGGGGGAGCCCTGGGTGCCAGTCACAGACTCACAGAGTCCCGCCCCTCGTGTTCCTCATTGGTCCATGCCTGACCCATCGCCCCGCCCCCAGGGAGACCCCTCCCTCTAGGTGCCGCCCCCAGGGATTCCCCGCTCCTCTCCCTGGGGGGGGGGGCGGCTCGCGCCTCCCGGGCCCCGGAACAGCCCTGGCCAATGAGCGGGCGAGGAGGCGGGCCAGGATCGGGCCAATGAGAGCGGGCGGCCCGGGGCTCTGGGGTCGCTGCGGGGCTGAGCGCGCGGGGAGTGTCGGGGCCAGAGCCTCGCGCTGTGCCCGGCCCCTTCATCTCCACATCTGTCTCAGTGCCCCGCCCCCACCTAACCCAACCCTCCGGCCCCTCCCACCGCGGTACCCCGCCCCCCCGTCTGCTCCGATCCCTTCCCCCCCACACACTTGCCCCGGCCCATCGCCGCCTGCCCCCTGTCCCAGCCCCGGCCCCTCCCACCCCGGTACCCCACCCCTCCTCATCTCCCCCGCTCTCCCCGCCTGCTCCGGTCCCTTCGTGCCCCACATCTGGCCAAGTGCCCCACCCCCCCTTTCCCCTGGCCCCTTCCCGACCCGCCCCCACACCTGTCCCATTTCTCCTGGCCCCTTCCTGCCTCCTCACCTGTCCCATTCCCCCGGCCCCCTTCTATGCTGCCCCTCATCTGCCCTGGTGCCCCCCCCGGCCTTTCCTGTCCCCTTTAGTCCACTCCAGCCACCCCTCATGTCACCCCCACTACCCCCGCCCTCTTCCTATCCTCACCTGCCCCGCCCCAGGCCTCCTGCTCCTGCCCCATTTGCACCAGTCCCCTTCCTGCCTCGTCCTAGTCCCCAGCTCCCCTCTGACGCCCTGTCATAAACAGATAGCTAAGGGTGATAGCTAAGGGTTAATGTCTCTTTCACCTGAAGCACCTGACCAGAGGACCAATCAGGAAACAGGATTTTTTTTTCAACTCTGGGTGGAGGGAAGTTTGTGGCTGAGTCTTTGTCTGTCTGTCTGCTTTTCTCTCAGCTATGAGGCGTGATTTCTGTTTCCTGCTCTCTAATCTTCTGTTTCCAAGTTGTGAGTACAGAGATCATGTATTTACATGTCTATAGTTGCTGAAGTGCTTTGAATTGTATTCTTTTTGAATAAGGCTGTTTATTCAATATTCTTTTAAGCAATTGACCCTGTATTTGTCACCTTAATACAGAGAGACCATTTGTATGTATTTTTCTTTCTTTTTTTATATAAAGCTTTCTTTTTGAGACCTGTTGGAGTTTTCTTTACTGGGAAACTTCAGGGAAATTGAGTCTGTACTCACCAGGGAATTGGTGGGAGGAAGAAGTCAGAGGGAAATCTGTGTGTGTTAGATTTACTAGTCTGATTTTGCATTCCCTCTGGGTGAAGAGGAAAGTGCTTTTGTTTCCAGGATTGGAATTACAGAGGGTGGACTCCCTCTGTTTAGATTCACAGAGCTTGTGTCTGTGTATCTCTCCAGGAGCACCTGGAGGGGGGAAGGGGAAAAGGATTATTTCCCTTTGTTGTGAGACTCAAGGGATTTGGGTCTTGGGGTCCCCAGGGAAGGTTTTTCAGGGGGACCAGAGTGCCCCAAAACACTCTAATTTTTTGGGTGGTGGCAGCAGTACCAACTCCAAGCTGGTAACTAAGCTTGGAGGTTTTCATGCTAACCCCCATATTTTGGATGCTAAGGTCCAAATCTGGGACTAAGGTTTGACATGCCCTGCTGCCCCCAGTTCAGTTTCCTGCCTCAGCTCCCCTCTTCTCCTTTGTGTGATTGCCGCTGTAATGCCCTGACTCTCCTCCTCCCCTTCCTTCTCTTCCTCTCCTTCCCACCCTTCCCTTCCCTGGGCATCTGTGGGGAGGGGAGTTTCCCCTGTTACACCAAGAGAAACTCTCCGTCTCTCTCCAAGGCAGGGTCGGTTTGCCTGCCTGCTGCGGGGTCGCTGGCTGGCTGCTGGTAGAGGCCGCTGGAGAGTGGAAGGCAAAGCAAAGTTCACACTGCAGCCTCCGGTGAGAATGCAGCAGTGTGACCGCCAGCCCTGCTCTGTAGCTGGCTAATCTCCCTTGTCGCTAGTGGGTCTCTCCTTTCTGTCTGTTCCCTGCCCCTTGTGGGTTCTGCGCGCAGCCGCTGGGCTGGAACAGGAGCTGTGCTGAGCCTGGCTGGCCTGGGAGCTTCTCTCTTCGCAATGAACAGAGCCCTGGCAGGGAAATGTCTGTTCAGCTGCTGGGACGGTAACTCATGTGCCGGGGAAGGAGATATGAGAGAGGTGTGAATGCATCTGGGGCGCATGGTGACCTCTCCCCCAATATATTACTAGGTATTAAGGTCTCATGGTATGTTTCTTGGTAGCCTGGCTGTAGAAGAGCTGGGGTGAGGGTGTGATGAGAGAGGGTTAAATGGAAAAGATCAGGAATTCTGGCTCTTTTAGATACCTGAGATACAGGGAACGCTGGATTTGAAGCCAGTGGGATTGGTGGTAGACATGGCTCAAAGCAGAGTCTGTGTAGAAGAGGTGAGACTCCTGCGTAGGTAGGAGTTATATGGCATTTAGACGGCGCTATCGGCACTCAAATTCTGCGACCTTACCGGTGAGTCTGGGGCGTGAACCCCGAGCTTCTGCAGAATCCAAGCTTTTAGTCTTTTGTTTTGTTTCAATAGCCCAACTTTTCCAGGGCGCTCAGCTCCAGTGAAATTGGTGGGTGCTCAGTGGCTCTGAAAATGGTGCCATGTGTTTCTAGCCCTTCTTGATAGGAAGAGAAACTTCCCAGCATGAGCTGATGTGGGGCCAGCTGTCTGAATCTGTTGATGGACAACTCTGGGGCACCTGGTGCTGCTCACGGCTCTGCTAAGGAGCAGCAGAGAAGTGGAAAAGATCCTAGTGACTTTCACTGCAGGCTTTGGGGGAACTTAATGTGTGGCTGTGAAACTGACAAGAATCATGTCAATTTCATGCTTCCCACAGCTCTGAGCTGCTGCAGAGGCTGGTAGTGGAGGTGTGTGAGAGGAGGGAGGAGCTGCCCAAATTATGGAGCCTGGGGGAAGGTAGAGCAGCAGACACTGTACCATGCAGCAGCCTCAGGAGGGGTAAGAGAGCAATTCTCCCTTCTGGCAGAGGGGTGTGCGTGTGTGTGCGTGTGTGTGCGTGTGTGTGTGCGTGTGTGTGTGTGTGTGTGACGAGAAACAAAGCCCTTGAACAGTACGCAGGGAGTCTTAGCACCCACTGCCATCCCAGCAGCTGGAGATCAAAGGGGGACTTCTCACTAGGACCCTCCCATGTGTATTGCTTCTGGCTTGTCCCTATCTGAAACCTTCCAAACCCTAGGCTGAACCTCAGCGTCCTCCCTCCCATGTGCTCAGTGCCACAAAGGGGTGTCTGTCGGAGCTGCCCATAGAACTCAGGAGTGCTGGCTCCAGCCTCATGCTTCAGCCAGGCCGGAGGGAAGTTTGAGGAAGGGGGTTGGTGGACAGGGCCGGCTTTAGGCCTATTCCACCAATTCCCCTGAATCGGGCCCCGCACCTAAGAGGGCCCAAGCCCAGTGAAAATCCCTTCCCTGGCTAGAGGCACCTTCTTATTTTTTACTCACCTAGCCGCACTTTGGGTCTTCAGAGGCACTTCAGTGGCAGATCCTTCACTCTCTCCAGGTATTCAACGGCACTTCAGCGGCGGGTCCTTCGCTTACTCTGGGTCTTCGGCGACACTTGGGCAGCGGGTTCTTCAGCACCACTGAAGACCTGGAGCGAGTGACGGACCCACCGCCGAAGTGCCGCCAAAGACTCAGAGCACCGCCCAGGGAATAGAAGCCCCACGTGTTTTTTTACATGTGTCATCCCTGCCAGGGCCCCACACTTCCTAAAGCCGGCCCTGTTGGTGGAATCTGGGTAGCATGTGGGTGGATTAATGCTCCCCTAGAGGTCTGAGGGTATAAAGGCTAAGTACTGTCCATGAAAAAGAGATGCTTCCGTTGTTCAACAATGCCTTGTTATATAGTCTAGCATACATCACAATTTGGATGTGGGGCCGGGATCGGGCCAATAGGAGCGGGCAGGGAATGGTGAGGGCGGGGACGGAGCCTCACGCTCTGCCTGCCCCCCATCCCTTCCCATCCCCCCCCCGCCTGTCCTAGCCCCCCCTTCCCCTGTCTCCTTCCCTCCCTGCCCACCTGTCCCAGTGCCCCGCCCCCCACCTTGCCCTTGTCCCCCTGGCCACTTTCCACCCTCCCGCCGCCACCCACCTTCCCCCGGCCCCCCTGGCCTCTTTCTGCCCCTCGTCTGTCCCCTTCTCCCTGCCCCCCATCTGTCCCAATGCCCCACCCCCACCTTCTCCCAGCCCCTTCCTACCCCCACCCTGCCACCTGTCACAGTACCCTGACCCCTTCCTGCCCTGTCCCCACACCTGTGCCAGTCCCCCCAAGCCCCTTCCTGTCCCGTGCAACCTGCCCCCATCCCCTTCCTGCTCCTTCATCTGTCTCATTCCCCCCACCCCCTTTGTATCCCGCCCTGCCACTTTCTCTGGTCCCTTCGTACACCCTCACCTGTCCCATTCCCCCCAGCACCCTTCTATGCCGCCCCCCCCACCTGCCCTGCCCCCTTCCTATCCTGCCCCCTCATCTGCCCTGGTCCCCCCCAGCCTCTTCCTGCCCCCTTTAGTCCACTCCAGGTACCCCCATCCCCTCATGTCATGCCCCCTTCCCGTTCCCACCAGCCCCAGTCAATCCCCACTATCCCAGCCCTCTTTCTACCCTCACTTACCCTGCCCCAGTCCCCCTGCTCCTGCCCTGCTTGCCCCAGTCTCTCAAAACCCCTAAGGCTGGCTTTCATCGATCGTAAAGCCAGAAGGGACCCGGGTGATCAGAACTGATATTGGAAGCAGGGGTGGGAGCAGAAAGAACTGATATGAGAGGGAACAGCTCTGATTTTAGGGAGTGGGGGAAGGAAGTGACATACGTTGGGGAGGGGAAGGCAGGCAGCAGATCTGATGAGGGGTTGGGGGGCACATTGGAGGTTTGAGCGGGGATAATTGTTGGTCTTGGGGATGGGCAGATGTTGTGGGCAAGGGGGCACATAATGAATTCATTAGAATGTTGGAGTTAGGGGGACACCTGGAGTCCCCCTACTCCATACATTTGGCAGAGTTCACAACACAGCCCACAGCTGTGTGGGGCGGGGGCTGAGTGCCCAGGCAGAGGCAGACGGGCACAGCTGTGCCCAGGTGGAGGTAAAGCACCTGCCCGCGCAGGGGGAGGACACACCTCAGCAGGGACAACTCGGTCTTTTCCGGACCTGCTGGGAGCCCAGTCACAGTGTCCGCGGCCGAGAGCTCAGTCTGAATTCAGCACAGGTGATGGGGACAGGAAGGGGGTGGGGAGTGGGCCCAAGGATGTGGTTAGGCCAAGGGGGGCAGTGAGTGGGGTGGGATCCAGCCCCTAGGCAGTGGGGCCCCCAGCAGCACATGGGGGGGTGTCATAACCTGATAGTTAAGGGTTAATGTCTCTTTTACCTGTAAAAGGTTAACAAGCTCAGTGAACCTGGCTGACACCTGACCAAAGGACCAATCGGGGGACAAGATACTTTCAAGTCTTGGTAGAGGGAAGTCTTTGTTTGTGCTTTTTTGGGTTGTTCTCTCTTGGGATTAAGAGGAGCCAGTTGTGCAACGAGTTTTCTCCAATCTTTCTGAAATGGTCTCTCATGTTCAAAATAGTAAGTAATAGCTGGAAGGTGGAATAGTCTTTTTGTTTGTTTATTTGCAAATGTGTATTTTGCTGGAAGGATATTTTACCTCTGTTTGCTGTAGCTTATACTTAGGCTAGGGGGAAGGTAGTCTCTCTCTGGTCTATGTAAAGCTGAGACCCTGTGTCAAGGTGTTATTCCCACTGTAAACTTTAGCCTCCAGAAAGTGGGGACCTGTATGTACCCTTCTAAGCTTAATTCCTAGCTTAGATCTGATAATGCTGCCACCAACCAAAATATAGTGTTTGGTACACTTTCTGTCTCCTGGGGAACCCAAAACCCAAATTCCTTGGGTCTTACAAGAAAAAGGAAGGGAAATGGTTTATTCCTTTCCCCTCCCAGATTTTCCCCTCCTTGGGTTACCCTGAGAGATAGTATGATTCAAACTTCTTGAATCTTAAAACAAACTTCTTGAATCTTAACACAGAGAGGAATTCACCTTCCCCCCTTCCTCCTTTCCCCCAGCAATCCCTGGTGAGTTCAGACCCAATCCCCTTGGGTCTTACACAAGGAAAAAAAATCAATCAGGTTCTTAAAAAGAAAAGCTTTTAAATAAAGAAAGAAAAAGTAAAAATTATCTCTGTAAAACCAGAGGGACTCCCTCTCCCCTAGCCTAAATATAAGCTACAGCAAACAGAGGTAAAATATCCTTCCAGCAAAATACACATTTGCAAATAAAGAAAACAAACTAAAGACTACTCCACCTTCTATCTAGTTAGTGCTTACTATTATGAACATGAGAAACTGTTTCAGGAAGATTGGAGAAAACTAGTTGCACAACTGGTTCCTCTTAATCCCAAGAGAGAACAAAGAACAACCCAAAAAGCACAAACAAAGACTTCCCTCCACCAAGATTTGAAAGTATCTTGTCTCCTGATTGGTCAGGTGTCAGCCAGGTTCACTGAGCTTGTTAACCCTTTACAGGTAAAAGAGACATTAACCCTTAACCATCTATTTATGACACCCTGTAAACATTTTCCATCTTGGTTTTAGAGAGAGAATTTTTACTTTTTCTTTCTTTAATTAAAAGCTTTTCTTTTTAAGAACCTGATTGATTTTTTTTCCTTGTGTAAGACCCAAGGGGATTGGGTCTGAACTCACCAGGGATAGGTGGGGGGAAAAGAGAACGGGGGGAAGGTTAATTCCTCTCTGTTTTAGGATCCAAGGAGTTTGGATCAGTGTATATCTCAGGGTAACCCAGGGAGGTGGAAGGAGGGGGAATGGTTTATTCCTTTTTCTTGTAAGACCCAAGGGATTTGGGTCTTGGGTTCCCCAGGGAAGGTTTTTGGGGGACAGAAAGTGTACCAAACACCATATTTTGGTTGGTGGCAGCGTTATCAGATCTAAGCTAGGAATTAAGTTTAGAGGGGTACATGCAGGTCCCCACTTTCTGGACACTAAAGTTCAAAGTGGGAATAAGACCTTGACAGGGGTGAGTCTTGCGTTCCAGTAACAGGCTCACACAGTCCCACCCCTCAGGCTCGTCATTGGTCCATCCCTAACCCATTGCCCCCCTCTCCAGGTGCCCCCCCAGGCTCAAAGGTTCAACCATCCTAGGACTGGCTTTCATCAATTGTAAAGCCAGAAGAGACCCCTGGGATCAGAACTGATATTGAAGGGGTGGGTGGGGACAGACCGGTGTTGTGGAGGGGGCAGCGCTGATTTTAGGGACTGGGAGAAAGCAGTGAGGTGTGTTGGGGCATGGGAGGCAGCGGATCGGATGCAGGTTTGGGGGACCATCGGATGTTTTGGCCGGGATCACTGTTGGTGTTTTGGGAGTGGGCAGAGGTTGTGGGGGAGGGCGGCAGATAATTCATTAGAATGTCGGGGTTTGGGGAAAAGTCGGAATCACCTTACGTAGTACCTGATTTACCATGGCAGGGGCCCACGGTCCAAGGGTCTTCCCCCACCTCTTTCCCCACTGTGCTGAGTTCCCTCCCCCCACCCCCTGCTGCCGATCAGCTGCTTGCCGGGAGGAGGGGGGGAGAAGAGCGGAGCCTCAGCACCTCACCGCTCCAGGGAGAAGGGGCGGGGTCTTGGGGAAGGGGCTGGAATCGGGGCATACCCCCTCCAGCCCCTTTTGTGAGCACCTCCAGACCACACCCCCAGCCCTATGCCCACCCTGACACCTGCACCCCCCACACCTCTCCAGCTCCCCAACACCATGCCATGACTCCTGAACCCACCCACATCCCCACCCCCATCCTGAGCATCAAATGGGATCTCCTGCACCCTCCCCCATTCCCACCTGCACCCCTTGCACCAAACAGGAGCTGCCCCGGGTAAGCGCTCCACACCCCAACCTCCTGTCCCAGTCTTGAGTCCCCTCCCTCACCCTAGCTCCTGGCCAGACCCCGCACCCGAACGTTTTTTTACAATATTTGGGAAGATCATTAAGTGGTCCGTCAAGACTCTCTGCGAGTTTCAAGTGGTCTGTGGAAAAATAAGTTAGACTACAAGAACAATCAAGGTACCTCACTTTATTTTCATTTCCTTGCTATTACTTGGAGGAGGAGGAGGAGGAAGATTAAAAGAATGAAAAACGAGAGCGGGGGGAGATAAGAGAGCATGTTCTTTTTCTTGGCTGGGTCCCAAGGACGGGCCCCAAATATGAAGCTGAGCACAGGGGGCCCCACTCACTCTAAATCTACCACTGGATGTGACAACACCTGGGCTGGGGATACTGTGTCAGCTGATCCCCAGTCTCCAACCTACCAGGACAGTACAGCCCCGAGCTGCAGGCTGGGATGAAGAGGTCTATCAAATGAGTCAAGTTGTGGCACCATGGCTAGAGCAGCAGCTGAGGAGTCAAGAGGTCTGGTCTCATCCCAACTCACCATGAACTTGGAAATGTCATAGAATATCAGGGTTGGAAGAGACGTGAGGAGATCATCTAGTCCAATCCCCTGCTCAAAGCAGGACCAATCCCCAACTAAATCATCCCAGCCAGGGCTTTGTCAAGCTGGGCCCTAGAAACCTCTAAGGAAGGAGATTCCACCACCTCCCTAGGGAACCCATTCCAGTGCTTCACCACCCTCCTAGTGAAATAGTGTTTCCTAATATCCAACCTAAACCTTCCCCACTGCAACTTGAAACCATTGCTCCTTGTTCTGTCATCTGGTACCACTGAGAACAGCCAAGCTCCAACCTCTTTGGAACCCCCTTCAAATACTTGAAGGCTGGTATCAAATTCCCCCTCATTCTTCTCTTCTGCAGACTAAATAAGCCCAGTTCCCTCAGCCTCTTCTCATAAGTCATGTGCTCCAGCCCCTTAATCATTTTGTTGTCCTCCGCTGGACTCTCCCCAATTTGTCCACATCCCTTCTGCAGTGGGGGGACCAAAACTGTACGCAATACTCCAGGTGTGGCCTCACCAATGCCACTTCCCTCGATCTGCTGGCCATGCTCCTCTAATGCAGCCCAATATGCCGTTGGCCTTCCTGGCAACAGCGGCACACTGCTGACTCACAGCCACTCTCCCTGCCTCAGTTTGCCCATCTGTAAAGGGGGGTAAGAGACCTACCTACCTACCTCTCAGGGACACTGTGAGGCTTCATTCATTCATGAGTGTAAAGCACATGGAGGCCCTTAGTTGGAAGGTGATGGGCAGAGTGTTGTTATTGCTTCTTCGTAAGCCTGCCATTGTCCCACTCAGGAGTGATCTGCATTGGTCTGTTCCAATAAAAAGCACAAGCCCAGCAGTGTCTGCCTGCCTCTGAAATGAGATTAAAATCAGGGGGAGGTTTTAAATACTCAGCTGCCCTCAGGAGCTTGCAGCAGGAGCTGATGTTAAATGAGAGTCTGGCACACAAATGATTATTGATTCCTTGGGCCTTTAAAACACACTGGGCTCAGGGCCCATCTGGGCAGCATCCTGTTGAATGAGGCAGGCAGCTGAGGGGGAGGAAGGTCTGCCAGCAGCTCTCGGGGCTGCACTGGGAGATACTTTACCCACTACTTGTTTTCCACAAGTTCTTGGAGGCCCTCGTGAGAGTCAGACACCTCGTATGAAACAGTCCCTGCCCCTGGCAGCTTGCAGTCTAAACAGAGAGGAGATGGGAGAAAGGACGGATTCTTATCTCCAGTGTACAAATGGCTTAAATGACTGGCCTAAGGTCAAACGGAGTCTGTGGCAGAGTCAGAAACTGAGCTCCGAGCTCCTGCTCGCACTTCAGAGCCTGATCCTCTCAATGTGTGGGCAATAGCCTGGTGTAGTGCTTCTGATCATGTCTCCTCCTAGGGGCTGGTCTCAGCTATGACACTGGCAGACCAGGTGCCAGCTCCGGCCCAAGCCAATTCACTTGTGTATTAGTATAGATCAAAGGGATTGTTAAATGTATATGAGTGTATTTGGGGTTTAAACACCATGAAAACTAGTGGGATGTTTTCACTTATCTGTATCCCATTATAGTACAGGAGCGAAGATTTACATTATGTAGACCCTGTAACTAACTAACCTGTCAGACAAGAAAGAAGCCTTGTTGAATGCAAAGGAAGAACTTTAACAGAAAAGTGCTCATTTCAAAGCCAGTGGCCATTGTGTGTGATGACTGGAGGTCAGAGACTCAAGGTGCGTTCCTCATTCACCATCACCAAAGGAAAAGCCCTCGTGGCTAGTGAAACTGTCTGCTTGTTTTTTTATGAGAAGTGATAAGAATATCCTGCCTCTTTGGAGTGTTTGGACTCTGACAGGGAAGTGCACTAGATACAAAGCGGAGATCCCCAGACACAATCCGGGTACTCTGAAAAGACTTTGGGGAAACTGGCTGTTTATTACATCACTGCTGCTGTTTGGAATTACAGACTGTGATTCACCTGTGCATATTGTTTACCTACTTTTCTTAGCTAATAAACCTTTGATTTACTATAGAATTGGCTGGGGTAAGTGACTGGACTCTTGGGACTGGGATCAACTGATGCAGTGTGGATTTTTAAGTGACCTTTTATCAGGAGTGCAAGTAGGGCAGTGCCCTCCAGTACACAGTACCGGCAAGAGAATTTTAGCAGGTATGAAGTACCGGAAAGCCTTGGGGCTAGAGCCCCCTCCAGAGGGGAGTGGGTGGGGCTGCGCTCTGCTCCTTAAAGGAGCAGAACACAGCTAGGGAGGGCATTCATTCTTTACATGGCTTTAACAGCACAATACATATGCTAACAAACTTTAAGGCTTTGTTTAAGTTTGTTAGCATATGTATTGTGCTGTTAAGTTGATCAGGAGTCCTCAAGAGGGGAGGGGTGGGGTGGACGGAAGATGTTTAAATAGTGGTTTTGATTCTGTTTATTTCCATTGGTCTGAATTATTTATCCATGAGATCCATACTGCATCACATGAAGTCTAAATCAGTAGAGGAACGCCTCTGCTTGCACTGACCAGAGGATGTTTGGATTCTGATGTCAGCCCAGTTCTGCAGCCTGACAGGAATCAGGTGTTGTCCCCAGTGTGCACAGAATTCTTCTTTGCAGCCAAACTAGTCTAACATGCATTTTGTTAACTGGAACTGGAGCAGCAAAACAAAGAAAACAGATGCCTCCTTTTCCAGCTTTGTGAGAGAGAGAACTAGAAGTGAAGATTATAATGCTGGACACTGATGGCCTTAAACCAGCTGCCTCTGGAATCTGCCAAGAACGTTGCTGAAAATAAGTCTTAGCTCCGGCGAGTAACCTATCACACATCTACCCACCTTTATTCGAATGAAGCTCCTTCTGATCTGACAGCTCAGGCATTGTCAATATCACCCAGAACAATTTACAAATTGGACCCTAATCTTGTAAACCCTCAATCGGTTGATCAATCCCACTGAAGACACTGGGACTATTTGCATGACTATGGACCACTTTTGTGGGCTGGTAAGCGTTTCTGGAGTCTGTTCCTATAAAGGAAGTTGAATCCTCCATTGAAATGCAGTGTTTGGGTACAATACCCTAAAGCAGGTTAGGATACAGGTCTACATAACATTTGTCTTTTAATAAGTCATACATATGAGTCTATATGCAGAAATGGCTTCTCACCCAACTCCCATGTTCCATATAAACAGACTGAATTCTACACGTGGAGGGAGAGTGAGTAGTTACGCATGTTGATATTTATATATACAAAGGGGGTTGTCAGAGGGGACAGGGAGAGCTTGGGGGCCCTGGGCTGGGGAGGAGTCACATGAAGGGTCACGTGCCCCCTCTTGTGTACCTCCCATGAGTGCAGTACCAGGAAGAAACGATTTCTGCTTACACCACTGCCTTTTATCACAGTGTCTTGTTTGTCTGGGACCTTAGCGTCCAAAATATGGGGGTTAGCATGAAAACCTCCAAGCTTAGTTACCAGCTTGGACCTGGTACCTGCTGCCACCACCCAAAAAATTAGAGTGTTTTGGGGCACTCTGGTCCCTCTGAAAAACCTTCCCTGGGGACCCCAAGACCCAAATCCCTTGAGTCTCACAACAAAGGGAAACAATCCTTTTTCCTTTCCCCCCTCCAGGTGCTCCTGGAGAGATACACAGACACAAGCTCTGTGAACTACACAGAGAGACTCCCCCTCTCTGTTCCCAATCCTGAAAACAGGAATGCAAAGTCAGGCTAGCAATCCAGCACACAGATCTCCCCTTGATTTTTTCCTCCCACCAATTCCCTGGTGAGTACAGAATTTCCATGAAGTAAAGAAAAACTCCAACAGGTCTTAAAAGAAAGCTTTATATAAAAAGAAAGAAAAATACATACAAATGTTCTCTCTGTATTAAGATGATACAACACAGGGTCAATTGCTTAAAAGAATATTGAATAAACAGCCTTATTCAAAAAGAATACAAATCAAAGCACTCCAGCACTTATATTCATGTAAATACCAAAGAAAAGAAACCATATAACTTACTATCTGATCTCTTTGTCCTTACACTTAGAAACAGAAGATTAGAAAACAGAACTACTTCTCCAAAGCTCAGAGACAGCAGGCAGACAGACAAAAGACTCAGACGCACAATTCCCTCCACCCAAAGTTGAAAAAATCCAGTTTCCTGATTGGTTCGCTGGTCAGGTGTTTCAGGTGAAAGAGACATTAACCCTTAGCTATCTGTTTATGACACGCCCCCCAAATTGCAGACAGTGGGGAAGCTCACTGGCGGCAATTTCCTTTTAGAACTTGAAAATAAACAGATTAATACAACACATGCACCTTTACATATACTACTAAGTATATAACTAACAGACTTTTACATTTTAAGAACACTTTTTAACTACTGGATTCTGGGAAACTCTCACGGGAGAGTGCATTAGCAACTTTGTTAGAAGCTCCTGTGATGTGTTGAATTTCAAAATCAAAATCTTGGAGAGCTAAACTCCAACGAAGAAGTTTCTTGTTGTTCCCCTTGGCAGTATGAAGCCACTTTAGTGCAGCATGGTCAGTTTGTAGTTGGAACCGCCGTCCCCAAACATATGGGCGTAGCTTTTCCAGGGCGTACACAATGGCATAGCATTCCTTTTCACTGACTGACCAGTGACTTTCCCTCTCAGACAGTTTCTTGCTGAGGAACACGACAGGATGGAAGTTGTGATCTGTTGCTTCCTGCATGAGCACTGCTCCTATACCACGCTCAGATGCATCTGTGGTTACTAGGAATGGCTTGTCAAAATCCGGGGCCCTGAGTACAGGGTCAGACATGAGTGTTGCCTTAAGTTGGGTAAAGGCCTTTTGACACTCATCAGTCCACTTAACTGCATTTGGCTGGGTCTTTTTGGTCAGGTCGGTCAATGGGGCAGCGATTTGGCTGTAGTGTGGTACAAATCGCCTGTAGTATCCGGCCAAGCCTAAGAAGGATTGGACTTGCTTTTTGGACCGTGGGACAGGCCACTTTTGGATAGCATCCACCTTGGCCTGTAGGGGGTTTATGGTTCCTCGACCCACCTGGTGCCCCAGGTAAGTCACTCTGTTTTGGCCTATTTGACACTTTTTGGCCTTAACAGTTAGTCCTGCCTGCCTGATGCGCTTAAAGACCTTTTCCAGGTGGAGTAGGTGTTCGGGCCAGGAGTCGGAAAAAATGGCCACATCATCGAGGTAGGCAACTGCAAATTCTCCCAGTCCAGCTAGTAGACCATCTACCAGCCTCTGGAAGGTGGCGGGTGCATTTCGAAGGCCGAAAGGAAGGACATTGAATTCATACACCCCCGCATGGGTGACGAATGCTGACCTCTCCTTGGCAGGTTCATCTAGCGGTACTTGCCAGTACCCCTTGGTTAAGTCTATTGTAGAGATGAACTGGGCACGTCCCAACTTCTCCAATAGCTCATCAGTGCGTGGCATTGGATAGTTGTCCGGACGAGTTACCGCATTTAGCTTACGGTAGTCCACGCAAAAGCGTATTTCCCCATCTGGTTTGGGTACCAGAACCACTGGAGATGCCCATGCACTGGTAGATGAGCGGATTATACCCATCTGTAGCATGTTCTGGATCTCCCGTTGTATAGCAGCTTGGGCGTGAGGAGACACCCGGTAGGGTGGGGTTCTGATTGGGTGAGCATTACCTGTATCAATGGAGTGGTATGCCCGTTCAGTCCGTCCTGGGGTGGCTGAGAACAATGGGGCGAAGCTAGTGCACAGCTCCTTGATTTGTTGCCGCTGCAGACGTTCCAGGGTGGTTGAGAGGTTCACCTCTTCCACGCCACCGTCTTTTTTTCCGTCGTAGTAGACACCGTCAGGCCACTCAGCCTCATCTTCCTGGACTGTAAACTGACAAACCTGTAAGTCTCTGGAATAGAAAGGCTTGAGAGAATTAACATGGTACACTTTAGGCTTTAGTGAGGAATTGGGAAATGCTATGAGGTAGTTTACAGCTCCCAGGCGCTCTTGGACTGTGAATGGCCCTTCCCATGATGCTTCCATCTTATGGGCCTGTTGCGCCTTCAAGACCATAACCTGGTCTCCTACCTTGAAGGAACGTTCTCTGGCATGTCTGTCATACCAGGCCTTTTGCTCTTCCTGAGCATCCTTTAAGTTCTCTCTAGCAAGGGCTAAAGAGTGTTGGAGGGTGCTTTGTAGGTTGCTTACAAAGTCCAGAATGTTAGTTCCTGGAGAAGGTGTAAACCCCTCCCATTGCTGCTTCACCAACTGTAATGGCCCCTTAACCTCGTGACCATACACAAGTTCAAATGGTGAAAACCCTAAACTGGGATGTGGTACAGCCCTGTAGGCAAACAGCAACTGCTGCAACACTAGGTCTCAATTATTGGAGAATTCGTTGATGAATTTTCGTATCATGGCCCCCAAAGTTCCATTGAACCTTTCCACCAGGCCATTGGTTTGATGGTGGTACGGGGTGGCAACCAAGTGATTCACCCCATGAGTTTCCCACAGTTTTTCCATGGTCCCTGCCAGGAAATTAGACCCTGAATCTGTAAGGATGTCAGAGGGCCAACCTACCCTGGCAAAGATGTCTGTTAGGGCCAGGCACACAGTGTTAGCCCTGGTGTTGCCTAGAGCTACTGCTTCTGGCCATCGGGTAGCAAAGTCCACTAAAGTCAGTACGTACTGCTTTCCTCTGGGCGTCTTTTTTGGGAAAGGGCCCAGAATATCCACAGCTACTCGCTGAAATGAGACCTCAATTATGGGGAGTGGCTGGAGAGAGGCCTTGACCTGGTCTTGAGGCTTTCCCACTCTTTGGCATACCTCACAAGACCGGACATACTTGGCAACATCCTTGCCCATCCCCTCCCAGTGGAAGGACTTCCCCAACCGGTCCTTGGTTCTGTTCACCCCAGCATGGCCACTGGGATGATCATGGGCTAAGCTTAAGAGCTTCCCCCGGTACTTAGTTGGAACCACCAACTGTTTTTGCGGCTGCCATTCTTCCCGGTGTCCACCAGAAAGAATTTTCTTGTATAAAAGTCCTTGGTCTATAACAAACCGGGATCAATTAGAAGAGCTGAGAGGCGGTGGGGTGCTCCGTGCCGCCGCCCAAGCTTTCTGAAGGCTGTCATCTGCTTCCTGCTCAGCCTGGAACTGTTCCCTTGAGGCTGGGGTCACCAGTTCTTCCTCAGACTGTGGACTTGGGCTTGGTCCCTCTGGAAGCGATGTAGGTGATGGGGTTGTTTCCGTTGCTGGTGAACCGCTCTCCGCTGGTGCACCTGAGGGTATTTCAGGATCTGGCTGAGCCTTTTGGGTATGGCTGTCGTGTGCTTCTGCCAGTTCTGGCTCGCTGGCGCCCTCTGGCGTTGAGTTTGAAGATGTGGTTGCACTTGCTGGTGCTGGTTGCTGTTCCAGTTCCGGGCCTGTGACTGGAGATGCTGTGGCTGTTTCAGTGGTAGGCATGGAATCCGGGTCCACTGCCTCTGTCTGGGTCTCTGGTAACACAGACGGGGCCTCTGTGGACGGCTCAGGAACAGGAATGGGTCTGGAAGCTTGCCTGGTTTGGCTACGTGTAACCATTCCCACTCTCTTGGCCCGCCTCACCTGGTTGGCCAAGTCTTCCCCCAGTAGCATGGGGATAGGATAATTGTCATAGACTGCAAAAGTCCACATTCCTGACCAGCCTTTGTACTGGACAGGCAGTTGAGCTGTAGGCAAGTCTACAGCTTGTGACATGAAGGGGTAAATTGTAACTTTGGCCTTTGGGTTGATGAATTTGGGGTCTACGAAGGATTGGTGGATAGCTGACACTTGTGCCCCCGTGTCTCTCCACGCAGTAACCTTCTTTCCACCCACTCTCAAATTTTCCCTTCGCTCCAAGGGTATTTGAGAGGCATCTGGGCCTGGGGATCTTTGGGGTGATGGTGGTGTAATGAATTGCACTCGCATGGTGTTCTTGGGACAGTTGGCCTTGATATGTCCCAGTTCATTACACTTAAAGCATCTTCCATCTGATGGGTCACTGGGCCGAGGTGAGTTACTGGAGACTGGTGAGGTTGAAGGGTAGGGTATCTGTGGCTTTACTTGGGCGGTATGTGGGGTCTTTGGCTGTCCTCGGTTGTAGGGTTTATGGTCTGTGTGCCCCCTGTGGTAATCGTTCCCCTTGACAGTAGCTTTCTTGCTTTCTGCCAGTTCCATCCATTTGGCTCCAATCTCCCCCGCCTCAGCGATATCTTTGGGATTTCTATCTTGTATGTACCGTGTGATGTCTTCAGGAACACCATCCAAGAACTGCTCCATTTGTATGAGGAGGTTCAGTTCTTCCAAGGTTTTAATGTTGTTTCCTGTTAGCCAGGCCTCATAGTTTTTTGCAATGTAGTAGGCGTGTTTGGGAAATGACACCTCTGGTTTCCACTTTTGGGTTCTGAAACGCCGACGGGCATGATCTGGGGTTATCCCCATCCTGTATCTGGCCTTGGTTTGAAAAAGTTTATAGTCATTCATTTGCAGCTTAGGCATTTCAGCTGCCACCTCTGCTAAAGGTCCACTGAGGTGTGGCCTTAATTCTACCATGTACTGGTCTTCGGGGATGCTGTACCCAAGACAGGCTCTTTCAAAATTTTCCAAGAAGGCCTCGGTGTCATCACCTGCCTTGTAGGTGGGAAATTTTCTGTGCTGTGGAGCAATAATTGGCGCCGGGTTGTTAGGGTTGGCCGGCACATGCAGCCCAGCTTTTGCCAACTCCAGTTCATGTTTTCTCTGTTTTTCCTTCTCTTCATTCTCTTTTTGTTGTTTTTCCATTTCTTTTTGTTGTTTTTCCATTTTTTTTGGTGTTTTTCCATTTCTTTTTGGTGTTTTTCCATGTCTTGGCGGTGGACCGCCTCATCTTCTGCTTGTTTCCTTCGGTAGGCCACCTCTTCTTCTTCTAGTTTTCTTTTGTGTGCTGCCTCTTGGGCTGCCTGTTCTCTTTGGAAGGCTGCCAGTTTCATGTTTTCTTCCTTTTCTTTTATCTCCATCTCTTTTTGTTTTATTTCTAGTTCCTGTTTGTGTTTTTCCATCTCTCGCCTGTGTTCAGCTTCTTTGAATTGGTCTTCGGCCTCCATTTTTGTCCTGGTAGACATGGTTCCTGTTTTCTTGTGTTGGGGTGCCCTCCGGTGTTTATCTTTTGAACTGCAGGCTCTGTTGCCTCCTGAAGTCTGCCTAGCAACAGTGCCTTTAGCTAATCTTCAATGTTAAGTAAACCTGAAAAACCACTTTATTTGCATGCATATAAGTGCTGGTACTTGCCTCCTAATGGGAGGGCTATTGCATGACAAAAGACTGGTGATAGCCCTTAACGACTTCTTGCTTAACATGCAAGGCACAAACGGCCAGAGAGAGAGCAGAAAAAAAAATTCTCTCTGGTTCCCTTTTAAAACCAAACTGTTTCTCTCTGCTAAAAAGCCCTTAGCAGAGAAAAGAAAAATATAATATTCCTACTGGCTTCTGGATTCTGTCTATATCCCGCCACTGCTACACCATATCATAACCTTAGTCCCAGATTTGGACCTTAGCGTCCAAAATATGGGGGTTAGCATGAAAACCTCCAAGCTTAGTTACCAGCTTGGACCTGGTACCTGCTGCCACCACCCAAAAAATTAGAGTGTTTTGGGGCACTCTGGTCCCTCTGAAAAACCTTCCCTGGGGACCCCAAGACCCAAATCCCTTGAGTCTCACAACAAAGGGAAACAATCCTTTTTCCCTTCCCCCCTCCAGGTGCTCCTGGAGAGATACACAGACACAAGCTCTGTGAACTACACAGAGAGACTCCCCCTCTCTGTTCCCAATCCTGAAAACAGGAATGCAAAGTCAGGCTAGCAATCCAGCACACAGATCTCCCCTTGATTTTTTCCTCCCACCAATTCCCTGGTGAGTACAGACTCAATTTCCATGAAGTAAAGAAAAACTCCAACAGGTCTTAAAAGAAAGCTTTATATAAAAAGAAAGAAAAATACATACAAATGTTCTCTCTGTATTAAGATGATACAACACAGGGTCAATTGCTTAAAAGAATATTGAATAAACAGCCTTATTCAAAAAGAATACAAATCAAAGCACTCCAGCACTTATATTCATGTAAATACCAAAGAAAAGAAACCATATAACTTACTATCTGATCTCTTTGTCCTTACACTTAGAAACAGAAGATTAGAAAACAGAACTACTTCTCCAAAGCTCAGAGACAGCAGGCAGACAGACAAAAGACTCAGACACACAATTCCCTCCACCCAAAGTTGAAAAAATCCAGTTTCCTGATTGGTTCGCTGGTCAGGTGTTTCAGGTGAAAGAGACATTAACCCTTAGCTATCTGTTTATGACACAAGGTAGACTGGAGAGTCTGAGAGGACTGTCTGTGACTCCAGGATAAGACTGGTACAGTGATCCAGGTGTGCACCTTGATCACTGGCTTGGTGAAATCTAACTACAGAACGCACCGCCAGCTTGAGGTATCTGCCTTTTTCTGACAGCCTGGCCTGAGGTCGTGAGCCACTGCAGACAGCGGGACATGTCTCCTCTTGGGGGCTGGCCTCAGCAACTATAAAAGCCTGTTGTATCAGCCAAGGAGTCTGGAGGAGTTGTGAGGATTTTCTTCTATCTTTAAATTCCGTAGTACAGTGCTCATACACAACCCTACCACAACAACAAACCAGTGTGCACAGCCCAGTGCTTGTGAGCAACCCTACAATAACAAAGCGTGTATAGCTCAGCACTTGTGGGCAACCGTGCAAGAGCCAATCAGCCTGCAGAACCCAGCACTCATGAGTGACCCCTGCGATAAACCAGCGTGCAGTGCCTACCGCTCGTGAGTCATGCTATCTCAGGTTTTTAGCTCACGTAGCGCCAGGGCCGGCTCCAGGCACCAGCCCAGCAAGCAGGTGCTTGGGGCAGCCAAAAACGAAGGGCAGCACATCCAGCTCTTCGGTGGCAATTCAGCATGGGTCCCTCACCCTCTCTCAGAGTGAAGGGCCAGCCACCAAATTGCCGCCGAAGACTGAAGCGGGGGCAGTAGAGCTGATCGCGATCGTGACTTTTTTGGTTTTTTTTGCTGCTTGGGGCAGCAAAAACCCTGGAGCCGGCCCTGCGGAGCGCTTGCTGTTACTGAGCACGGCCTACTTTACACCAGACAAATGCATTTTAATTTTTACTATAAAAGCAAAGTCTCCTGCTCTCATAACCACACGATTCTCAGCCTTTGGGTATATTTTCTGCTTGGAGAGGAAGTGGGAGGGGGGCCTATTGCATGTATTAACATGATTGCAGGGCTCAAATAGATCCCAGGGAATGGAATGCTGCAAGCCATTAGCAGTGGCATAGATTTGCATAGTCAGTTAGTGCCTGATACTGGCTTTGTTTTCCGGCAGGCAGCCTTCCTGCAATGGGAACTTCCTTTCAGATGGATGAGCTCTGATTTCTAACGACTTGTAAATGGTATGTGTGACGGGTTGGATCACAGAAACCCTCTTGGGAGCTGCCACCTGATGTGCCAAGACTACTGCCCCTGCTTTCCCTGTCAGCTTGGGAGCCCAGCACCCTGTCTTGCTGAGCCAGACAAGCCTGTCTGCTCCAACACAGACCCACGGTCTAATTACCTGCCCCAAACAGCTGCAGACTTAACTGAAAGCAGCTCACAGAAGTGTTTCTGCCTTTAACACTCAGATGTCCAACTCCCAGTCGGGTCTAAACCCAAATAAATCCATTTACCCTGTATAAAGCTTATGCAGGGTAAACTCAAACTGTTTGCCCTCTATAACACTCTTAGAGAGATATGCACAGCTGCTGGGTCCCCCAGGTATTAATACATGCTCTGAGTTAATAGGTTAAAAAGTGATTTTATTAAATACAGAAAGTAGGATTTAAGTGGTTCCAAGTAGTAACAGACAGAACAAAATAAGTTACCAAGCAAAATAAAACAAAATGTGCAAATCTATGTCTAATCAAACTGAATACAGATAATCTCACTCTCAGAGATGCTTCAGTAAGTTTTTCCCTCAGACTGGACACCTCCCAGGCCTGGGCACAATTCTTCCCCCTGGTATGTCTCTTGTTCCAGCTCAGGTGGTAGCCGGGGGATTCTTCATGATGGCCCCTCCCCTTTGTTCTGTTCCACCCACTTATATATCTTTTGCACAAGGCGGGAATCCTTCGTCCCTCTCTGGGTTCCCACCCTCTCCTTCTCAATGGGAAAAGCACCAGGTTAAAGATGGATTCCAGTTCAGGAGACATGATCACACATCACTGCAAGACTTCATTGCCCACTTGCCAGCACACACACACATACTGGAAGACTTACAGGTAAAACACACCTATCACATCTGCAGACAATTGTCCTGGTTAATGGGAGCCATTAACATTCCAAATCACCATTAATGGCCCACACTTTGCACAATTACAATAGGCCATCAGGGTTATATTTCATATTTCTAGTCCCAGAAACAAGACTGATACATTCATACAAATAGGATGATCACACTCAGTAGATTATAAGCTTTGTAATGATACCTTACAAGAGACCTTTTACATGAAGCATATTCCAGTTACATTATATTCACTCATTAGCATATTGTTATAAAACCATATAGGCTGCAGCGTCACAGTGCGTTCCATAATGTCTCCAGTCGCTTTGCTCCCCTTGCTGTTTCTCATAATACCTTGAAAGCTTGACACCAAAACTGGCTTCCTTATCGTCATTATCCTTCCCTGTCCTGCCTGCAGTGGTTTACTGGAGCAGGATGCTCAAATCTCTTGTACCGTGCACCACACGTGAGAACGGAGCGGTGCAAACTCTTGTTCCTGTGGGGTCTTGTGACGTGAGCCCTGAACTGTGGTTCGTTATTGCAGGTTTGCTCAGCGACAGTGGGCCGCACACAGCGGTTTGTTGTTGTAGACTAGCTTACGTGTGCAGGACTGTATGCACAGATCTGTTGTTGTTGGGTAGTGTCATGGGGTGACCTGGCACCTTTCAGGGGCCCTCATCCATCTACAGGGAGGGATGGGGGAGTTAGACTGGGCCAGGGCTGATTAGGGAATCCCAGCTTGGAACTGATGCTTGTTGAACACCTGGAGGGCTTGGTCCACCTGGTCTGTACCATCTGGGAGGGGTGGTCAGGTGGAAGAGGGGATTTAGGAAAGGGCTGGAAGTGGAGGGCAGTCAAGGTAAGAAGACCCAGGAGTGAGGAAGTGTTGGGTCCTTACCTGGAGATGAGCTCAGAGCAGACCCTGCCATGCTGTCCTGCACGGGCTCAAGGGCATGAGAACAACCTTGGGGCAGAGTGGTCGGAAGCAGAGCACAAACCGAACTGGCTGTCAGTCCAGTATTTAGATTTCCAACCAGTTCTCCAGTGTAAACTCCTCAGGCACCATAACAGCCTAGCGGTGAAGTCACAGACCGTCCCCCTGGGTGCGCCGATCCCTCTGGGCCCCTTGGTGAGCCTGCCTTTGTGACAGCTGGTCCCTTACAGCAAGAATCACAGCAATATTCAGGTCACTCCCAGTCCCGATGGACCGGTCAGTTGCACCTTAGATCTCACACCAAAGACACTTGTGGCCAGTCCTATGATAAACTATCTACAGACCTATTAAAAGGGAAACGAGAGTCGTTTACAAGGTTAAAGCAGGTCAACATAGATACACTAATGAGTTCAATCTTAAATGAGAAAGATAATGCAAAGCTTCTATGATAAGCAAGCTCTGTATGTCCGTTAGGCCTAACTCAGGCTACACTGGGGGTTCTCTTGCTTATGCCTAGAAACCTTGCCACTCTAGAGTCCAGGCGTCATAGAGATCCAGTTCTTTCTTGTTAAGGGTTTTTATTCCCTTCCTCCCATGTGCTCTGGGCTGTGAACTCAGCGGACCGGAGGAATCCACTTGCACAACTTGTCTTCACGGAGGGAGGGCAGACCAGCCAATGTCTTTTGTCCTCTTTAATGTCCCACAGTGGTCTGTCGGGTGTCAATGCGCCTTCCCTTCTGGGCAGGACGTAACATCTGCTGTTGGAGACCAGCACTTCACACGAGTTACTGTCTCTCTCCAGTCTGATGATTTACGCGGTTACAGAGGCTCACAATACAACTGGTCATATAGCACCTTACAATACGGGATGCAGATGTTATGTCAGATTAGTGCAGGCAGCAACTCCCAAGTATTCAGTAAAGTCTAAGCACTAAACACATTCTTATTACCCTCATACCAGTTTTAACAATACTAACATACAGCTGAGCCAGACTGATTGCAGCCATGTATTTGTCAGCGTTCCGCTGAGACATGGGGACCTTGGCGTGACCTGGTCTGCTAGCGTCACAGACCCCATCCAGAAGTACTGAGAAAGGAGACATAGCTGCAGGGGATAGGACCAGTGCCTGGAATGGGCCATAGCTCAGGGGAAGCTGTCTCTGAGAGTTAGGGACCAGAGGAAAGGACAGCAGCCAGGTTCAAGGGAAGCGGTTGGTGCCCCAGGAATGAGAGGTCCTGAAGAGCATGGCAGAGGAGGAGGACCCTAAACATAGCAGTGGAGAAACAGGTCTGGTGGTAGCCAAATTCTGGACTCCATTTGGTGGCCATGGCTGGGACTGGAGGGAAGATCTAACGAGGCAGAAAACTGGTTGGGATTTCCTACCTTGGCTTGAACATTGGTGCAGGACATCGCAATAGACTGGAAGGAGGCCACTTTCGCTCGGGAAGGTGCTGGATGTTAGGGGAATCTAGCAGGAAGGCCAAGTCCCAGTGGCTGTATAAAGAAGGTTAAACTGGACTATACTGTTCAGATGCTAGGTCCTGACGTGTGTAACACACCTTGTAAGCTCACAACAGCCACTCCTGGCAGTACCTTACATGATCGTACAGTGAACACGTCTCTCTCTGGGAAGGAAGCGCAGGAGCCAGTCCGTATCTGGTACAAGTGCCTGATCAGCAACCTACCGTGTACCAGCTGTACATCCCAGGCAGGAGTCAGTCTAGAAAGCCACAAGAGGGCACTCTGGGTGGGGCAGTATAGCACAGGCAGGGTACGTGCGCTGGGCCGCATGCACAGCTGTGTTCCTGTAGGGCCCTGACTCGCCATTTCTTTTGGAAGAAAAAGCATTTTTTTCCTGTTAGGGTGTGGAGTGGGAACGGAGATGCCGCTCCTACAGATCCCGCAGCCTTGTGAAAGAAAAATGGGTTGAGCCTCCCGACCCTGACCAGTGTCTCTTTCCCTGCCTCCTTTATCCCTCCTAACACTTGTTTTCCACATCAGGTCCTGCCATTGCAGCGAGAACACCCATGAGTCAGTCACACAGTGACCGAGGGGACGCTGACGGCACATACAGCAACTTTGCACTTTGCTCTACTTTAAATACCATGTCTCCGGTTACCCTCTGGGAAACCCAGCGACCCCAACGCAGAGCTGTACCCCGTCTGGCAAGCAGCTGAAGGAAGCAGGCGGCCGTCTCTAAGTCTGAGGTTCCCAAGGAGGCCTGCAGACAAATTAGCTGTGACTGGCTCTCCAGACACTTCTTCCCAGGGCGGCCTGTGGTCATGTTAGCTGGAGGGAGGAGAAACGTCATTTGGAAGAAGAGTCAAATGAGAAAAGGGCATCCGCGTGTGCAGGAGGATGTCGCTGCTGGCTGATAAGAGGCATCGGCAGGAAGCAGACTAGCACGTGACGTGGCCGGTTGCCTGCTCAGAACTGGGCTGAGAACCTCCACCCTCCCCAGCTCATACTATGTGTGATATGGAAACGACTGGCCATCACCGATCCTCTCGACTGACTTGAAGCTGCTGCTGCTGGCCTGGGGTGGTGGAGAGCTCTGGAGCCCATCACTAACCCTGGCACCAGCCAGGGCCGTCTTGCTTCTTTATCGCAGCAGGTGAATGCTGACGGCCCTGGAAACAAGGGGCTGGTAGATCTGACTTTTATACTCCCCTGTCCTTTCTGGTTCGTGGTGTAGGGATGAAGCGGAGGAAGGAAGAACATGAACCCAAAGTCATGGGCTATGATTTATGAGTGCCAATAGCCCCGGGGGAACGAACCAGCAAGTCTGCATGGCACAGAAGACTACCAAGAGGCATGTTACAGTAGCCACATGTGTTTTAGATATTCAGGTAGGACAGGGCTGGCTCCTTTCCCTAGCTCTAGGTTTCAGATTTGCAATCCTGCACCCATAAGACAGCAATGCAGGTGGCCTTCGTCTGCCTCAGCCAGCTAGAGGACTCCTGCTTGGTTTTCCCTCAATAGTCGCAACACAGCTCTCTGGGAGCCCACATGGCCCACACCACTGCAGCAGCTTAGCCCCTGAACATCCACCAATTCATCCTCAACACAAGAGAGCTCAGTCCCAGATAGGCACTCACATGAAATTAGCGAGGATCACCTTCCAACTCAGGCCTAACACCGCACAGGACCTCTGGGGAAATAGAGTCCAGGCCATCCCACTGCCAGTCCCCTGTTCTAACCACTAAACCAAACAGCCTCTTTAAAATCACCTCCATGAAGACCTCACACATATCCCCACACACACCCCCAAGCAAACACTTGCTATCAGTCTGCCATGGAATGCTTTGAATAATCATTTAAAAAACTGTTTGGAGAAAGAATTCAAGCTGGGAATACTGAATTTAAAAATTAATCAAAGATAAAATTTAGCATCAGAACCACCAGTGAAACGTGCTTCTAGTTACGGGGAATTTTGGTCAGTCAAGTTCTGTACAAAAGCTACATTCTCATTCTAGGGCAGAAGATAATCCGCTTTGAAAGAGGAAATACATTTTAACCCCTTTTCACTTTGCTTACCCACCTCAGTGCATATTTTAATCGGCTTTCGGCTCCTTCCTCGAGCCTCCTAACTGGAGAAAGCTGCAGGCTTTATAGCTTTTCCACTAACGCCACCCAAACGCAGCTCCCCCCCGCCCAGCCGATTTATTTACCACGTTAATCTTAGGGAGATGAGTGGGCGATTTTCATCATTAGCTTGTAATTTCAATCACAAACAAGGAGCCGGGGGTTCTGCCCTGCCTCACGCTTCAGGCACAAGACCGAGGATGAAGATCCTGCAACCACAGTATAATTATCTATTTACGGCCGCACATCACCACAGTGTCCAGCCACCTGCATCCCTCCCTTGCAATACAAGCGGAGTTACCCAGGCCAGGGCACGCTTCACTTCAGAATACTTGCTCTTACACTAGTGCAGCGTTGATGCTAAGATCCCTAGGCTCCCCACCCCCTAGGAAAAAATCTGAAGGTAACCAGCTCACAAGCTGGTTAATTCCTTCTCCACACCCATCATACCTAGCTTGCTAGTGTAATCATCCCCTCCCCTCCCACACAAATCATAAGCAGAGTTTGAACCTCGGATCTTCAATAGCACAGCCCAGCCCAGCCCAGCCCTCTACCATGTGAGCCCGGGGGCAACTCCATTAGCTGGCAGCAGCAGGAAGTTTTCTCTTCCAGCCGACCAGCCACTAGAGGTGAACATGCTGCAAATCTGGCCAGCATGTTATATCTGTAAGAGCTTTAGGACCCACAAACACCCCTTTGACAAGTTACGGTGCATCACACTGCTTTTGCAGGGAACTGTAGGCTGAAGGGACGGGATGCAGCATGTATGCAAACCGTTCTCTCTTTACATCAAAGGCCAGTGCCGCCTTGTCATAAACAGATAGCTAAGGGTTAATGTCTCTTTCACCTGAAACACCTGACCAGAGAACCAATCAGGAAACCGGATTTTTTCAACTTTGGGTGGAGGGAATTGTGTGTTTGAGGTCTTTGTTTTCTGGCTGCCTGCTTTCTCTGAGCTTTGGAGAAGTAGTTCTGTTTTCTAATCTTCTGTTTCTAAGTGAAGGACAAAGAGATCAGATAGTAAGTCATATGGTTTCTTTTCTTTGGTATTTGCATGAATATAAGTGCTGGAGTGCTTTGATTTGTATTCTTTTTGAATAAGGCTGTTTATTCAATATTCTTTTAAGCAATTAGCCCTGTATTGTATCACCTTAATACAGAGAGACCATTTGTATTTTTTCTTTCTTTTTTATATAAAGCTTTCTTTTAAGACCTGTTGGAGTTTTTCTTTACTTCAGGGAAATTGAGTCTGTACTCACCAGGGAATTGGTGGGAGGAAGAAATCAGGGGAGATCTGTGTGTGTTGAAGTGGCTAGCCTGATTTTGCATTCCCTCTGGGTGAAGAGGAAAGTACTTTTTGTTCCAGGACTGGAAACAGAGAGGGGGAGTCACTCTGTTTGGATTCACAGAGCTTGTGTCTGTGTATCTCTCCAGGAGCACCTGGAGGGGGGAAGGGAAAAAGGATTATTTCCCTTTGTTGTGAGACTCAAGGGATTTGGGTCTTGGGGTCCCCAGGGAAGGTTTTTCAGGGGGACCAGAGTGCCCCAAAACACTCTAATTTTTTGGGTGGTGGCAGCAAGTACCAGGTCCAAGCTGGTAGCTAAGCTTGGAGGTTTTCATGCTAACCCCCATATTGTGGACGCTAAGGTCCAAATCTGGGACTAAGATTATAACACGCCTATATTAAAGGTGCTTAGGCAAGTCCCCTAATCAGTCTTCCCCAGAATTCTTATGGCATTGGAAAAAAATTGCCTAAATTGCCCTTGTTAGGCAAAACATGTGTTAAGCATAGAATACACCACATTGATAGGTATTATGTGCACGATATTAATAGACTATACATTCCTATACAAGTGCTGGGAAGTTACGTTAACTGAATGTATTAGACTCTTCCTACAATTCTGTTCACCACGTCACGTGTCCCACAACACTTCACAAAGCTGAAGTCGGCTTTGGCATTAGAAAATGGGACACTCGTCAAAGGCAAAAATACATTAACGTTCTGCCCTGGCACAAGCCGGGGAGATGCCTTCACAGACCAGTACCTGGAATGTTGGTACCCGAAACAAAACTAAGGAAGGTCCAGAACAACAAGTGAAGGATCTGGGACAGCCGGGTGGGTTGGGTTTTAGTGATGTAGAGAGAGATCTGTACCTTGTAAAATCATCTTATAAATACTGCTCGCTGAAATGCACGTCTTTGAAGCATACCTTCTGTGCAAGGCGAACACACTGAGAATTTCCTTCCCATGCCTCCTTTCCTTATCGCACTGTTGTGTCTTTCGACAATACACCTGGCTCGGTTTGGTTATCTGGTATTGAGTATTTTTAAAAATGAACTGCAAGTGCAGTCAAACTGGCCACACCCTGTGGCGTTAATACCCTGATGAGCCCAGGTCAGGAGTGTCATAACTCTCCTACTCAGATCTGAACCTTAGAGTTCAGAACATGAGAAGCTAGCATGAAACCTCCAAACTTAATTAGCAGCTTGGATCTGATATCGCTGCCACCAGGCAGAAAAGTTTCAGTGTCTGGCTCACTTTGGTCTCCCCAAAACCTTCCCTGGGGAACCCCCAAGACTCAGCTGCCCTGAGTTTCACCACAAAGGGAAATAACCCACTTCCCTTCTCCCTCTTCCCCTCCAGGTGTTCCCTCCCTGGGTTCCTGGAGAGATATACAGATTCAAGCTCCGTAATTAAGTTTGGAGGTTTCATGCTAGCTTCCCATGTTCTGAACTCTAAGGTTCAGATCTGAGTAGGATAGTTATGACATGGTGGCAGAGGTGGGATTTTTGAGTTTTCCATCTTGTACGTACCATGTTATGTCCTCAGGAACACTCTCCAAGAACTGTTCCACTTGTATGAGGAGGTGTAGTTTGTCCAAGGATTTAACATTGTTTCCTGATATTCAGGCCTCATAATTTTTCCCAACGTAGTAGGCGTGTCTGGGAAATGACACATCTGGTTTCCACTGTTGGGTTCTGAAACGCCGATGGGCATGATCCGGGGTTATCCCCATTCTGTATCTGGCCTTGGTCTGAAAAAGTTTATAGTCGTTCATGTTCTCCTTAGGCATTTCAGCTGCCACCTCTGCTAAAGGCCCACTGAGCTGTGGCCTCAATTCTACCATGTACTGGTCTTCAGAGATGCTGTGCCAAAGACAGGCTCTTTCAAAATTTTCCAAGAAGGCCTCAGTGTCATCACCTGCCTCGTAGGTGGGAAATTTCTTGGGATGTGGAACCATAATTGGCGAAGGGTTGTTAGGATTGGCTGTGTTCTGTTGCTTAGCCTTTTCTAATTCCAGGGCCTGCCGGTGGGCTTTGGTGTTAATACCCTGATGAGCCCGGGTCAGGAGCGACTGGGATCAAACGTTAAAACTGACCATCTTTGGAATTTTATTTTGTTACCTTTCTAATAGTAAATCTTTCACCCCCACCAACCCCCGTATCACCATGGTACCCTGGCACCTTAAAAGGCTGCAATGGAGACATTCAAAACCTCAGTAAGAAACCAAACGTCAGGATCCTCTGCAGCCCTCATCCTTACCCATCAGCTAGGAAAACAGGGGCACGTCTACACTGCAATAAGAGACCCACGGGGGAGGGTCTCAGAGCCTGGGCCCAGCCTGAGCCTGAGCATCTACACTGCTCTTTCTATCCCCACAGCCCGAGCCCCACGAGACTTGGTGCTGCGGGTTTTTCATTGCAATGTGGATGTACCCTGGAAGTCCAGGTTCCCCTTTCTGCCTCACAGACTGAGCTTAGCCTGCTTTGAGCACTCTGACTGGGTGACCCCTTCCGACTAGCCCAGTGGCCTGGCTAACTGGCTCATCTGTGATCCTGCCTAAGACCTGGGACTTGCCTCCAGCGTTAACATTTACAGGGGAAGGAGATGGCTGCATCTCAAACAGGGAGCAGAGGTTTAGCTGAGCGCCATAATGAGCAGCCAAGTACAGCGATGAACAAAAACGAAATGACTCCTCCCCCATTCTAGATAACTGCACAGTGGATCCAGTGCCAGCTTTTCCCAGACTGGAGAGAAGGTGGCCATTTCAGCCAACGAAGTCGTCATTATTCATAAACAATAAGATCATCTAAACTCCAGTCCATTCAAATGTGTTTCACTGTGTCTGTGTGTTCTGAACTCAGGGCCAGGCCCAGCTTTTTTGCCACCCCAAGTGGCAAGGCAGGGGAGGGGGGGGAATAAAGCCAATCCACAGCACCTCAATCGTGCCGCTTCATTCTTCGGCGGCAATTCGGCAGCGGGTCCTTTGGTCCCTCCCTCCCTCTTTGGCAGCACCTTGGCAGCAGCTCAAAGAGGAAGAGAGGGACTCGCCGCCAAAGACCCGGATGTGCCACCTCTTTCCATTGGCCACCCCAGGCACCTGCTTCCTTCACTGGTGCCTGGAGCCGGCCCTGTCTGAACTACGAGGGCCCAACCTTACCCCAAATCACTGGCATTACATCCCTGGGCAATCACGTGTGTTTAGAAACATGCCAGCCAATCAGAGCAAGATTCTACTTTTCTATATCCCCCCCCCCACCTCAAGGCATTTCACAAAGACTGATTATTCTCCTGCCCCACACCTGTGGGACAATCACCTCAGCGTAAACAGTTTGCAGAGTTCATGGACATTTCAGTCCATGGCTCGAAAGAAATTGCAAGCCACCTGCAAAGCAAAGGCCAGTCCTAGACTGGACGGGGAAGGAGCTGGTACAGACCTCGAGGGGCGATGCCCACCCTGGAAGCCCAGTGCCCCCTGCTTCTGGGAAGGGCGAGGGTGCTGGGATTCCTACCAGGGCCTTCTCAAAAGACAGTGCACAACTGGCTACACCTTTCCTATCAGTCTCTGGCAAGGAGCTAACTCAGCCCTGGGCTCCTGTTTCATTGATGGAAGAGAAAAAGATCTTCTCTCTCTCGCTCACACACACACACACGAACAAAAAGGCCTCCCTGGCAGTTTTGGAATGGAGGAGGGGCAGGAAATAGACAAGGGGTACAAAGATGTTTGATATTCTACCCTGTACTGTATCCCTCCTCCTCTGCCTCTGTTTTCAGCTCCTCACCCCGCGCGAACAGCTCAAGTGCTCCTTACTGCTGATCACAGCCTTAGCACAAGCAGCCACTAAGTGCAACGGACATGATTCTTGACTGTTACATGGGGCTCACACCTGCAATTCAACTGCCCAGCGTCTTTCGCACTGCTGCAGCTTGGCAAAGATATAAGCAGCAGCAGCAGCAAAGCCAGGCAGATTCAGCCTGACTACACGGCACTAGTTCATACTCAGAGGGTTTTCTTTGTCATCACACTGAGATACACATTCGTTATATATAAACTGATGTTCTAGGCCTTTTATTTGACACTGGCAAGAAGGAAATTTGCCCTAGCAAGTAAACTGATGGTGTCAGGAATTAGTTAGCTGCATTGGGGGGAAGGGTAGCCCAGTGGTTTGAGCAGTGGCCTGCTAAACCCAGGTTGTGAGTTCAATCCTTAAGGGGGCCATTTGGGGATTGGCCCTGCTTTCAGCAGGGGGTTGGACTAGAGGATCTCTTGAAGTCCCTTCCAACCCTAATGATTCTATGTTCAATCTCATCTTCACATCAGCCAAACTCAGTCTAAGTTTGAGAAAATATTCACAAGAAAGTGCCAACTCCTCATTTCACATCCAGCCTTAAGCTGAATGCACCAAAAGCTAGGGACACTGGTGGAGCCCTTTGCAGATGCAAAATTTGGAGCTGCATCTGATTCACAAACACAGTCTGCAGGGCTCTAGACACAGGGACCCTTCAGAGCTGAAGATACAGATGCCACAGCCTAGTGTGGCAGCACAAATGAACAACAAGGGACAGGGAACAAAGTTTCTTCAGTTCTAGGTATGGCTCTATCCAAGTTCTTACACCCTGCCCAGGGCATAGGAAGTGCCAGACTGGATCAGACTTGTGGTCGATAGAATCCAGTATCCTCTCTCTTGACAGTGACCAGAACTAGCTGCTTCAGAGTAAGGGTCAAGAAACCCCACAAGATTATGTCAACTTCCCCCTCCTCCATGCAGAGTTCCCTCCTAATCCCTAACAGTGAGAGATCATCTTAAAGCCCTGAAACAGGAGCATTAACTATTATTGCTCTGCATATTCTTGTTATCCATACAAATGTCCAGTCCCTTTTTGTTGCTAAATTCTTAGCCTCAACAGCATCCAGTAGCAGTGGGTTCCGCAGGCTAACTATTCACCATGTGAAAATTTGTTTCCTTTTATCAGTTTTGAATTTCCTGCCTTTTTTTTTCCACTGAATGTCCCTTTGTTCTTGTGTTTGAGATAGAGAACAGACACTCCCAATCTACCTCCACTAGACCATACAGACTCATGTCCCTTCTTTCATCATCTTTCCCAGGTAAACAAGACCAGGCTCTTCAGTCTTTCCTCATGAGAGGTTTTCTGGTTTTTTCCCCCAGTCCCTTGATTCTTCTATGAACTCCCCATCAGTGACCCCACAGAGAGGAGTCCTGTCACTGGCTTCTTAGGTATCTTCAGACAAGTCATGTCACCACTTTGTGCCTCCCTTTCCCGCTCTGTTAAATGGGAATATCAATTCTGACCAGCTCCATGGGGTGAGGTTTGAAGTTTTCTGAGTGGACAGTTATTGGTCTGCGTGAAGTGGGTGAGTTTTACTGTTAGTATTGGCCCAGTTTTATTCTTTTGTATAGTAATTAGCTGAATATGCATCTAGACTCATTGATTTTAGGGCCGGAAGAGACCACTATGATCTAGTCTGACCTCCTGCATACCACATGCCAGGGAACCTCACCCTGCGATTTCTGGATTAAGACTATAACTTCACCATGAGCTCTACCAAATCTTTTAGAAAGGCAGACAGTTTTCATTCAAACATTGCAAGTGAGGGAAACCCCCCACATTCCTAGGTGTGTTATTGCATTGGCTATATTACTCTCCCTTAAAATTTGCACCCTGTCTCTTGTCTGAATCTGTCTAGCTTCGACTTTCAACAATGGTGCCTTGTTCTCCTGGACTGAAGATCCGTCGACCCTCAGAAGTCTCCTCCCCTCCGTAGGTATTTGCAGATTGTGATCGAGTCACCTTTTAACCTGCTCTTGGATAAATTACACAGACTGAACTTCTCTAGGCTCCCACCATAAGGCAGGCTTTTCCAGACCTCAAATCATTTTTGTAGCTTTTTTCTGAACTCCTCCCAGGTTTTCAGTGTAACTTTTGAAATGCAGACACCAGACCGGTACACAGCATCCAGCGGAGGTCTTACCAATGCTATATGCAGAGGTAATACCATCTCCCTACTTCTGTTTGATCTTCCCCTGCTTATACAGCCAAGGATTGCGTTCACCCTGCTCATGAGATCAAGGCACAGAGCTCATGTCCAGTCTAGAGTACTGGGGTGAGGGTTCAGGATGGCAATGTGTGATTCTGCAACAGAAGCCGTGGTCACATTGTTTTCAAGCTGGCGGGGCAGCAGGCTGTAGTTGGAGACAGGGCAATATCAGCCAGCCACTATCCAGCACAACAGGAAATCTGCTTAGCCACACCACTCTGATGTATAGTTTTCTATCTCTGCCTCCCCTGTCACTTTAGTATCGGAGCACCTCAGTCTTTCAGGTATTAAGCCTCTCATAACATGTGCTCTACCTCACTGGGGTAACTGTACAAGTGGGGAACTGAAGAACAGAGACTAAGTGACTAGTTCAAAGTTACACCAGGAGTCTGATGGAGCAAGGAAATAAATCCAAGTTTTCCGAGTCTCAGGGCAGGGCTACAGACTACAGAAATACTTGGTGTAACCGTCACTCAGGGGTGTGAAAAATCCACACCACTAAGCAACGTAGTTATACCAACCTAAGCACCAGTATAGACAGCAGAGCTTCTCCTGCCAATATAGCTACTGCCTCTCGCATGGGTGGATTAACTACACCGATGGGAGAGCTCTCTCCTGTCGGCAGAGAGCATCTTCATTAAAGTGCTGCAGCTGCACTGATGCAATGTAGACCTGACACCCTGGTGGAGCTCTGGAACCATTCTTCCTCTCCAGTCAGCACCCTCAGAGTACTGATGTTACATGCGCACCTGCACAAGCAGAAACTGGGTTGTGCACATAAGTAGAGGGCATTGAAAGGTGATTAATGGCCACACATACAGGCAGATTGCAATGTATACAACAAGGCACTGTTGAACAACTGAAGCATATCTTTTTCATGGACAATACTTAGCCTTTACACCCTCAAACCTCTGGGAGAGCATTAATCCACCCACATGCTACCCAGATTCCACAAACCCCCTTCCTCAAACTTCCCTCCGGCCTGGCTGAAGTATGGGGCTAGAGCCAGCACTCCTGAGTTCTATGGGCAGCTCCGACAGACACCCGTTTGTGGCACTGAGCACATGGGAGGGAGGACGCTGAGGTTCAGCCTAGGGTTTGGAAGGTTTCAGATAGGGACAAGCCACAAACAATACACATGATTGGGTCCTGGTGAGAAGTTCCCCTTTGATATCCAGCTGCTGGGAAGGCAATGGGTGCTAAGACTCCCATCAGGGTGCAGTCCCTGCGTGCTCTTCAAGGGCTCTGATTCTCATTCCTCCCCCACCCCTCTCTCTCTCACACATACACCCCTCTTCCCTCCCAGCTGCCAGAAAGGAAAATTGCTCTCTTACCCCTCCTGAGGCTGCTGCATGGTAGGGTGTCTGCTACTCTACCTTCCCCCAGGCTCCATATTTTGGGCAGCTCCTCCCTCCTCCCATACACTTCCACTACCAGCCTCTGTAGCAGCTCAGAGCTGTGGGAAGCATGAAATTGACATGATTCTTGTCAGTTTCACAGCCACACATTAAGTTCCCCCAAAGGCTGCAGTGAAAATCACTAGGATCTTTTCCACTTCTCTGCTGCTCCTTAGCAGAGCCCTGAGAAGCACCAGGTGCCCCAGAGTTGTCCATCAACAGATTCAGACAGCTGGCCCCACATCAGCTCATGCTGGGAAGTTTCTCTTCCTATCAAGAAGGGCTAGAAACACATGGCACCATTTTCAGAGCCACTGAGCACCCACCAATTTCACTGGAGCTGAGTGCCCTGGAAAAGTTGGGCTATTGAAAACAAAACAAAAGACTAAAAGCTTGGATTCTGCAGAAGCTAGGGGTTCACGCCCCAGACTCACCAGTAAGGTCGCAGAATTTGAGTGCTGATAGCGCCGTCTAAATGCCACATAACTCCTACCTAAGGAGGATTCTCACCTCTTCTACACAGACTCTGCTTTGAGCCATGTCTACCACCAATCCCACTGGCTTCAAATCCAGCGTTCCCTGTATCTCAGGTATCTAAAAGATCCAGAATTCCTGATCTTTTCCATTTAACCCTCTCTCATCACACCCTCACCCCAGCACTTCTACAGCCAGGCTACCAAGAAACATACCATGAGACCTTAATACCTAGTAATATATTGGGGGAGAGGTCACCAGGCGCCCCAGATGCATTCACACCTCTCTCATATCTCCTTCCCCCGCAGATGAGTTACCGTCCCAGCAGCTGAACAGACATTTCCCTGCCAGGGCTCTGTTCATTGCGGAGAGAGAAGCTCCCAGGCCAGCCAGGCTCAGCACAGCTCTTGTTCCAGCCCAGCGGCTGCGCGCAGACCCCACAAGGGGCAGGGAACAGACAGAAAGGAGAGACCCACTAGCGACAAGGGAGATTAGCCAGCTACAGAGCAGGGCTGGCGGTCACACTGCTGCATTCTCACCGCAGGCTGCAGCGGGAACTTTGCTTTGCCTTCCACTCTCCAGCGCCCTCTACCAGCAGCCAGCCAGCGAGCCCGCAGCAGGCAGGCAAACCGACCCTGCCTTGGAGAGAGACGGAGAGTTTCTCTTGGTGTAACAGGGGAAACTCCCCTCCCCACAGATGCCCGGGGAAGGGAAGGGTGGGAAGGAGAGGAAGAGAAGGAAGGGGAGGAGTGTCAGGGCATTACAGCGGCAATCACACAAAGGAGAAGAGGGGAGCTGAGGCAGGAAACTGAACTGGGAGCAGCAGGGCAGAAGGGCGTCAGAGGGGAGCTGGGGACTAGGACGAGGCAGGAAGGGGACAGGGGCAAATGGGGCAGGAGCAGGAGGCCTGGGCGGGGCAGGTGAGGATAGGAAGAGGGCGGGGGTAGTGGGGATGGACTGAGGCAGGAGGGACCGGGAAGGGGGCATGACCTGAGGGGTAGCTGGAGTGGACTGAAGGGGACAGGAAGGGCCGGGGGGGACCAGGGCAGATGAGGGGCAGCATAGAAGGGGGCCGGGGGAATGGAACAGGTGAGGTGCCAGCTACGGAGGAGATGGTGGAAATGGAACAGATGAGGAGACAGGAAGGGACCAGGGAGGAATGGGACCGGTGTGGGGGCGGGACAGGAAGGCACCGAGGGGGGCACTGGGACAGGTGGGGGGGCAGGAAGAGGTCAGGGGAAAGTGGGGGGGGCACTGAGACAGATGTGGGGCAGGAAGGGACCGGAGCAGACGAGGAGGGTGGGGGGCGTGGTACCGGGGTAGGGGGGGGTAGGGGCCGGGGAAGGGAGGGATCGGCCCAGAAGGGGGAGCGGGGCAGATGAGGGAGGGCGTGGTATCGGCGCGGAGTGGGAGGGGCCGGGGGTTAGAGCAGGTGAGGGGGGAGGAACGCGCCGGGGGGAGACTGGGACATGTGGGGCGAGAAGTGACCGGAGCAGACGGGGAAGCGGGGTAGGAAGGGGCGGGCGGGGGGGGTGGAGCAGGTGAGGGGGGGCGGGAAGGGACCGGGGCAAAGTGGGAGGGGCGGGCGGGGCACAGGGACAGATGTGGGGCGGGAAGGGGTCAAGCGGCTGGGGTGGGGGGGGGGCCGCGAGCCTCTGCCCCGGAGACTCCCCGCCCCGCAGCGCTGCCCAGAGCCCCGCGCCACCCGCTCTCCGGCTCGCGGGGCGGGGCCCACACGGCTCCCGCCCGCTCTCATTGGCCCGATCCCGGCCCCGCCTCCTCGCCCGCTCATTGGCCAGGGCTGTTCTGGGGCCCGGGAGGCGCGAGCCGCCCCCCCCCCAGGGGGAGGAGCGGGGAATCCCTGGGGGCGGCACCTAGAGGGAGGGGTCTCCCTGGGGGCGGGGCGATGGGTCAGGCATGGACCAATGAGGAACACGAGGGGCGGGACTCTGTGAGTCTGTGATTGGCACCCAGGGCTCCCCCCATGGGCTTCCCTGGGACCCCCGTGTGCTGCTGGGGGCCCCACTGCCTGCGGGCTGGGCCCCGCCCCACCCACTGCCCATCCCCCCTCCCTGCCCCCCCATCCCATCCCCACCCCCTTCCTCTCCCCGGCCCCCGCTGCTGAATTCACACTGAGCTCTCGGCCGCGGACACTGCCACCGCGCTCCGGGCGTGTCCGGCCCGGAAAAGACCGAGTTGTCTGTCCCGGCTGAGCTGTGTCCTCCCCTGTGCGGGCAGGTGCTTTACCTCCACCTGGGCACAGCTGTGCCCGTCTGCCTCTGCCTGGGCGCTCCGCCCCCGCCCGCCCCGCACAGCCCCGCTGTCTCTTGCCGTCTCTGCCAGACGTACGGAGCAGGGGGACTCCAGCTTTTCCCCAAACCCCAACATCCTAATTAATTCATGATGTGCCCCTTCCCACACAACCTCTGCCCACCCCCCAAACACCAGCTGTGATCCCGGGACCAAAACATCCGATGGGCCCCAAACCCGCACCCGATCCGCCGCCTCCCACCCTCCAACACACCTCACTGCTTTCTCCCAGTCCCTCAAATCGGCGCTGCCCCCCCCCAACACCGGTCTGCCCCCACCCACCCCCCAACATCGGGTCTGATCCCAGGCCTCCCTTCTGGCTTTACGATCGAGAAAGTCAGTCCTGGGGTGGAGGTGTGAACCTTTCAGAGACTTTGTCCCCTTAACATGCAGGAGGCTACAAGTCCCCCGCGGGGCCCAGTGGCTGCAGGACATGATGGGACTGGGGGCCGCTGCGGGCGGGGGCCGTGGGGGGGGGGCAGAGGACCCGGGCAGCGGTGAACGGGGACGACGGTTCCCCCGAAGGGACCGAGCCTCCCTCTCTTCCCCAGCTGCAGCTCCACAGGGCCGGGCTCACGAGCCACTTGTGCCCGGGCCAGAGCGCGGCTGCCTTTTCCCAGCCCCTCATTTGTGCGGGTGCCGGCGGAGCCTTGTCATGAGGCTGTCGAGCTGGTCAGTGCAGGGACAGGCTCGGCGTCCCGGGTTGTCGAGCTTGGTGTGAGGAAGGGATCGGAGCTACTTCTGGGCCCGAGAGTGCTCCCCCCCACTGCCCTTCCCCCCTTCCTCACTCCTGGACCGAGCTGACCAGCTCAGGGCCACCTGCAGCTCCCGCAGGGGCAGGTGGCCGGGGAAACACCTCCGGGGTTTCCCCACCTCGAATGCAGCGCGGGGTTGCTGAGCCCTGCCCCTCGGGGCCTCGGTCTCGTCGGGGCAGACTCGGCCAATGGCACGTAGGTACCCGGCCGCCTGCGTGTTGGCCCTCGAAGGTAACGCACTGCGCGTGCGCGTGTGTTCGAGTGTAGGGCCCACGTGCTGACATTCCGCTCCCTGCGATGTGATCCTTGCTAGCGCTCTCAGGCCTAGCGGGGTGACTCATGGCCATGGTGGAGCCGTCGGTCCACCCGCCGGAGCATCATGACCAGCAGTTATAAATGGAGGGCCCTCAACGCGGCTGCCAGCGGAGGGCGCCCCCAGAATTCGCTGGAGCCAGTTAGAGGATCCCCTCCTTCGCTCTGCTCTCGGGTCTGGCCCGCCCCTGGGCAAAGGGCCTGAGCGAAACTGCTGCTCCCCACCGCCAGGGAGGTGGGGGCCGACAGCCCTTCTTCGCCGGGAGGGTTGACCTGGTGGCCGGTTTGCAAGGAGAAACTTGCCAGCCCTTTTCCCTGCTGGCCGCTCCTGGCCCCGCCGCTGAGGAGCAGCTGCAGGACCCCCCAGCCGGGGCTCCCGCTCCGCTCCCGGCCCCACGCCCGGGATCCCCGGGCTACCGCCCGCCCAGCCGCGCTCCCGCCGACGGTGGTTCCCCGGCTGCCTCTTGGCTCCGCTCCCCCGGGAGGTTCCGGCCCCGCGACCGACGGCCCCGCGGCTGCCTCTAACCCTAACCCAAAGGGAAGAGGTAAAAAGTGGCGGGGCCAGGTTCTAAGTGTAGCAAACACTGGCCATTAGCCCCACGCCCCCTGGCTCCTCCCGGTCTCCTCCCCCCCCCTCATTAACCCCCGCCGGCTCTGGACTCTTGCGGGCTTCCTGGGGGTGTGGATACCCCCGTTCCCGCCCGGTCCGGGGAGAGTCTTTCCTGCCCAGCCAGCTCTGCAGGTGTCCCCCGCTGGGCTGCGCTGCCCAGCCCCACCGGGGGGGTGGTCCTGACCCCCTGCCCTGGGCTCCAGGCTCCTGCGCCGCGCCAGGGCTCCGGTCCAGACAGCGCAGCCTGCGCCCCTGCCGTGCCGGCCCTCATCTGGATCCCGCCGCACGCCTGTCCTGCGCCGCTGCCTGTCCCCCGGCCCCGCGCCCGGGCTCCCGCTCCTGAGTCGCTGCCCGAGCTTCGCTCCATGGCGCTGCTGGGCCTGGCCGGGCTGGGCCGCCGCTGGAGGTGGCTGCGGCGATGTTGGGGCCGCGCTGAGCGTGTGGGGCGCGGTGGCCCAGGAGCCGGCACCCTCGCTCCTCCGGCGGCGCCTGCCCCCAGCGCTGGCCCCATTGCTCCTCCGGCCATGCCTGCCCGCAGTGCGGCCCGGCAGGTGCCCGCCCCAATGGCTCCTCCCGCCGCGCCTGCCCCCAGCGCCAGCCGGGCAGGCCCCGCTTTTGGAAAACGTGCTGAGGGGAAGGGGTTGCTTTCACTGCACCCCGCTAGCTATATGCTAGTAAGCAAGATTTAGAGTTTGTAAGTGAATATTAAAAAAACCCCACAAATTCTTTTGTCAATCTTGAAAGGGGGGGTTGTTGTTTCAGTGGAAATGTCTAGTGTCATGTCATTCAATAATTGATCAATGACAGTGTCACTTACAAATAACAAAGGAAACAAGTCTAAAGCAAAAGAGCCCCCCCCTTCTTATGAATAACGTGGAGTTTTGGTCAATGTGTCAGGAAATAAATGACATTTTCAATGAAAGAATTAGATCTATAATGCCCCTGACACGAGAAAAGTGTTCAATGTAAAAGAGTCGAGTCTTTATTTTCTCCCTGGCTTTTTTTTTTTGTACTCCCCATATTCAATGTACACATCAGCATTGCCTACTTTCCCTATACAAAATCTGGCCAAATGCTCCTCTGGGGGGCCAAAGAGTTCTCAGACTTTTGTAGTGGTGATCCTTTTCACACAGCGAGCCTCTGAGTGCAAGCACCCTCTTATATATATTAAAAACACTTTTTTAGATATTTAACACAATTAGAAACGCTGGATGCAAAGCGGGGTTTGGGGTGGAGGTGAACAGTTCTGGACCCCCCCCCCATGCAATAACCCCAGGAACTCCTGCAATTACAGGATCTGGATCACGCTTTCCATATGGATGGTTGAGGTGATCATATGTATGAGGGCAAGGGGAGATACTGACGCCGGGAACTTCAAAAATCTGGATGTTGATGTGAATTTCCCCCAAAATGTGCGCTTGTTATACGATCCAGGCTTTTGGTGTGATTGGGCTGCTCTCTAATGGAGTAGAATTGGTTTTTTATTGGGTGATATCAGTAAAAAAAGGCTGACCAGGATTGCCTTTAAATTGCCATGTGGTGGTTATTACAGGCTCAACTTCCATTCATGTTCTTTTCACAAACTCCAGTCCCTGCGGTATGATCCCTGTGGGGGAGGCTGCCCCCTTCTGCTGCCGGGCACGGTTAGTCCCAGGGCGGCTTGCACAAGCAGCTAGGTCCCGGATCCCTGTCCAGGTGGACCCGATCCTTTCCCCAACATCAGAGGTCTGGGGCTAAGACACATCAGAGGGTCGGTCACAAGGCCAGGGGTGTTGGGACACTTTTTGCAGTGGGGGCTGAAATTACCTCGCCCCGCCCCGCCCGCGCGCCCCCGCGCCCGGGGCCACAAGCGAGGGGCTGTGGCTCCGGGGTGGGGTGGAGACGGGGTCAGGGTAAAAGGCTGGTCTGGGACCATAGCTGGGGACGGGAGCAGAGCCCCGGAGCGGCTGTAGCCGCGAGGACGCCGGTCGCGGGGCCGGGAACCTTCCAGGAGCGCGGGGCCAAGAGGCAGCCGGGGAAACACCGGGCGCGGGAGCGCGGCTGGGCGGGCGGTAGCCCGGGGATCCCGGGCGTGGGGCCGGGAGCGGAGCGGGAGCCCCGGCTGGGAGGTCCTGCAGCTGCTGCTCAGCGGCGGGGCCAGGAGCGGCCAGCAGGGAAAAGGGCTGGCAAGTTTCTCCTTGCAAACCGGCCACCAGGTCAACCCTCCCGGCGAAGAAGGGCTGTCGGCCCCCACCTCCCTGGCGGTGGGGAGCAGCAGTTTCGCTCAGGCCCTTTGCCCAGGGGCGGGCCAGACCCGAGAGCAGAGCGAAGGAGGGGATCCTCTAACTGGCTCCAGCGAATTCTGGGGGCGCCCTCCGCTGGCAGCCGCGTTGAGGGCCCTCCATTTATAACTGCTGGTCATGATGCTCCGGCGGGTGGACCGACGGCTCCACCATGGCCATGAGTCACCCCGCTAGGCCTGAGAGCGCTAGCAAGGATCACATCGCAGGGAGCGGAATGTCAGCACGTGGGCCCTACACTCGAACACACGCGCACGCGCAGTGCGTTACCTTCGAGGGCCAACACGCAGGCGGCCGGGTACCTACGTGCCATTGGCCGAGTCTGCCCCGACGAGACCGAGGCCCCGAGGGGCAGGGCTCAGCAACCCCGCGCTGCATTCGAGGTGGGGAAACCCCGGAGGTGTTTCCCCGGCCACCTGCCCCTGCGGGAGCTGCAGGTGGCCCTGAGCTGGTCAGCTCGGTCCAGGAGTGAGGAAGGGGGGAAGGGCAGTGGGGGGGAGCACTCTCGGGCCCAGAAGTAGCTCCGATCCCTTCCTCACACCAAGCTCGACAACCCGGGACGCCGAGCCTGTCCCTGCACTGACCAGCTCGACAGCCTCATGACAAGGCTCCGCCGGCACCCGCACAAATGAGGGGCTGGGAAAAGGCAGCCGCGCTCTGGCCCGGGCACAAGTGGCTCGTGAGCCCGGCCCTGTGGAGCTGCAGCTGGGGAAGAGAGGGAGGCTCGGTCCCTTCGGGGGAACCGTCGTCCCCGTTCACCGCAGCCCGGCTCCTCTGCCCCGCCCCCCACGGCCCCCGCCCGCAGCGGCCCCCAGTCCCATCATGTCCTGCAGCCACTGGGCCCCGCGGGGGACTTGTAGCCTCCTGCATGTTAACGGGACACAGTCTCTCAAAGGCTCACACCCCCACCCCAGGACTGACTTTCCCGATCCTAAAGCCGGAAGGGAGGCCTGGGATCAGACCCGATGTTGGGGGGTGGGTGGGGGCAGAGCGGTGTTGGGGGGGCAGCACCGATTTGAGGGACTGGGAGAAAGCAGTGAGGTGTGTTGGAGGGTGGGAGGCGGCGGATCGGGTGCGGGTTTGGGGCCCATCGGATGTTTTGGTCCCGGGATCACAGCTGGTGTTTGGGGGGTGGGCAGAGGTTGTGGGGGAGGGGGCACATCATGAATTAATTAGCATGTTGGGGTTGGGGAAAAGCTGGAGTCCCCCTGCTCCGTACGTCTGGCAGAGACGGCAAGAGACAGCGCGGCTGTGCGGGGCGGGCGGGGGCGGAGCGCCCAGGCAGAGGCAGACGGGCACAGCTGTGCCCAGGTGGAGGTAAAGCACCTGCCCGCACAGGGGAGGACACAGCTCGGCAGGGACAGACAACTCGGTCTTTTCCGGGCCGGACACGCTCGGAGCGCGGTGGCAGTGTCCGCGGCCGAGAGCTCAGTGTGAATTCAGCAGCGGGGGCCGGGGAGAGGAAGGGGGTGGGGATGGGAGGGGGGGGCAGGGAGGGGGGATGGGCAGTGGGTGGGGCGGGGTCCAGTCCGCAGGCAGCGGGGCCCCCAGCAGCACACGGGGGTCCCAGGGAAGCCCATGGGGGGAGCCCTGGGTGCCAGTCACAGACTCACAGAGTCCCGCCCCTCGTGTTCCTCATTGGTCCATGCCTGACCCATCGCCCCGCCCCCAGGGAGACCCCTCCCTCTAGGTGCCGCCCCCAGGGATTCCCCGCTCCTCCCCCTGGGGGGGGGCGGCTCGCGCCTCCCGGGCCCCGGAACAGCCCTGGCCAATGAGCGGGCGAGGAGGCGGGCCAGGATCGGGCCAATGAGAGCGGGCGGCCCGGGGCTCTGGGGTCGCTGCGGGGCTGAGCGCGCGGGGAGTGTCGGGGCCAGAGCCTCGCGCTGTGCCCGGCCCCTTCATCTCCACATCTGTCTCAGTGCCCCGCCCCCCACCTAACCCAACCCTCTGGCCCCTCCCACCGCGGTACCACGCCCCCCCGTCTGCTCCGATCCCTTCCCCCCCACACACTTGCCCCGGCCCATCCCCGCCTGCCCCCTGTCCCAGCCCCGGCCCCTCCCACCCCGGTACCCCACCCCTCCTCATCTCCCCCGCTCTCCCGCCTGCTCCGGTCCCTTCGTGCCCCACATCTGGCCAAGTGCCCCACCCCCCTTTCCCCTGGCCCCTTCCCGACCCGCCCCCACACCTGTCCCATTTCTCCCTGGCCCCTTCCTGCCTCCTCACCTGTCCCATTCCCCCGGCCCCCTTCTATGCTGCCCCTCATCTGCCCTGGTGCCCCCCCGGCCTTTCCTGTCCCCTTTAGTCCACTCCAGCCACCCCTCATGTCACCCCCACTACCCCCGCCCTCTTCCTATCCTCACCTGCCCCGCCCCAGGCCTCCTGCTCCTTCCCCATTTGCACCAGTCCCCTTCCTGCCTCGTCCTAGTCCCCAGCTCCCCTCTGACGCCCTGTCATAAACAGATAGCTAAGGGTGATAGCTAAGGGTTAATGTCTCTTTCACCTGAAGCACCTGACCAGAGGACCAATCAGGAAACAGGATTTTTTTTTCAACTCTGGGTGGAGGGAAGTTTGTGGCTGAGTCTTTGTCTGTCTGTCTGCTTTTCTCTCAGCTATGAGGCGTGATTTCTGTTTCCTGCTCTCTAATCTTCTGTTTCCAAGTTGTGAGTACAGAGATCATGTATTTACATGTCTATAGTTGCTGAAGTGCTTTGATTTGTATTCTTTTTGAATAAGGCTGTTTATTCAATATTCTTTTAAGCAATTGACCCTGTATTTGTCACCTTAATACAGAGAGACCATTTGTATGTATTTTTCTTTCTTTTTTTATATAAAGCTTTCTTTTTGAGACCTGTTGGAGTTTTCTTTACTGGGAAACTTCAGGGAAATTGAGTCTGTACTCACCAGGGAATTGGTGGGAGGAAGAAGTCAGAGGGAAATCTGTGTGTGTTAGATTTACTAGTCTGATTTTGCATTCCCTCTGGGTGAAGAGGAAAGTGCTTTTGTTTCCAGGATTGGAATTACAGAGGGTGGACTCCCTCTGTTTAGATTCACAGAGCTTGTGTCTGTGTATCTCTCCAGGAGCACCTGGAGGGGGGAAGGGGAAAAGGATTATTTCCCTTTGTTGTGAGACTCAAGGGATTTGGGTCTTGGGGTCCCCAGGGAAGGTTTTTCAGGGGGACCAGAGTGCCCCAAAACACTCTAATTTTTTGGGTGGTGGCAGCAGTACCAACTCCAAGCTGGTAACTAAGCTTGGAGGTTTTCATGCTAACCCCCATATTTTGGATGCTAAGGTCCAAATCTGGGACTAAGGTTTGACATGCCCTGCTGCCCCCAGTTCAGTTTCCTGCCTCAGCTCCCCTCTTCTCCTTTGTGTGATTGCCGCTGTAATGCCCTGACTCTCCTCCTCCCCTTCCTTCTCTTCCTCTCCTTCCCACCCTTCCCTTCCCTGGGCATCTGTGGGGAGGGGAGTTTCCCCTGTTACACCAAGAGAAACTCTCCGTCTCTCTCCAAGGCAGGGTCGGTTTGCCTGCCTGCTGCGGGGTCGCTGGCTGGCTGCTGGTAGAGGCCGCTGGAGAGTGGAAGGCAAAGCGAAGTTCACACTGCAGCCTCCGGTGAGAATGCAGCAGTGTGACCGCCAGCCCTGCTCTGTAGCTGGCTAATCTCCCTTGTCGCTAGTGGGTCTCTCCTTTCTGTCTGTTCCCTGCCCCTTGTGGGTTCTGCGCGCAGCCGCTGGGCTGGAACAGGAGCTGTGCTGAGCCTGGCTGGCCTGGGAGCTTCTCTCTTCGCAATGAACAGAGCCCTGGCAGGGAAATGTCTGTTCAGCTGCTGGGACGGTAACTCATGTGCCGGGGAAGGAGATATGAGAGAGGTGTGAATGCATCTGGGGCGCATGGTGACCTCTCCCCCAATATATTACTAGGTATTAAGGTCTCATGGTATGTTTCTTGGTAGCCTGGCTGTAGAAGAGCTGGGGTGAGGGTGTGATGAGAGAGGGTTAAATGGAAAAGATCAGGAATTCTGGCTCTTTTAGATACCTGAGATACAGGGAACGCTGGATTTGAAGCCAGTGGGATTGGTGGTAGACATGGCTCAAAGCAGAGTCTGTGTAGAAGAGGTGAGACTCCTGCGTAGGTAGGAGTTATATGGCATTTAGACGGCGCTATCGGCACTCAAATTCTGCGACCTTACCGGTGAGTCTGGGGCGTGAACCCCGAGCTTCTGCAGAATCCAAGCTTTTAGTCTTTTGTTTTGTTTTCAATAGCCCAACTTTTCCAGGGCGCTCAGCTCCAGTGAAATTGGTGGGTGCTCAGTGGCTCTGAAAATGGTGCCATGTGTTTCTAGCCCTTCTTGATAGGAAGAGAAACTTCCCAGCATGAGCTGATGTGGGGCCAGCTGTCTGAATCTGTTGATGGACAACTCTGGGGCACCTGGTGCTGCTCACGGCTCTGCTAAGGAGCAGCAGAGAAGTGGAAAAGATCCTAGTGACTTTCACTGCAGGCTTTGGGGGAACTTAATGTGTGGCTGTGAAACTGACAAGAATCATGTCAATTTCATGCTTCCCACAGCTCTGAGCTGCTGCAGAGGCTGGTAGTGGAGGTGTGTGAGAGGAGGGAGGAGCTGCCCAAATTATGGAGCCTGGGGGAAGGTAGAGCAGCAGACACTGTACCATGCAGCAGCCTCAGGAGGGGTAAGAGAGCAATTCTCCCTTCTGGCAGAGGGGTGTGCGTGTGTGTGTGCGTGTGTGTGTGCGTGTGTGTGCGTGTGTGTGTGCGTGTGTGTGTGTGTGTGTGACGAGAAACAAAGCCCTTGAACAGTACGCAGGGAGTCTTAGCACCCACTGCCATCCCAGCAGCTGGAGATCAAAGGGGGACTTCTCACTAGGACCCTCCCATGTGTATTGCTTCTGGCTTGTCCCTATCTGAAACCTTCCAAACCCTAGGCTGAACCTCAGCGTCCTCCCTCCCATGTGCTCAGTGCCACAAAGGGGTGTCTGTCGGAGCTGCCCATAGAACTCAGGAGTGCTGGCTCCAGCCCCATGCTTCAGCCAGGCCGGAGGGAAGTTTGAGGAAGGGGGTTGGTGGACAGGGCCGGCTTTAGGCCTATTCCACCAATTCCCCTGAATCGGGCCCCGCACCTAAGAGGGCCCAAGCCCAGTGAAAATCCCTTCCCTGGCTAGAGGCACCTTCTTATTTTTTACTCACCTAGCCGCACTTTGGGTCTTCAGAGGCACTTCAGTGGCAGATCCTTCACTCTCTCCAGGTATTCAACGGCACTTCAGCGGCGGGTCCTTCGCTTACTCTGGGTCTTCGGCGACACTTGGGCAGCGGGTTCTTCAGCACCACTGAAGACCTGGAGCGAGTGACGGACCCACCGCCGAAGTGCCGCCAAAGACTCAGAGCACCGCCCAGGGAATAGAAGCCCCACCTGTTTTTTTACATGTGTCATCCCTGCCAGGGCCCCACACGTCCTAAAGCCGGCCCTGTTGGTGGAATCTGGGTAGCATGTGGGTGGATTAATGCTCCCCTAGAGGTCTGAGGGTATAAAGGCTAAGTACTGTCCATGAAAAAGAGATGCTTCAGTTGTTCAACAATGCCTTGTTGTATAGTCTAGCATACATCACAATTTGGATGTGGGGCCGGGATCGGGCCAATAGGAGCGGGCAGGGAATGGTGAGGGCAGGGACGGAGCCTCACGCTCTGCCTGCCCCCATCCCTTCCCATCCCCCCCCCGCCTGTCCTAGCCCCCCCTTCCCCTGTCTCCTTCCCTCCCTGCCCACCTGTCCCAGTGCCCCGCCCCCCACCTTGCCCTTGTCCCCCTGGCCACTTTCCACCCTCCCGCCGCCACCCACCTTCCCCCGGCCCCCCTGGCCTCTTTCTGCCCCTCGTCTGTCCCCTTCCCCCTGCCCCCCATCTGTCCCAATGCCCCACCCCCACCTTCTCCCAGCCCCTTCCTACCCCCACCCTGCCACCTGTCACAGTACCCTGACCCCTTCCTGCCCTGTCCCCACACCTGTGCCAGTCCCCCCAAGCCCCTTCCTGTCCCGTGCAACCTGCCCCCATCCCCTTCCTGCCCCTTCATCTGTCTCATTCCCCCCACCCCCTTTGTATCCCGCCCTGCCACTTTCTCTGGTCCCTTCGTACACCCTCACCTGTCCCATTCCCCCCAGCACCCTTCTATGCCGCCCCCCCCACCTGCCCTGCCCCCTTCCTATCCTGCCCCCTCATCTGCCCTGGTCCCCCCCAGCCTCTTCCTGCCCCCTTTAGTCCACTCCAGGTACCCCCATCCCCTCATGTCATGCCCCCTTCCCGTTCCCACCAGCCCCAGTCAATCCCCACTACCCCAGCCCTCTTTCTACCCTCACTTACCCTGCCCCAGTCCCCCTGCTCCTGCCCTGCTTGCCCCAGTCTCTCAAAGGTTCAAAACCCCTAAGGCTGGCTTTCATCGATCGTAAAGCCAGAAGGGACCCGGGTGATCAGAACTGATATTGGAAGCAGGGGTGGGAGCAGAAAGAACTGATATGAGAGGGAACAGCTCTGATTTTAGGGAGTGGGGGAAGGAAGTGACATACGTTGGGGAGGGGAAGGCAGGCAGCAGATCTGATGAGGGGTTGGGGGGCACATTGGAGGTTTGAGCGGGGATAATTGTTGGTCTTGGGGATGGGCAGATGTTGTGGGCAAGGGGGCACATAATGAATTCATTAAAATGTTGGAGTTAGGGGGACACCTGGAGTCCCCCTACTCCATACATTTGGCAGAGTTCACAACACAGCCCACAGCTGTGTGGGGCGGGGGCTGAGTGCCCAGGCAGAGGCAGACGGGCACAGCTGTGCCCAGGTGGAGGTAAAGCACCTGCCCGCGCAGGGGGAGGACACACCTCAGCAGGGACAACTCAGTCTTTTCCGGACCTGCTGGGAGCCCAGTCACAGTGTCCGCGGCCGAGAGCTCAGTCTGAATTCAGCACAGGTGATGGGGACAGGAAGGGGGTGGGGAGTGGGCCCAAGGATGTGGTTAGGCCAAGGGGGGCAGTGAGTGGGGTGGGATCCAGCCCCTAGGCAGTGGGGCCCCCAGCAGCACATGGGGGGGTGTCATAACCTGATAGTTAAGGGTTAATGTCTCTTTTACCTGTAAAAGGTTAACAAGCTCAGTGAACCTGGCTGACACCTGACCAAAGGACCAATCGGGGGACAAGATACTTTCAAGTCTTGGTAGAGGGAAGTCTTTGTTTGTGCTTTTTTGGGTTGTTCTCTCTTGGGATTAAGAGGAGCCAGTTGTGCAACCAGTTTTCTCCAATCTTTCTGAAATGGTCTCTCATGTTCAAAATAGTAAGTAATAGCTAGAAGGTGGAATAGTCTTTTTGTTTGTTTATTTGCAAATGTGTATTTTGCTGGAAGGATATTTTACCTCTGTTTGCTGTAGCTTATACTGGGGGGAAGGTAGTCTCTCTCTGGTCTATGTAAAGCTGAGACCCTGTGTCAAGGTGTTATTCCCACTGTAAACTTTAGCCTCCAGAAAGTGGGGACCTGTATGTACCCTTCTAAGCTTAATTCCTAGCTTAGATCTGATAATGCTGCCACCAACCAAAATATAGTGTTTGGTACACTTTCTGTCTCCTGGGAACCCAAAACCCAAATTCCTTGGGTCTTACAAGAAAAAGGAAGGGAAATGGTTTATTCCTTTCCCCTCCCAGATTTTCCCCTCCTTGGGTTACCCTGAGAGATAGTATGATTCAAACTTCTTGAATCTTAAAACAAACTTCTTGAATCTTAACACAGAGAGGAATTCACCTTCCCCCCTTCCTCCTTTCCCCCAGCAATCCCTGGTGAGTTCAGACCCAATCCCCTTGGGTCTTACACAAGGAAAAAAAATCAATCAGGTTCTTAAAAAGAAAAGCTTTTAAATAAAGAAAGAAAAAGTAAAAATTATCTCTGTAAAACCAGAGGGACTCCCTCTCCCCTAGCCTAAATATAAGCTACAGCAAACAGAGGTAAAATATCCTTCCAGCAAAATACACATTTGCAAATAAAGAAAACAAACTAAAGACCACTCCACCTTCTATCTAGTTAGTGCTTACTATTATGAACATGAGAAACTGTTTCAGGAAGATTGGAGAAAACTAGTTGCACAACTGGTTCCTCTTAATCCCAAGAGAGAACAAAGAACAACCCAAAAAGCACAAACAAAGACTTCCCTCCACCAAGATTTGAAAGTATCTTGTCTCCTGATTGGTCAGGTGTCAGCCAGGTTCACTGAGCTTGTTAACCCTTTACAGGTAAAAGAGACATTAACCCTTAACCATCTATTTATGACACCCTGTAAACATTTTCCATCTTGGTTTTAGAGAGAGAATTTTTACTTTTTCTTTCTTTAATTAAAAGCTTTTCTTTTTAAGAACCTGATTGATTTTTTTTCCTTGTGTAAGACCCAAGGGGATTGGGTCTGAACTCACCAGGGATAGGTGGGGGGAAAAGAGAACGGGGGGAAGGTTAATTCCTCTCTGTTTTAGGATCCAAGGAGTTTGGATCAGTGTATATCTCAGGGTAACCCAGGGAGGTGGAAGGAGGGGGAATGGTTTATTCCTTTTTCTTGTAAGACCCAAGGGATTTGGGTCTTGGGTTCCCCAGGGAAGGTTTTAGGGGGACAGAAAGTGTACCAAACACCATATTTTGGTTGGTGGCAGCGTTATCAGATCTAAGCTAGGAATTAAGTTTAGAGGGGTACATGCAGGTCCCCACTTTCTGGACACTAAAGTTCAAAGTGGGAATAAGACCTTGACAGGGGTGAGTCTTGCGTTCCAGTAACAGGCTCACACAGTCCCACCCCTCAGGCTCGTCATTGGTCCATCCCTAACCCATTGCCCCCCTTTCCAGGTGCCCCCCCAGGCTCAAAGGTTCAACCATCCTAGGACTGGCTTTCATCAATTGTAAAGCCAGAAGAGAACCCTGGGATCAGAACTGATGTTGAAGGGGTGGGTGGGGACAGACCGGTGTTGTGGAGGGGGCAGCGCTGATTTTAGGGACTGGGAGAAAGCAGTGAGGTGTGTTGGGGCATGGGAGGCAGCGGATCGGATGCAGGTTTGGGGGCCCATCGGATGTTTTGGCCGGGATCACTGTTGGTGTTTTGGGAGTGGGCAGAGGTTGTGGGGGAGGGCGGCACATAATTCATTAGAATGTCGGGGTTTGGGGAAAAGTCGGAATAACCTTACGTAGTACCTGATTTACCATGGCAGGGGCCCACGGTCCAAGGGTCTTCCCCCACCTCTTTCCCCACTGTGCTGAGTTCCCTCCCCCCACCCCCTGCTGCCGATCAGCTGCTTGCCGGGAGGAGGGGGGGAGAAGAGCGGAGCCTCAGCACCTCACCGCTCCAGGGAGAAGGGGCGGGGTCTTGGGGAAGGGGCTGGAATCGGGGCATACCCCCTCCAGCCCCTTTTGTGAGCACCTCCAGACCACACCCCCAGCCCTATGCCCACCCTGACCCCTGCACCCCCCACACCTCTCCAGCTCCCCCACACCATGCCCTGACTCCTGAACCCACCCACATCCCCACCCCCATCCTGAGCATCAAATGGGATCTCCTGCACCCTCCCCCATTCCCACCTGCACCCCTTGCACCAAACATGAGCTGCCCTGGGTAAGCGCTCCACACCCCAACCTCCTGTCCCAGTCTTGAGTCCCCTCCCTCACCCTAGCTCCTGGCCAGACCCCGCACCCGAACGTTTTTTTACAATATTTGGGAAGATCATTAAGTGGTCCGTCAAGACTCTCTGCGAGTTTCAAGTGGTCTGTGGAAAAATAAGTTAGACTACAAGAACAATCAAGGTACCTCACTTTATTTTCATTTCCTTGCTATTACTTGGAGGAGGAGGAGGAGGAGGAGGAAGATTAAAAGAATGAAAAACGAGAGCGGGGGGAGATAAGAGAGCATGTTCTTTTTCTTGGCTGGGTCCCAAGGACGGGCCCCAAATATGAAGCTGAGCACAGGGGGCCCCACTCACTCTAAATCTACCACTGGATGTCACAACACCTGGGCTGGGGATACTGTGTCAGCTGATCCCCAGTCTCCAACCTACCAGGACAGTACAGCCCCGAGCTGCAGGCTGGGATGAAGAGGTCTATCAAATGAGTCAAGTTGTGGCACCATGGCTAGAGCAGCAGCTGAGGAGTCAAGAGGTCTGGTCTCATCCCAACTCACCATGAACTTGGAAATGTCATAGAATATCAGGGTTGGAAGAGACGTCAGGAGATCATCTAGTCCAATCCCCTGCTCAAAGCAGGACCAATCCCCAACTAAATCATCCCTGCCAGGGCTTTGTCAAGCCCCGCCTTAAAAACCTTTTAAGGATGGAGATTCCACCATCTCCCTAGGGAACCCATTCCAGTGCTTCACCACCCTCCTAGTGAAATAGTGTTTCCTAATATCCAACCTAAACCTCCCCCACTGCAACTTCAGACCATTCCTCTTTGTTCTGTCATCTACCACCACTGAGAACAGCCAAGCTCCAACCTCTTTGGAACCCCCTTCAAATACTTGAAGGCTGGTATCAAATTCCCCCTCATTCTTCTCTTCTGCAGACTAAATAAGCCCAGTTCCCTCAGCCTCTTCTCATAAGTCATGTGCTCCAGCCCCTTAATCATTTTTGTTGTCCTCCGCTGGACTCTCCCCAATTTGTCCACATCCCTTCTGCAGTGGGGGGACCAAAACTGTACGCAATACTCCAGGTGTGGCCTCACCAATGCCACTTCCCTCGATCTCCTGGCCATGCTCCTCTAATGCAGCCCAATATGCCGTTGGCCTTCCTGGCAACAGCGGCACACTGCTGACTCACAGCCACTCTCCCTGCCTCAGTTTGCCCATCTGTAAAGGGGGGTAAGAGACCTACCTACCTACCTCTCAGGGACACTGTGAGGCTTCATTCATTCATGAGTGTAAAGCACATGGAGGCCCTTAGTTGGAAGGTGATGGGCAGAGTGTTGTTATTGCTTCTTCGTAAGCCTGCCATTGTCCCACTCAGGAGTGATCTGCATTGGTCTGTTCCAATAAAAAGCACAAGCCCAGCAGTGTCTGCCTGCCTCTGAAATGAGATTAAAATCAGGGGGAGGTTTTAAATACTCAGCTACCCTCAGGAGCTCGCAGCAGGAGCTGATGTTAAATGAGAGTCTGGCACACAAATGATTATTGATTCCTTGGGCCTTTAAAACACACTGGGCTCAGGGCCCATCTGGGCAGCATCCTGTTGAATGAGGCAGGCAGCTGAGGGGGAGGAAGGTCTGCCAGCAGCTCTCGGGGCTGCACTGGGAGATACTTTACCCACTACTTGTTTTCCACAAGTTCTTGGAGGCCCTCGCGAGAGTCAGACACCTCGTATGAAACAGTCCCTGCCCCTGGCAGCTTGCAGTCTAAACAGAGAGGAGATGGGAGAAAGGACGGATTCTTATCTCCAGTGTACAAATGGCTTAAATGACTGGCCTAAGGTCAAACGGAGTCTGTGGCAGAGTCAGAAACTGAGCTCTGAGCTCCTGCTCCCACTTCAGAGCCTGATCCTCTCAATGTGTGGGCAATAGCCTGGTGTAGTGCTTCTGATCATGTCTCCTCCTTGGGGCTGGTCTCAGCTATGACACTGGCAGACCAGGTGCCAGCTCCGGCCCAAGCCAATTCACTTGTGTATTAGTATAGATCAAAGGGCTTGTTAAATGTATATGAGTGTATCTGGGGTTTAAACACCATGAAAACTAGTGGGATGTTTTCACTTATCTGTATCCCATTATAGTACAGGAGCGAAGATTTACATTATGTAGACCCTGTAACTAACTAACCTGTCAGACAAGAAAGAAGCCTTGTTGAATGCAAAGGAAGAACTTTAACAGAAAAGTGCTCATTTCAAAGCCAGTGGCCATTGTGTGTGATGACTGGAGGTCAGAGACTCAAGGTGCGTTCCTCATTCACCATCACCAAAGGAAAAGCCCTCGTGGCTAGTGAAACTGTCTGCTTGTTTTTTTATGAGAAGTGATAAGAATATCCTGCCTCTTTGGAGTGTTTGGACTCTGACAGGGAAGTGTACTAGATACAAAGCGGAGATCCCCAGACACAGTCCGGGTACTCTGAAAAGACTTTGGGGAAACTGGCTGTTTATTACATCACTGCTGCCGTTTGGAATTACAGACTGTGATTCACCTGTGCATATAGTTTACCTACTTTTCTTAGCTAATAAACCTTTGATTTACTATAGAATTGGCTGGGGTAAGTGACTGGTCTCTTGGGACTGGGATCAACTGATGCAGTGTGGATTTTTAAGTGACCTTTATCAGGAGTGCAAGTAGGGCAGTGCCCTCCAGTACACAGTACCGGCAAGAGAATTTTAGCAGGTATGAAGTACCGGAAAGCCTTGGGGCTAGAGCCCCCTCCAGAGGGGAGTGGGTGGGGCTGCGCTCTGCTCCTTAAAGGAGCAGAACACAGCTAGGGAGGGCATTCATTCTTTACATGGCTTTAACAGCACAATACATATGCTAACAAACTTTAAGGCTTTGTTTAAGTTTGTTAGCATATGTATTGTGCTGTTAAATTGATCAGGAGTCCTCAAGAGGGGAGGGGTGGGGTGGACGGAAGATGTTTAAATAGTGGTTTTGATTCTGTTTATTTCCATTGGTCTGAATTATTTATCCATGAGATCCATACTGCATCACATGAAGTCTAAATCAGTAGAGGAACGCCTCTGCTTGCACTGACCAGAGGATGTTTGGATTCTGATGTCAGCCCAGTTCTGCAGCCTGACAGGAATCAGGTGTTGTCCCCAGTGTGCACAGAATTCTTCTTTGCAGCCAAACTAGTCTAACATGCATTTTGTTAACTGGAACTGGAGCAGCAAAACAAAGAAAACAGATGCCTCGTTTTCCAGCTTTGTGAGAGAGAGAACTAGAAGTGAAGATTATAATGCTGGACACTGATGGCCTTAAACCAGCTGCCTCTGGAATCTGCCAAGAACGTTGCTGAAAATAAGTCTTAGCTCCGGCGAGTAACCTATCACACATCTACCCACCTTTATTCGAATGAAGCTCCTTCTGATCTGACAGCTCAGGCATTGTCAATATCACCCAGAACAATTTACAAATTGGACCCTAATCTTGTAAACCCTCAATCGGTTGATCAATCCCACTGAAGACACTGGGACTATTTGCATGACTATGGACCACTTTTGTGGGCTGGTAAGCGTTTCTGGAGTCTGTTCCTATAAAGGAAGTTGAATCCTCCATTGAAATGCAGTGTTTGGGTACAATACCCTAAAGCAGGTTAGGATACAGGTCTACATAACATTTGTCTTTTAATAAGTCATACATATGAGTCTATATGCAGAAATGGCTCCTCACCCAACTCCCATGTTCCATATAAACAGACTGAATTCTATACGTGGAGGGAGAGTGAGTAGTTACGCATGTTGATATTTATATATACAAAGGGGGTTGTCAGAGGGGACAGGGAGAGCTTGGGGGCCCTGGGCTGGGGAGGAGTCACATGAAGGGTCACGTGCCCCCTCTTGTGTACCTCCCATGAGTGCAGTACCAGGAAGAAACGATTTCTGCTTACACCACTGCCTTTTATCACAGTGTCTTGTTTGTCTGGGACCTTAGCGTCCAAAATATGGGGGTTAGCATGAAAACCTCCAAGCTTAGTTACCAGCTTGGACCTGGTACCTGCTGCCACCACCCAAAAAATTAGAGTGTTTTGGGGCACTCTGGTCCCTCTGAAAAACCTTCCCTGGGGACCCCAAGACCCAAATCCCTTGAGTCTCACAACAAAGGGAAACAATCCTTTTTCCTTTCCCCCCTCCAGGTGCTCCTGGAGAGATACACAGACACAAGCTCTGTGAACTACACAGAGAGACTCCCCCTCTCTGTTCCCAATCCTGAAAACAGGAATGCAAAGTCAGGCTAGCAATCCAGCACACAGATCTCCCCTTGATTTTTTCCTCCCACCAATTCCCTGGTGAGTACAGACTCAATTTCCATGAAGTAAAGAAAAACTCCAACAGGTCTTAAAAGAAAGCTTTATATAAAAAGAAAGAAAAATACATACAAATGTTCTCTCTGTATTAAGATGATACAACACAGGGTCAATTGCTTAAAAGAATATTGAATAAACAGCCTTATTCAAAAAGAATACAAATCAAAGCACTCCAGCACTTATATTCATGTAAATACCAAAGAAAAGAAACCATATAACTTACTATCTGATCTCTTTGTCCTTACACTTAGAAACAGAAGATTAGAAAACAGAACTACTTCTCCAAAGCTCAGAGACAGCAGGCAGACAGACAAAAGACTCAGACACACAATTCCCTCCACCCAAAGTTGAAAAAATCCAGTTTCCTGATTGGTTCGCTGGTCAGGTGTTTCAGGTGAAAGAGACATTAACCCTTAGCTATCTGTTTATGACACAAGGTAGACTGGAGAGTCTGAGAGGACTGTCTGTGACTCCAGGATAAGACTGGTACAGTGATCCAGGTGTGCACATTGGTCACTGGCTTGGTGAAATCTAACTACAGAACGCACCGCCAGCTTGAGGTATCTGCCTTTTTCTGACAGCCTGGCCTGAGGTCGTGAGCCACTGCAGACAGCGGGACATGTCTCCTCTTGGGGGCTGGCCTCAGCAACTATAAAAGCCTGTTGTATCAGCCAAGGAGTCTGGAGGAGTTGTGAGGATTTTCTTCTATCTTTAAATTCCGTAGTACAGTGCTCATACACAACCCTACCACAACAACAAACCAGTGTGCACAGCCCAGTGCTTGTGAGCAACCCTACAATAACAAAGCGTGTATAGCTCAGCACTTGTGGGCAACCCTGCAAGAGCCAATCAGCCTGCAGAACCCAGCACTCATGAGTGACCCCTGCGATAAACCAGCGTGCAGTGCCTACCGCTCGGGAGTCATGCTATCTCAGGTTTTTAGCTCACGTAGCGCCAAGGCCGGCTCCAGGCACCAGCCCAGCAAGCAGGTGCTTGGGACAGCCAAAAACGAGGGGCAGCACATCCAGCTCTTCGGTGGCAATTCAGCGTGGGTCCCTCACACTCTCTCAGAGCGAAGGGCCAGCCACCAAATTGCCGCCGAAGACTGAAGCGGGGGCAGTAGAGCTGATCGCGATCGTGACTTTTTTGGTTTTTTTTGCTGCTTGGGGCAGCAAAAACCCTGGAGCCGGCCCTGCGGAGCGCTTGCTGTTACTGAGCACTGCCTACTTTACACCAGACAAATGCATTTTAATTTTTACTATAAAAGCAAAGTCTCCTGCTCTCATAACCACACGATTCTCAGCCTTTGGGTATATTTTCTGCTTGGAGAGGAAGTGGGAGAGGGGCCTATTGCATGTATTAACATGATTGCAGCGCACAAATAGATCCCAGGGAATGGAATGCAGCTGCAAGCCATTAGCAGTGGCATAGATTTGCATAGTCAGTTAGTGCCTGATACTGGCTTTGTTTTCCGGCAGGCAGCCTTCCTGCAATGGGAACTTCCTTTCAGATGGACGAGCTCTGATTTCTAACGACTTGTAAATGGTATGTGTGACGGGTTGGATCACAGAAACCCTCTTGGGAGCTGCCACCTGATGTGCCAAGACTACTGCCCCTGCTTTCCCTGTCAGCTTGGGACCCCAGCACCCTGTCTTGCTGAGCCAGACAAGCCTGTCTGCTCCAACACAGACCCAGGGTCTAATTACCTGCCCCAAACAGCTGCAGACTTAACTGAAAGCAGCTCACAGAAGTGTTTCTGCCTTTAACACTCAGATGCCCAACTCCCAGTCGGGTCTAAACCCAAATAAATCCATTTACCCTGTATAAAGCTTATGCAGGGTAAACTCAAACTGTTTGCCCTCTATAACACTCTTAGAGAGATATGCACAGCTGCTGGGTCCCCCAGGTATTAATACATGCTCTGAGTTAATAGGTTAAAAAGTGATTTTATTAAATACAGAAAGTAGGATTTAAGTGGTTCCAAGTAGTAACAGACAGAACAAAATAAGTTACCAAGCAAAATAAAACAAAATGTGCAAATCTATGTCTAATCAAACTGAATACAGATAATCTCACTCTCAGAGATGCTTCAGTAAGTTTTTCCCTCAGACTCGACACCTCCCAGGCCTGGGCACAATTCTTCCCCCTGGTATGTCTCTTGTTCCAGCTCAGGTGGTAGCCGGGGGATTCTTCATGATGGCCCCTCCCCTTTGTTCTGTTCCACCCACTTATATATCTTCAGCCATGTATTTGTCCCTCTCTGGGTTCCCACCCCTCCCTCTAAATGGGAAAAGCACCAGGTTAAAGATGGATTCCAGTTCAGGAGACATGATCACACCTCACTGCACGACTTCATTGCCCACTTGCCAGCACACACACATACAGGAAGACTTACAGGTAAAACACACCCATCCCATCTGCAGACAATTGTCCTGGTTAATGGGAGCCATCAACATTGCAAATCACCATTAATGGCCCACACTTTGCACAATTACAATAGGCCATCAGGGTTATATTTCATATTTCTAGTCCCAGAAACAAGACTGATACATTCATACACGTAGGATGACCACACTCAGTAGATTATAAGCTTTGTAATGATACCTTACAAGAGACCTTTTACATGAAGCATATTCCAGTTACATTATATTCACTCATTAGCATATTGTTATAAAACCATATAGGCTGCAGCGTCACAGTGCGTTCCATAATGTCTCCAGTCGCTTTGCTCCCCTTGCTGTTTCTCATAATACCTTGAAAGCTTGACACCAAAACTGGCTTCCTTATCGTCATTATCCTTCCCTGTCCTGCCTGCAGTGGTTTACTGGAGCAGGATGCTCAAATCTCTTGTACCGTGCACCACACGTGAGAACGGAGCGGTGCAAACTCTTGTTCCTGTGGGGTCTTGTGACGTGAGCCCTGAACTGTGGTTTGTTATTGCAGGTTTGCTCAGCGACAGTGGGCCGCACACAGCGGTTTGTTGTTGTAGACTAGCTTACGTGTGCAGGACTGTACGCACAGATCTGTTGTTGTCGGGTAGTGTCATGGGGTGACCTGGCACCTTTCAGGGGCCCTCATCCATCTACAGGGGGGGGGGGAGTTAGACTGGGCCAGGGCTGATTAGGGAATCCCAGCTTGGAACTGATGCTTGTTGAACACCTGGAGGGCTTGGTCCACCTGGTCTGTACCATCTGGGAGGGGTGGTCAGGTGGAAGAGGGGATTTAGGAAAGGGCTGGAAGTGGAGGGCAGTCAAGGTAAGAAGACCCAGGAGTGAGGAAGTGTTGGGTCCTTACCTGGAGATGAGCTCAGAGCAGACCCTGCCATGCTGTCCTGCACGGGCTCAAGGGCATGAGAACAACCTTGGGGCAGAGTGGTCGGAAGCAGAGCACAAACCGAACTGGCTGTCAGTCCAGTATTTAGATTTCCAACCAGTTCTCCAGTGTAAACTCCTCAGGCACCATAACAGCCTAGCGGTGAAGTCACAGACCGTCCCCCTGGGTGCGCCGATCCCTCTGGGCCCCTTGGTGAGCCTGCCTTTGTGACAGCTGGTCCCTTACAGCAAGAATCACAGCAATATTCAGGTCACTCCCAGTCCCGATGGACTGGTCAGTTGCACCTTAGATCTCACACCAAAGACACTTGTGGCCAGTCCTATGATAAACTATCTACAGACCTATTAAAAGGGAAACGAGAGTCGTTTACAAGGTTAAAGCAGGTCAACATAGATACACTAATGAGTTCAATCTTAAATGAGAAAGATAATGCAAAGCTTCTATGATAAGCAAGCTCTGTATGTCCGTTAGGCCTAACTCAGGCTACACTGGGGGTTCTCTTGCTTATGCCTAGAAACCTTGCCGCTCCAGAGTCCAGGCGTCATAGAGATCCAGTTCTTTCTTGTTAAGGGTTTTTATTCCCTTCCTCCCATGTGCTCTGGGCTGTGAACTCAGCGGACCGGAGGAATCCACTTGCACGACTTGTCTTCACGGAGGGAGGGCAGACCAGCCAATGTCTTTTGTCCTCTTTAATGTCCCACAGTGGTCTGTCGGGTGTCAATGCGCCTTCCCTTCTGGGCAGGACGTAACATCTGCTGTTGGAGACCAGCACTTCACACGAGTTACTGTCTCTCTCCAGTCTGATGATTTACGCGGTTACAGAGGCTCACAATACAACTGGTCATATAGCACCTTACAATACGGGATGCAGATGTTATGTCAGATTAGTGCAGGCAGCAACTCCCAAGTATTCAGTAAAGTCTAAGCACTAAACACATTCTTATTACCCTCATACCAGTTTTAACAATACTAACATACAGCTGAGCCAGACTGATTGCAGCCATGTATTTGTCAGCGTTCCGCTGAGACATGGGGACCTTGGCGTGACCTGGTCTGCTAGCGTCACAGACCCCATACAGAAGTACTGAGAAAGGAGACATAGCTGCAGGGGATAGGACCAGTGCCTGGAATGGGCCATAACTCAGGGGAAGCTGTCTCTGAGAGTTAGGGACCAGAGGAAAGGACAGCAGCCAGGTTCAAGGGAAGCAGTTGGTGCCCCAGGAATGAGAGGTCCTGAAGAGCATGGCAGAGGAGGAGGACCCTAAACATAGCAGTGGAGAAACAGGTCTGGTGGTAGCCAAATTCTGGACTCCATTTGGTGGCCATGGCTGGGACTGGAGGGAAGATCTAACGAGGCAGAAAACTGGTTGGGATTTCCTACCTTGGCTTGAACATTGGTGCAGGACATCGCAATAGACTGGAAGGAGGCCACTTTCGCTCGGGAAGGGGCTGGATGTTAGGGGAATCTAGCAGGAAGGCCAAGTCCCAGTGGCTGTATAAAGAAGGTTAAACTGGACTATACTGTTCAGATGCTAGGTCCTGATGTGTGTAACACACCTTGTAAGCTCACAACAGCCACTCCTGGCAGTACCTTACATGATCGTACAGTGAACACATCTCTGGTGTATCTCTCTGGGAAGGAAGCGCAGGAGCCAGTCCGTATCTGGTACAAGTGCCTGATCAGCAACCTACCGTGTACCAGCTGTACATCCCAGGCAGGAGTCAGTCTAGAAAGCCACAAGAGGGCACTCTGGGTGGGGCAGTATAGCACAGGCAGGGTACGTGCGCTGGGCCGCATGCACAGCTGTGTTCCTGTAGGGCCCTGACTCGCCATTTCTTTTGGAAGAAAAAGCATTTTTTTCCTGTTAGGGTGTGGAGTGGGAACGGAGATGCCGCTCCTACAGATCCCGCAGCCTTGTGAAAGAAAACTGGGTTGAGCCTCCCGACCCTGACCAGTGTCTCTTTCCCTGCCTCCTTTATCCCTCCTAACGCTTGTTTTCCACATCAGGTCCTGCCATTGCAGCGAGAACACCCATGAGTCAGTCACACAGTGACCGAGGGGACGCTGACGGCACATACAGCAACTTTGCACTTTGCTCTACTTTAAATACCATGTCTCCGGTTACCCTCTGGGAAACCCAGTGACCCCAGCGCAGAGCTGTACCCCGTCTGGCAAGCAGCTGAAGGAAGCAGGCGGCCGTCTCTAAGTCTGAGGTTCCCAAGGAGGCCTGCAGACAAATTAGCTGTGACTGGCTCTCCAGACACTTCTTCCCAGGGCGGCCTGTGGTCATGTTAGCTGGAGGGAGGAGAAACGTCATTTGGAAGAAGAGTCAAATGAGAAAAGGGCATCCGCGTGTGCAGGAGGATGTCGCTGCTGGCTGATAAGAGGCATCGGCAGGAAGCAGACTAGCACGTGACGTGGCCGGTTGCCTGCTCAGAACTGGGCTGAGAACCTCCACCCTCCCCAGCTCATACTATGTGTGATACGGAAACAACTGGCCATCACCGATCCTCTCGACTGACTTCAAGCTGCTGCTGCTGGCCTGGGGTGGTGGAGAGCTCTGGAGCCCATCACTAACCCTGGCACCAGCCAGGGCCGTCTTGCTTCTTTATCGCAGCAGGTGAATGCTGACGGCCCTGGAAACAAGGGGCTGGTAGATCTGACTTTTATACTCCCCTGTCCTTTCTGGTTCGTGGTGTAGGGATGAAGCGGAGGAAGGAAGAACATGAACCCAAAGTCATGGGCTATGATTTATGAGTGCCAATAGCCCCGGGGGAACGAACCAGCAAGTCTGCATGGCACAGAAGACTACCAAGAGGCATGTTACAGTAGCCACATGTGTTTTAGATATTCAGGTAGGACAGGGCTGGCTCCTTTCCCTAGCTCTAGGTTTCAGATTTGCAATCCTGCACCCATAAGACAGCAATGCAGGTGGCCTTCGTCTGCCTCAGCCAGCTAGAGGACTCCTGCTTGGTTTTCCCTCAATAGTCGCAACACAGCTCTCTGGGAGCCCACATGGCCCACACCACTGCAGCAGCTTAGCCCCTGAACATCCACCAATTGATCCTCAACACAAGAGAGCTCAGTCCCAGATAGGCACTCACATGAAATTAGCGAGGATCACCTTCCAACTCAGGCCTAACACCGCACAGGACCTCTGGGGAAATAGAGTCCAGGCCATCCCACTGCCAGTCCCCTGTTCTAACCACTAAACCAAACAGCCTCTTTAAAATCACCTCCATGAAGACCTCACACATATCCCCACACACACCCCCAAGCAAACACTTGCTATCAGTCTGCCATGGAATGCTTTGAATAATCATTTAAAAAACTGTTTGGAGAAAGAATTCAAGCTGGTGTCAAAGTTAGAATCAGGACTCACAATTTGTCAGACCACTCTGTTTAATTAGCACAGCGCTCTGCCAATAACATTCAGAATATGTGAGCGCCCATGCAAGGCTTAAACAGTCTTATTTATACAGATAAAAGAGCAGGAATTAGACAAAGGGACAAAGATACCAAAACAGTAAAATTCACCTGGGGCACAGCATGCATATCCTATTTCCTTACTAACTGTTATCGATCTAAGGCTAATGCTTCACCAATTGCCCTTAAACAGTGCAATTGTTCTGTGTTAATGTCTGTATTCCTGACACCTGGTTGCAACATTCCAACATCTTTGCTTAAAGATACAGACAACATTTCTTTAATCCTTTCTATTTTCACAATATAATTTATTCTACTTTCACAATCCCTCCTTTTGGTCAAGCGCACGCCATGACCAACAATTACTGGGTTCCACAAATTAACCATTCCTTATCTCTTTGTTCATCAGTGATATTCAAAATCATCATATTAGCACTCTGTTTTGGGGCAGCCATCTGGGTGACACAATTCTGGATACAACAGGAGATTAACTGAAAGCATACAAAAATCACTAAGATTCCGAACAGGATAGTTAGGGCTCCCTGAAACAATCAGTTTCCTATGCCAGAGAAATTGAACAGGTTACTTAGCCACTTCCATAAAGAACTCAGCTCTTCATGAGGAAGATATGCGATTTGTTCTAAGTGGCTATAGCGATCTATTACCTCATTGGTATTGTATAAACATACAACATTGTTTTCCAGTGAGAGCACAGGTCCCTCCTTTGGCCGCCAGCACTATGTCCAATGCCTGACGGTTCTGGAGGGCCACCTGCCCGATCGCCCCTGTTTCTTTGGCCAGGGCTTTTAAACTTTCTCTGGTTTTATTTGCCATTATTTAACTACTTAGGAGCCTTTTTTTTTTTTTTTTTTTTGCCTGGTGTATTGCTCCCCCAAGTGGGATAAAGGAACTGCCAATAGCCTCTTCCAGGTGTCATGACTGTTCCATATTGTGTTAAACGGACAAGGTCCTCCAGTGAGGTGTGGAGAATTGAGTGGGATAGCCAGGACAGGAACACCAGTTTGAGAGTGGGCTGGGATGTGGCTGCAGACCCAGCATTTAGAAATAATAAGGGTCTGAGCTATCCACACTTGCTGCTGGATAAAAGAATTGTCATTGTGGACTCCCCAGACCTTAAGATACCAGCAGCCGAAGAACAGGCACCACCAGAGGCGCATGTTGGAGGCAGGGCCCTTCTGGTTCTGACAACCTCAACTGAGGGAACTGCAGTCACAGTTTTATGTCCACCAGGCAGTAGGCGCTAAGCTCACTACTGCTTTTTCTTGGGCCTTGCTTTATGTAGTCATCTGCTTCTGGCAACCCTTACGAGAGCGTAGATTGTAAGTTATTGCAGGCTGTTCCTCTACGTCTTCTTCTGGAGTCAAAAAAATTGACTCTGCATGGTCCTGAGGTGGTAGTTGGTTCACTGGGGGTGGTCCATTCTTACACTGAGAAGCATGTATCCACTCTGAGATGCCAGACAGTTTAACAGCTGTCCCTTGACTCTGGCTGTAACAATGGCCTTCACACCTTGTCTTTTCCCGATGCATACATTTCTCATTCACACAAACAGATTGAGAATACAAACAGTAGTATTTTATATAGAACAAAAAAAGCATTGCAAATTAAACCTTGCTAAGTTTTACAATTGATAACTAAGACAATTTACACTGAGACCCAGACCTTCAATGTTTCTCTAATTTACTTAACACAGACACAATAGAGAATCCTGTCTCTTACTACCTAAATCTTAAAACAAAGAGTTAGAGAGGGCCCAATTTGTAATGCATATGGGAAAACAGAATCTTATAGTCCCAGGGGGTCAGTTCTTTCTGCTATTTAAAAAAAAAATGGCTAGCAGGATGAAATCAAATTATACTTTAGTTCTTATGGGACATTATAAAATCCTGCTCCTACATATCCCCCTTTTGACACTAAGATTATTAATCGCCAGTGTCACTTCTTATTTAGTCCACATAATAGAAAATACTGGGAGGTGATTTGGGCCTGTGGCTTTAGCTTTACATACATTTGTTTTATCCACCAGCACATTTTAAACATTTCAATTAAACACATACAATTTAAAACCAAAAACAATTAGGGGTAGTAACATTAGTATGCCAGTAGTTGTGGGAGACCATCCAGAAAATATGTTATACCAATGGTAAGCTGTTATGCTTTTCTGCAGTGGCAATTCTTAACATGTCCCCATTTGCGTGTATAATATGAATAGTCCAGTTTTCCACATTTTTGTTTTTATTTTATTTTTTTTTTTTTTTAGGAACTATGTTACCTTTTTACCTTTTAACAGATGATTGGTAACTGTTTGCCATTCAATGCTAAGATTGATAGAGAACTCAGCTAAATCAGTGCTTACAGTAAGCTGAGACTCTTTTGTTGTTGTTGTTGTGGCAAATAGTAAAGGTGATTATTGGTAAACACAGTATTTACATTACATTTACATTTGTCTTCTGGTGAGTTGCTAACACTTTTTAAACACTTTTCCCCAAGAATTAACACTGTGTTTTGTTTTTTTTTAATAGGCAGGCCAGGTTTTAATGGCTTCTACATTTTAAGGGTTATGCAAAAATTATTCCACTGTTTAGTTATTAAATTCATGAGGTGGTGTACCTCAAGTTTTGCCTCTTATATAGCAGACCAAGTTTGTAATGTTTTTCCTGCTGTGTTAAGCTTTAAGTTTATTCACAGGTAATAGCTGAGAAGCATCATTACCATATTACTTTAAAGGATTTTTCCAAAAATCATACACACTACAAGTTGTTACAGGGGTACTCACTAACATTAAAGTTATTTTAATGTTTAATATTAACAGTAACATTAGCGTCAAATCTATTAAAGGTATCTTGTTATACCATGCCTTTTATGTAGGCAGTTTGTTTGCTGACCAGGTATGTTCTTTATTTGCAGCTTCGTTTGTGCTGGCAGTTCTCACCTTTCTTTATCAGTTAGGTAATTTGCATCAGCACAGGCTAGGCTTTTGGATTCAAAGCCATCAGCAGAGCTCAGAGACTCTGTCTTAACACACAGGGATCTGAAAAAGAAAACACAGCCTATTGCGGCTCTTTTTGGAGCCCTAATAGGATTTTAATTCAGCAGCATGTTTCATTTGCATTTTTTTTTTTTACATCCCTTTCTACAATATACACTGCACATGTCCTACGGAAAATGCACATTCTTTCTATACTATAACTTTTCAAAAACATTAGCCATATTAATTTTTACATAAGGTATAACTGCTTGTTTTGTTTTTACAGAGTTTTCACGTACTTTTATTAAAGTGACAGTCTGATTACATAGAGTCATTTTAAGGCTCAGTGTTTTTAACATTGCTTCTTTTTGTTTTGTGCACCTCACCTCTGCTGTTGCTTCAGAGGGTCACTGTTAATTTCTTATTCTGTCATTACAGCTCTTATCTGCTATTGTTACAAAAAAAACAAACCAACCAAACAAAAAGACTCCAGAATCTCTACCTATTCTCCTGATTCTGACTGCCCTATTGCAGCCATGACTTGGTCTTTATTTAAAAACATTTTAATTTTTGTAAAGAATCAAGTTACCCCTTAAGGGTTAAATGCTAAATCCCAAAGCCAAACAACACTAATTACCTGTGTCTTGCAAAAAGGTCTGTCAGTTTTGCAACTTTGAATTAAAGAGTCAAATGAATTTTTAGTGGCATTAAAAACAAAAACAAAATCAATTTATCTTACACCTACAAAACAGTAGTTTTACAAACCAGATGTGTTGGTTTAGATTCTTAGAACTTTACATATTTTCACAGACAAATAGATACATACACATTTTCTTTTCCTTAACATTTTTTTTTACACTGCTTTGTTTTTGCATAGCTGTATATATATATATGGATTATTTACAGGCACTCTTCTGGAAAAGGGCCCATTTTCCCTTCAGAATGGCTGCAAAGAAACCAAGAATTCTCTCTCTTTAACATGGTCCTTTTTAACATTTTCCACAAAATTTAACTGCTTAATTCTCTCCAGCCTCTATAGAGTTAACTTTTACTCTCTTTCCTTAAATCACTTGTTTATGTCCCAAAATGACACCTTTATCACCTCAGATTTCACCATTTTAAGTATTGTTCCAGGGGTTCATGCCTGCACTTACTACTTTTCTTACTCCTGACACTATTCCCTTAGGGCTTTCAACCTGTTTCTTAATCTGTTGCTTGCCTGCTTGTCTGGGCCCGATCCTGCTTTTTTTTTTTTTTAACCATTTGTGAATGATATTGTGGTCATTTCACAATTTTGAAAGAAATGTTCAAGGAAAGGGACCAGGAAGGGTGGGGGCTAGTTGAGGAGCTCCCCCCGCCCCCAGTCTTGCTGAATTGGTAATGGGACACTATAAAGAATCAGTTTCTGAGGCAGACAACAAAGGGGAACAGAACAAGGGACTTTTTGTCCTTTTTACAATGAGATGGGAGTATGAAGGGGTTTGGATCGATCCGGGGTTTGGAGAACGGGGTAAAGGGGAGCGCTCGGTCTAGTGGTGGGAGAGGAGGCTTTTAATAAAGCTTTTAACTTATTATTTTAATAAGTGAGAGAGGCCAGTTTTGATTTTGTCCACCTATGATTTGCCTCTTCCCACCACTGCATGAAACAATTAACCTCTCCTTTAGCCAATTTAGTTTTAGGTTGGCCGAGTTTGTCTTTTAAGACGTCCACTCAGTCTTTGTTCCAAGATTTTAACAGTGGCCACTGAGTTTTGGGATCCCCCTGAGTTAGCCTAGACCATTTTCCCAGAAATTTACAGGAGTCTGGACCCTTTTTACAGGAGTCTGGACCCATCCTAAATACATAAAATGAGCCGGCATTCATTTAGGGAACTGTCCCGACTTAGACGTCTGGTTACCAGTACAGGAGGACTTTCACCCACCAATCACACAAGAAGGAAATTCAGGTTCGTCAGAGCGATGCCTGCTGCAACACACAAAGGAGCCCACAGGCTACTGCCTCAATTGCCCTTGCTTTCATACTAAGGGTTTTACCCAAGGTGTGGTGCGGCTGCAATTGTACAGATTTCACTCACTCAGACCGCGGGGACAGGAACCCCTTGGTCGGCCGATCCCCAGACAGAGACAGCACCCAGACTCAAACACTCCACAAGAGGACAGATAGACACAGAGACAGGACAGTCCTCAGTCCGGACAAAACACAGAAATAATTACCTGACCAGATTCCTGATGTCAGATCCCGGGATCCCTACCAGAACAGAGTGGGAACCAACAGGTTCGATGGCGTAGACCTCACTGTGGCTGTGCGCCTTTCCGCTCTAGTGGGGGACCGCTTGGGCCAAACGCCCAGGTGCCGGCTGCCACGGTCATCCCACAAAAAAAGTCAGGAATCACACAGCCCCAGTGAAGACGGTTGCCATCTCGGTGGAACCTCCAAATTGTCAAAGTTAGAATCAGGACTCACAATTTGTCAGACCACTCTGTTTAATTAGCACAGCGCTCTGCCAATAACATTCAGAATATGTGAGCGCCCATGCAAGGCTCAAACAGTCTTATTTATACAGATAAAAGAGCAGGAATTAGACAAAGGGACAAAGATACCAAAACAGTAAAATTCACCTGGGGCACAGCATGCATATCCTATTTCCTTACTAACTGTTATCGATCTAAGGCTAATGCTTCACCAATTGCCCTTAAACGGTGCAATTGTTCTGTGTTAATGTCTGTATTCCTGACACCTGGTTGCAACATTCCAACATCTTTGCTTAAAGATACAGACAACATTTCTTTAATCCTTTCTATTTTCACAATATAATTTATTCTACTTTCACACTGGGAATACTGAATTTAAAAATTAATCAAAGATAAAATTTAGCATCAGAACCACCAGTGAAAAGTGCTTCTAGTTACGGGGAATTTGGGTCAGTCAAGTTCTGTACAAAAGCTACATTCTCATTCTAGGGCAAAAGATAATCCGCTTTGAAAGAGGAAATACATTTTAACCCCTTTTCACTTTGCTTACCCACCTCAGTGCATATTTTAATCGGCTTCCGGCTCCTTCCTCGAGCCTCCTAACTGGAGAAAGCTGCAGGCTTTACAGCTTTTCCACTAACGCCACCCAAACGCAGCTCCCCCCCGCCCAGCCGATTTATTTACCACGTTAATCTTAGGGAGATGAGTGGGCGATTTTCATCATTAGCTTGTAATTTCAATCACAAACAAGGAGCCGGGGGTTCTGCCCTGCCTCACGCTTCAGGCACAAGACGGAGGATGAAGATCCTGCAACCACAGTATAATTATCTATTTACGGCCGCACATCACCACAGTGTCCAGCCACCTGCATCCCTCCCTTGCAATACAAGCGGAGTTACCCAGGCCAGGGCACGCTTCACTTCAGAATACTTGCTCTTACACTAGTGCAGCGTTGATGCTAAGATCCCTAGGCTCCCCACCCCCTAGGAAAAAATCTGAAGGTAACCAGCTCACAAGCTGGTCAATTCCTTCTCCACACCCATCATACCTAGCTTGCTAGTGTAATCATCCCCTCCCCTCCCACACAAATCATAAGCAGAGTTTGAACCTCGGATCTTCAATAGCACAGCCCAGCCCAGCCCAGCCCTCTACCATGTGAGCCTGGGGGCAACTCCATTAGCTGGCAGCAGCAGGAAGTTTTCTCTTCCAGCCGACCAGCCACTAGAGGTGAACATGCTGCAAATCTGGCCAGCATGTTATATCTGTAAGAGCTTTAGGACCCACAAACACCCCTTTGACAAGTTACGGTGCATCACACTGCTTTTGCAGGGAACTGTAGGCTGAAGGGACGGGATGCAGCATGTATGCAAACCGTTCTCTCTTTACATCAAAGGCCAGTGCCGCCTTGTCATAAACAGATAGCTAAGGGTTAATGTCTCTTTCACCTGAAACACCTGACCAGAGAACCAATCAGGAAACCGGATTTTTTCAACTTTGGGTGGAGGGAATTGTGTGTTTGAGGTCTTTGTTTTCTGGCTGCCTGCTTTCTCTGAGCTTTGGAGAAGTAGTTCTGTTTTCTAATCTTCTGTTTCTAAGTGAAGGACAAAGAGATCAGATAGTAAGTCATATGGTTTCTTTTCTTTGGTATTTGCATGAATATAAGTGCTGGAGTGCTTTGATTTGTATTCTTTTTGAATAAGGCTGTTTATTCAATATTCTTTTAAGCAATTAGCCCTATATTGTATCACCTTAATACAGAGAGACCATTTGTATTTTTTCTTTCTTTTTTATATAAAGCTTTCTTTTAAGACCTGTTGGAGTTTTTCTTTACTTCAGGGAAATTGAGTCTGTACTCACCAGGGAATTGGTGGGAGGAAGAAATCAGGGGAGATCTGTGTGTGTTGAAGTGGCTAGCCTGATTTTGCATTCCCTCTGGGTGAAGAGGAAAGTACTTTTTGTTCCAGGACTGGAAACAGAGAGGGGGAGTCACTCTGTTTGGATTCACAGAGCTTGTGTCTGTGTATCTCTCCAGGAGCACCTGGAGGGGGGAAGGGAAAAAGGATTATTTCCCTTTGTTGTGAGACTCAAGGGATTTGGGTCTTGGGGTCCCCAGGGAAGGTTTTTCAGGGGGACCAGAGTGCCCCAAAACACTCTAATTTTTTGGGTGGTGGCAGCAAGTACCAGGTCCAAGCTGGTAGCTAAGCTTGGAGGTTTTCATGCTAACCCCCATATTGTGGACGCTAAGGTCCAAATCTGGGACTAAGGTTATAACACGCCTATATTAAAGGTGCTTAGGCAAATCCCCTAATCAGTCTTCCCCAGAATTCTTATGGCATTGGAAAAAAATTGCCTAAATTGCCCTTGTTAGGCAAAACATGTGTTAAGCATAGAATACACCACATTGATAGGTATTATGTGCACGATATTAATAGACTATACATTCCTATACAAGTGCTGGGAAGTTACGTTAACTGAATGTATTAGACTCTTCCTACAATTCTGTTCACCACGTCACGTGTCCCACAACACTTCACAAAGCTGAAGTCGGCTTTGGCATTAGAAAATGGGACACTTGTCAAAGGCAAAAATACATTAACGTTCTGCCCTGGCACAAGCCAGGGAGATGCCTTCACGGACCAGTACCTGGAATGTTGGTACCCGAAACAAAACTAAGGAAGGTCCAGAACAACAAGTGAAGGATCTGAGACAGCCGGGTGGGTTGGGTTTTAGTGGTGTAGAGAGAGATCTGTAACTTGTAAAATCATCTTATAAATACTGCTCGCTGAAATGCACGTCTTTGAAGCATACCTTCTGTGCAAGGCGAACACACTGAGAATTTCCTTCCCATGCCTCCTTTCCTTATCGCTGTATTGTGTCTTTCGACAATACACTTGGCTCGGTTTGGTTATCTGGTCTCGAGTATTTTTAAGAATGAACTGCAAGTGCAGTCAAACTGGCCGCACCCTGTGGCGTTAATACCCTGATGAGCCCGGGTCAGGAGTGTCATAACTCTCCTACTCAGATCTGAACCTTAGAGTTCAGAACATGAGAAGCTAGCATGAAACCTCCAAACTTAATTACCAGCTTGGATCTGATATCGCTGCCACCAGCCAGAAAAATTTCAGTGTCTGGCTTACTTTGGTCTCCCCAAAACCTTCCCTGGGGAACCCCCAAGACTCAGATGCCCTGAGTCTTACCACAAAGGGAAATAACCCACTTCCCTTCTCCCTCTTCCCCTCCAGGTGTTCCCTCCCTGGGTTCCTGGAGAGATATACACATTCAAGCTCCGTAATTAAGTTTGGAGGTTTCATGCTAGCTTCCCATGTTCTGAACTCTAAGGTTCAGATCTGATTAGGATAGTTATGACATGGTGGCAGAGGTGGGATTTTTGGGTTTTCCATCTTGTATGTACCGTGTTATGTCCTCAGGAACACCCTCCAAGAACTGTTCCACTTGTATGAGGAGGTGTAGTTTGTCCAAGGATTTAACATTGTTTCCTGATATTCAGGCCTCATAATTTTTCCAAACGTAGTAGGCGTGTCTGGGAAATGACACATCTGGTTTCCACTGTTGGGTTCTGAAACGCCGACGGGCATGATCCGGGGTTATCCCCATTCTGTATCTGGCCTTGGTTTGAAAAAGTTTATAGTCGTTCATTTGCTGCTTAGGCATTTCAGCTGCCACCTCTGCTAAAGGCCCACTGAGCTGTGGCCTCAATTCTACCATGTACTGGTCTTCAGGGATGCTGTACCCAAGACAGGCTCTTTCAAAATTTTCCAAGAAGGCCTCAGTGTCATCACCTGCCTCGTAGGTGGGAAATTTCTTGGGATGTGGAACCATAATTGGCGAAGGGTTTTTAGGATTGGCTGTGTTCTGTTGCTTAGCCTTTTCTAATTCCAGGGCCTGCCGGTGGGCTTTGGTGTTAATACCCTGATGAGCCCGGGTCAGGAGCGACTGGGATCAAACGTTAAAACTGACCATCTTTGGAATTTTATTTTGTTACCTTTCTAATAGTACATCTTTCACCCCCACCAACCCCCGTATCACCATGGCACCCTGGCACCTTAAAAGGCTGCAATGGAGACATTCAAAACCTCAGTAAGAAACCAAACGTCAGGATCCTCTGCAGCCCTCATCCTTACCCATCAGTTAGGAAAACGGGCACGTCTACACTGCAATAAGAGACCCACGGGGGAGGGTCTCAGAGCCTGGGCCCAGCCTGAGCCTGAGCATCTACACTGCTCTTTCTATCCCCACAGCCCGAGCCCCACGAGACTTGGTGCCGCGGGTTTTTCATTGCAATGTAGATGTACCCTGGAAGTCCAGGTTCCCCTTTCTGCCTCACAGACTGAGCTTAGCCTGCTTTGAGCACTCTGACTGGGCGACCCCTTCCGACTAGCCCAGTGGCTTGGCTAACTGGCTCATCTGTGATCCTGCCTAAGACCTGGGACTTGCCTCCAGCGTTAACATTTACAGGAAGAAGGAGACGGTTGCATCTCAAACAGGGAGCAGAGGTTTAGCTGAGCGCCATAATGAGCAGCCAAGTACAGCGTGTGACGAACTGGGAAAGTTCTTAATGTTTTCTCTGAGTACTGTGTTGGTGCCTCAGTGTCCCCATGGCAGTTCTTAAGTATCTGGCAGAGCAAAGGGCCAGTGCACTAAATGCCTGACACTCTGTCTCCTAGCAACTGATGGCCTGGGCCCCACCTCTGCAAAGGTGCCAGCTGAAGGTGTTGGAGACAAAGGGATCAGGTGACCTCCTGGCCCGGGAAAGGGGCTGGGAGGGGTTGTTAGTCTGGAGCTGGCTGGGGTCAAGGGTGGAGGGGAGACCTGGGGGTCTGGCTCACTGCCCCCCAGAATGGACCCAGCCGAGGGGTCCCGTTCGCTGTATCTACAAGCTCTGTTTTAGACCCTGTTCCTGTCATCGAATAAACCTCTGTGTTACTGGCTGGCTGAGAGTCACGTCTGACTGCGAAGTGGGGGTGCAGAACCCGGTGGCTTCCCCAGGACCCCGCTGGGGTGGACTCGCTGTGGGAAGCGCACGGAGGGGCAGAGGATGCTGAATGCTCCAAGGAGAGACCCAGGAGGTGAAGCCGTGTGAGCTTCTTGCCCTGAACAAGTCTGCTCCAAGGGAGAAGAGGCTCCCCAAAGTCCTGACTGGCTTGTTGGGGAGCAGTTCCAGAGCATCGCCCGGTGACTCCGTGACACAGCGATGAACAAAAACGAAATGACTCCTCCTCCATTCAAGATAACTGCACAGTGGATCCAGTGCCAGCTTATCCCAGACTGGAGAGAGGGTGGCCATTTCAGCCAACGAAGTCGTCATTATTCATAAACAATAAGATCATCTAAACTCCGGTCCATTCAAATGTGTTTCACTGTGTCTGTGTGTTCTGAACTCAGGGCCGGGCCCAGCTTTTTTGCCACCCCAAGTGGCAAGGCAGGGGAGGGGGGGAATAAAGCCAATCCACAGCACCTCAATCGTGCCGCTTCATTCTGCGGCGGCAATTCGGCAGCGGGTCCTTTGGTCCCTCCCTTCCTCTTTGGCAGCACCTTGGCAGCAGCTCAAAGAGGAAGAGAGGGACTCGCCGCCAAAGACCCGGATGTGCCACCTCTTTCCATTGGCCACCCCAGGCACCTGCTTCCTTCACTGGTGCCTGGAGCCGGCCCTGTCTGAACTACGAGGGCCCAACCTTACCCCAAATCACTGGCATTACATCCCTGGGCAATCACGTGTGTTTAGAAACATGCCAGCCAATCAGAGCAAGATTCTACTTTTCTATATCCCCCCCGCACCTCAAGGCATTTCACAAAGACTGATTATTCTCCTGCCCCACACCTGTGGGACAATCCCCTCGGCGTAAACAGCTTGCAGAGTTCATGGACATTTCAGTCCATGGCTCGAAAAAAATCGCAAGCCACCTGCAAAGCAAAGGCCAGTCCTAGACTGGACAGGGAAGGAGCTGGTACAGACCTCGAGGGGCGATGCCCACCCTGGAAGCCCAGTGCCCCCTGCTTCTGGGAAGGGCGAGGGTGCTGGGATTCCTACCAGGGCCTTCTCAAAAGACAGTGCACAACTGGCTACACCTTTCCTATCAGTCTCTGGCAAGGAGCTAACTCAGCCCTGGGCTCCTGTTTCAATTGATGGAAGAGAAAAGATCTCTCTCTCCTCACACACACACACAAAAAGGCCTCCCTGGCAGTTTTGAAATGGAGGAGGGGTAGGAAATAGACAAGGGGTACAAAGCTGTTTGATATTCTGCCCTGTACTGTATCCCTCCTCTGCCTCTGTTTTCAGCTCCTCACCCCGCGCGAACAGCTCAAGTGCTCCTTATTGCTGATCACAGCCTTAGCACAAGCAGCCACTAAGTGCAACAGACATGATTCTTGACTGTTACATGGGGCTCACAGCTGCAATGCAACTGCCCAGCATCTTTCGCACTGCTGCAGCTTGGCAAAGATATAAGCAGCAGCAGCAGCAGTGAAGCCAGGCAGATTCAGCCTGACTACACGGCACTAGTTCATACTCAGAGGGTTTTCTTTGTCATCACACTGAGATACACATTCGTTATATATAAACTGAGGTTCTAGGCCTTTTATTTGACACTGGCAAGAAGGAAATTTGCCCTAGCAAGTAAACTGATGGTGTCAGGAATTAGTTAGCTGCATTGGGGGGAAGGGTAGCTCAGTGGTTTGAGCGGTGGCCTGCTAAACCCAGGTTGTGAGTTCAATCCTTAAGGGGGCCATTTGGGGATTGGCCCTGCTTTGAGCAGGGGGTTGGACTAGATGATCTCTTGAAGTCCCTTCCAACCCTAATGATTCTATGTTCAATCTCATCTTCACATCAGCCAAACTCTGTCTAAGTTTGAGAAAATATTCACAGGAAAGTGCCAACTCCTCATTTCACATCCAGCCTTAAGTTGAATGCACCAAAAGCTAGGGACACTGGTGGAGCCCTATGCAGATGCAAAATTTGGAGCTGCATCTGATTCACAAACACAGTCTGCAGGGCTCTAGACACAGGGACCCTTCAGAGTTGAAGATACAGATGCCACAGCCTAGTGTGGCAGCACAAATGAACAACGAGGGAGAGGGAGCAAAGATTCTTCAGTTCTAGGTATGGCTCTATCCAAGTTCTTACACCCTGCCCAGGGCATAGGAAGTATCAGACTGGATCAGACTTGTGGTCGATAGAATCCAGTATCCTCTCTCTTGACAGTGACCAGAACTAGCTGCTTCAGAGTAAGGGTCAAGAAACCCCACAAGATTATGCCAACTTTCCCCTCCTCCATGCAGAGTTCCCTCCTAATCCCTAAGTGAGAGATCATCTTAAAGCCTTGAAACAGGAGCATTAACTATTATTGCTCTGCATATTCTTGTTATCCATATAAATGTCCAGTCCCTTTTTGTTGCTAAATTCTTAGCCTCAACAGCATCCAGTAGCAGTGGGTTCCGCAGGCTAACTATTCACCATGTGAAAATTTGTTTCCTTTTATCAGTTTTGAATTTCCTGCCTTTTTTTTCCACTGAATGTCCCTTTGTTCTTGTGTTTGAGACAGAGAACAGACACTCCCAATCTACCTCCACTAGACCATACAGACTCATGTCCCTTCTTTCATCATCTTTCCCAGGTAAACAAGACCGGGCTCTTCAGTCTTTCCTCATGAGAGGTTTTCTGTTTTTTTCCCCCAGTCCCTTGATTCTTCTATGAACTCCCCATCAGTGACCCCACAGAGAAGAATCCTGTCACTGGCTTCTTAGGTATCTTCAGACAAGTCATGTCGCCACTTTGTGCCTCCCTTTCCCGCTCTGTTAAATGGGAATATCAATTCTGACCAGCTCCATGGGGTGAGGTTTGAAGTTTTCTGAGTGGACAGTTATTGGTCTGCGTGAAGTGGGTGAGTTTTACTGTTAGTATTGGCCCAGTTTTATTCTTTTGTATAGTAATTAGCTGAATATGCATCTAGACTCATTGATTTTAGGGCCGGAAGGGACCACTATGATCTAGTCTGACCTCCTGCATACCACAGGCCAGGGAACCTCACCCTGCGATTTCTGGATCAAGACTATAACTTCACCATGAGCTCTACCAAATCTTCTAGAAAGGCAGACAGTTTTCATTCAAACATTGCAAGTGAGGGAAACCCCCCACATTCCTAGGTGTGTTATTGCAATGGCTATATTACTCTCCCTTAAAATTTGCACCCTGTCTCTTGTCTGAATCTGTCTAGCTTCAACTTTCAACAATGGTGCCTTGTTCTCCTGGACTGAAGATCCGTCGACCCTCAGAAGTCTCCTCCCCTCCGTAGGTATTTGCAGATTGTGATCGAGTCACCTTTTAACCTGCTCTTGGATAAATTACACAGACTGAACTTCTCTAGGCTCCCACCATAAGGCAAGCTTTTCCAGACCTCAAATCATTTTTGTAGCTTTTTTCTGAACTCCTCCCAGGTTTTCAGTGTAACTTTAGAAATGCAGACACCAGACCGGTACACAGCATCCAGCGGAGGTCTTACCAATGCTATATGCAGAGGTAATACCATCTCCCTACTTCTGTTTGATCTTCCCCTGCTTATACAGCCAAGGATTGCGTTCACCCTGCTCATGAGATCAAGGCACAGAGCTCATGTCCAGTCTAGAGTACTGGGCTGAGGGTTCAGGATGGCAACGTGTGATTCTGCAACAGAAGCCGTGGTCACATTGGTTTCAAGCTGGCGGGGCAGCAGGCTGTAGTTGGAGACAGGGCAATATCAGCCAGCCACTATACAGCACAACAGGAAATCTGTTTAGCCACACCACTCTGATGTATAGTTTTCTATCTCTGCCTCCCCTATCACTTTAGTATCGGAGCACCTCAGTCTTTCAGGTATTAAGCCTCTCATAACATGTGCTCTACCTCACTGGGGTAACTGTACAAGTGGGGAACTGAAGAACAGAGACTAAGTGACTAGTTCAAAGTTACACCAGGAGTCTGATGGAGCAAGGAAATAAATCCAAGTTTTCCGAGTCTCAGGGCAGGGCTACTAGACTACAGAAATACTTGGTGTAACCGTCACTCAGGGGTGTGAAAAATCCACACCACTAAGCAACGTAGTTATACCAGCCTAAGCACCAGTGTAGACAGCAGAGCTTCTCCTGCCAACATAGCTACTGCCTCTCGCATAGGTGGATTAACTACACCGATGGGAGAGCTCTCTCCTGTCGGCAGAGAGCATCTTCATTAAAGTGCTGCAGCTGCACTGATGCAATGTAGACCTGACACCCTGGTGGAGCCCTGGAACCATTCTTCCTCTCCAGTCAGTCAGCACCCTCAGAGTACTGATGTTACATGCGCACCTGCACAAGCAGAAACTGGGTTGTGCACACAAGCAGAGGGCATTGAAAGGTGATTAATGGCCACACATACGGGCAGATTGCAATGTATACTAGACTATACAACAAGGCACTGTTGAACAACTGAAGCATATCTTTTTCATGGACAATACTTAGCCTTTACACCCTCAAACCTCTGGGAGAGCATTAATCCACCCACATGCTACCCAGATTCCACAAACCCCCTTCCTCAAACTTCCCTCCGGCCTGGCTGAAGCATGGGTCTGGAGCCAGCACTCCTGAGTTCTATGGGCAGCTCCGACAGACACCCCTTTGTGGCACTGAGCACATGGGAGGGAGGACGCTGAGGTTCAGCCTAGGGTTTGGAAGGTTTCAGATAGGGACAAGCCACAAACAATACACATGGTTGGGTCCTGGTGAGAAGTTCCCCTTTGATCTCCAGCTGCTGGGAAGGCAGTGGGTGCTAAGACTCCCATCAGGGTGCAGTCCCTGCGTACTCTTCAAGGGCTCTGTTTCTCATTCCTCCCCCACCCCTCTCTCTCTCACACATACACCCCTCTTCCCTCTGAGCTGCCAGAAAGGAAAATTGCTCTCTTACCCCTCCTGAGGCTGCTGCATGGTAGGGTGTCTGCTACTCTACCTTCCCCCAGGCTCCATATTTTGGGCAGCTCCTCTCTCCTCCCATACACCTCCACTACCAGCCTCTGCAGCAGCTCAGAGCTGTGGGAAGCATGAAATTGACATGATTCTTGTCAGTTTTACAGCCACACATTAAGTTCCCCCAAAGGCTGCAGTGAAAATCACTAGGGTCTTCTCCACTTCTCTGCTGCTCCTTAGCAGAGCCCTGAGCAGCACCAGGTGCCCCAGAGTTGTCCATCAACAGATTCAGACAGCTGGCCCCACATCAGGTCATGCTGGGAAATTTCTCTTCCTATCAAGAAGAGCTAGAAACACATGGCACCATTTTCAGAGCCACTGAGCACCCACCAATTTCACTGGAGCTGAGCAGCCTGGAAAAGTTGGGCTACTGGAAACAAAACAAAAGACTAAAAGCTTGGAATCTGCAGAAGCTAGGGGTTCACGCACCAGACTCACCGGTAAGGTCGCAGAATTTGAGTGCCGATAGCGCCGTCTAAATGCCACATAACTCCTACCTAAGGAGGATTCTCACCTCTTCTACACAGACTCTGCTTTGAGCCATGTCTACCACCAATCCCACTGGCTTCAAATCCAGCGTTCCCTGTATCTCAGGTATCTAAAAGATCCAGAATTCCTGATCTTTTCCATTTAACCCTCTCTCATCACACCCTCACCCCAGCACTTCTACAGCCAGGCTACCAAGAAACATACCATGAGACCTTAATACCTAGTAATATATTGGGGGAGAGGTCACCAGGCGCCCCAGATGCATTCACACCTCTCTCATATCTCCTTCCCCCGCAGATGAGTTACCGTCCCAGCAGCTGAACAGACATTTCCCTGCCAGGGCTCTGTTCATTGCGGAGAGAGAAGCTCCCAGGCCAGCCAGGCTCAGCACAGCTCTTGTTCCAGCCCAGCGGCTGCGCGCAGACCCCACAAGGGGCAGGGAACAGACAGAAAGGAGAGACCCACTAGCGACAAGGGAGATTAGCCAGCTACAGAGCAGGGCTGGCGGTCACACTGCTGCATTCTCACCGCAGGCTGCAGCGGGAACTTCGCTTTGCCTTCCACTCTCCAGCGGCCTCTACCAGCAGCCAGCCAGCGAGCCCGCAGCAGGCAGGCAAACCGACCCTGCCTTGGAGAGAGACGGAGAGTTTCTCTTGGTGTAACAGGGGAAACTCCCCTCCCCACAGATGCCCGGGGAAGGGAAGGGTGGGAAGGAGAGGAAGAGAAGGAAGGGGAGGAGGAGAGTCAGGGCATTACAGCGGCAATCACACAAAGGAGAAGAGGGGAGCTGAGGCAGGAAACTGAACTGGGGGCAGCAGGGCAGAAGGGCGTCAGAGGGGAGCTGGGGACTAGGACGAGGCAGGAAGGGGACAGGTGCAAATGGGGCAGGAGCAGGAGGCCTGGGGCGGGGCAGGTGACGATAGGAAGAGGGCGGGGGTAGTGGGGATGACATGAGGGGTGGCTGGAGTGGACTGAAGGGGACAGGAAGGGCCGGGGGGGGACCAGGGCAGATGAGGGGCAGCATAGAAGGGGGCCGGGGGAATGGGACAGGTGAGGTGCCGGGTACGGAGGGGACGGGGGAAATGGAACAGATGAGGAGGCAGGAAGGGGCCAGGGGAAAAGGGGGGTGGGGCACTGGGCCAGATGTGGGGCACGAAGGGACCGGAGCAGGGGGGGTACCGGGGTGGGAGGGGCTGGAGGGTTGGGTTAGGTGGGGGAGGGGCACTGGGACAGATGTGGAGGGGAAGGGACGGGAGCGGGCGGGAAGGGGCCGGGCACAGCGCGAGGCTCTGGCCCCGACACTCCCCGCTCCCCGCGCCCTCAGCCCCGCAGCGACCCCCAGAGCCCCGGGCCACCCGCTCCCATTGGCCCGACCCGGCCCCGCCTCCTCGCCCGCTCATTGGCCAGGGCTGTTCCGGGGCCCGGGAGGGCGAGAGGTGCCTCCCCCGGGGGAGGAGCGGGGAATCCCTGGGGGCGGTACCAAGAGGGAGGGGTCTCTCTGGGGGCGGGGCGATGTGTTAGGCATGGACCAATGAGGACCACGAGGGGCGGGGCTCTGTGAGTCTGTGACTGGCACCCAGGGCTCCCCCCATGGGCTTCCCTGGGACCCCCGTGTGCTGCTGGGGGCCCCGCTGCCTGCGGGCTGGGCCCCGCCCCACCCACTGCCCATCCCCCCTCCCTGCCCCCCCCTCCCATCCCCACCCCCTTCCTCTCCCCGGCCCCCGCTGCTGAATTCACACTGAGCTCTCGGCCGCGGACACTGGACCGCGCTCCGGGCGTGTCCGGCCCGGAAAAGACCGAGTTGTCTGTCCCTGCTGAGCTGTGTCCTCCCCTGTGCGGGCAGGTGCTTTACCTCCACCTGGGCACAGCTGTGCCCGTCTGCCTCTGCCTGGGCGCTCCGCCCCCGCCCGCCCCGCACAGCCGCGCTGTCTCTTGCCGTCTCTGCCAGACGTACGGAGCAGGGGGACTCCAGCTTTTCCCCAAACCCTAACATCCTAATTAATTCATGATGTGCCCCCCTCCCCCACAACCTCTGCCCACCCCCCAAACACCAGCTGTGATCCCGGGGCCAAAACATCCGATGGGCCCCAAATCCGCACCCGATCCGCCACCTCCCACCCTCCAACACACCTCACTGCTTTCTCCCAGTCCCTCAAATCGGCGCTGCCCCCACCAACCCCCCAACATCGGGTCTGATCCCAGGCCTCCCTTCCGGCTTTACGATCGGGAAAGTCAGTCCTGGGGTGGGGGTGTGAACCTTTGAGAGACTGTGTCCCCTTAACATGCAGGAGGCTACAAGGCCCCCGCGGGGCCCAGTGGCTGCAGGACATGATGGGACTGGGGGCCGCTGCGGGCGGGGGCCGTGGGGGGCGGGGCAGAGGACCCGGGCTGCGGTGAACGGGGACGACGGTTCCCCCGAAGGGACCGAGCCTCCCTCTCTTCCCCAGCTGCAGCTCCACAGGGCCGGGCTCACGAGCCACTTGTGCCCGGGCCAGAGCGCGGCTGCCTTTTCCCAGCCCCTCATTTGTGCGGGTGCCGGCGGAGCCTTGTCATGAGGCTGTCGAGCTGGTCAGTGCAGGGACAGGCTCGGCGTCCCGGGTTGTCGAGCTTGGTGTGAGGAAGGGATCGGAGCTACTTCTGGGCCCGAGAGTGCTCCCCCCCACTGCCCTTCCCCCCTTCCTCACTCCTGGACCGAGCTGACCAGCTCAGGGCCACCTGCAGCTCCCGCAGGGGCAGGTGGCCGGGGAAACACCTCCGGGGTTTCCCCACCTCGAATGCAGCGCGGGGTTGCTGAGCCCTGCCCCTCGGGGCCTCGGTCTCGTCGGGGCAGACTCGGCCAATGGCACGTAGGTACCCGGCCGCCTGCGTGTTGGCCCTCGAAGGTAACGCACTGCGCGTGCGCGTGTGTTCGAGTGTAGGGCCCACGTGCTGACATTCCGCTCCCTGCGATGTGATCCTTGCTAGCGCTCTCAGGCCTAGCGGGGTGACTCATGGCCATGGTGGAGCCGTCGGTCCACCCGCCGGAGCATCATGACCAGCAGTTATAAATGGAGGGCCCTCAACGCGGCTGCCAGCGGAGGGCGCCCCCAGAATTCGCTGGAGCCAGTTAGAGGATCCCCTCCTTCGCTCTGCTCTCGGGTCTGGCCCGCCCCTGGGCAAAGGGCCTGAGCGAAACTGCTGCTCCCCACCGCCAGGGAGGTGGGGGCCGACAGCCCTTCTTCGCCGGGAGGGTTGACCTGGTGGCCGGTTTGCAAGGAGAAACTTGCCAGCCCTTTTCCCTGCTGGCCGCTCCTGGCCCCGCCGCTGAGGCAGCAGCTGCAGGACCTCCCAGCCGGGGCTCCCGCTCCGCTCCCGGCCCCACGCCCGGGATCCCCGGGCTACCGCCAGCCCAGCCGCGCTCCCGCGCCCGGTGTTTCCCCGGCTGCCTCTTGGCCCCGCGCTCCTGGAAGGTTCTGGCCCCGCGACCGGCGTCCCCGCGGCTACCGCCGCTCCAGGGCTCTGCTCCCGCCCCCAGCTATGGTCCCAGACCAGCCTTTTACCCTGACCCCGTCTCCACCCCTCCCCGGAGCCACAGCCCCTCGCTTGTGGCCCCGGGCGCGGGGGCGCGGGCACGCGGGCGGGGCGGGGCGGGGCGAGGTAATTTCAGCCCCCACTGCAAAAAGTGTCCCAACACCCCTGGCCTTGTGACCGACCCTCTGATGTGTCTTTGCCCCAGACCTCTGATGTTGGGGAAAGGATCGGGCCCACCTGGACAGGGATCCGGGACCCAGCTGCTTGTGCAAGCCGCCCTGGGACTAACCGTGCCCGGCAGCAGAAGGGGGCAGCCTCCCCCATTGGGATCATACCGCAGGGACTGGAGTTTGTGAAAAGAACATGAATGGAAGTTGAGCCTGTAATAACCAGCACATGGCAATTTAAAGGCAATCCTGGTCAGCCTTTTTTTACTGATATCACCCAATAAAAAACTAATTCTACTCCATTAGAGAGCAGCCCAATCACACCAAAAGCCCTGGATCGTATAACAAGCGCACATTTTGGGGGAAATTCACATCAACATCCAGATTTTTGAAGTTCCTGGCGTCAGTATCTCCCCTTGCCCTCAAACACATGATCCTTGCCCTCTCATACATATGATCACCTCAACCATCCATATGGAAAGCGTGATCCAGATCCTGTAATTGCAGGAGTTCCTGGGGTTTTTGCCGGGGGCGGGGTCCAGAACTGTTCACCTCCACCCCAAACCCCGCTTTGCATCCAGCGTTTCTAATTGTGTTAAATATCTAAAAAAGTGTTTTTAATGTATGTATATAAGGGGGTGCTTGCACTCAGAGGCTCGCTGTGTGAAAAGGATCACCAGTACAAAAGTCTGAGAACTCTTTGTCCCCCAGAGGAGCATTTGGCCAGATTTTGTATAGGGAAAGTAGGCAATGCTGATTTGTACATTTAATATGGGGAGTACAAAAAAAAAAAGAGCCAGGGAGAGAGAGAGAATGCTGCCAATTTTCTATGTCCAGCAGTCTGAAATAAAGACTCGACTCTTTTACATTGAACACTTTTCTCGTGTCAGGGGCATTATAGATCTAATTCTTTCATTGAAAATGTCATTTATTTCCTGACACATTGACCAAAACTCCACGTTATTCATAAGAAGGGGGGGCTCTCGGGCTCTTTTGCTTTAGACTTGTTTCCTTTGTTATTTGTAAGTGACACTGTCATTGATCAATTATTGAATGACATGACACTAGACATTTCCACTGAAACAACAACCCCCTCTTTCAAGATTGATAAAAGCATTTGTGGTTTTTTTTTAAATATTCACCTACAAACTCTAACTCTTGCTTAGTAGCATAGCTAGCGGGGTGCAGTGAAAGCAACCCCTTCCCCTCAGCACGTTTTCCAAAAGCGGGGCCTGCCCGGCTGGCGCTGGGGGCAGGCTCGGCGGGAGGAGCCATTGGGGGGCACCTGCCGGGCCGCATTGCGGGCAGGCATGGCCGGAGCAGCAATGGGGCCAGCGCTGGGGGCAGGCGCCGCCGGAGGAGCGAGGGTGCCGGCTCCTGGGCCACCGCGCCCCACACGCTCAGCGCGGCCCCAACATCGCCGCAGCCACCTCCAGCAGCGGCCCAGCCCGGCCAGGCCCAGCAGCGCCATGGAGCGAAGCTCGGGCAGCGACTCAGGAGCGGGAGCCCGGGCGCGGGGCCGGGGGACAGACAGCGGCGCAGGACAGGCGAGCGGCGGGGTCCAGATGAGGGCCGGCAGGGCAGGGGCGCAGGCTGCGCTGTCTGGACCGGAGCCCTGGCGCGGCGCAGGAGCCTGGAGCCAAGGGCAGGGGGTCAGGACCCCCCCCGGTGGGGCTGGGCAGCGCAGCCCAGCGGGGGACACCTGCAGAGCTGGCTGGGCAGGAAAGACTCTTCCCCGGACCGGGCGGGAACGGGGGTATCCACACCCCCAGGAAGCCCGCAAGAGTCCAGAGCCGGCGGGGGGTAATGGGGGGTGGGGGAGAGGAGACCGGGAGGAGCCAGGGGGCGTGGGGCTAGTGGCCAGTGTTTGCTACACTTAGAACCTGGCCTCGCCACTTTTTACCTCTCCCCTTTGGGTTAGGGTTAGAGGCAGCCGCGGGGACGCCGGTCGCGGGGCCAGAATCTTCCGGGGGCGCGGGGGCAAGAGGCAGTCCGGGAGAACACCAGGGCGCTGGAGCGCGGCTGGGCGGGCGGTAGTCCGGCGATCCCGGGCGTGGGGCCGGGAGCGGAGCGGGAGCCCCGGCTGGGGGGTCCTGCAGCTGCTCCTCAGCGGCGGGGCCAGGAGCGGCCAGCAGGGAAAAGGGCTGGCAAGTTTCTCCTTGCAAACCGGCCACCAGGTCAACCCTCCCGGCGAAGAAGGGCTGTCGGCCCCCACCTCCCTGGCGGTGGGGAGCAGCAGTTTCGCTCAGGCCCTTTGCCCAGGGGCGGGCCAGACCCGAGAGCAGAGCGAAGGAGGGGATCCTCTAACTGGCTCCAGCGAATTCTGGGGGCGCCCTCCGCTGGCAGCCGCGTTGAGGGCCCTCCATTTATAACTGCTGGTCATGATGCTCCGGCGGGTGGACCGACGGCTCCACCATGGCCATGAGTCACCCCGCTAGGCCTGAGAGCGCTAGCAAGGATCACATCGCAGGGAGCGGAATGTCAGCACGTGGGCCCTACACTCGAACACACGCGCACGCGCAGTGCGTTACCTTCGAGGGCCAGCACGCAGGCGGCCGGGTACCTACGTGCCATTGGCCGAGTCTGCCCCGACGAGACCGAGGCCCCGAGGGGCAGGGCTCAGCAACCCCGCGCTGCATTCGAGGTGGGGAAACCCCAGAGGTGTTTCCCCGGCCACCTGCCCCTGCGGGAGCTGCAGGTGGCCCTGAGCTGGTCAGCTCGGTCCAGGAGTGAGGAAGGGGGGAAGGGCAGTGGGGGGGAGCACTCTCGGGCCCAGAAGTAGCTCCGATCCCTTCCTCACACCAAGCTCGACAACCCGGGACGCCGAGCCTGTCCCTGCACTGACCAGCTCGACAGCCTCATGACAAGGCTCCGCCGGCACCCGCACAAATGAGGGGCTGGGAAAAGGCAGCCGCGCTCTGGCCCGGGCACAAGTGGCTCGTGAGCCCGGCCCTGTGGAGCTGCAGCTGGGGAAGAGAGGGAGGCTCGGTCCCTTCGGGGGAACCGTCGTCCCCGTTCACCGCAGCCCGGCTCCTCTGCCCCGCCCCCCACGGCCCCCGCCCGCAGCGGCCCCCAGTCCCATCATGTCCTGCAGCCACTGGGCCCCGCGGGGGACTTGTAGCCTCCTGCATGTTAAGGGGACACAGTCTCTGAAAGGTTCACACCCCCACCCCAGGACTGACTTTCCCGATCCTAAAGCCGGAAGGGAGGCCTGGGATCAGACCCGATGTTGGGAGGTGGGTGGGGGCAGACCGGTGGGGGGAGGCAGCGCCGATTTGAGGGACTGGGAGAAAGCAGTGAGGTGTGTTGGAGGGTGGGAGGCGGCGGATCGGGTGCGGGTTTGGGGCCCATCGGATGTTTTGGTCCCGGGATCACAGCTGGTGTTTGGGGGGCGGGCAGAGGTTGTGGGGGAGGGGGGCACATCATGAATTAATTAGGATGTTGGGGGTTGGGGAAAAGCTGGAGTCCCCCTGCTCCGTACGTCTGGCAGAGACGGCAAGAGACAGCGGGGCTGTGCGGGGCGGGCGGGGGCGGAGCGCCCAGGCAGAGGCAGGCGGGCACAGCTGTGCCCAGGTGGAGGTAAAGCACCTGCCCGCACAGGGGAGGACACAGCTCAGCAGGGACAGACAACTCGGTCTTTTCCGGGCCGGACACGCTCGGAGCGCGGTCCAGTGTCCGCGGCCGAGAGCTCAGTGTGAATTCAGCAGCGGGGGCCGGGGAGAGGAAGGGGGTGGGGATGGGATGGGGGGGCAGGGAGGGGGGATGGGCAGTGGGTGGGGCGGGGCCCAGCCCGCAGGCAGCGGGGCCCCCAGCAGCACACGGGGGTCCCAGGGAAGCCCATGGGGGGAGCCCTGGGTGCCAATCACAGACTCATAGAATCCCGCGCCTCTTGCTCCTCATTGGTCCATCCCTAACCCATCGCCCCGCCTCCAGGGAGATCCCTCCCTCTAGGTGCCGCCCCCAGGGATTCCCCGCTCCTCCCCCTGGGGGGGGCACCTCGCGCCCTCCCGGGCCCCGGAACAGCCCAGGCCAATGAGCGGGCGAGGAGGCGGGGCCGGGATCGGGCCAATGAGAGCGGGCGGGAGCCGTGTGGGCCCCGCCCCGCGAGCCGGAGAGCGGGTGGCGCGGGGCTCTGGGCAGCGCTGCGGGGCGGAGCGCGCGGGGAGCGGTGAGTGTCCGGGGCCAGAGCCTCGCCCCCCCCCAACCCCCTGGCCCCTTCTCCGGTCCCTTCCCTCCCCACATCTGTCCCTGTGCCCCGCCCCCCTTACTTTCCCCCGGTCCCTCCCCGCCCCCCCTCACCTGCTCCACCCCCCTGGCCCCTTCCTACCCCGCTCCCCGTCTGCTCCGGTCACTTCTCGCCCCACATGTCCCAGTCTCCCCCCGGCGCGTTCCCCCCCCGCCACCTGCTCCACCCCGGCCCCTCCCACTCCGCGCCGATACCACGCCCCCTCCTCATCTGCCCCGTCTGGTCGGATTCCGCCGTGCCCCAGCCCCTTCCTACCTCGCTCCCCCACGTGCCCCGGCCCCTCCCCTACCCCGATACCACGCCCCCCACTCTCCTCGTCTGCTCCGGTCCCTTCCTGCCCCACATCTGTCTCAGTGCCCCTCCTACTTTCCCCTGGCCCATTCCCGTTCCCGCACCTGTCCTAGTGCCCCCCCGGTCCCTTCCTGCCCCGCCCCCACACCGGTCCCATTCGTCCCTGGTCCCTTCCTGTCTCCTCATTTGTTCCATTTCCACCATCTCCTTCGTAGCTGGCACCTCACCTGTCTCATTCCCCCAGCCATGCTGCCCCTCATCTGCCCTGGTCCCCCCCCGGCCTTTCCTGTCCCCTTTAGTCCACTCCAGCCACCCCTCATGTCATCCCCACTACCCCCGCCCTCTTCCTATCCTCACCTGCCCCGCCCCAGGCCTCCTGCTCCTGCCCCATTTGCACCTGTCCCCTTCCTGCCTCGTCCTAGTCCCCCGCTCCCCTCTGACGCCCTTCTGCCCTGCTTCCCCCAGTTCAGTTTCCTACCTCAGCTCCCCTCTTCTCCTTTGTGTGATTGCCGCTGTAATGCCCTGACTCTCCTCCTCCCCTTCCTTCTCTTCCTCTCCTTCCCACCCTTCCCTTCCCCGGGCATCTGTGGGGAGGGGAGTTTCCCGTTACACCAAGAGAAACTCTCCGTCTCTCTCCAAGGCAGGGTCGGTTTGCCTGCCTGCTGCGGGGTCGCTGGCTGGCTGCTGGTAGAGGCCGCTGGAGAGTGGAACGCAAAGCAAAGTTCCCGCTGCAGCCTCCGGTGAGAATGCAGCAGTGTGACCGCCAGCCCTGCTCTGTAGCTGGCTAATCTCCCTTGTCGCTAGTGGGTCTCTCCTTTCTGTCTGTTCCCTGCCCCTTGTGGGGTCTGCGCGCAGCCGCTGGGCTGGAACAGGAGCTGTGCTGAGCCTGGCTGGCCTGGGAGCTTCTCACTTGGCAATGAATAGAGCCCTGGCAGGGAAATGTCTGTTCAGCTGCTGGGACGGTAACTCATGTGCGGGGGAAGGAGATATGAGAGAGGTGTGAATGCATCTGGGGCGCATGGTGACCTCTCCCCCAATATATTACTAGGTATTAAGGTCTCATGGTATGTTTCTTGGTAGCCTGGCTGTAGAAGTGCTGGGGTGAGGGTGTGATGAGAGAGGGTTAAATGGAAAAGATTAGGAATTCTGGATCTTTTAGATACCTGAGATACAGGGAACGCTGGATTTGAAGCCAGTGGGATTGGTGGTAGACATGGCTCAAAGCAGAGTCTGTGCGGAAGAGGTGAGAATCCTCCTTAGGTAGGAGTTATGTGGCATTTAGACGATGCTATCGGCACTCAAATTCTGCGACCTTACCGGTGAGTCTGGTGCATGAACCCCTAGCTTCTGCAGAATCCAAGCTTTTAGTCTTTTGTTTTGTTTTCAATAGCCCAACTTTTCCAGGGCACTCAGCTCCAGTGAAATTGGTGGGTGCTCAGTGGCTCTGAAAATGGTGCCATGTGTTTCTAGCCCTTCTTGATAGGAAGAGAAACTTCCCAGCATGAGCTGATGTGGGACCAGCTGTCTGAATCTGTTGATGGACAATTCTGGGGCACCTGGTGCTGCTCAGGGCTCTGCTAAGAAGCAGCAGAGAAGTGGAGAAGACCCTAGTGATTTTCACTGCAGCCTTTGGGGGAACTTAATGTGTGGCTGTGAAACTGACAAGAATCATGTCAATTTCATGCTTCCCACAGCTCTGAGCTGCTGCAGAGGCTGGTAATGGAAGTGTGTGGGAGGAAGGAGGAGCTGCCCAAAATATGGAGCCTGGGGGAAGGTAGAGTAGCAGACACCCTACCATGCAGCAGCCGCAGGAGGGGTAAGAGAGCAATTCTCCCTTCTGGAATCCGGGAGGGAAGAGGGGTGTGTGTGTGTGAGAGAGAGAGGGGTGGGGGAGGAATGAGAAACAGAGCCCTTGAAGAGTATGCAGGGACTGCACCCTGATGGGAGTCTTAGCACCCACTGCCTGCCCAGCAGCTGGAGATCAAAGGGGAACTTCTCACTAGGACCCAACCATGTGTATTGTTTGTGGCTTGTCCCTATCTGAAACCTTCCAAACCCTGGGCTGAACCTCAGCGTCCTCTTTCCCGTTAGCTCAGTGCCACAAAGGGGTGTCTGTCGGAGCTGCCCATAGAACTCAGGAGTGCTGGCTCCAGCCCCATGCTTCAGCCAGGCCGGAGGGATGTTTGAGGAAGGGGGATGGTGGAATCTGGGTAACATGTGGGTGGTTTAATGCTCTCCCAGAGATTTGAGGGTGTAAAGGCTAAGTCTTGTCCATAAAAAAGATATGCTTCAGTTGTTCAGCAATGCCTTGTTGTATAGTCTAGTATACATTGCAATCTGTCTGTATGTGTGGCCATTAATCACCTTTCAATGCCCTCTGCTTGTGTGCACAACCCAGTTTCCGCTTGTGCAGGTGCGCATGTAACATCAGTACTCTGAGGGTGCTGACTGAATGGAGAGGAAGAATGGTTCCAGAGCTCCACCAGGGTGTCAGGTCTACATTGCATCAGTGCAGCTGCAGCACTTTAATGAAGATGCTCTCTGCCGACACGAGAGAGCTCTCCCATCGGTGTAGTTAATCCACCCATGCGAGAGGCAGTAGCTATATAGGCAGGAGAAGCTCTGCTGTCTACACTGGTGCTTAGGTTGGTATAACTACGTTGCTTAGTGGTGTGGATTTTTCACACCCCTGAGTGACGGTTACACCAAGTATTTCTGTAGTCTGTAGCCCTGCCCTGAGACTCGGAAAGCTTGGATTTATTTCCTTGCTCCATATCAGACTCCTGGTATGACTTTGAACTAGTCACTTAGTCTCTGTTCTTCAGTTCCCCACTTGTACAGTTACCCCAGTGAGGTAGAGCACATGTTATGAGAGGCTTAATACCTGAAAGACTGAGGTGCTCCGATGCTAAAGTGATAGGGGAGGCACAGACAGAAAACTATACATCAGAGTGGTGTGGCTAAGCAGATTTCCTGTTGTGCTGGATAGTGGCTGGCTGATATTGCCCTGTCTCCAACTACAGCCCCGCCAGCTTGAAACCAATGTGACCACGGCTTCTGTTGCAGAATCACATGTTGCCATCCTGAACCCTCAGCCCAGTACTCTAGACTGGACATGAGCTCTGTGCCTCGATCTCATGAGCAGGGTGAACGCAATCCTTGGATGTATAAGCAGGGGAAGATCAAACAGAAGTAGGGAAGTGGTATTACCTCTGCATATGGCATTAGTAAGACCTCTGCTAGATGCTGTGTACCGTTTTGGTGTCTGCATTTCAAAAGTTACACTGAAAACCTGGGAGGAGTTCAGAAAAAAGCTACAAAAATGATTTGAGGTCTGGAAAAACCTGCCTTGTGGTGGGAGCCTAGAGAAGTTCAGTCTGTGTAGTTTGTCCAAGAGCAGGTTAAAAGGTGACTTGATCATAATCTGCAAATAGCTATGGAAGGGAGGAGATTTCTGAGCGTCGACTGATCTTCAGTCCAGGAGAACAAGGCACCATTGTTGAAAGTTGAAGCTAGACAGATTCAGACAAGAGACAGGGTGCAAATTTTAAGGGAGAGTAATATAGCCATTGCAATAACACACCTAGGAATGTGGGGGGTTTCCCTCACTTGCAATTTTTGAATGAAAACTGTCTGCCTTTCTAAAAGATTTGGTAGAGCTCATGGTGAAGTTATAGTCTTGATCCAGAAATCGCAGGGTGAGGTTCCCTGGCTTGTGGTATGCAGGAGGTCAGACTAGATCATAGTGGTCCCTTCCGGCCCTAAAATCAATGAGTCTAGATGCATATTCAGCTAATTACTATACAAAAGAATAAAACTGGCCAATACTAACAGTAAAACTCACCCACTTCACGCAGACCAATAACTGTTCACTCAGAAAACTTCAAACCTCACCCCATGGAGCTGGTCAGAATTGATATTCCCATTTAACAGAGCGGGAAAATGAGGCCCAAAGTGGCGACATGACTTGTCTGAGGATACCTAAGAAACCAGTGACAGGACTCCTCTCTGTGGGGTCACTGATGGGGAGTTCATAGAAGAATCAAGGGACTGGGGGAAAAACCAGAAAACCTCTCATGAGGAAAGACTGAAGAGCCTGGTCTTGTTTACCTGGGAAAGATGATAAAAGAAGGGATGTAAGTCTGTATGGTCTAGTGGAGGTAGATTGGGAGTGTCTGTTCTCTGTCTCAAACACAAGAACAAAGGGACATTCAGTGGAAAAAAGGCAGGAAATTCAAAACTGATAAAAGGAAACAAATTTTCACATGGTGAATAATTAGCCTGCGGAACCCGCTGCTACTGGATGCTGTTGAGGCTAAGAATTGAGCAACAAAAAGGGATTGGACATTTATATGGATAACAAGAATATGCAGAGCAATAATAGTTAATGCTCCTGTTTCAGGGCTTTAAGATGATCTCTCACTGTTAGGGATTAGGAGGGAACTCTGCATGGAAGAGGGGGAAGTTGACATAATCTTGTGGGGTTTCTTGACCCTTACTCTGAAGCAGCTAGTTTTGGTCACTGTGAAGAGACAAGATACTGGATTCTATCGACCACAAGTCTGATCCAGTCTGGCACTTCCTATGCCCTGGGCAGGGTGTAAGAACTTGGATAGAGCCATACCTAGAACTGAAGAATCTTTGCTCCTTTTCTCTTGTTGTTCATTCGTGCTGCCACACTAGGCTGTGGCGTCTGTATCTTCAGCTCTGCAGGGTCCCCGTGTCTAGAGCCCTGCACATCTGCAGATATCTGCAGACCATGTTTGTGAATCGGATGCTGCTCCAAATTTTGCATCTACATAGGGCTCCACCAGTGTCTCTAGCTTTTGGTGCATTCAACTTAAGGCTGGATGTGAAATGAGGAGTTGGCACTTTCTTGTGAATATTTTCTCAAACTTAGGCCATGGCTACACTTACAGTTTTGCAGCACTGGTAGTTACAGCTGTGTTCGTACAGCTGTGTAGGGCCAGCGCTGTAGTGTGGCCACACTGACAGCTACCAGTGCTGCAGTGTGGCCAGATTTGCAGCACTTGCAGCGCTGTTGGCAGTGGTGCATTGTGGGCAGCTATCCCACAGAGGACCTCGTCCCATTTTGGCGCTGTGGCTTGTGGGAAGGGGAAGGAAGTGTGCGGGTCTTTCCGTTTCCTGTTCCAATGCCCCGTGGTGCTTTGCTACACATTCCGAGCAGTTTGGCGGCATTGTGAGTCTGCAGCGCGATTTCTGAGATTTCTGTTACAAATGGAGCCTGAGCTGCTGAGGACCTTCCTGATGAATGTTGCCAGCACATCACGCATGGCAGTGGAGCTATTCCTTCAGCTGCAAAGTGACAGTGAGGAGTCAGACGATGATATTGAAACGCCTGACGCTCAAGACACTCAATTGCTTGTGGCAGCAACAGACGTGCTCAGCACCGTGGAACGGCGCCTTTGGGCTCGGGAAACCAGCACTGAGTGGTGGGATCACATCGTCCTGCAAGCCTGGGATGACGAGCAGTAGCTGCAGAACTTTTGGATGAGAAAAGCCACTTTCATGGGACTGTGTGCTGAGCTCGCCCCCACTCTGCGGTGCAAGGACACGAGATTGAGAGCTGCCCTGCCAGTGGAGAAGCGGGTGGCTACTGCAGTCTGGAAGCTGGCAACTCCAGACAGCTACCGATCGTGGTGAACCAGTTTGGAGTGGGAAAGTCCACCGTTGGAATGGTGCTGATGCAAGTTTGCATAGCCATTAATCGCACCCTGCTAAGAAGAACTGTGACTCTGGGGAACGTGCAGGACATTGTGGATGGCTTTGCAGAAATGGGTTTCCCTAACTGTGGAGGGGCAATAGATGGGACGCATATTCCTATTCTGTCACCACCCCACCTGGCATCAGAGTACATTAATCGCAAGGGGTATTTCTCCGTGGTTCTGCAAGCGCTTGTGGATCACCATGGGCGTTTCACTGACATTTACTCAGGATGGCCTGGAAAGGTGCATGATGCACGCATCTTTCGGAACAGTGCCCTGTTCAGGAAGCTGAGGGCCGGGACTTTTTTCCCAGACCGCAAGATCACAGTAGGGGACGTCGAAATGCCCACTGTGATCCTTGGAGACCCCGCTTACCCCTTAATGCCTTGGCTCAACTACAGGCTGAGCCGGTGCAGAATGACTGTGGAGTGTGCTTTTGGCCGTTTGAAAGCCCGCTGGAGGTGTCTTTATGGGAAGCTAGATTTGGGGGAAAGCAGCATCTCCGCTGTTATATCCGCGTGCTGTACCCTCCATAATATTTGTGAAGGGAAGGGTGAAAGATTCAGTGAGGAATGGACCTCCGAGGTTCAACGCCTAGAGGATGAATTTGCACAGCCAGAGAGCAGAGCTACTAGAGAGGCCCAGGAAAGGGCTTCAAGGATTAGGGATGCCCTAAGGGAGCAATTTGATGCTGAGAGCCAACAGTAATGTTTGGTGCCTTTGCTGTGCTCCTTTCTACCTTGGGGTACAATATTTACCACTTCCTGCAATAATAAAAAGTATTGTAAAAGCCATAAAATCCTTTATTCACAGTACAGTACATAAAAGGCCAGGGGGGTTAGGGTGGTGGACTGTACATTCAGAGGTTTGAATATGTCCTGTTTGGATTAGTGTTCAATGTTTGCTGCACTTCAGGATTACTATGCTGCAGAGTAATGGGGGTGGAGTGCACAGGGTAAGAATTATAGTTATCAGGGCTGGTAGGTGATCGTACAGGTGTTGGGGGCAGCTGGGGGTAATAAGAAACTGGCTGCTGGAGAAAGGTGTTTTGTGCAAATACTGGGGAACAAGAAAGAGAGCCTTGGGAGGGGTGTGAGTTACCACGATACAGATCTGCCTGCATGGCTATGAGAGACTCGAAAGAGTCAGTTTGGCGAGCCAGGAGGCTTATCATCTGCTTTGAGGTTTTTTTGGTAGCCAATTCCTTTCTCCTGCTTTCTGTTTGCCTCCACTCATACATTTTCTCTCTCCATTCCTGCGTCTTCCTACTTTCTCTGTTGTAGTGATTCATAACTGCTTTGATCAACTCCTCTTTTGATTTTCGTGGATTTTTTCTCAAGTTCTGCAACCGACGTGAGGCCGGTGATCCGGCTGCATTAGTCAAGGTCACTAAAAAAAACATAGCTAGAAACATGTAATACACAGAGGCTACATTGTTTATTATCACACAGTGAAGGAGTTTTTAGACTTTTTGTAGCATCCTTCCCACATACCTCACATAACACAGAGAGGCCAGGGAAGCGAAGGCATGGCGAGCAATGGGGTGAGTGTTTCTGCCTCGATTTCACCTGGGAGGGGGAACTGACCGATGGGTCACTGGGGTTTATCTGCACTGGGTACAGGAGGTAGCTGGTGCCCTGCACAGGGGACAGTAGGGAACATGAAGCTGGCGAGCTGCTGGCGGGGGACGGCGGTCCGCAGAACTGCCGGCCTGCTGGTGGTGGGGGGGAACACACCGCGGTGCTGGCTGCCTGCTGGGGGGGGGGAACGCACCACGGTGCTGGCTGCCTGCTGGAAGGGGGTGGGGAGACCGGAGCGCACCACGGGGCTGGCTACGTGATGGAAGGGGGGAGGGGAGGAAGACCGGAACGCACCGCGGGGCTGGCTGCCTGCTGGAAGGGGGGGGGGGGGCGACGGGAACGCACCGCGGGGCTGGCTACCTGCTGGAAGGGGTGGGGGGGGAGCCTGGAGCACACCGCGGGGCTGGTTACCTGCTGGCGGGGGGGGGGGGGGGACCGCGAACCTGGCGCCCTGCACTCAAGTATCCCTAAATTCTCAACAGGGTTTCCTACTGCCAGACATATCACTGCTGCGTGTTACCTGGGAAGAGAGAGGAGGGTCTTCTACAGCAATGTGGATACCGCCCTGGCCCCTATGCAGCTTGCCTGTGTGCAGCCATGGTCCCCCCACCCCTCGCTGCACAGTGGATCGGACGAGTTAGCCTGACCGGGACAAGGACCACGGTGGCTCTCCCGATAAACTTGCGAAAGCACATTGCCCACGCTCTGGCTGCAACTTTTCAAGAGATTACTGAGGCCAATTACAGAGACGTGATAGAGCAAATCAATGGGCTATTCCACGTTTAGGCATGCATGCAGGCAGCCATAACCCAAACCGTCCTCTCCCAAAACATAAAAATCTGCTTACCCCGAGCACGGTCCTCTGGTTCTTCCTCACCAGCAACTTCCAGCTGCTACGACTGGCTAGCCTCCTCCTGGCTTGAGAAGAGCTCCTGGCTGCATGTGTACTGGGACTCCGGGGTGTCTCCCTCCACGCCAGTAGCCTCACTGTTGGCTTCCTCTACACCCTCCCCCACTTCTCCCTGCTCTGAACTCTCCATCGTGCTCCTCGGATTGGCAGTGGGGTCACACTCAAGTATGGCATTCAGCTCCTTGTAAAAACGGCAGGTCGTGGGGGCAGGTCGTGGGGGCAGCTCCTGAGCAGCGATTTCCCTCACGGGCTTTGCAGTAAGCAATGCGCAGCTCCTTAATTTTGACCCTGCACTGCAACGCGTCCTGTTCATGGCCCCTTCTCAGCAAGGACTGTGATATCTGCCCATAGGTATCATAATTTCTCTGGCTGGAGCGCAGCTGTGACTGCACAGCTTCCTCACCCCAAACACTGATGAGGTCCTGCAGCTCGGAATTGTTCCATGCTGGGGCTCGTTTGGGGCGTGGAGGCATGGTCGCTGATTGATTGAATGATTGATTGCACTCCACACCTGGCTGAGCAAACAGGAAGGGGATTTTTAAAATTCCCGGGGCATTTAAAGGTGGGGTCAGCTGAGCCCAGGGCAGTGGAGTGTGCAGGATTACCAGAGAGGCTTAAAAGGTATGCTGGGATACCTTCTTATACCCCAGAGGTCAATAAAAGTGCTGGTGGGTGTCCACACTTGCTGACCAGCGCTGGATTACTAGCGCTGGAATCGCTACACCTGAGGCTTGACCGGGTGTACAGCCAGCGCTGCAACCAGGGAGTTGCAGCACTGGCTGTGCTTTGCAAGTGTGGCCACATCCTAAGTTGCAGCATTGTAACCCCCTCACCAGCGCTGCAACTCTCTAGTGTAGCCATGGCCTTAGACAGAGTTTGGCTGATGTGAAGATGAGATTGAACATAGAATCATTAGGGTTGGAAGGGACTTCAAGGGCTTGTCTACATCAGAAAGTTGCAGCGCTGGTGAGGGAGTTACAGCGCTGCAACTTTGAGAGTGTCCACATCTGCAGGGCATCACCAGCGCTGCAACTCCCTGTTTGCAGCGCTGGCCGTACTCCCGTTTTGTCTCGGGTGTAGAGGATCCAGCGCTGGTGATCCAGCGCTGGTAATGCAATGTAGACACTCACCAGCGCTTTTCTTGACCTCCGTGGAAGGAGGAAGCCTCTGGTAATCAAGCTGGTTTCCTTTCCCGGTTTGCTCTCTCGGTCCCGGAGCCAGCCAGCAAACCGCGGGGAAGGAGACCTGCTTGCTCGGGGTTCCGGGACCGAGAGAGCAAACCGGGAACGCCGCGGTTTGCTCTCTCGGTCCCGGAGCCAGCCAGCAAACCGCAGGGAAGGAGACCTGCTTGCTCGGGGTTCCGGGACCGAGAGAGCAAACCGCGGCGAAGCTGGTTTCCTTTCCCGGTTTGCTCTCTCGGTCCCGGAACCCCGAGCAAGCAGGTCTCCTTCCCCGCGGTTTGCTGGCTGGCTCCGGGACCGAGAGAGCAAACCGCGGCGTTCCCGGTTTGCTCTCTCGGTCCCGGAACCCCGAGCAAGCAGGTCTCCTTCCCCGCGGTTTGCTGGCTGGCTCCGGGACCGAGAGAGCAAACCGCGGCGTTCCCGGTTTGCTCTCTCGGTCCCGGAACCCCGAGCAAGCAGGTCTCCTTCCCTGCGGTTTGCTGGCTGGCTCCGGGACCGAGAGAGCAAACCGCGGCGAAGCTGGTTTCCTTTCCCGGTTTGCTCTCTCGGTCCCGGAACCCCCCTTGAAGCCGCCCAACAGCGCTGCAGTGTGGCCACATCTAACACCACTTGCAGCGCTGGTTGCTGTAAGTGTGGCCACTCTGCAGCGCTGGCCCTATACAGCTGTACTAATACAGCTGTAACAACCAGCGCTGCAAAATTTTAGATGTAGACATGGCCCAAGAGATCATCTAGTCCAACCCGCTGCTCAAAGCAGGGCCAATCCCCAAATGGCCCCTTTAAGGATTGAACTCACAACCTGGGTTTAGCAGGCCACTGCTCAAACCACTGAGCTACCCTTCCCCCCAATGCAGCTAACTAATTCCTGACACCATCAGTTTACTTGCTAGGGCAAATTTCCTTCTTGCCAGTGTCAAATAAAAGGCCTAGAACCTCAGTTTATATCTAACGAATGTGTATCTCAGTGTGATGACAAAGAAAACCCTCTGAGTATGAACTAGTGCCGTGTAGTCAGGCTGAATCTGCCTGGCTTCGCTGCTGCTGCTTATATCTTTGCCAAGCTGCAGCAGTGCGAAAGACGCTGGGCAGTTGAATTGCAGGTGTGAGCCCCATGTAACAGTCAAGAATCATGTCCGTTGCACTTAGTGGCTGCTTGTGCTAAGGCTGTGATCAGCAGTAAGGAGCACTTGAGCTGTTCGCGCGGGGTGAGGAGCTGAAAACAGAGGCAGAGGAGGGATACAGTACAGGGTAGAATATCAAACATCTTTGTACCCCTTGTCTATTTCCTACCCCTCCCCCATTTCAAAACTGCTAGGGAGGCCTTTTTGTGTGTGTGAGAAAGAGAGAGAGAGAAGATCTTTTTCTCTTCCATCAATGAAACAGGAGCCCAGGGCTGAGTTAGCTCCTTGCCAGAGACTGATAGGAAAGGTGTAGCCAGTTGTGCACTGTCTTTTGAGAAGGCCCTGGTAGGAATCCCAGCACCCTCGCCCTTCCCAGAAGCAGGGGGCACTGGGCTTCCAGGGTGGGCATCGCCCCTCGAGGTCTGTACCAGCTCCTTCCCTGTCCAGTCTAGGACTGGCCTTTGCTTTGCAGGTGGCTTGCGAATTTCTTTCGAGCCATGGACTGAAATGTCCATGAACTCTGCAAGCTGTTTACGCCGAGGTGATTGTCCCACAGGTGTGGGGCAGGAGAATAATCAGTCTTTGTGAAATGCCTTGAGGTGGGGGGGGGGGATATAGAAAAGTAGAATCTTGCTCTGATTGGCTGGCATGTTTCTAAACACATGTGATTGCCCAGGGATGTAATGCCAGTGATTTGGGGTAAGGTTGGGCCCTCGTAGTTCAGACAGGGCCGGCTCCTGGCACCAGTGAAGGAAGCAGGTGCCTGGTGCGGCCAATGGAAAGAGGCGGCACATCTGGGTCTTTGGCGGCGAGTCCCTCTCTTCCTCTTTGAGCTGCTGCCAAAGAGGAAGGGAGGGACCGAAGGACCCGCTGCCAAATTGCTGCTGAAGAATGAAGCAGCACAATTGAGGTGCTGTGGATTGGCTTTATTCCTCCCCCTCCCCTGCTTTGCGGCTTGGGGTAGCAAAAAAGCTGGACCCGGCTCTGAGTTCAGAACACACAGACACAGTGAAACACATTTGAATAGACCGGAGTTTAGATGATCTTGTTGTTTATAAATAATGATGACTTCGTTGGCTGAAATGGCCACCTTCTCTCCAGTCTGGGAGAAGCTGGCTCTGGATCCACTGTGCAGTTGTCTAGAATGGAGAAGAGTCATTTCGTTTTTGTTCATCTCTGTATTTGGCTGGTCATTACGGCGCTCAGCTAAACCTCTGCTCCCTGTTTGCGATGCAACCGTCTCCTTCTTCCTGTAAATGTTAACGCTGGAGGCAAGTCCCAGGTCTTAGGCAGGATCACAGATGAGCCAGCTAGCCGGGCCACTGGGCTAGTCGGAAGGGGTCACCCAGTCAGAGTGCTCGAAGGCAGGCTAAGCTCAGTCTGTGAGGCAGAAAGGGGAACCTTGACTTCCAGGGTACATCTACATTGCAATGAAAAACCCGCGGCACCAAGTCTCGTGGGGCTCGGGCTGTGGGGATAGAAAGAGCAGTGTAGATGCTCAGGCTCAAGCTGGGCCCAGGCTCTGAGACCCTCCCCCGTGGGTCTCTAATTGCAGTGTAGACGTGCCCCTGTTTTCCTAGCTGATGGGTAAGGATGAGGGCTGCAGAGGATCCTGATGTTTGGTTTCTTACTGAGGTTTTGAATGTCTCCATTGCAGCCTTTTAAGGTGCCAGGGTACCATGGTGATATGGGGGTTGATGGGGGTGAAAGATGTACTATTAGAAAGGTAACAAAATAAAATTCCAAATATGGTCAGTTTTAACGTTTGATCCCAGTCGCTCCTGACCTGGGCTCATCAGGGTATTAATGCCACAAGGTGCGGCCAGTTTCACTGCACTTGCAGTTCATCCTTAAAAATACTCGAGACCAGATAACCAAACCGAGCCAAGTGTATTGTCGAAAGACACAATACAGCGATAAGGAAAGGAGGCATGGGAAGGAAATTCAGTGTGTTCGCCTTGCACAGAAGGTATGCTTCAAAGATGTGCATTTCAGCGAGCAGTATTTATAAGATGATTTTACAAGTTACAAATCTCTCTCTACGTCACTAAAACCCAACCCACCAGGCTGTCCCAGATCCTTTACTTGTTGTTCTGGACCTTCCTTAGTCTTGTTTCGAGTACCAACATTCCAGGTACTGGTTCGTGAAGGCATCTTCCCGGCTTGTGCCAGGGCAGAACGTTAATGTATTTTTGTCTTTGGCAAGTGTCCCATTTTCTAATGCCAAAGCCGACTTCAGCTTTGTGAAGTGTTGTGGGACACGTGACGTGGTGAACAGAATTGTAGGAAGAGCCTAATACATTCAGTTAACGTAACTTCCCAGCACTTGTATAAGAATGTATAGTCTATTAATATCGTGCACATAATACCTATCAATGTGGTGTATTCTATGCTTAACACATGTTTTGCCTAACAAGGGCAATTTAGGCAATTTTTTTCCAATGCCATAAGAATTCTGGGGAAGACTGATTAGGGGACTTCCCAAAGCACCTTTAATATAGGGGGCACTGGCCTTTAATGTAAAGAGAGAACGGTTTGCGTTCATGCTGCATCCCGTCCCTTCAGCCTACAGTTCCCTGCAAAAGCAGTGTGTATGCACCGTAACTTGTCAAAGGGGTGTTTGTGGGTCCTAAAGCTCTTACAGACGTAACATGCTGGCCAGATTTGCAGCATGTTCACCTCTAGTGGCTGGTCGGCTGGAAGAGAAAACTTCCTGCTCCTGCCAGCTAATGGAGTTGCCCCTGGGCTCACATGGTAGAGGGCTGGGCTGTGCTGTGCTTTTGAAGGTCCTAGGTTCAAACTCTGCTTATGATTTGTGTGGGAGGTGAGGGGATGATTACACTAGCAAGCTAGGTATGATGGGTGTGGAGAAGGAATTGACCAGCTTGTGAGCTGGTTACCTTCAGATTTTTTCCTAGGGGGTGGGGAGCCTAGGGATCTTAGCATCAACGCTGCACTAGTGTAAGAGCAAGTATTCTGAAGTGAAGCGTGCCCTGGCCTGGGTAACTCCGCTTGTATTGCAAGGGAGGGATGCAGGTGGCTGGACACTGTGGTGATGTGCGGCCGTAAATAGATAATTATACTGTGGTTGCAGGATCTTCATCCTCGGTCTTGTGCCTGAAGCGTGAGGCAGGGCAGAACTCCTGGCTCTTTGTTTGTGATTGAAATTACAAGCTAATGATGAAAATCGCCCACTCATCTCCCTAAGATTAACGTGGTAAATAAATCGGCTAGGCGGGGGGGAGCTGCGTTTGGGTGGCGTTAGTGGAAAAGCTATAAAGCCTGCAGCTTTCTCCAGTTAGGAGGCTCGAGGAAGGAGCCGAAAGCCGATTAAAATATGCACTGAGGTGAGTAAGCAAAGTGAAAAGGGGTTAAAATGTATTTCCTCTTTCAAAGCGGATTATCTTCTGCCCTAGAATGAGAATGTAGCTTTTGTACAGAACTTGACTGACCCAAATTCCCCGTAACTAGAAGCACGTTTCACTGGTGGGTCTGATGCTAAATTTTATCTTTGATTAATTTTTAAATTCAGTATTCCCAGCTTGAATTCTTTCTCCAAACAGTTTTTTAAATGATTATTCAAAGCATTCCATGGCAGACTGATAGCAAGTGTTTGCTTGGGGGTGTGTGTGGGGATATGTGTGAGGTCTACATGGAGGTGATTTTAAAGAGACTGTTTGGTTTAGTGGTTAGAACAGGGGACTGGCAGTGGGTTGGCCTGGACTCTATTTCCCCAGAGGTCCTGTGCGGTGTTAATCCTGAGTTGGAAGGTGATCCTCGCTAATTTCATGTGAGTGCCTGTATGGGACTGAGCTCTCTTGTGTTGAGGATAAATTGGTGGATGTTCAGGGGCTAAGCTGCTGCAGTGGTGTGGGCCATGTGGGCTCCCAGAGAGCTGTGTTGCGACTATTGAGGGAAAACCAAGCAGGAGTCCTCTAGCTGGCTGAGGCAGACGAAGGCCACCTGCATTGCTGTCTTATGGATGCAGGATTGCAAATCTGAAACCTAGAGCTAGGGAAAGGAGCCAGTCCTGTCCTACCTGAATATCTAAAACACGTGTGGCTACTGTAACATGCCTCTTGGTAGTCTTCTGTGCCATGCAAACTTGCCGGTTCATTCCCCCGGGGCTATTGGCACTCATAAATCATAGCCCATGACTTTGGGTTCATGTTCTTCCTTCCTTCGCTTCATCACAGCTTCGTGAGCCAATGGCTTGAGAAAGACCCATCACCCTCGGTATCTTGGGTGCTGTGATCTCACTGCACTTAAGGCACAGGCTTTACCCTGGCTGCTCCTGCTGTGGCAGGTAATTTATGTCGCCACCGTTTGATGTCTGGGGGAAGCTGGCACAGAGAGAGCAAGGATGAGCAAATGGCAGAGCCAGGAACAGAACCCAGGAATTCTGCCTCCCCAGGGCATAGCGACACTGCAAAAAAAACCCTGCTCTTAACCTGTGTTAAAACAGCAGCGAAGATCTGGCAACTCAGGTTAGCAGCTTGAGTTAAAACTTATAAGGTTAAAAGTTATAAAACTTGCAATTCAAGCTGCTAAGCCAAGCTGCCGTGCCTTCAGCACTATTCGAACCCCTCTTAGCCAACCCGAGTTAACACCACACGCTTTCTGTTTTTGGCCCTGTCGCTATACCCCCAGCCCTGTGCTCAGATCACACCCCTCCTCTCCTTGATTAGCACATCAGGGTGCCACATGGTGTCTCTTTCCCACATGCGCTGGAAGAACTCTCCGCCTCCAATGGTTAACTGTGTCGCCTTTTCATCATCTCACCCCTGCTTATTATTTATATTGCAGTTGAACACAGAGGCCCCCGTCAGGGTCAGCGCCACAGTGCTGGACACTGTGCAGCCAGAACTGTTTGGAGCGAGCTGGTTCTTAGTGCTGGATCTTTCCTATTCAAGCAAACACTAGAATGGTCCTGCTCTCCGTGCAATGCAAATTCTTTGCCGCAGCCTTTGCCTACGAGCATACTGAGCATTTCAAAGGCTCCTCCTTCCCTTCCTCACCCTCTGGGTATTAACACCTATGTCCTAAGTAAACCTTCCTCCTCTTTGCCAGGTGTCTGCCGGGAGTTCAGTGAACTCCCTAACCCTGAGCCAGGCACTCCTGGCTGTGGTGTGATATGACCGCCTTGGCTAGTGAACGTGTCCCTGGTTCTGGCACCGGCTTATTGGAACACTTTTTACACACACAATAAAACTCCCACTGGTGTCTGTATTGACAGGGTTGGTTGGATGGCAGCTCCATGCGGGTGTCCGTTGTTCATCTGTGGTCGGCTGTTAAGGCCCTTTTGGGTCAGACAGCCTGGGACCTCCATGCCGCTGGCTCAGAGTGAGCTTGTGCAGAGGTACCAGCTTAGCGATGTAATTGATTAATGTACACATCAGCTGTGTGGCCAGTGTGACAGACCCAGGCCAGTGGGGTACAGGAGTCTGGTAGAGGGAAAATATACTGGTCAGTGGATGAGTAGTTTTCTGTTCCCTGAGTGACCAGAGCAGGGGCTGCACTAAAGTAATCAGGAACCTGCTAGAACCAATTAAGGCAGACAGGCTGATTAGATCACCTGCAGCCAATCAAGGCAGGCTAATCAGGGTACTTGGGTTTAAAAAGGAGCTCACTCCAGTCAGGGAGTGGGGAGCCAGAGGAGAGGAAGTGCGTGTGAGGAGCTGGGAGCAAGAGGCACAAGGAGCTGAGAGTGAGAGGCTGTGCTGCTGGAGGACTAAGGAGTACAAGGGTTATCAGACACGAGGAGGAAAGTCCTGCGGTGAGGACAAAGAAGGTGTTTGGAGGAGGCCATGGGGAAGTAGCCCAGGGAGTTGTAGCTGTCATGCAGCTGTTACAGGAGGCACTATAGACAGCTGCAATCCACAGGGCCCTGGGCTGGAACCTGGAGTAGAGGGTGGTCCGGGTTCCCCCCAAACCTCCCAACTCCTGATCAGACACAGGAGGAGTTGATCCAGACTGTAGGGAAGATCACTGAGGTGAGTAAATCTGCCAATAAGCGCAGGACCCACCAAGGTAGAGGAGGAACTTTGTCACACCAGATACGCACAGGCGTTGGTAGGAATGACGCTTCCTGGGGGTACCCTGGCTTATAAGTAGGGCCCTACCAAATTTACGGTCCATTTTGGTCAATTTTACAGTCATAGGATTTTAAAAATTGTCAATTTCATGCTTTCAGCTATTTAAATCTGAAATGTCAGTGTTGTAATTGTAGGGGTCCTGACCTAAGTTCCTTCTAAGCTGTGCAGCCGCATAGCTGCCCATTAAGCCCTGCGTGGGGGATCAGGGCCATGTTGGGGAGAGGTGCTTCTCCCCTAGCACGGGCCTGCCTGCGGCGGGGAGAAATTGCTGGGAGGAGTCCTCTTCTCCCCGCCGTAGCCTGCAGCGTAAACCCCCTCATCTTTAGTCCCACCGCAGAGCCTGCACCCCCAGCTAGAGCCCTCACCCTTCCTGAACCCCAACTCTCTGCCCCAGCCATGAGCCCCTCACCTCTGACCCCATCCTGGAGCCCTCACCCCTCCACATCCCAATTCTCTGCCCCAACCCTGAGCGCGCCTCCCCCCCGTCCAAACCCCTCAGCCTACTCCGCCACATGAATTTTGTTATGTGCACCAACCTGACGTGACACATCGTCTCATATTGGTCCACATAACAAAATTCATTCCGCACGTGCATAAGAAAAAGTAGAGGAAACGCTGGTCCTGACCCAAAAAGGAGTTGTAGGAGGTCTCAAGGTTATCGTAGGAGGATTTGTGGTACTGCATGTCCTTACTTCTGTGCTGCTGCTGACAATGGTGCTGCCTTCAGAGCTGGACAGCTGGAAAGTGCTGGCTGCTGGCCGGGAGCCCAGCTCTGAAGGCAGAGCTGCTGCCAGCAGCAGCACAGAAGTAAGCATGGCATGGGATGGTGCTGCCACCCTTACTTCTGCGCTGCTACTGGTGGGGCGTCGCCCTCAGAGCTGGGTGCGTGGTCAATAGTCGCCACTCTCCAGCTGCCCAGTTCTGAAGGCAGCACAGAAGTAAGGGTGGCAATACTGTGACCCCCTAAAATAACCTTGTGAACCCCCCTCCCCCCCCCCAACTCCCTTTTGGGTCAGGACCCCTAATTGAAGAAATGCTGGTCTCCCCTGGGAAATCTGCATCGTATAGGATAAAAGCACACAAAAGACCAGATTTCACTTGGGAGACCGGATCTCACAGTCCGTGACACGTTTTTCATGGCCATGAATTTGGTGGGGCCCTAGTTATGAGACAACTCACTAGCACCTGCCCGTCTTGTGAAGAAACCTCATCTGTGCCTGCCGTACAGCAGCTCCCCAACCCACCAGCAGCACGAGCACTCCCCTCTAGGTCTGTGCAGGCCCTCCTGTCATACTGTGGGATAGCGATAGGAACGCTCCAGCCCCAATCCTCTCCTGGGAGTGTCCAGCCCCTGGTCCTTTGGACACTTGCAGTGCCACAGATCCGCTGCTTGCAACGAAGCAGCTTACACCAGCTTGCCAGTTCCACCTCAGATCCCCGCTCTGCTTAACCCACGGCACTGAGCTTTGATTTCACTATTGGCCAATCTAAGTTTATTTACCAGAGTAGAGATTCAAGTAGAAGTATTGGAAAGAAATGGTCTGTGTGTCCTGTAAAGTCATAACACACACAGAGCCTGGGCTTGAGTAACTGAAGCCTCTCGGGACTCGCAGGTTATTGCTGACCCAAAATCCTTGCCGCAGTTTACAGTCAGGCCAGCTGTGATCTTCCTTTCATGAGACATCCAGGCTGTCAGTTTGCTCCCTAGTTGAAGGATTCAGTGTCTTTGTGCTCCAGGGCATAGCAGCCCCAGCCTTTCTTTAAAAACAGGGTAGCACCCCACCCCCCCTTGTACCAAAGGCCTGAGTTAAAGCAGGCTGCTGTCTCTATGCCCCAGGTACTCCCCCGCCCCCCCAGCAGGATTTGACAGTGGGCGTGTGACACCTACCTGAGCTGTGCAGCTAGTCACGAAGTCGTTGACCGAAGGGCATGCTTTCCTGCAGTGCGTTCCATTCTAGGGTCTTCAAGCCTTTGTGAGCAGTAGTGAATGAACCCTGCTTCTGCGGGGCTGGTGACGATTAAGGCATGGAGACGTGAATTGACTGCACAGGGGAAATCTGGGTCAGCACCTGAACTGGAACCCAGGAGTTCTAGGCTCCCTATCTCCTGCTCAAGGTTATGCTGGCTGTCTCCTAAACTGTCAGGCTACAGCTAAAAATCCATTACTAAGCTAGAATTTGGCACTGGCTGGACAGCACTGAGATCTGAGCCCTGTGCTCACACCCCAGGAGAAGTGCAGAACAGACAGCACCAGTTCCTCGTCTCTCCAGAGGGGAGAGAATTCCTGTCTGGCTGGCCTACTCGATCCGTGTGTGTTCTGCTGGCAGTGCTAACAGGGGCCCATGCTCTGTGGGTGGGGAGGGCATTTGTCCTCTGGGAGCTGGGCTAAACTCATGTCCTATGGCAGTCATTAAACTGCCATCAGATGGGAACTGCTCCTTGCGCGTGATTCACATTGGTGACTCAGCCCTGGTCTACACTATGACTTTAGATCGAATTTAGCAGCGTTAGATTGATTTAACCTTGCGCCTGTCCACACGACGAAGTCATTTTGGTCAACTTAAAGGGCTCTTAAAATTGATTTCTGTACTCTTCCCCGATGAGGGGATTAGCGCTGAAATCGGCCTTGCAGGGTTGAATTTGGGGTAGTGTGCACGCAATTTGACGGTATTGGCCTCCGGGAGCTATGCCAGAGTGCTCCATTGTGACTGCTCTGGACAGCACTCTCAGCTGAGAGGCACTGGCCAGGTACACAGGAAAAACCCTGCGAACTTCTGAATTTCATTTCCTGTTTGGTCAGCGTAGCGAGCTGATCAGCACAGGTGCCCATGCAGAGCTCATCAGCACAGGTGACCATGGAGTCCCTGAATCACAAAAGAGCTCCAGCATGGACCAAATGGGAGGTACTGGATCAGGTACCGAGCGCTGTATGGGGAGACGAATCCATGCTGTCATGGATTCATAGACCCTAGGACTGGAAGGGACTTCGAGAGGTCATCGAGTCTAGTCCCCTGCCCTCACGGCAGGACCAAATACTGTCTAGACCATCCCAGATAGACATTTATCTAACCTACTTTTAAATATTTCCAGAGCTGGAGATTCCGCAATCTCCCTAGGCAGTTTATGCCAATGTTTAACCACTCTGACAATTAGGAACTTTTTCCTAATGTCCAACCTAAACCTTCCATGCTGCAGTTTAAGGCCATTGCTTCTTGTTCTATCCTTAGAGGCTAAGACGAACACGTTTTCTCCCACCTCTTTATGACTCCCTTTTAGATACTTGAAAACTGCTATCATGTCCCCTCTCAGTCTTCTCTTTTCCAAACTAAACAAACCCAATTCTTTCAGCCTTCCTTCATAGGTCATGTTCTCTAGACCTTTAATCATTCTTGTTGCTCTTCTCTGGACCCTCTCCAATTTCTCCACATCTTTCTTGAAATGCGGTGCCCAGAACTGGACACAATACTCCAGTTGAGGCCTAACCAGTGCAGAGCAGAGCGGAAGAATGACTTCTCATGTCTTGTTTACAACACACCTGTTAATGCATTCCAGAATCACGTTTGCTTTTTTTGCAACAGCATCACACTGTTGACTCATATTTAGCTTATGGTCCACTATAATCCCTAGATCCCATTCTGCCATACTCCTTCCTAGACAGTCTCTTCCCATTCTGTATGTGTGAAACTGATTGTTCCTTCCTAAGTGGAGCACTTTGCATTTATCTTTATTAAACTTCATCCTGTTTACCTCAGACCATTTCTCCAATTTGTCCAGATCATTTTGAATTTTGACCCTATCCTCCAAAGCAGTTGAAATTTCTCCCATGTTTGGTATCATCTGCAAACTTAATAAGCGTTCTTTCTATGCCAATATCTAAGTCGTTGATGAAGATATTGAACAGAGCTGATCCCAAAACAGACCCTTGTGGAACCCCACTTGTTATAGCTTTCCAGCAGGATTGGGAACCATTAATAACTACTTTGTGAGTACGGTTATCCAGCCAGTTATGCACCCACCTTATAGTAGCCCTAAAAGACAAAATGCTGGAATATTTGAAAAAATCTCCAAGGGCTTGAAGGCAGAGGTTATAACAGGGACCCGCAGCAGTGCAGTGTGAAGCCTACCAGAGAGGCAAACAGCCGCTCCGGGTCAGAGCTCCAGACATGCCACTTCTATGACGACCTGCATGCCATTCTAGGGGGTACCCCTTCAACTACCCCAGCCCTGTGCTTCCCTCCTCTCCCACCCCTCCTGGGCTACCTTGGCAGTTATCCCCCCATTTGTGTGCATGAATTTGAAACAACAATGACTTTATTGCCTCTGCAAGTGGAGATCAAAGAGGGAAGGGGAGGGTGGATTACAGAGAAGTAGAATGAACTAAGGGGGCAGGTTTTCATCAAGGAGAAACAAACAGAACTTTCACACCGTAGCCTGGCCAGTCATGAAACTGGCTTTCAAAGCTTCTGTGATGCACAACGCACCCTGCTGTTCTCTTCTAACCGCCCTGGTGTCTGGTTTTCATCAACTTACTCCTACGTATTATGGAGCACACAGCAAGCAGTAATAATGATGGGAATATTGGTTTTGCTGAGGTCTTGCCGAGTCAGTAAACTGCCCCAGTGAGCTTGTAAACATCCAAAGGCACGTTCACCACCATTCTGCACTTGTTCAGCCTATAACTGAACTGCTCCTTACTACTGTCCAGGCTTCATGAGCCATGGGTGCAAGGGGTAGGCTGGGGTAGGTCCGACCATGTGGTGCTGTTGACTGGGAGAGCTGCCTGAGGCAGAAGCCTCCAGCTGGCGTGATATTCCAGGCAGGACTGAATCTCCATTAGATAAACTTAAAGAAGAAAATGACCTGGAGTAATTCCCATTTTTGTCCGTGCGCCTCTAACCGACCTCACTGTCTGCTGTCCGCAAGGCAATGCAGGGGGATGCTGTTGTGTAGCACTGCAGTACCGCGTCTACCAGCAGCATCCAGGAGACGTACGGTGACAGTGAGGTGAGTGGGCTCCATGCTTGCCGTGGTATGTCGTCTGCATAGATAGCCCAGGAAAAAAGGTGAGAAACTATTTTTTGCCGTTGTTTTGAGGGAGGGAAGGGGGCCTGATGACATGTATCCAGAACCACCCACAACAATGGTTTTGCCCCATCAGGCATTGGGAGCTCAACCCAGAATTCCAGTGGGCGATGGAGACTGCGGGAACTGGGGGATAGCTACCACAGTGCAACACTCCTAAAGGCCATGCTAGCCTCGACATTGTGGACGCACTCTGCCAACTTAATGCGCTTAGTGGGGACACACACAATTGACTGTACCAAATCGATTTCTAAAAAATCGACTTCTAATAAATGACCTAATTTCGTAGTGTAGACATACCCTCAGAGATGAAAGGCTGCTGCCTATCTCCAGCTCTCTGGGGCAGGGAGTGCGGCTGTTTCGGAATATCATGCGGCTGGAGAGTTCCAGTGCGTGTCCTGGACTGGCTCAGGCTGAAAGCACAGACAGATTTAACCTGCCTGATGCTTTTTCTGGACTGTCCTTTCCCAGCCCTGCCGGTATCCTCCTAAATCCTAGCTGGAGGCAGTGTGAAGTTGTAAGCCATGCCGACTGACCGCTCCTAGGAGAATGCAGTATGTGCTTGGCTGCCAGCTCCACAGCAGCACGGCCGTGTCTTGCTGGGCAGCCGTTAATCTCTGACATGTTGCTCATGCCAGTCACGTACTTGCAGCTGTGCTCTCCGGGCTGGGGTTCCCTCCTGCTGTCACTCTCTGATGAGACGGTTAGACTGGTGCTTCGTGAAGGTGGATGGAGCCAATACAGAGCAGGCATCTAAATATGGGGTCTGGTTCGCTAATGTTGCAACAGTGTTGGGTTTGTCTTGGATAACGATAGAGTTGAGAGGCAAACTAGATAGCTAATGACTTTGTGAAAGGCGACCTTTGCAGGGAAATAGACAAATGAGGTTCATCTCAGGTTTTTGGTGCTTTGATGCATGTTTTGGGCCATAAGAGTTCTTGCAGGCCAAGTTTTGCTGCTTGGATTTCTGTACATTAGATGTTCAGGTGTCAGCTACTTTTTGTTGGGAAGCCGGTTTGAAATACTGGAGAACTTCAGAGGCTTAAGACGAAAGCATCACAAAGGAAGCGAAATTGGATTGATGATGTGGGAAAGTGATGTTAATTCGGAGGATTTAAAATTATTTTTGGCATCTGCTGAACTCAAATGTCCAATAAGCAGTTGGGAGAAAAGATCTTGCTGTTAAAGATTCAGAAACTGTAAGGAAAGGCTAAGAACTGCTTTCAGTTCATATCCAAGATCTCCACTTATGCCCTCTTACAAGGGGAGACAAAACTCGACATTCCTGCTATATCTGTTATGTGAAAACCAAGAAAAAAACCTACTTTATGTGCCATGAGACAGCAAACAGGGCACGACCCTGTGCAGGTCCTTTTTAAGAGAGCAATGAAGCTACAAGAGCAGAGGAGCTGCCGTGCTCTCGTTACCGGAGACCAATGCAGGCTGGCTGTCATCAGAACACTGCCCACCACAGATCTCTTAGCTGACTAAGTGGCAACACCCCACCAGTGAGAGAAGACGGAACCATCTGACTGTCCAGAGACACTGTTAGTGGCTGATCAGTGACCATGAGGGCCCTTGCTGTGACTTAGAAAGGTCTGAGAGTTGATTAATCCTTTCATAGTTATTATAAAGCTGTACTCTGGTGGTCCTTCATTGTATGTACCTTTTCAGAAGGTTTTGTGGTTAAGGCACTGGGCTGGGTCTCGGGATTTGGGGTCAATTCCCACACCTCTGCCACACACTCCCTGTGTGACCTTGGGTATATCACTTAATCTCTGTGGGCCTCAATTCTCTGTCTGTAAAATGGGACTAATAATCTCTTCTTTGCCTCTTCAAATTACAAGCTGTTCAGGGCAGGAGCTGTTGCTGTGTGCGTGTGCACAGCATCTGGTGGGATGGGGCCCAGAGCTCAGTTGAGGCCTCTGGGTGCCACTTGGATACTACTAGAAAATAACCCCTGAGGGCTGAGCTATTATTGCAGCTGCTGTTCTGGGGTCCTTTGCACCCTTTTGTTGCTGCCTTTCCTACTGCACCCCCAACATAACTGATTTTCCCCCCCATCCTTTAATATTTGACGGGGTGAAAGGATTAACGCAGTGTCTCAGCTGCCCATCTTTGGATGGAGAGCATGTCCGACCATAATTAATGACAGCGAATACAGTTACTCCATCGAATTATTTACTGAACTGGTCCATGAGGAGTAAGCTATTAAAGAGCAAAGCAGATGCACTTAGGAATTCGGCTAATGTTCCCTCGCCCTATATCATTTCTTCCCAGCTTGCGTTCCCTCGTGCGCTTTGCTGAATGCGTGTGGCCAGCCGTGATTAGACTGTCGCTGTACATTGTGTTATGCGTCCTGTTCTATCTTCCACCGAGAGGCTGGAGCTCAGCCTGTTTCAAAAGAATTCTGCCTGCAAGTCTTGGGTGAAAGGAGTCACTGCAGTGAGTGTGGTGTCTGCCATTGAGCAGCAGTAAGTGACCCTGATGGGGTGAGCAGTCAGGCGATGGAGGGTCTCGGAGCTTGCAAGGTGGGGCGAAAGGGAAGGCAATCTGCCTTGCTCTCCTGAAACTGCCCATACTGGGGTAGAGCCCTCCTGAAAGACATGAGAAGAAGCAGGAGATAAGAGACAAGTGCTTCTAGGCTGTCTGGCTTTAAGGAGGTGGGATGGGGCAGGACTTTCTCCATCCTGCCTGCATGTTTAGGAAGCTCGAGGCCAGAGGCCTCGTCCTAGGACAGAGACGCTTATCAGGGAGTGATTAAATCCAGAGGCGTTGTGATCTGAGGAACTGAGTAGGTCTGGGGGTCGGGAGTCCTGGGTTCTGCTCCCAGCTCTGCCACTGTCTGGCCGTGTGGCGTTTGGCAGCCACTTCCCCTTTCTGTGCCTTGTTTTCTCTGTAATGCAGGGATTTAAGACTCTCTTCACTAAGCATGCTGAGGTGCTAGAAGTATGTGCCTGCTGCAGATATGGCTTCTGATGTTCCTTGAACGCTGTGTTCTTAGTCAAGAAGCCGTCCTCCCCCACTTCCCGAGTCTGTCTGTCTCCCTGTCTGCCTTGCTATCTCATCAGCCCCTTTGTGCATCCTGTGCCAGCCATATCGCTGCATGCCTTTCCCGTGGCTGCTTCCCACTTCTCCTTTCTCCGCTCTTGATCTTCTTTTTCCTCCTCTGTCCCCCTCCCTCCCCCAGTTGATATTGTATACTTGCCATGGCCCCGATCTTGCAGCAGGATTTGCCTGGGCAGACCTCCCTACCTGCGTGACACCCTGTTGACTTCATCGGGGCTCTGTGTGGGGTCAAGATTGCCCAGATCCGGTTGCAGACTCTGGGCCCGTGTATCCTCTGTGGAGTGGGTGAGCTGGTTCAGCGAGGAAGAAGCAGTCAGCCCTGTAGTGAGTGGTGGTTCTTCCTCCAGGGGGGCAATCTTGAGGCCAAGAGTCCCTGGGGTAGAAAGAGAGCCAGCCTGGTCTGGGTGAGAGAACAGGCCTGGCCCATTTGGCTGCAGAGCCCATCTTCCTTCCCAAAGGGGGGTGAGTGCATCTCTGGGTGTACACGCACACCCCTGAACCTCAGCTCTCTCTCCCTCTTGGTGCCTGGCTGTGTTCCTTCCCCAGCCCGCAAGCTTGTGTAAAGTCTGCTAACTCCTTGGCTGCTGGAGTGGTGTGGCGTGCACAAGCCGTGTCTCTGAGCCGCCCAGGCGACACCTGGAGATTATTATTTCTGTTATGGTCCCGTTTAGGAGCCTCGCTCGTGGAGCAGGGCCCCATTGTGTCCTGCGCTGTACTTGCCCGTAGGGAAGAAAATAGTCCCGGCCCTGGAGAGCTCCAGCTGAAGTGTCAGATGGGTGTGTGTGATTGGCAGATGAGCCGGGCAAACCGGGGCTGGGGGGTTGGGAGAACGAGAGCAGAGTAATAGTTCAGCAGAGGAGCAGCTGGCTCGGCTCACCTCTTCCTTAACCAGCGGCTATTGTGGGTCACTGGGTGGTACCAGCTTCGGTCACCTCGGCTTTGACTGGAGTTTGTGATGTTCTTGAGGTCAAAGGTTCTGCTGTCTCAGCTGGCCTGTTCTGTGCCCAAAGCCTGCGTCCCTCTGATGGGCCTACGTGGGACCCCGGCACGGTCAGGTGCTGTCCTGCCCTTCAGCCCCCTCAGTGTCTTGTCTTTGTGCCCTCAGCCCTCCTTCCTGTCCCTCTGACTTTCTCCCATAATCCAGGCTCCCCTCCTTCCTTCCCTGGCCTAAACCTGTAAGCCCTCAGTACATCCTCTCCCTCCTGGTCTCCCCACAAGATGCGGGGTGGGTGGGTTATGGTTACTCTTGACGCTGTCTGGTCTAAGGGTGCCCGGGCTACAGAGCACCCAAGGAGGGGCTGCTGCTTATGCACTGTATCCTGTTGTCTGAGTCCTGCCTCTGACCTGACTGACTCTCTTCTGCACCTGGGGCAGCTCTGGATCCCACCTGGCCCTTCTGAGAGCAGGCTTGGGTGCCCATCCCAGAGCCTGAAAGGAGGCTTTCCCAGTGGTTAGGGCACCAGCCCAAGACTTAGGAGATCCTGCTTCAACTCCTGGCTCTGCCACAGACTGCCTGTGTGACCTTGGGCCAGTCACTTAGCCTCTTGGTGCCTCAGTTCCCATCTGTGCAATGGGGTTAAGAGCACTGGCCTGCCTCCCAGGGGTGTTGGGTGGATAAATGCATTATTGAGGTGCTATGATGATGGGGGTCAGATAAGTAGCCAGATCCCACCCCTAGCCTACGCTTTTGGAGCATGTCAGCCACTGGGCACTCAGACCACGTGGGCATGAGAAAATCCCAGCTCACTTGGGCGTTTGGCTATTTCCCCCCCCCCCACCCAACCATTAAGGCTGTTTGTAAACCTCCCTGGGTGTGTCTGGCCTGCAGCTGGCAGTGACTCCCCCCTTCTCCCAAGCAGACATGGTCATGCTGCCAGGGCTGGTGCCAGCATGCTAACATAGCAGCGTGCCCGTTGGGTTGGGCAGCAGCTCAGGCTGATAAGCCCACCCCATCCCCTGGGTCTTAACTGGGCTGGCTGGCCTGAGTTCCCGCTGGATCCGCGTTTGATGGCTGTCACGTTCAAAGGAGTGGCTTTTTTTTCAATTCCACCACGTATCTGTGTTTTTTTGTTTTTTGTTTTTTTTTTAATTAAATAAACCCTAGCACATATGCATCAGATAAGGTCCTGCTGCTGGTGGGAACAGGCAGATTCCAAACCAGATACAGGAGACAATAGTATCAGCTGCAGATTTTGTATACGTGAACAATGCAAGTCGCAGGATTCTGTGGCTAAACGTGCCTAGCATTAGAGTCTGAAGTGGCGTGGAGTTGGCTCATCAAAGGATAAGAGGGCCTAGGATTCAGGTGCCTGGCTGCACCAGTGCAAACCTGTAGTGTAGATGCAGTTGGCACCAGTGCTGATAAAGCTGCCCTGGGGTAAATCATGTATGTGCGAGGGCTTTGCCTGCGTGCAGTGACATGCAGGGGCAGCAGTGACCCTAATATTGGCTCCGTGGAGGCCCCTGTATGGAAAGAGTCTGGAAGGGTCAGTTCAAGTCCCTGGGCACAAAGTGTTCATAGGTGATCGCTTCCATCAGCGGGGATTGAAACCAGGGGTCGCTGGAGCTGAAAGCCAGGCAGTGTGGCTGGGACTGTAAGGAACTGGTGTGGATCAGCCCGAGGAGGAGATGTGTAACGAGTCTGGCCTGGTGTGTCAGACCTGCTGCTTAAAGTGCTCTCTGCCCTCCTGAAATTGTCATCTTTCTGGGGGCAGGGACCGTGTGTTCTGGGTTTGTACAGCACCTAGCACGACAAAACCCTGGACTGTGACTGGGGCTCTGGGGGCCACCCCAGCACAGAGAATGGTTGCCAGTCTCAGCTGAGAAGCAAGGGACTGAATAGGCTGCAGAGATTGAGGCAGAAGCTCCCCTCAAGGCAGGTCTGAGTAGGGTGAGGGGAGTGTGGGGGAAACATGCCCAGCTGTTGCCCTTGCTCAGTCCATCTGGCCAATAAACGCAAAGTGGCTTCAGGGCAGTTAATCTCGCAGGGCATTCACCCTGCTGGGAAGTGCCCACGCCCCAGGTGTGGAGTGGTCTGTTCAGGATTGAGCTAAATCAGGGTGGTTTAAATCAGCCATTTTAAACATCATTTGAATCTCCAAATGGAAAGTTTCAATTTAAATCTGAGATTTAAATCAGCTTTTCCATTTGTACTTCAGTTATTTTGTAAAGAGAGGTGCATTCTTGTTGGTTGATATAACCACCAAAACATGTCGATTTACAACTAAATAGAGCCTTTATGCTAGATTTGGTACATCTTTTTGTTGTTTTGGAGAGTACGCTGTAACTTTATACAGTTGAGCGATTATATAGCTTAATATTTTCCAATTCTTATTGTACCTGTTTAGTGTGTGAGAAAATGGTGAATGACATATTGCTTGTTTATTGGATAATTAACTTTTTGCTCATGCTTTGTATCAAGCTCCATTAGGATGTGAACTGGAATTTAATTTAAAACACTGAATAATATTTATTTTTATTAAAGAAAACAGCCTGGCGTGTTTTGGATACATAAACTTCTCATCAAACCATGTTTCACATTTACAACTACATGATTTCTTAAACAGAGGAATTAACTGTAGTTAGTGAATTAAACTGATTACTTCAGCTTAGCCAGGGAAAAATTTCAAATATTCCTAAATGAAAGCTTAAAAGTTCCCACTTGCCTGAGGCATGTGTCATAACATTTTTTCCCAGATCTGGACCTTAGTGTCCAAAATATGGGGGTTAGCATGAAAATCTCCAAGCTTAGTTACCAGCTTGGACCTTGTATTGCTGCCACCAGCTAAGAATTATACAGTGCCTAGCTCACTGTGGTCTCCCCAAAACCTTCCCTGGGGGACCCCCAGACTCAGATGCCTTGAGTCCTACAACAAAGGGAAATAACCCCCTCCCCTTGCTACTTCCTCCCAGGCTCTGCTCCCTGGACAACCCTAGGAGATTCCCTGCTTCCAGTCCTGGAAACACAAGTACCGAGAGAGCTAATCTCTCTTCCCCTTACCCAGAGGGTATGCAAAGTCAGGCTTAGTAAATCTAACACAAGGAGATTTTCCCCCTGACTTCTTTGTCCCACCAATTCCCTGGTGAGCTGCAGACTCAATTCCCTGGAATCCCCACTAAAGAAAAACTCCAACAGGTCTTAAAAAGAAAGCTTTATATAAAAAGAAAGAAAAAGACATTAAATATAGTCTCTGTATTACGGTGACAATATACAGGGTCAGTTGCTTAAAGGAAAAAAATGAATAAATAGCCTTATCCAAAAAGAATACAATTTAACACCTTCCAGCAACTACACACATGTAAATACAAAAAAAAAAAAATAAATAAACCTATTGTCTTACTATCCTTGTACTTACAACTTGGAAACAGAAGATTAGAAAGCCAGGAGATAGAAAAATCACTCTCGGAGCCGAGAGGGTCAGACCCAAGAAAAAGAACAAAGAACTCACACCCAAAACTTCCCTCCACCCAGATTTGAAAAAGTCTTGTTTCCTGATTGGTCCTCTGGTTAGGTGTTTCAGGTTCCCTGTGTTAACCCTTTACAGGTAAAAGAACATTAACCCTTAGCTATCTGTTTATGACACGCCCCCCAAATTGCAGACAGTGGGGAACCTCACTGGCGGCGATTTCCTCCTAGAACTTTAAAATAAACAGATTAATACAACACATGCACCTTTACATATACCACTAAGTATATAACTAACAGACTTTTACATTTTAAGAACACTTTTTAACTAATGGTCTATGCTGTGGGGTGGGGGTGGAGAGGAATAACGTAGCTGAAGTCGACGTACTTAGATCTACTTACCAGTGGTGTCTTCACTACAGTGATTTGACTGCTGCCGCTCGTCTGTCAACTCTGCCTGCACCTCTCACCGAGCTGGAGTACAGGAGTCGATGGGAGAGCGCTTGGGGATTGATTTATCTTGTCTAGACTAGATGCAATAAATTGATCTCCGCTAGATCGATCGCTGCCGGTAGTGAAGACATACCCTGAGTCTCTTGAAAATGAGACAATAGTCTCCTGAGTTTCTCAGGCTTTTAAAACTAGTAGATCTTATCCACTCCTCCAAGTTTGTATTCATAGACTGGGAGACAGACAAGTTTTCCTGCTTTTTCAACTTCTAATCGATTTCTCAACTTTGAACGAATTAGTCCAAATGAAGGAAATACCTTTTCTTTGCCTGCAGAAAAGCCTACTGCTGTCAAAAGCCTGTTTAGCTCTTCAACATATCTGGTTCCTAGGTGCTTAGCTAATGACTTCCACCAGCTCAATGCTGTGACTTTCTTTAAAAACATCATCAGCAAACATATATTGCTTGAGTAGTTCACCTCTGCTCTGCTGCTGCTTCAGCATTTATCCCGGGACTTTGGGTTGAGAATATTGGCGAGAAAATGAGGTGGAGTAAGTGCGTGAGCCATCCGCTTCTTTGCTGCCTGCGATCTAATTCTGAAGTGGGGTATTTCTTTCTTCAAGGTCTCTTGAGGTTCTTTCCAGATGCCAGCAGCATCAGCAGTACATCAGCAATCTTTGTGCAGTTTGTCCAAAGCTGTGGAAGTTTCAGTATACTGGGCAGATCTTCTACGTTTCTCTTTAGTCCATTGTTGACAACTTTGGCTGTGATAGTTCCATCTATATTGTCACTATTTTGCTTCACAAATTGTCATCAGAATAGAGCAGTTCTTAATAAATAGCTCAAAAGCAGGCTGTCATAAACAGATAGCTAAGGGTTAATATCTCTTACACCTGGAAAGAAGTACCTGAAACACCTGACCAGAGGACCAATCAGGAAACCAGACTTTTTCAAATCTGGGTGGAGGGAAGTTTGTGTCTGAGTCCTTTGTTTTGTCTTGAATCTGTCCCTCTCGGCTATGGGAAGGATTTTTCTGTTTCCTGCTTTCTAATCTTCTGTTTCCAAGTTGTAAGTACAAATATAGTAAGGCAGTAAGGTTTCTATTTTCTTTTGTATTTACCTGGGTATAGTTGCTGGAGTGCTTTGAATTGTATTCTTTTTGAATAAGGCTGTTTGTTCATATTTCTTTTAAGTAATTGACCCTGTATTTGTCACCTTAATACAGAGAGACCATTTTTTATGTATTTTTCTTTCTTTTTACATAAAGCTTTCTTTTTAAGACCTGTTGGAGATTTTCTTTAGTGGGGAACTCCAGGGAATTGAGTCTGTGCTCACCAGGGAATTGGTGGGAGGAAGAAGTCAGGGGGAAATCTCTGTGTGTTAGATTTACTAGCCTGACTTTGCATTCCCTCTGGGTGAGGGGGGAAGAGAGATTAGCCCTTGATAATTCTGTTTTCCAGGACTGGGAACGGGGAGGGTGGAGTCCCTCTGTTTAAATTCACGGAGCTTGCTTCTGTGTCTCTCTCCAGGAACACCTGGAGGGGGGAAGGGAAAAGGTTTATTTCCCTTTGTTGTGATACTCAAGGGATTTGGGTCTCGGGGTCCCCAGGGAAGGTTTTTGGGGGGACCAGAGTGCCCCAAAACACTCTAATTTTTTGGGTGGTGGCAGCTTTACCAGATCCAAGCTGGTAACTAAGCTTGGAGGTTTTCATGCTAACCCCCATATTTTGGACGCTAAGGTCCAAATCTGGGACTAGGTTATGATACAGGCAACGGCTGAAGTCCATTGTATCTCTTGGAGGAGAGTTAGTTCAGATCTTCCTGCTCTTTTAGGTGAAGCTGAAGCAAAGTGTTTGTCATGCAAGTATTTTGCAATTTCAGCAATACTCTCCCCTATTCCTGGAAGTGCACTCAAGTCTTTGGCTAAAAGATGTGTCCAATGAGCACTGCACTCATATAAGTTTTACGTTCCCTTCATTACCTTCTTCTAGGTTTCCTCTCATCTTTGCTACATCTGTAGCATCACACGTGACACAGCGACATATTTGAATTTCTGTTCAGTGTTAGAGCTTTTATTGCTAATTTTACGTATTTTGCTATATGGGCATTTCCTGACAGATCAAGTGTTTCTGTAAGATAGACCAATGATTCTCAACCTGGGGTCCATGCACCCCATTTGACTGTGTCTAAGGGGTCCGTGAATGACCTAGACTGAACAGAAAGAACAGGAGTGCTTGTGGCACCTTAGAGACTAACATGTTTATTTGAGCATAAGCTTTTGTGGGCTACAGCCCACTTCATCGGATGCATAGAATGGAACGTATAGTAAGGGTGTGTGTGTATGTACACGCATACAGAGAACATGAAAAGGTGGGAGTTGCCCTACCAACTCTAAGAGGCTAATTAAGAGAAAAAACTTTTGAAATGATGATCAAGATAGCCCATTAGACAGTTTGACAAGAAGGTTTGAGGATACTTAATATGGGGAAATAGATTCAATGTGTGTAATGGCTCAGCCATTCCCAGTCTCTATTCAAGCCTAAATTGATGGTATCTAGTTGGCATATTAATTCAAGTTCAGCAGTTTCTCATTGGAGTCTGTTTTTTTGAAGCTTTTCTGTTGCAAGATTGCCACCTTTAAGTCTGTTACTGAGTGATTAGAGAGGTTGAAGTGTTCTCCTTCTGGTGTTTGAATGTTATGATTCCTGATGTCAGATTTCAGAGGGGTAGCCGTGTTAGTCTGGATCTGTAAAAGCAGCAAAGAATCCTGTGGCACCTTATAGACTAACAGACGTTTTGGAGCATGAGCTTTCGTGGGTGAATACCCACTTCCTCAGATGTCAGATTTGTGTGCCTTTATTCTTTTGCATGGAGACTGTCCGGTTTGGCCAATGTACATGGCAGAGGGGCATTGCTGGCACATTGGTAGATGTGCAGGTGAACGAGCCCCTAATGGTGTGGCTGATCTGATTAGGTCTTATGATGATGTCACTTGAATAGATATGCGGACAGAGTTGGCATCGGGCTTTGTTGCAAGGATATGTTCCTGGGTTAGTGTTTTTGTTCTGTGGTGTGTGGTTGCTGGTGAGCATTTGCTTCAGGTAGCGGGGGCTGTCTGTAAGTGAGGACAGGCCTGTCTCCCAAGATCTGTGAGAGTGAGGGATCATCTTTCAGGATAGGTTGTAGATCTTTGAGGCGCTGGAGAGGTTTTAGTTGGGGGCTGAAAGTGACGGCTAGTGATGTTCTGTTATTTTCTTTGTTAGGGCCTGTCCTATAGTAGGTGACTTCTGGGTACTCTTCTGGCTCTGTCAATCTGTTTTTTCACGTCAGCAGGTGGGTATTGGAGTTGTAGGAATGCTTGATAGAGCTCTTGTAGGTGTTTGTCTGAGGGATTGGAGCAAATGCAGTTGTATCTTAGAGCTTGGCTGTAGACAATGGATTGTGTGGCGTGTCCTGGATGGAAGCTGGAGCCATGTAGGTAAGTATAGTGGTCAGGCTTCCAGTATAGGGTGGTATTTATGTGACCATCGCTTATTAGCACAGTAGTGTCTAGGAAATGGACCGCTTGTGTGGATTGGCCTAGGCTGAGGTTGATAGTGGGATGGAAATTGTTGAAATCATGGTGGAATTCCTCAAGGGCTTCTTTTCCATGGGTCCAGATGATGAAGATGTCATCAATGTAGCGCAAGTAGAAGAGGGGCGTTAGGGCACATGAGCTAAGGAAGTGTTGTTCTAAGTCAGTCATAAAGATGTTAGCATACTGTGAGGCCACGCGGGTACCCATAGCAGTGATGCTGACTTGAAGGTATCTATTGTCCCCAAATGTGAAATAGTTGTGGGTGACTGACAAAGTCACAAAGTTCAGCCAGAATTCAACTACGTATACAGATGACAGCTTTCCAAAGGGGTCTGCCTCCATCTGAAAATTTTTAGGAGCAAATGAAAAGAAGGTTGTAAACCAGTGAGAGAGACAACTCCATCATCTGTTTCACAAGTGCATATTACTGGATTATTGTGTACATTGCTGCACCCATTAAGACCCAGATTACCACATTTCCCATCAGTTTTTTTTGCACGCTGTTCAATTTCATACGCTGCATCCAGCAATGTCCGCTCTGCGGGGTAGAGTGTAGCGTGGTCCTAATGATTGAACCAGGTTGATGAAACGTTTGTTTTGACAAGATGAAAGAGAGACTCTTTTGCATAAATAAATGGGGCCATTTTTTCATCTATGGAGTCTTGCTGTAATTTGCTGGTCCTGATTACGAACTCACTTGTGGTTTTATGGGATGATGAAGTAAGTCTTTGGATACCGGTATTTTCCTGTCTGAGGTATGATTAGTTGCAGCACTGCTGGTGTTGCCAGCAGATGACTCTGAAGTTGTAGATGTTGAAGATGATGGATGTTCATTATGTCTAAGCTGGACCCTGAAACAATGTTTGTTTGTTTGTTTTTAAAGTAATTCGCACTCGCTCACTTTTTAAAAAAAAGAGATTGCAAATGGACGAATCCTCCTACTTTCGCTGCTTGTACCACTAGATATCATTTATTCTAAACCCAGTTTTACAGAGAAAATAATAAATGGTAAGGAGTATCTAAATCTTTGTGAACCTTTAGCTCTAGCAACATATCAAAGAGCTTGAGGGTGGGGAAAAGATTTTTTAAATGTTACAATTCATAAATGTCCAGTAAACTTTACTTTTAAACAGGAAATTTTCACCTAGGAGGCTTGGCTGTACTGAGCAGTAAAAAAAAATCATGTCAGAAGTCCAGCAGTAACAGTAAACTGATATTTAATAACATACCGGTTCTAGTGTGAACACATTTTCAAATTCATAAGTAATTTGTCATAAATCTGTGTTTTGGTCAATCTAGGTTATCATTTACTAGCAGAGGCAGTCTGTAAGAACAGTGCAAAATTAAGTTTACTAACCAGTTGATCCAGCTTGTTCGACAAGTCCATATGTTCATCTTCAATTGGTGCCTTCTGAGGACCTTTTTTTGTGATGTTTCATTCTGACAACCAGCCCTTGCATCTCTTTGTGGTGCTGTTTAGACATGGCACCTGTTCCTTTTTTACCCAGAGGTACAGGTATTTCTTGAAAATATTCCCAAACTAGGGTCTTTTTACAACCTGCAGCCATGGCAGTTTTTTTTCCTCTCTAGTTCCCAGCTGTTGAAATCATCCCTGGTGGCTGTGCTCTGGAGAATGCTGTCACCTCTTCATGGAGTATCTTGCTTTGATACTAGCGGTGCATGTTCTGCTCCTTCTCCCTTGTCACGCAAGTCCTCCGTGCCACCCCCAGAAAATAGAACTACTAACAACAATCTGGGACGTCTGCTCGTGTAACCCACATCTTTTGCACTGCACTGTGTTGTTTGTTGAAAGAAAGCAAGGGAGGCAGTTGTGTTTCTGTGTGTTTGTATCTGTTTGTGTACATGTGCAAGGAGACAGAGCAAGGGCATTGATCAGAGGGCCTGGAACCATCCAGAAGCAAGGGCTGGGAGTTATTGGGTGGATGAGTGTTTTTCAAGAGTAAGTTTCTGTGGTGGGTGAAGTCCAAGCACAAAACGAGATTAAATTAGCTAGAGGCACAAAAGGTAACAAGAAAACTTTCTACAGATACATTAGAAGCAAGAGGAAGACCAAATACAGGGTAGGCCTGTTACTCAATGAGGGAGGAAAAATAATAACAGAAAATATGGAAATGGCAGAAGGGCTTAATGACCTTTTGTTTGTTTTTTCACCAAAAAGTTTAGAAGCAATTGGACACCTAACTTAACGAATACCAGTAAGAATGAAGTATCAGAGGGGTAGCCATGTTAGTCTGGATCTGTAAAAGCAGCAAAGAATCCTGTGGCACCTTATAGACTAACAGACGTTTTGGAGCATGAGCTTTCCTGGGTGAATACCCACTTCCTCAGATGCACCCACGAAAGCTCATGCTCCAAAACGTCTGTTAGTCTATAAGGTGCCACAGGATTCTTTGCTGCTTTTAGTGAAAATGAAGTAGGATCAGAGGCTAAAATAGGGAAAGAACAAGTTAAGAATTTCGCAGGCAAGTTAGATGTCCTCAAGTCACCAGAGCCTGATAAAATACACCCTAGAATATGTAAGGAGCTGACTGAGGAGCTGTCTGAGCCATTAGTGATTATCTTTAAAAAGTTATGGAAGACGGGAGAGATTCCAGAGGACTGGAAAAGGACGGGGTCTAAATTAGCTGTTACCACTCAAGAAAGAGATCTTGAGGTCATTGTGGATAGTTCTCTGAAAACATCCACTCAATGTGCAGTGGCAGTCAAACAAGCAACAGAATGTTGGGAATCATTAAGACAGGGAGAGATAATAGGACAGAAGATGTTATATTGCCTCTACATAAATCCGTGATACGCCCACATCTTGAATACTGTGGGCAGATGGGGTCACCCCATCTCAAAAAAGATATATTGGAATTGGGAAAGGTTCAGAAAAGGGCAACAAAAATGATTGGGGTATGGAACAGCTTCCATATGAGGAGACTTTTTTCAACTTAGAAAGAGATGACTAAGGAGGGGGATATGATTTGAGCTCTCTAGAATCCTTACTGGTATGGAGAAAGTAAATAAGGAAGTGTTATTTACTCCTCCTAACACAAGAACCTAGGGATCACCAAATGAAATTAACAGGCAACAGATTTAAAAGAAACAAGAGGAAGTATTTCTTCACACATCGCACAGTCAATCTGTGGAACTCCTTGCCAGAGGATGTTGTGAAGACCAAGACTACACCAGGGTTTAAAAAAGAACTAGATAAGTTCATGGAGGATAGGTCCATCAATGGCTATTAGCCAAGATGGGCAGGGATGGTGTCCCTACCCTCTGTTTGCCAGAATCTCGGAATGGGTGACAGGGGATGGATCACTTGATGATTACCTGTTCTGTTTATTCCCTCTGGGGCACTTGGCACTGGCCACTGTCAGAAGACAGGATACTGGGCTAAATGGACCTTTGGTCTGACCCAATATGGCTGTTCTTACGGACAAACTGGAGAAATGGACTAAAATAAATAGGATGAAATTCAGTAAGGACTAAATGCAAAGTCCTCCACTTAGGAATGAGCAATCAGTGCACACATACAAAATCGGAAATTACTACCTAGGAAGGAATACTGTGGAAAGGGATCTGGGGGTCATAGTGGATCACAAGCTAAATCTGAATCAACAGTGTAACGCTGTTGCAAAAAAAGAAAACATTCTGGGACATATTAACAGGAGTGTTGTTAGCAGGACACAAGAAGTAGTTCTTCCGCTCTGCTCCACGCTGATTAGGCCTCTGCTGGAGTATTGTGACCCATTCTGGGCACCACATTTCAGGAAAGATGTGGACAAATTGGAGAAAGTCCAGGGAAGAGCAACAAAAGTGATTAGAGGTCTAGAAAACATGAGCTATGGGAAAAGATTGGAAGAATTGGGTTTGTTTAGTCTGGAGAAGAGAAGATTGAGAGGGGACATGATAGCAGTTTTGAAGTACAATAAAGGTTGTTACAAGGAGGAGGAAGAAAAATTGTTGTTCTTAACCTCTGAGGCTAGGACAAGAAGCCATGAGCTTAAATTGCAGCAAGGGAGGTTTAGGTTGAACATTAGGAAAAAGCTTCCCAACTCTCAGGGTGGTTAAGCACTGAAATAAACTTCCCAGGGAGGTTGTAGAATCTCCATCATTGGAGATGTTTAAGAGCAGGTTAGACAAACTCCTGTCAGGAATAGTCTAGATAATCCTTAGTCCTGTCATGAGTGCAGGGGACTGGACTAGGAGACCTCTTGAGGTCTCTTCTTGTGCTCTGACTCTATGAATATTCATAACTTGAGAATTGAGCCAATCAGAGCTCAGGTGAGGAGACGCTATAAAACAGGAGCATGAGACCACGCTAATGGACTCAGCGGATGATGCAGATGAGATGCCTGATGGTGTCTCCTGGAATTGGAAGCGTGGTCCAAACAACTGTGATGACTTTGCCAGTCGCCTGCACCCAGTAGCACAGCCTCTGGGTCCCCTGCAGTGTCAAGCCCATAATACATTGCATGATCTATTGTGCCGTATTTATAAAGCTTGACCTCAAAAGTTAGATGTTTTTCCTCGTGATTTCCTTTATCTAGAAAAGCAGCCATTAACTCAGATTTTGAGAGAGGCTCATGGATTCAGCATATTTAACATATTTTGTATTAAATTCAGATTTCATTTTAAACCTGCTTATTTTAGAAAGAAAAACTTATTTAAAATCTTTTTTTATTTTTTTAACCCATCCTGATTTTGTTTATCCTGAAGCTGGTTTCATACCTCTGAAGCCACCGGGTGTAAGCCTGGCAAGCATCCATCCTTTATTTTAACTGTGTGAGGGCAGCACTGTCGATCTGTCACTAGCTCCACACACTCTGTCGTGTCCGTCCCCCCATGCAAAGACAGAGCAAGATTTTGTGGGTTGTGCCCAAGCAGCAGCAATTTCAGCTAAGAGGCGTTTGAGCTGAGAAGATCTGATTCTTTGGGGTGGATATGCTTTTCTCCATTTGCATACAAATGAAAATACTTCAGATAATAATGTATGTGAGAAAGGAAACAAAAATTGATGTGTCTATAGGATGCTGGTCAGAATGGGCAGGAAATGGGACACTATTCAAACTTGTCCCATACTCCACTGGCACAGTTATGGGTCTAGCTGTCCTCTTTTCTTTCCTCATCTCTGAGTTCACCCCCTCAGTTGTTCAGCCTCTTACCTTTACCTGGCTGGGGGTGGAATTTTGCATTTCTTCTACGCAGTGTGAGGGACCCAGGTACGTTGCCCTGTCTCTAGCAACTGCTTATCTCCTTCAGGTCTGCCTGAGTTTCAGCTGCTGTTTCCTCCCTTTGGGGCTCTGTGACTCTGACCAACAGCCTCTCAAAACCAAGTATTTTTATTCAGCTGTTGGAACAAAGCTTTAGGGGAAAGGATTTTCAAATGACAACCAGCCTATTGCATTTGGTCTCATCTAATCTTGCCCTTTAGTATGAGCTGAGCGAGCCAGGCGTTCTTCTGCAGTTAGAGGAATGGAACAGATGCCACTCACGATGTCCTGGCATGCCCATGTCTGTCTGACTGCCTGGTTCTCCAGTCTGCCCTGGTCAGGGGGGCAGAGTCTGATATCCAGTCTGACCCCTAGATTAAGTAGCTCTTCCACTGGATGGTACTGAAACACTGCGCTAATTACAGAGCCAGATACAGCATTAAAGAGCGCCCCCCCCACTTCTGTAATAGCCACCCGCTCTTGCTAAAAATGGCACAATTAGGTTTCAGAGTCAACATTCAGCTGAGATGAAGGGAGTGGTTCTCCCCATTCTATTATAGCCCCTCTCACGAGTGGTAGCATGTGTCAAAGCCTTGCGAATTGGAGTCGAAAGCAGTGACCTGGCTTTCGTCTGTTTTCTTAGTGCAGCTTGTTCTGTGGATGCTGGATAGACCAATCCCTGAACAGACTTGGTTACAACAGATAACCTCTTTTTCGGACGTCTTCTAATGTGCAGCTCCCGGGAAGTGATTGTGTCTCAAGCAACTGTTTAATTAGATTAAGGTGAAGACCAAACTCCCCTTCTGTTTGCAACAGTTCCCCCCCCCCCCCAAAACAGAGAATGCATTTTAAAAATAACTTAGCAACAAAGTAGGTTTTCATCCAAGACTGAGTGTGGCTTGCAGACTTAAAGAAGACTGTGTGAGCCTGTCTGTACAATGCCACCTGCTGCCTGTGGCCACACGTTAGCGGGAGCGGCTCAGCTTCTGGTCCCAGTTGGGAGGTGTTCTGGCGGGAGGAAGGGCAGGTCTGTTGGTTAGTGTGCTCAGAGGCTTTCCCCTACACAGCTGCTCTAGGGGGAGGGAGAGAATCAGACCCACCTCTGGGGTACCTTCCGGGGCTGGGCCGCAGCCCTGGAGCTCCCTGCAGCTGCAGGAGGGTGGTGAAGGTGGGTCCATGGGCAGTGCGTGAGCCACCCATTGTGGGAGGCTAGCCCCTGCCCCCACCCACACCCCTTTTTCCTGAGCCCCCCCTCCCGCACTGGAGCTCTGAGCCCCTTGCTCCTCCCAGAAGCTGCCAGCCCTGCTGCCCCAGTCCTGGGCCACCCCACCTGAGCGCCCCCAGCCCTGAGCGCCGGGTGCCATGGCCCCAGCCCTGGAGTGCTGTGGCCCCACTGCTGGGTGTCCTAAGCACAGGGAGGGAGCCCTCCCTCCCCCCGCCCGAGTGCCAGGCAGTGCGGCCCCAGCTCCCGGGGGCCCCCCAGCGCTGGGCAGCCCCAGCTGCCCCAAGTCCTGGCTGCAGGCCGGCCACCCTAACCCCCACCCCAGCATGCGTCCCAGAAGAGGAGCAGCCTGCCTTGGCAAGCGGGAGGGGGCCTTGGGGTGGAGTGTGGGTGGGGCAGTTTGGGGAGGCTTAGCCTTCCCCAGCTTTCTATATGTGCTGCCCATGGGTGGGTCTGATCTCCCCCAGTGCTGCTGGGAGAATCCTGCAGCCAGGGGAGGTACCTGGATGTGGATCTGCTCTTTCCCCCCCCTCCCCCCCCAGAACAGCCATGCAGGGGAAGAGCAAGTCCTGTCGCTCCCCAGCCTGGCTGGGAATAGCAGCAAGGAGCCCCTGGCTGGTGTACTCCCAGCATCCAGGGGGGAGATCTGACCCCCCTCCAGGAAGTTCCAGTGGGCAGGGCATAAGCGAGGGTGGCAATCCCGTGAGCCCCTGGCTACAGCTTTGCCACTCCCCCATTATTCCCTTTTGAGTTGGGACCCCTCTGGTTACAATACCCTGAAATTTCAGATATAAACACCTGAAAACGTTCAATTGACTAATTTTCAAATCCTATGGTTATGAAATTGACCAAAATGGACCCTGAATTTGGTAGGGCCCTAGCCACTAATACCTGAGCCAGTCAGATGGGCTGGGTTCACTTTAGCTTGTGGTCAGTCTCTGAAGACAAGGGGACTCCTCGTGCTTCATTAGGCATGTATTTAAGTGCCATGCAGATGGGGGCCCATATCAAGGATCAAGATTTCCTGTCCCTCTTGCTTGTTTCAGAATCGGTTTAAACACTGCCCTCCATAGGCTGCTCTGTGAAAGCAGCTGGGCCTTCACACTCTGCTCACTCTATGCCCACTGCCTCTCCTTCCTCCCCTCTTGGTGCAAGAGCCTTCTGTTTTGCAGCCCTTGCTACTGAAGACACCCCCACCATCCGGCTCCAGCAATTCTCTCTCTTTCGCTCTCATTTCAATTCTCTAGGGAAATCCTCTCTTCCCTTCCTCCTGCTGCGGTGTAATTGCAGCCCATACATAACCTTTATTTTAGCTTTACTTCTGTGAGCTATTTAATCCTGCTCTTCAATCAACAAAGTGCTTTATGATTTATTTGCAAGGGGGGCTGCGCACCACGTAGGTACTGCAGTGATGGGGGAGCTATAGGAAAAAGCAAAGCTAGGCACGCACAAGGCAGTGATTAGATTCCTGCAAAGACAGCCTGTCCGCCTGCCAGTGCAGAATCGTTCCCTCTTGTACAGCTACAGCTGTATTCGGCCAGTTGGATTTTAAATGATCCGGGTGGTGGAGATTCCACTGCTTCCCTTTGCAAATTGCTCCATCTTGCTGCCGTGACGCTTGTCTTTAAATTCATTCCATTATCCTTCCTTCTTCCTCTCCTGCCTCCCATGATCTAGTGTTATTAGTGCACCTGCATCCTCCAGCAGAGCGGGGAGAGAATGATGAGAAGCAGAAAATAATGGCTCTTTGGTGACATTTTTCCATACAACGTGGCGTCTTTCTCAATAACTTGGTTGGGGGGAAGCTCCCTTTTTATAAGCCTAGAAAAAAAAGACTTGATCAGTTTGGTTTTAGGAAGACCTCTGCCGTGATAAACGACTCTCAATATCCTGACTTAGGGCTTGTCTACATCAGAAAGTTGCAGCGCTGGTGAGGGAGTTACAGCCCTGCAACTTTGAAGGTGTACACATCTGCAGGGCACCACCAGCGCTGCAACTCCCTGTTTGCAGCGCTGGCCGTACTCCCGTTTTGTCTCGGGTGTAGAGGATCCAGCGCTGGTGATCCAGCGCTGGTAATCAAGTATAGACACTTACCAGCGCTTTTCTTGACCTCCGTGGAATAAGCAGGTATCCCAGCATACCTGAGGAAGCCTCTGGTAATCAAGCAGGTCTCCTTCCCTGCGGTTTGCAGGGTGGTTCGGGGAACGCGAGAGCAAACCGCGGCGAAGCTGGTCTCCTTTCCCGGTTTGCTCTCTCGTTCCCCGAACCCCCGAGCAAGCAGGTCTCCTCCCCTGCGGTTTGCAGGGTGGTTCGGGGAATGCGAGAGCAAACCGCGGCGAAGCTGGTCTCCTTTCCCGGTTTGCTCTCGCGTTCCCTGAACCCCCGAGCAAGCAGGTCTCCTTCCCTGCGGTTTGCAGGGTGGTTCGGGGAACGCGAGAGCAAACCGCGGCGAAGCTGGTCTCCTTTCCCGGTTTGCTCTCGCGTTCCCCGAACCCCCCTTGAAGCCGCCCAACAGCGCTGCAGTGTGGCCACATCTAACACCACTTGCAGCGCTGGTTGCTGTAAGTGTGGCCACTCTGCCGCGCTGGCCCTATACAGCTGTACTAATACAGCTGTAACAACCAGTGCTGCAAAATTGTAGATGTAGACATGGCCTTAGTCAGCATCATTGTTGCTTCTTACTCTCCCATTGTTGACCTTCGGAGCGCAAATGCTTTATTTCATAATGCCTGATCCATTGGGTTTTATTGATGGACCTTTCAGTGTAATTGGAAGGAAACAACTGAGGCTTGAAAAGCCCTCTGAGCTGCTGCCGTTCCCTGTGGCCGCTGTCGCAGTTGCTGTCTCTCTTGTATGGATTTGGTTCAGGTTTCCCTCCTGCAACATGTTTGTGGTTAGGCCTAGAGGCCCAAGCCAGGATCAGGCCTGCATTGTGCATACACCCAAGACAATTCCTGCCCAAGGAGCAAGGAATAGAATGCTTTCTCCTGACTCCCAGTCCAGTGTCTTATCCACTAGCACTGCCTCCCCTATAACTGAGGCACAGTGCAGCTATGTGACTTTCAGAGTTTTATTAGAGTAGAAACCCTGCTCCAGCTGGGTGTGACTGCAGCTTTCCCACAGTGCTTCTCACCCATCAGTCTCTGCTTGATGGGCTGGAGCCTTAAACTCCTGCCTGCCCTGCCCCAAGGGACTGAACGCTAGGGGGTGGAATTCACCCTGCAGGGTGTGAAAGTGCCTGTGTCGGGGGTGGCATTTTGAGGCCTCAGCTGTGCAAAGGCGAGGGGTGGTCATTGCACTATCAATAACATGGACATTGAATCACAAAGCCAATTGTGAATTTATCAGTGACTCAGTCAGACTAGAACCCAGGAGTCCTGACGGCTTCAAGGGGGGGTTCGGGGAACGGGAGAGCAAACCGGGAAAGGAGACCAGCTTCGCCCCGGTTTGCTCTCGCGTTCCCGAACCCCCTGCAAACCGCAGGGAAGGAGACCTGCTTGCTTGGGGCTCCGGGAACTAGAGAGCAAACCGGGAAAGGAGACCCGCTTCGCCGCGGTTTGCTCTCGCGTTCCCCGAACCCCCCTGCAAACCGCAGGGAAGGAGACCTGCTTGCTCGGGGAACGGGAGAGCAAACCGCGGCGAAGCTGGTCTCCTTTCCCGGTTTGCTCTCGCGTTCCCGAACCCCCCTGCAAACCGCAGGGAAGGAGACCTGCTTGCTTGGGCTCCGGGAACTAGAGAGCAAACCGGGAAAGGAGACCCGCTTCGCCGCGGTTTGCTCTCGCGTTCCCGGAGCCCCTGCAAACCGCAGGGAAGGAGACCTGCTTGCTCGGGGTTCCGGGAACGAGAGAGCAAACCGGGAAAGGAGACCCGCTTCGCCGCGGTTTGCTCTCGCGTTCCCGAACCCCCTGCAAACCGCAGGGAAGGAGACCTGCTTGCTCGGGGAACGGGAGAGCAAACCGCGACGAAGCGGGTCTCCTTTCCCGGTTTGCTCTCTCGTTCCCGGAACCCCGAGCAAGCAGGTCTCCTTCCCTGCGGTTTGCAGGGGGTTCGGGAACGCGAGAGCAAACCGCGGCGAAGCGGGTCTCCTTTCCCGGTTTGCTCTCTCGTTCCCGGAACCCCGAGCAAGCAGGTCTCCTTCCCTGCGGTTTGCTGGGTGGCTCCGGGAACGCGAGAGCAAACCGGGAAAGGAGACCAGCTTCGCCGCGGTTTGCTCTCCCGTTCCCCGAGCAAGCAGGTCTCCTTCCCTGCGGTTTGCAGGGGGTTCGGGAACGCGAGAGCAAACCGCGGCGAAGCGGGTCTTCTTTCCCGGTTTGCTCTCGCGTTCCCGGAGCCACCCAGCAAACCGCAGGGAAGGAGACCTGCTTGCTCGGGGCTCCGGGAACCCTTAGTCCTGTGTGCTAGCCAGTAAGCCGCAGCTGCCTCCACTAGATGATGATGATGATTATTTTTTTTTTAATGGGAGCTGTGAGGTTTTAAGATGTGGCTGTGATGAGCGGCTATAGAGCTGAACTGTCATTCAGGACTCCTGGCTTCTGTGTCCAGCTTGGTCACCTGTGATTTGCCGATGTTCCCGGTGGAGGTTCTGTGTCCGACGCCTTGTTGGAGGGCAGGATACTGGGCTAGGTGGATTGTTGGGCTGACCTAGGCTGGCTGTTCTGTTTTTTGGTAACATCAGTGGGATTTGGCGCTCTGTTTTTTCAGGTCACCTTTCAGAGTCCCATTATCTCTTGCATAATTGAGAAACTGGTCTCCCACGTGGTGTTAACACAGAGCCCGTTAGCTGGGAGGATTAATGAGAAAGTGGTGCTGTTTGGGGTTGGGGTGGGAACAGTGTGAGCTTTAGGAATGTGTTGCCATGGGTTTGATCTGTGAGCGCAGCTGTAGGACGTATTTGAAAGTTCATAAGACATCTCAACAGCCTCTGGTAAATGTGGATGGGCAGAAGTGTGAAAAGGAGACAGAGGTTGAATTCGTCTCAACAGAAGGGCCGACTGGTTTGATTCAAAGCCTAGTTACCAAGCATGATTTCAACAAACAGCAGATGTGGAACTAGAAATGAATGAGTCAGAACTGGTGTGCCAGATATTCGCCCTAACTGGCTGACCAAGTAACGAGGAGGATGAGCTATTCCACTCACCACTCCCTTTTTGGGTCCTTAAAGAAAGACTTTGGATGTGGGAGGAGGATGGGGGAAATAAAAGAACAGAGGGCGGCTACTGGAGGGAGCTGTCTGCAATCTGCACCATCTCCTGGGCTCCTGCGTTGTCTTCAGCCTCCACCTGTGGGATGTCCAGGGCAGAGAAAGGGACCCAGAGGACATCGCCACGTCTGCCGGCTCCAGCGGAATCCCAGAGCCGCCGGGACTGAGACGGGATCCGACTTGAAGAGCAGCAGCAGCAGCATCTCCAGCTCATCTCGACTCGCTTCTCTTGTCCCCCCATGAACGGTCATTGCCACCTTTGGTTCTACCTCAGAGCCTGTCAGGCCAGGGCCTTTTCCTTCTGAAACTCTCTCCGGCTAACGGAACAAGGGGGGTGGTGTGTTACAACGAAAGCCTGACTCAGTACTTTCCCTGCTTTTCCTTCATTTCTGTACCTTGAATAAAAAGGTTAAGAGTTTGTAATGGTACCAAGCAGGCTCAGGGCTGTGGGGACCAAGCCCTGGATCTTGATCAACACTGTTTAATGCTGGGCAGTGACTGGGTTAACACCTTTGGCCCATGTATTTCATGGGGGGAGGGATAGCTCAGTGGTTTGAGCATTGGCCTGCTAAACCCACGGGTGTGAGTTCAATCCCTGAGGGGGCCATTTAAGGAAGTGGGGTAAAAATCTGTCTGGGGATTGGTCCTGCTTTGAGCAGGGGGTTGGACTAGATACCTCCTGAGGGCCCTTCCAACTCTGAGATTCTACAATCTCTTGTAAAAACCACAGAGCTGTTGGAGTAACAATGTGGAATAACAGGAGTGTAAAATGAATAACTTGCCTTGCCGCAGCGGTTTCTGCGCCTCCTGTCCCACAGGGCTGGGCCTGGCTCTCTGCTCTGGGCATTGGCACTGGGCGCATGGATGTCACGTAACTGCACATTCAAATTCAGCCTGGCTGCCCGTCTGTTGTCACGTATGGCTCTGCCCACTGTGCTCCAGGTCAGGATGCCTGGGGCAGGGCACTGAGTCCAGCTCTGTAGCTCGCTCTGCAGACCCTCCAACCTGCTCCCCTCATAGGGTTGCCAACTTTCTAATCACACACAACTGGACACCCCTGCTCTGCCCCCACTTGCTCCATCCCCCCATTCTCTGTTGCTTGCTCTCCCCCCCTCACTTTCACTGGGTTGGGGCAGGAAGGGGTGCAGGCCCTGAGGGGGCGCTGGAGGTGACGGGTTTGGAGTGCAAGAGGAGGCTCCAGGTGGGGGCTGAGAGGTTCAGCGCATAGGAGCCGGCTCAAGGCTGGGGCAGCTGGTTGGGGTGCAGGAGGGGGCTCTGGGGCAGGGGGTCGGGGCGCAGGCTCCAGCCAAGCGGTGCTTACATCAGGCGGCTCCTGGTCAGTGGCACAGCGGGACTAAGGCAGGCTCCTGGCTCCGTGCGCCTCCCAGAAGCGGCCAGCATGTCCGGCTCCTAGGTGCAGGGCTGGTCAGGCGGCTCTGTGTGGTGTGCGCTGCCCCTGGTCGCAGGTGCTGCCCCCCAGCTCCCATTAGCCATGGTTTCTGGCCAGTGGGAGCTGGGGATAGGGGCAGTGCGCAGAGCTTCTCTGATTGCCCCTAGGGATCGTGCTGGCTGCTTCTGGGAGCTGTGTGGAACTAGAGCAGGCAGGGAGGCTGCCTTAGCTCTGCTGTGCCGCTGACTGGACTTTTAATGGCCTGGTCAGCAGTGCTGGCCGGAGCACCAGGGTCCCTTTTCAATCGGGCATTCCAGTTGAAAACCAGATGCCTGGCAACCCTACTCCCTGGGAGCAGGGTAAACCAAAATAACATGAAATTTCCTCCAGAATAGAAGAATTTATATCTAAAAACAATAATTTCCCAGGGCTCTGGATATGGATCTCTTATTCAGGTTGCTGCTAGATTTGCTGCATTATTACAAAGCATTGGTGTTCATCTTTGATGGCTAAAGGATTCCTGCTACGGCATAAATGCAGCCTGATGCCTGAGCCTTTGATGGATAATGGCTCTGATTTGAGTTACTCATTCACTAGGTGCAAAATGAACTGACGGGAGGGGGGAAGAGACCTGGGCCTCATTGGGGAAAGCACAAAGATCTCTACTCAATGCATGCCAGTAAATGCACCATTGGGGCAGAGGAGAAATGGGTTGGAGAACAATAAAGCACAGTAATCTAGTGCCGTTGTATGAACCTGCCTTTGCCGCCCTCTGGGGTGCTGGGTTCAGTTTGGGACGCCCTGTCTCCAGAAGGACAGGGCAAGAATAGGAGGCGGTTCAGAGATGGGTGATGAAAATGACAAGGGGCATGGGAGGAAAGCTTCCATGTGAAGAGAGTCCCAATCATTTTGCTATCATGCAAAGAGGCCCTGATAAATGTGGTGTACTTTATATGAAGGTTCTAATTATGAAGGGTTAATTAATGATTAATAGAAGTTATATCAGCATGGTAGACATGAGTAGCATGTGCTAAAGATGATTCTAACTATATAAGTGGGAGATGTTCGAGATATCAGCCATGCTTATAAACCGTGTGGGTGAGGGGTTCTTGCCTGTTTATACAAGTGCATAATGGTCCCTTCTGGGCTTCACTTCTTTGAGTCTCCATCGATCTGTTGGGCTTCATAACAATTGGTTCATCAGTTATGAAAAGATCTGCTAATCAGGTAATCAGACATGCATCTGAGGAAGTGGGTATTCACCCACGAAAGCTCATGCTCCAAAACGTCTGTTAGTCTATAAGGTGCCACAGGATTCTTTGCTGCTTTTACAGACCCAGACTAACACGGCTTACCCTCTGATACTAATCAGGTATTAATTACGATAAGTTTCCATTTGTAAAGTGTGACTGATAAAGGGATCCAAAGGAATATGTGGCATGTAGGGGGAGGCTGGACACTTTTCTTTAGCTTGTCTTATAATTCAAGAAGACGAGGAGGACAGCTGATGGTGAAAGGGAGCAAATTTTACAGCCGATCAAAGGAAATACGTGCCAAATAATGCATGATAGTCCAGTCCAGCGCTGAAGCTGGGAGCAGCGCGGGGTAAAGGTGGTGGTTGCCCTGCAGCTGGGATCGGCGCAGGATTGAAGCCGGCAAACCTCCTCCCCACTCCAGCCAGGAGCAGCAGGGGTGTGTGGGTGGTTGGGTGGGCGTGAGAGAAGCCGGGAGCCCTAGCGCCCTCCTCCCACCCACCCGCCGAAGCTGGGAGTAGCACTGGGAGCCCCCTCCACCCACACAAATCCCCTAGCTACCCTCTCCCTGCACCCTAAGCTACCCCCCTGCTGGCACACAGCCCCCATCTACCCCCTCCCTGCACCCTGAGCTGCCCCCTCTGCCTGCACAGCCCCTGCCTGCCCCCTGAGCTCCCCCCTGCCCGCACACCGCCCCTAGCTACTCCCTTTCCTGCACACAGCCCCTCTACACCTTCCCTGTACCCTGAGCGGTTTTCAAACTCTTTGACCTGACTCCCCCCTTTAAGTTATATGTTTTGGTTGCATCCCCCCGTAGGGGGTGGCCTCTGGAGTGAGTCATGGAGTGGAGGGGGTGCTCCCTTCCTGGACCCCGCTGTGCAGAGCTGCCTTGAGCCACGCCAGCTCTTGCTCCCCCAAATAGAAGTAAAACTAGGCCTATGCCCCAGGGTCCCCCCAGGCCCAGAGCCCCGAGTTTCTCTCCCCTCCGCCAGACCCTGGCGTTTTTAAAGCATGTTGAGGAGGGGCCCCAGCAAGAAAAAGGTTGCAACCCCCTGGTCCAGACGGATGTGTTTTGGTGCATCACTAGCAGACCCCGCTGGAGGCTATGAAGAATTTTTGGGAAAGTGAATTAAATCTTTGTCCCAGCCCTAAACCTGGTAACCAGGCATGGGGCGTTCAGCATGTCAGTCTGGATTTCATTTTAAAACCAGCTAAGCCTTGTTACTCACCTCCAAGAACTGAGTGCTGTTTCCTTACAGGTTATGGTGCTACTGGAAAATGGCTTTATTAAGAGGCAAGACGGGATCTGTTCATTCTTTTCCTTGCTCTTTGTGGTTAGCCGGGAGATATGTGATGTCACTCTCTATTATAATCAGATCTAGGCCAGGCTGTATTGCACCTGCTGAATTAATTCACTTTTCCTGAGATTTGAAGCTGGATGACTTTTAGAAAGTTGGAACAGGAATCCGAAGAACTTGCAAGCTCTAAAGTTTTTGGTGGTTTAAAAACTCCCACTTAAAATCCGATTGCAGCAAACTTCCTCTGCGAAGTGTGCTTTCCTCTGCAAAGTGTGCTTTACTCTGCAAAGTGACTCAGGAAAACGGACAGCGTGGGGCTCTGTGTCTCGAGTCTCAATTTCCATATAAGAAGTGCTCGGTTTACAACTAAAATAGTGTATTTTTTTCTAACTGCCAGCCTGCCAACCTGGGCTGGGCTCAGAGAATCAAGCTGGGTTTCTTCCTTCTAGAGCAGTAGTCCAGAAACTTTTTATCTCATGCCCCCCTCACCCATGTCTGCATGTCCCCTCCCTTCCATGGAGCCAGGAGCAGGGGATGTGGTCAGGGTTAAGGGGGCCAAGGCTGGGGCCACAGCTGGGGGTGGGGCAGGAACGGACCCCCAGGTGTGGGACTGGTAGCTGGGACCCCTGGGGTCCAGGCTCCAGCTGTGCTCCCCAAATGTTACACTCTGCCCCCCTAGGTGGCGGACCCCACAGATTGAAGACCGCTGTTCTAGTGCACCACGAGCAGTACCAAAGGTTCTGCAGAGCCACCCTTTAGTAGGCTCGCAAAGATGTAATGGATTGTCCCTGTAACTGGAGATTTGTGAGCAATTAGGTAGCGGCGTGGGAAGGAATAGACCAGGGGTCGGCAGCCTTTCAGAAGTGCTGTGCCAAGTCTTCATTTAGTCACTCTAATTGAAGGTTTCGCGTGCCAGTAATACATTTTAATGTTTTTAGAAGGTCTCTTTCTATAAGTCTATATTATATAAATAAACAATTGTTGTATTTAAAGTCAATAAGGTTTTTAAAATATTTAAGAAGCTTCATTTAAAATAAAATTAAAATGCTGGTCTTATCAGTTTAGTGTGATCCTTTTCCTTGCCGAGTTTTCCAATGTGCGCCACAGCGGTGAGTGGCTTAGGCCAGGAGCAGAGCCCTGGGCTGGCTGCCGGTGCCCCAGGCCAGCAGTGAGCTGAGTGGGGCTGGAAGTCTGGATACCGGCTGGCATGGGGGCTGGGGGCTGGAATCCCAGACCGGCAGCGGACTGAGCCTCTCAGCCTGCCACTGGCCCCACTCAGTCCACTGCTGGTCTGGGGTTCTGGCAGGGTTAAAAGTAACTTAAATTTCTTACAGGTATTATCGTATTACATCCTCCGGGGGGGGGGGGGGGGGAGGAGCTGAGGGGCTGGGATGTGTGTATGGGAGCACTCAGAGCAAGGGGTTGGGGTGCATGGGGATCAGGGCAGGAGGTGGGGATGTGTGTATGGGAGCACTCAGAGCAAGGGATTGGGGTGCGTGGGGATCAGGGCAGGAGGTGGGGATGGGTGCGTGGGGATCAGGGCAGGAGGTGGGGATGTGTGTATGGGAGCACTCAGCAAGGGGTTGGGGTGCGTGGGGATCAGGGCAGGGGGTGGGGATGTGAATGGTGCAGGAGTCAGGGCTGGGAGCATGGGGGGTGTAGGAGCCAGGGCTGGGTGGCATGAGCGGTTCAGGGCAGGAGGTTGGGGGGCGTAGGGGGAAGTCCCGGGGGGACGGGGCTTGGGCCTGGCCTGGGACAATCCCAGTTGCATCTGGGTTAACTGGATGGTGGATGGGTCCCTGCCCCATGCTGTTCCTGTTTCTGCCAAGGGAGCTGTGGGGGCACTGCATCTGCAGGCAAATGGGGGGCGGCGGCAGAAGACCAGGGGAGCGGCCAACGGATGGGGGGGCACATCTGGCTCTTCGGCAGCGGGTCCCTCACTGAGGGAAGGACCAGCCGCTGAAGACTGAGCGGTGGCAGGAGAGCTGCCGCAGATCGTGATCACAATTGTGATCGTGGCTTTTTTTTTTTTTTCCCCATGCTCTGGGTGGCAAAAACGCTGGAGCCGGCCCTGCAGAAGACCCTCTGGCCTGCCACTCCCTTCCCCCAGGGGCCGCAGGGACGGCACAAGAAGCAATGGGCTTAAACTGCAGCAAGGGAGATTTAGGCTGGACATTAGGAAAAAGTTCCTAACTGTCAGGGTAGTTAAACACTGGAATAGATTGCCTAGGGAAGTTGTGGAATCTCCATCGCTGGAGATATTTAAGAGTAGGTTAGATAAATGTCTGTCGGGGATGGTCTAGACAGTATTTGGTCCTGCCATGAGGGCAGGGGACTGGACTTGATGACCTCTCGAGGTCCCTTCCAGTCCTAGAGTCTATGAGTGCCTGCAGTGCCCTGGTGTCCAGCCACAGTGGCGAGAGAGGGGCAGCAGGACAGGCTGGGATGCGGACACCTCCACTGCGCCTCCCGCCGGCCCCTTTCACTTGCCCGACTGCCTGCTGCTTCCGCCGTCTGCGCCAGCCTGCAGGAGAGTTCCAGCAGCTCCCAGCTGAGAGGGCGCCACGCGCTGCGCCCCAGCATCGGCCGGCTCTGAGTTCAGCCTGGGTTTCGGTTCCGGCTGCTGGCCCCTTGCCAGCCGGGGTCTCAGTTGCCGGCCTGCTCAGCCCACTGCCAGCCTGCGGTTCCGTTCACCCAGGCTGGCGGCGGGTTGAGTGGGGCCGGTGGCAGAGACCTCGGCGTGTCATTAAAAATCGGCTCGCATGCCACCGTTGGCACGCGTGCCGTAGTTGCCGACCCCTGGAATAGAATCTAGTTCTTTCTCCTGTGGGTGTGCTGGCTTTAGAGGCTAGCAGGAGCACACAGCATTGGAGTAGTCAGATATTGTGAGCATATCCAGGGAACATATGCATGGAGGAAAAAAGGTGCTTTTGACGAAGGTTGCTTAGTGTAAGAAACCTGGTGGGTCCCTCTGTTACAGCCCTCCCTTTGTCTCCTCCTTCCAATAAAGAATTCCAGTCTTTCCAATTTCTCCTTGTGGAAGTATTTCTAAGTTTCATTGTTCTGTTGCTCGTCTTTGACCCTTTGTTTCTGCTCTATTCTTTCTGAGCTTGGCCAACTGGAACTGAATGTGCTCTGCTAGTTGTGTACGAGCCATTGGATTTATACTCCACTAATGTATAATGGTCAGGATTTTCTTTCCTGATTGCCAAAGGAAATCCAGGATTCTCTTTAAAAGTAGGCACTATATTAGCAGTGTGCCAGTCTTCAGAAACATTTGCTGTCTGAGTCGCAGTTGCCATGTAAGGAGGTCTGAATTTTCAAGTAATTATTTTTTTCTATTGGCCAGCCCGCCCAACTCCCTCTGGGATCAGAGGGTCAAGCTGGGTATTTTCCTTCTCCTGCGTCATCGCCAGTTATGAAGGTTTTGCAGATCAGTGCTCCAGTGGGATTGCATAGATGTAACTTTTGCCGTTTCTTGTTTGAAAAAGGGACCGTAGCAGTGACGTTTGCTGATAGCCCTTGGCAAGGGTCGGTGCTTGGGTCTGCCATCCGGGTTGGTCAGCCAGTTCACTGTGCAGAAGAACGGCTGGCTGGTGCCGTGGAGATTGTGGTGGAGTGAAAGACTTGTTTTGCCTTTACAGCAGTGGCATTGTCCTGGAGGTGGTGGTTGTGCTTCTGGCAGAGGGATTCGGGTCGTTGGTTTTGTTTTTAACATCACTGATGTCTAACATTCTCCCTCTGTGCTTCATCTGCTGTAGGCTCAAGGCAATATTCTTGGTCGGTGTGGTGGTGGGAAGGGAGTGGATGGTTGGAGCCAAGGTGTCAGTGGTGGGGGACGTCAGTCAGGAGATTGTACTGTTACCCAGGCAAGGCACCCACGAGTTAGTGTATCTGGGTGGTTTGTTCTCCTTGGGTGAGTTGAAAGTCCTAGGGAGGTTTGGGGACGGGTCATCTAGGGTCATGAGGCGTTGGTCAGACCAGGAGGACGGTGTGTTGGTGGCATCTCCAATGTCCAGTCCTAGGCTGAAGATAGAATCCGGGATGTGTCCAGCTGCATGTGTAGGTCCAGAGGCAGCCTGGGAGAATGTCCTGGTTTCCATGAGGGCCATGAGGCCAGGTACCACTGCATCATTGAGATTGTCTATTTGATGGTTTGAGGGCTAGGAATCTGGGGGCTCCAGGACTGTGCTGCGCAGCAGTTCTGTAAACTCCTCAGCTTCCTATCTGGTAGCTCTGGATAGCACCAGGAGTCCTAGGTTCCCTTGTCCTTCGTCTGGCAGATCGTATGGATGTATTCCAGTGTCTTTGTTTTTTGATGGGGCCTCTTCTGCATTTTGAGGCTGGAGAGGACCAGGACAGCTACTTTGCTTCCTCTCCTTATGTCTGGGCATTCTGGGGTCTGTCTTGGCTGTTGGCGTAGAGAGGATGTTGTGGGAATAAGGGTGGGGCTAGTGGTGGCATTGACCCATGTCTTGTGATGCAGGCAGGGCGAGGCTCTTCATCCCAAATAAGAGTGTCAATGGTGCTGAGGCATCAACGAGAACAGAGTGGGAGAGACAGGCCGTTTGACTAGAACTGAGGCAAAGCCCTATTTTTATCTCTGACACGTCTGCAAACAACTTTCCATAGAAGTGCGCCCTTGTATCGGGTACAAACTGTTCTGTGGTGAGACTCTGGAGAAATGTTGTAATGTTAAAAAAAAAGTGTTAATGAAACTCTAGCTGGTTCTGGCTGGGTGGGGGGAATACATTAAGGATATTTCTCAGGGAAAAAACCCTAGTGTTAGGCAAAGGCTCCGTTTTACACCATTTCTGGGAGATACATCCGTGGTGGGATACACATCTGCTGTTTGAAATCTGTCTCTGTCTCTGGATAATCACTCTCTTCTGCTTCTTTTCGAGTAGAAAAATATTTACATAGCGTCATTTTAGCTGACAGCTCAGTGCTTTGAAAGTCAAGGTTGCATGGGCCCTCCCTCATTGCACAGATGGGTAAACCGAGGCACAGCAGCGTTTTGCTCAGGATCACACGGCAGGCTAGTGGCTGGGAATAGGTCTTCTGTCTCCCAGTTGCCTGGTCCACTAAACCAGGCTGCTTCCCTTTCTTTTAAAAGGAGATTGCTTTCCTTATGAAATGCTTCTACCTTTATATGGCATGGCACGTTTCCTGCTTGTAATACAGTCACACCTGTGGGCTAAGCTAAGATCAGAGCCACACTGTGCAGGGTAATGGAGGGAAGCAGCCTAAGAGGCAGCTCCTGCTACCAAAATGGAAGTAGATGAGACAAAGGGTGGGAGAAGGGAAATGTGTTATGGGGATCTGAGCCCCAGAGGTTAAGTGACTCCCTCGAGGTCACCCGGGGAGTCTGTGGCAGAGCTGGGGACTGAGCCCTGTTGTGTTAAGTGCCCGACCAACCCCAGCGTCTGTCACTCAAGCGGCTGAAGACGACAGCGGTTCCAGGGTATTTATTTGAGTGCTCCTTTGTTTCCAAGAAGCAAGGGGATCTTTTAATTCATATAAGCTGCAGGGAGGCTGCTCTCACCATCCACTTCCCCGCTGAGCACCGCTTAGCCCACTTTAACCCTTGGGGTTGTCCTGCCTCGGCTGTACTGCGAGTAGACAGAGCCTCTGCGTGACTGCAGATGCAGGACTGTGCTGTAGCGTGTGCTCCAGGACCCAGGTTCCAGCTGGAGGATTGGCTTTTACAGGGGATGTTCTGCGCCTGCTTCCACTTAGCACGGTTTTCTGAGTGTCTTACCCCGTCAGACGCTAGGACCCAGAAGAAGCCTTTTCGGGCGCTGATGGGACGCAGTGCTTCAATACAAGACCTTCCTGCAGGCAGCGATCAGATGATAGGTTGAGTCTTCCCCCGCTAACCTGTCCGATTCTGTCCCCTTCCCTTCCCCAGCTCGTGTTCGAAGAGGTCGCTGTGTGGACGATGGCCGCCTGCCCATTCGCCTGAAGTTTGAACACGCTTGTGGGCTAGATGGCTGCAGCTAATAAGGGTAAGTTACTATGCTGCCGGGGCTCTCCGATCTGCGTAAGCAGGGACGGAGCTCCTGCTCTCTTGTAAGTTGAATTGTTTTTCTCTGCTACGTGCAGAAAGCAGGCTAAGGCAGGGTGGTACATTTTCAATTCAGAATAGTTTAGCCCTAGAGGTCGGATCTTGTCTCGGATTTTGAAAGTTGAACTTCCCTTCTGCTTTCGATTTTAGCACTTGGAGGTGTTTTAATCCTGTGCTTTGGGGAGGCGGGTGCTGGCACTTCCCCCGACCCTCTGCAATTACCTGGCAAGGCTGATCTAGAACCATTTCTTCAAACTGCTGTCGCCAGATGAGTCGCCTTGATCGACGCGCTGTAACTTTGTTTGCGCGCCCACTTGGGCATCTGTAGCTTCTATTGGGAGCTTTGGCAAGCGAAGCCAGGATAGGGAGGGGGAATCCAATGACATTTTGTGTCTTTGCTGCACGTTGAGTCTGCAGCGGGGATGGGTCTTGCTGTGGTACTTAGCCAGATGCAATCCAGGGGCTTGCCAGGGTACTGGCAATGCCTCCCTCGGTCAGGTGAGGGGCTGGCTCAATAGGTGAGGGGGGTGCGATGGGGGAGAGACAGGCTGCCTTTTCTCATTGCTGGTGGGATCTGGCTGCTGGCTGCTGTGTTTTCAGGCCATGATCCCAGCTGTCTGGCATTGGCTTTCCTGTGCCCTGCTCAGTGCTGACTCTGGTCAGTGCAATTCACAGTCAGTTTGATTTTGTTCGGGCTTGGGAAGGAAGCTGGTGCTATGTGCCCTGGGGGCACCGTGGCTCAGGACTGACAGAGAGAAGAGTCTCTCTGTGTGTCTCCTTGATTGTTTTATTTTTAAAGTGCCCAGCGCTGCGTTTCTCTCCTCTCCCCATCCTCTCAGTCTGGGAGTGAACTTGGATGCTATCGAATGCCTCTATTGGCTGCTGGGGGCTGCTTGTTTCCCCCAAAGGGATTTTAACCAGGAACACGGAAGCTCTTCCCTCCTGTGCTGAAAATCTGCCAGTGCAGCTGGCTCTGGTTCCGCTCTCCGTAAGCTGCCAAACAGCAGCCAAACAGGGGATTGTGGGGCCAGTGCTATGGGCTCACCCTCCTTGCTGTGGCTACGGGGTTGGGATGCCTGAGACCTTGCTCTCCTCCTTGGGCTGGCTGCTCAGTCTGCAGCAGCCCTTCATAGTGCCACCACACTTGAGGCTTTGCGGGGGGCGAGTTAGAGGAGCCCCTCTTAGTCTGCTGTGGCCACTGAATGTTGAGACGCCCTAGGCTTCCTAGGCTGAAGGACAAACCTGCACCTTCCACAGCTGGTAACTATGGACGTCTCAGCACTGCCATCCTGCTCCGCTGGGAGAGGTGAGTTTAAATGGGGGGCAGGGTCTCACCTTTGCCCCATGGCAGCCCTGCTGTTGGTACTCTGCTGAGCTGGCACTCTGCAGGCCGAGGGGATGGTAGCTGGATCCCGCTGTGCCGCTCTCCTTGGCCAGCAGTTGCCTGCCAGTGGGATGTGTGGAATCTAGGGGGCTGCGTCACTAGGGAAGTGCTGAGCCTGCGTTCATGTGCCCTGACTCACCGTGGCTAGGTGGGGTCTTGTCCCTGACACCTAGTGGGGGCTTGTGGATGGGGAGAGGTGCCAATGCAGCCTCGTGTCAGAATGAGCTGCCGGGAGCTCGGGGTGTTCCCTGCCCCCTGGAGATGATGGGGCTGGTAGTTACTAGCCCGCTGTTTGTTCTGCAGCTTGCTGTCCCTCTCACAACACCCTGTCTTGGCCACCCCCTTTCCAGGGCAGAGGAACCATCTGGGGTTCCCTTGCGCTGCATTTCAGCCCTGCTCAGCCAGGCCGGGGGGAGCCTCTGCCCTGAATCTAGGGTCTGGACGTGGCTGTGCAGGGCACCGGTCACTAGGCTGGGCCATCTGGCAATTGACTGCAGGTGACCCTGCAGGGGACAGGGTAGGTGAAAATCACTCCTGGTGTTGGCCAACTCCTCCCCTTCCATGGCAGATCCTAGACTAAGACGCTTTCCCCCCAGCCCACCCAAAGGGTTGTAAGAGAGATGCACAGCTAGATAATCTCTCTAATCCGGAGTGAGCATCTTTCTTGCTGACTCATGTTCCTGCATTGTGAGGTATCCGCCTCCACTCCCTTTGCATGCAGGTCAGGCGTGCCCTGCTGCTCACACCTGGCCGGGCTGCTCTTATGGCTACGCGAGCTGATTTTTATTTCAAGTTCCTCAGTGTAGCCTAATCACTTATGAGGAGCTGAAACTTGGCAGCCAAGTGCTGTCTGTGCTGCCGTCATGCCCAGAGGACACTGCTGTGGTTGGGGCCTGTTGCGCTAGGTGCTGCTGCACACACACACAGTACGAGTGTGAACTCCCTCGGGCTGGGGCTGTCTCAATAGGCAACGAAGACGATGGGAATAGCTGCATCCTCCTCTTGCAGATTCAGCTTTGAGACCAGAGCTGAAGTGACCTGCTCAAGGTCACCTAGAAAGTCTGGCAGAACCAGGAACTGGACCAGGTCTCCTGAGTCCCAGCCCAGAGCCTTATGCAACAGGGAACCCTTCCTTGCGGTCTGACTGCCGGGTTTGTTATAGTGTAGCCTGGTGCCTCCTGGACAATGAGAGCAAGGTCCCTGCACAGAAGAGTCTGCCACCTAATATAAATATCATCTCTGATATTCCCAAAGCACTTTACCTTCTGGGATCACTTCCCGTCACTGAAATGCAGTCACCTCTGGTGCTGGACTCAGGAGGTGTTTAACAGCACACAGCCAGCCTGCAGCACAAAGACAGGGCTGGCTGTAGCTGAAGCTGTACAGTGAATCTAGTTACTGCGACTACAAACACCTTGCTGTTGTGAAAGTGCCGGGGGGAGGGTTAAGAACCACAAATGGTCAGGGCCTCTGGTCTACATTTCCTCTGGAAGACTGTCCCCCTAGCACCCCAGGATTCCCCAGCACCATGCTGGGGCACTGGTTATGCTGTCTCAGAACGCCTCATAACATACACACTGCTGCACTGTGGGTTTTCCTAGGCAGTCGCCCAATATCAACTAGCCCTGACCCAGCCTGCTTAGCCACTGAGACCTGCTGAGTTTGCAGCATGAGGTGGCGCGGGTAACTTCTGGGGTGAACCCACAAAAAGGAAAGGTGATGGGAGGCTGTGAGAGTCCCTGGATAGACCCATCCCTGCTCGCCATGGCTTGAATCTGTTGAGCGGCTGCAGCAGACACATCAGTTCCTCCATAGCTGACGCATCTCCTTGGGAGCATGGCATCCGTACACGGTCTCCAGGGCACGTCCGCTAAAATCAAGTGTCTAGAAACAGCCTCTGGAGCCCAGTGATCGTGGGTTGGCGTTGTGTTTCTGACAGCGCTGCCACAGACTGCCCACTCTCAGCCCCACTCTCTCTGCCCCTCTGCGGCTGGGTCTTGCAATGAAGGGCTGCAGAGAGGCTGGGATGGATGGCCTAGTGGAGAGGGCATTAGCCTAGGACCTGGGTTCAAATCCTTGCTGCACCACAGACTCCCAGAGTGTTTCTCTGCCTCAGTTTCCCATCTGTGCAATGGGGATAATAGGCCTGCCTCACAAGGAGGTTGTGAGGATAAATCCATTAGGGACTGATGCTCAGATCCTACAATGACGGGTGTAAGTGGATGAGGGAGTCAGACCTTCCACCTCTCCCCCTTTCCCTTTCATTCTCACCATCCGCCAGTTGAGCAGTATGTCTGGCGGCTCCCCTCTGCCCTGTCCTTTGGCTTTAGCATCCTTGTTTGGTGCTCGCAAAGCAGCCAGGGAGCAGAGGCAATGGGAGCCTGTTACCCTCAGCCCTGAGAAGGCTGGGGGGACCTGTTTCAAGGGCTGCAGTACTAATTCCATTAATTCTCAAGTGCTGTAGGAATCCTGCAGTGGAGGGAGGGGCACCCGATGCTGGGCGCAGACTTGTGCATCTTGAAGCATTTATTTTGAATGCAAATAGAAGCAGGTTTTTTGCCATGCGATTCTGGAGGAACAATGCTGGGTTAATTATTCTCACATTTTGTTAGTCGAAAAAGACTCTTTGTGCTTTGAAGGTTTTTTTTAAGAATGTAGCAATGTGCTCTGGCGTCTCTGCCAGCTGGGAGCCTTTGGGATGGCTGCTGTATCATGCTGGGGTGGGGGAACAAACCTGCCACTTGACCCTACGCAGAGCCCCGACCTGGTGGAAGTGGAGGCTTTCTCTCTGCCAGGAGGGGGGTCTGTGTGCCGGGAGTGCTGGGCTGGGAGGGGACTGGAGGAGGTCATGAGTACTAGATCTTCTGCTGTGCATAACCACTGCCACCATCCCTTGTGGAGCAGGAACATGGGGATTACTGCCATCTCAGGGACCCCCCTCTGCATCTTGCCCCAGGGTTGGATACGAGGGCTCAGTTCCTGTAGAGAGGTTTTAACTAGTGTCTCTCCCCACATCCATCGCATCATCTTTGTGCACCAGGGCATCACCTCATTCCTGGGCTGAGGAGCGTGATTGGCCGTCACAATGTGGTGTGCCCTGCGTCTCTTTCCTCCGGTGGCAGAGGAGGCATTTCCCATAGTCCAGGTGCATTTCGTGCCCTGTGCGGTGCCCTGAGACTCACGGTAAGAGAGGAGCTGGCACTGCAGCACTGGCCCTCCGCTCTGTAGTTTGTGCAGTAGAGGACCGTTTGGGGAGAGAGGAAGACGTCGCCAGGCAGAGGAGCAGCTGGCTTTGCGGACAGAGGGCTGTGGAGGAATGCTGCTGGCTGCTCTTAATCAGCTGCATGTTTTGGCATTTTAGAGCTGTCACGAAATATGCGAGTTGCAAATGTAACAGCGTCGGGGTGAGGCTGGGCAGCTCTCAGCCAAATAATCTCACCAGCAGAACCCCTCCCACCTCCTGCCAAATCTGGGTGTGGAGGGGTTAGAAACCGAGCCGGCCAAGCATTCCTTTCTCCAGGAGCACAGCTCACAAAGGAGGACAGAGCCCTGCAGCTCAGCCCCTTTCACGGGGCCTCCTATCCCCCGGGCCACGCATCTTGGCAAGCAGGATGTGAACAGGCAGAAAGAATTCCGAGAAGAACTTCCCAGGAACCCATTCGGCCGCACGGTCCTTTGTGACATCAGCCAAAGCATCTGGCTCCCGTGCCAGACAAAGATGCTTGGCTGGAAGGGCCCCCTGTTCTGAGCTGATCTGGGGAGTGCTACATTGTGATGGCCTAGTAAACACATGTCTAATCAGCTGGTCTCATATGCTTGCAAGTCCATGGGAGCCAACTGTTTGGTGTAAACCGTGTGCTGCCTTCCCATAAGGTTTATCTCGTATGTGGCCCAATGGCCTGAGAGAGGAGGTCCCCATAAAGCCAGGTGCCATGTGGGTCCAGGTGCAAACAGAATCCTTCTGGGACTGTATCCCGCTAACGTTCTCGATCCGCCCCCAGCACTGAAAGGGGGACAGATGGTGCAGCAGGCAGGAGGAAGAGGACTGAGTGGCCAACGTGGTGAAAGGATGGTGCTGGATAAGTTACGTATGTGGGTGTCCACCTCTGAAATCCAGAGCAGCATTGCACAGGGTTAGGCTGTGAATGAGACCCCACTTGTCAGGGGTCAGCACCAAGGCAGGGGTGGCTGGTTCAATTCCTTCCAGGGAGGTGGGAATGGTCTGGCAGGGAAGATGCTAGGGGCTGGAGCTGACTAGCCTGAAGGTAGTGAGTGCTCGGGGAGCCCCTGCTGGGAAGGAGAGTTTGGCAGGGGTCTGGCTTTACAAACTCCAGGCAAGGGCAGAACGTCTGACTTTATACAGAGTGTGTCTGCGTGTGGGCAGCCTTTGTTGGGCACTGTCAGTGCCACTTCACATCTTCATGCCAGGCAGCCAGCCGTGCCGACATCAGCTGCGCCACAGACTGGGAGGCTGTTCCTGCAAATCGGGGCTGCAGTCGAGGGACCAGTACCTGCGAAGGGCCCAGTCATGGACACAGACTTCCCATTGAAGGCAGGGAGTCCCCAGCACGCTGAAGAGCTGCAGTAGGTGGCCCACACTGCGTGCCCTTAATTCCAGGAGGCAAAGCTTGCAGTCCTGCCTCCCTCACTTTGAGCCTTGCCATCTGCTGTAGTGGCTCAGAAGCCTGTCCGTGCTCTCTGGAGAAGCCGAGGACTCCAGCGTCTGTCCATTCCTGGCTGGCCTTCAGGCACAACCATTTAGGCACATGCAGTATCTGTTGCCCTGGGCATTATTTTTACTCTGAGCACAGCACTTCTTGCTCCAGGGTCCTGGGCAATAGGATTTTTCCAGAGCAAAATCTATGGCTTTGGGCCCTTTGCAAGCCCTGTGAGCCTGGGCCCTGTCTGTCGTCAAACCTATTTCACGCACAGGCCTATCAGTGTCACAGGTGTGTGATCCACAGGCAGGTGTGAGAACGAATGTGAAGGGCTTCCAGTCCCAGTAGTGAGTTTGCCCATTAGCTGGAGGATAAAGTGTCACTGGTGAAACCTCAAGACAGGTGAGTGACCGTGGAACTGATGGGATCTGGAGAGGATTCAAATACGCTGCCACCTCCTTGAAGGCTTGAGACACTGGAAGACGAGCCAAGCAGCTCTTTCTGGTAGATGAGGTGCCTGGATGGAGTGTTTTGGCAGCTGGTGCAGCCCAGCTGTGTGGGAGTTTCCGGGTGATGCTGCAGAATTGCAAGGATGCTGGTGCAGGTAGACAGCTGAAGGCAGCCCCACGTGCTGTCCTAGTTCTCTAGTAAGGTGACGCAGCAGATGGAGCAGCATTGGTACAATATTTGCTGCAAATATATAACAGTGGTTGCAACAATGACCTATCCGGTCACAGTTTGTCAATAACGTCATGCCCGCAATGCAACACTGATGCAGGAAGGGATGAGACAAACATCACTGACTGCATCCCAAGAGCTCCCCATCCTGGGTTCTGCCTTACTACAGCTAGTACTGGCGTATAACAGAAATGGTTCATTCAAGTCGTGTTCAGTAACATGATTGAATCTTTTTACAAACTTAAGGTGAAGCTTAGAACAATAGTGGATTGGATCTGCTCTTGGAACATGGTTCCTGTATGCGTCATTTGCCAAGAGCTAAAGGACATAGCTACTTTATCCATCCAAGCCCTGGCAAATGTTTGGAAACCAATTAATATCAAGACAATGTAGATATTAATGTTGTCTATAGTACAGGAATCTTGGCATTTAGCCATGAAAGCAATGTGGTCGTGTGCCTCAGTTTTCCTTTTTATACAGCACTTTAGGCTTGGAATGTCTTTTTTTTTTTTCCTGTGAAAAGTTCCAAGATGGTTTACAGGCACTAACTGTGAACCATCTGTATTACAAGGCCTTTTAACATAAAGTGTGTCCTTATGTATCACTCTTAGCATGGTTAAAGGATTTTCCAAAAGATTAGGCACATGGTACATTTTTACAGTTTTTGGTAATAGCAACACATTAGTTAGCAAAATTACCATTAGCGATAGCAACAAATCCATTGCAAGTGTCCATCTACAATAATTGTTGTTATGCCACACCTTTGACTCGATGCCATTGGGGTTTGGGCCTTTTAGGGTTACCCCATGGCTTCCCTTTGCAAAATGAAGTTCTCTTTTTTTCTCCTTGTCTTGTGGGATCAAACCCTGATTTCTCTTGCTTAACAGAATTCACTGGCTGATTGGGTGGGCTCTCTTTGCTAACAGCTATTAGAAAGTTATCTTCTCCCTAAAAAAAAGAACAGGAGTACTTGTGGCTCCTTAGAGACTATCAAATTTATTTGAGCGTATATATTTGTTAGTCTCTAAGGTGCCACAAGGACTCCTGTTCTTTTTGCGGATACCGACTAACACGGCTGCTACTCTGAAACCTTTCTTCTCCCTATCAGCCAGGTAATTTGCATCAACACAGACAGAAGCCTGTTCGCCAGTTTTCAGATCCTTAACTGCTACCGATTCCAAGGCTGGACTCTGTCTTAAAGAGATACCACACGAACCCAAAGAGTTTTGAGGCCACGTCTACACTACCCGCCGGATCGGCACGAAGTAATTGATCTGTCGGGGATCAATTTATGGCGTCTCATCTAGACACAATAAATCGATCCCCAAATCAATGCCCATACTCCACCTCGGCAGGAGGAGTAAGTAGCGGTTGACTTGCCGCTGTGAGAACAGCCAGGTAAGTCAATCTAAGATACGCAACTTTAGCTATGCTATTCACGGAGCTGAAGTCAAAGTATCTTAGTTCAACACCTCACCTCCCCCTCCAGTGTAGACCAGCCCTGAAGGTGAGAGTTTGCTTGCTCTCCCCTGCATCCTAAGCATTTAGCCATAAAACTCTTCTGCTCTGAAACACCAGTAACCAAATCTGTCCTCAGACCCTGAAGCACAGACTGCTCACTCAAAGAATTAGCATTGGAGACAGTCCTGTCTCAACACCTCCACAGCAAGCTGGCCAAACACAGTCACTTGGTTATAGGGCTGTTCAAATTCATTGACAATTTTTATTTAATCAGAGACCTTTTCTAAGTGATCCACACTGGATCTTTCAAAAGGAAAGTCAGTGGATCCATTCACAGCAGACAATTTCTGGCTGTTAAGAACTGAAACTTCCTTGATTAAGTCAAGGGGGGAGGGATAGCGCAGTGGTTTGAGCATTGGCCTGCTAAACCCAGGGTTGTGAGCTCAATCCTTGAGGGGGCCACTTAGAGATATGGGGCAAAAATCTGTCCAGGACAGTACTTGGTCCTGCTGTGAAGGCCAGGGACTGGACTTGATGACCTTTCAAGGGCCCTTCCAGTTCTATGAGATGGGGAGATATATATATATATATATATATATATATAAATTACTTGCATACCCTTCAGTTGTAGCAAACTGCTTGCACAGATTACCATGAGGATTCATTTCCCTAGGAGCTTCTTTAAGCAACAATTTACCCCTCACAGAAATTCTGCCCTTACACTCTTCACCTGGGGCTTGCTCTAAAGGAACACTTCCCTGAGCAACAACACTCTTTCTGGGTCTCTCTTATATTCCAGATCACCTTTGGCCCATCAGGCAGATTCCTACACAATCCCCTTTCAGGCAAACTTCTAGATTTCATAGTCAAAAGGTTAGAAACATTCTCCTTCCCTTTGCCACACACGTTCAGGAATCTTTTTTCCTTCTTGCTACAAGTTTCCACACTGTTAGTGGGTAACAATTAAATCACCTTTCTGCTCTCCTTGTGCCCTGTCTAGGATATCACTCTGATTAGACAGAGTTGCTGCACCCTTTTCCCGCCACACACTAGCAGCAGGCAAACTACAAGCACTGGAATTGTCTGGTCTCTGGGATTTTGCTAAGATACTAACTGGTTGCAACCTAGGTACAGGGCCATTCTCCCCAGCAGACACAAACTTAGGACTATTCCCTTCTGGGCTTTAGTTGAATTCAGAACCAACTCTGAGACAGCTGCACTATCCTTAACCCTCACAGGCTGAAAGGCACCTTCTGTCTGCTCCATAGACGAAGAACTGGAGACACCATCTCCTTTACCAGACACACATCTTGGGATTTTATTGCCCTTGTCCCACCACACAGGGCTGTTCAGACAACCGCTTGGAGGCTGGGGTAGCTCCCTCCATAGGCAAATCAATACCCCTGACAGACACAGGCACATTCCCTTCACTGTCTCAATCCTCCACACAGGTAACAGGTAAGGGATAGGGACACTCATCTTCCACTGTCCCTGCCTTACCAAACTGCTAGCTAGACAAAGCCAGTTCTTCCCTTGCTTTTTTGACTTGGGGCCTAAGTCTGACAACCCTCTGCTCAGCAGCCAGCCACTCAATATTTCTCCCTTCACATTCTCCCAATCCCCTATGAGCCCTTTCGTCTCTTTTAGCAGCTTCTTTTTCTAATTCAGCATTCCTTTCCTTAGCTTCTTTCTCCAGCTGGGCCAAGGCTTGCTTCTCTCTCATTTGAATTTCTGCCAGGTTTTGTTCAAACTGCAGGCTGTCCCTCAAGGCTTGCAGTTTCATTGCTTCTGCTGTTGGTTTTTGGCTTATGGTCACTGAGCTGTAACCAACAAAACTCTCCAATCCCAAAATTTGGATAGCCCGGGGTTCTGAGCCAAAGCTCAATTGACCTGGTGATGTGGATCCTATCATGACTACACCATTGTAATGATGCTGCCCTTGGTGGGACACTTCTGAGAATGCCAGTTCAGGACAAATTGCTTGGAGCAGGGCAGTTACAGCCCAAGACTGGGGTTTTTCCACCTCTAAGGCAAACCAAACCAGCCAGACAGAGAGGACTTTGGTTTTACCCCACTGTCTAACCACAAGTCACACAAGCTGTTCCCTCAGACACTCCAGTCTCCCAGTATCACCACCAGTGCCACCCGTCCTGGGGATGAATGGTTATGAAAACCAACACCCCAATAAAAGAAAAAGGTTCTCCTGATCCCAGAGGACCAAGCCCCAGACCCAGGTCAACAGACAAATCAGATCTTACCCACAAATCACGCTGTTGCCAGTCCTTTAGAATCTAAAATCTAAAGGTTAAGAAATATAGATGAGAGCTAGAATTGGTTAAATGGAATCAATTACATCCAGTAATGGTAAAGTTCTTAGTTCAGGCTTGTAGCAGTGATGGACTAAACTGCAGGTTCAAATCAAGTCTCTGGAGAACATCCCCAGCTGGGATGGGTCATTCAGTCCTTTGTTCAGAGCTTCAGTTTGTAGCAAAGTTCCTCCAGAAGTAAGAAGCAGGATTGAAGACAAAATGGAGGAGTTTTCAGGGCCTTTTATATTCTCTGCCCAGGGAAGGACCCGTTTTGTTCTTATTGTGGAAAATCACAGCAGCAAGATGGAGGCTGGAGTCACATGGGCAAGTCACATGTCCATGCATGGCTCGGTTTGCAGGCTGACCCTGTTGTTTACATGTTAGTTTGAACGCGGGGAGGAAAGCTCAGAGGTGGGTTGGCGTCTCCCAAAGTCCATTGTCAGTTAAGTGTTTCTTTATTGGGCAGTTACTGAGAATAGTCCTGTCTCAAGAAGCTGACCTAATGCTTCACTGAGGCTACTTGGAATCAAATACATTTGAGATACAAGTAGATAGCCCATATCCATAACTTCAAATACAAAACTGATACACCCATACAGACAGCTAGCATAATTATAACCAGCAAATCATAAGCGCTTCATAGACACCTCACACGATAACCTTGGTACAATATTTGCTGCAAATATATAACAGTGGTTGCAACAACGATCTGTGCCATCACAGTTTGTCAGTAACGTCACACCATCAATCAAGGCTATTGCCTGCTGTGATTGGCTGACGGGGGGGCGTGACTGAGTGGCTGGAAATAACCTTGCGTGCTCTTCAAAAGGGCTTGCTAGTCTGATGCTGGACAAAGCCGTGTCCAGTTTGGTGTCAGTCCTGCATGGGAGCAAACCCTAGAAAAGCAGGGCTGTATGGCCTGCCTGGGCCCTGAGCTCTGACTATGAATTAGGCACCTAAATACCTTTAAGGATCTGAGGCTTGGTCTTTTGCCTCTTGATAACCTGTAACTCCTCTTACCACATCTCCTCTAAACTGGATATAAGCGTCTTTTGGGCAGAGTGCATGAGGATCCTCCCCATAGGCGCCGACTGGGTGTTCCGGGGCTGGGGCACCCACAGAGAAAAAATGAGTGCTCAGCGCCCATGCTATCAAAAAGCTGGTTGGCTGCTGCTGCCAAATAGCTGTTTGGTGTCTTGGGGAGGGGCTTGGGGTAGGATGGAGAGCAGTGAGTGGTGGGTGGGAGGGATCAAAGCGAGGGCGGGGCCTTGGGGAAAGGTGTGGAGTGGGGCGGGGCCGTGGGCAGATGGGTAAATTAAAAATCGGTGCCTATGGTCCTTGCTCAGCAGGAAGTGACAAAATATTGTATTTATATGAAGCTCTTTAAACACACATGTCCTTGGCTGAGGTAGCTGAAGATCTGACCCACAGAGTTTTAAAACACTTTGATTTTACAATATCTTGGCGGCCGTTGTTGTGTTTGGGACCCTGGGGAGGACCCCATTTTTGCCTCTTAAAAGAACAAAACCCAAGAATGTGCAGTTCAGAGTTATCATGCTCTGTCATCTTGTGGGTTGTTTGAGACTGCGCCTGGCTATGTGTCTGTTTAGCAATGCCATGCGTCGGAGCGATGGTCCGTTATAAAAGGCTTTGCAGATGCTAGACACGTTTGGACTCTGTGCTGATGGCATCTGGGGCCCTGTATTCAGGTGAGAGCTGCTGCTGAGTTAGGCTTTCCTGGGCAGAATGTGAAGGGAGAAATGCCATGTCATGTGGAAAGACACACGTGGGCAAATCGAGAAGGGAGTGGGGACAGAATCATCAAAGTGTTGGGCTTGGGGGGGACATTGAGGATATGTAGTAGTGCATCCAACCCATCAGAAAGAAGCCAAAAAGGGGAGGAATGCACAGTTTGTTCTCCTTTATTCCAGGAGCCTGGACGTCCTTTGCTTTAATAGCGCCTCCTCGAAATCCCGTCTGGTGCTGCCCGGATTTGTGGCTGGAGGAGAGGTGACAGGTGGGAAGCCAGTAATGCAGAGCAGGGCCCCAGCAAGTGAAGGGGCAGTGGGCAGAGGTTTGTGTTCGAAAACAGAAGCCCAGCCCCGGTAATGGCAGGGGGAGGGGAAGGCAGGAAGTGTGGGCTCAGGTTTCCACATTAATTCACTGCTGCTTTCCTGTTTGTTAAGAGTCACGATTGAGCTATCTTTAGAGAGCATCTGTTCCACGAGGGCTCTGATACCATTCTCGTCACCAGAGCATTTGAGTATGTTAAACCAAGAGATTAACGTTAGCTACATGTGGCTCGTTCTCTCGCTCTTATCTTGGCCCCCATGGGGAGAACTGTGTGTGCTGGGGAGTGTTTTGTTTTGCTAGAGCCTTGTTTTGATGTTTAAACGTCCACATTGCTCAGCCTCTGTGTGGCTGGAAGAGATGGCAGGGCGGGAGAGAGTGCCTGGCATGCGGAGCGGGAGGTGGGCATGCAACGGTCCTTTTGTTCATTTCACAGGCTCAGACCAGCCCCTGAGAAGGTTCCATTTCCTCCACAGATGAGTTTTCCCCTTATCGTGGAAAGTTCCATGGGGCTAGAGGAGCGAAGGCGTCAGCCGTGATCTTCATCCTGGAGCTTTAGGCTGTTTTAGATACCCAGGCAGTGGAGTACCTTGGCGTGATTCGGTTCTCTATGGGCAGCCAGGGTAGGGAGCGGCAGACAGGCGTGCCCAAAGGGCTGTGCTGCTAGTGCTCATAGGAGCTGGACTTTCCGAAGTGCTGCAGGTTTCACGGCCAACGATATCTGTAAGTCATCCTGGTTACCCCTCTGCCTTAGCAAAAGCGGAATTGGTTGGTGCTAACTATGTGACAGCTGCCCGTCACTCCAGTCTGTTAGCCAGCCAAACAAACCTGTAGGACTCTGCCAGTCTGGACTTGGCCTTGCAGGTTAACCCTTGGTGTACATCAGTGCCCAAATTCTCCAGAAAAGTCTCCATGCAACAGGCAGCTCCTGTTGCTGGCTGCCCGTGGAAGTCAAGGGCACTATTTCCAGAGACCGATTCCACACCAGCCCACCGGCTCAGCTGAGGTGCCCACCTCACTCGATGGATCAGCCCGGGGGTGAAGTGAGAATAAAACAAAAATGAGTTTGTTAATAAAGAGCAGAGAGCTCTGACTGATGCGAAGCTGGGAGAATAGAAACACAAAATGGTTACAAATGGAACAAAAGTGTAATATGCTTTTTAGTGACTAAAACAGAACAAGCTGCAGTCCTTATCGAAGGCAGTTTTCTTGCTGACAGCCACATCTGAGCATCACCAGCACACATGACCGAGGAGCCACCATTCATAAAGGTCCAGAGCGCTGATCCCTTCGCTCCCTCTGTGCTGGATAACCAACATGTCGTCTTATTGTCTTTGACGTTGTTCTGAATCCTGTCTCCCATGCTGATTTCACATCCTCAGGCTTGTTTGTTCCTCCTGTTTACCTCTGCAAATGCACTGTCCGTTGTTTCTGACATCACCATGCTCAATTTACATTAGACGCAGGGAGATAATGATCCTCCGTCTTGTCTGGAAGAAAGCCTGATCATCCCTTTGGTTAATAGACTTTAAAGCGTCAGTAAGTACCCACAATTCCTTCTAATGTTAATACACAGAGTTCACAGTGATATGAATCACCAGTGTCTCTCCAGCTTTCCTTTGATATCTCACACGGCATCCTTACAGCTCAGCGTCATGACAGCAGTGTGTTAGGTGTAGTGAGTTGTCGGGGGTGATGGGAGTAGTTGTTACATGGTAGTGAAACCTTTGCCGTTGGCAGTAAGGGGCTTTTGGGGTCACAATATTGTATTGCTGGAGAGTCAGTCTGGGAGATGACAAAGGCATGAATAACTGAGGCCAGGTCCTTGTCCTCCACGATGGGATGGAGTTTCCTAGCAACCAGAGATGGTAGCAGCATCCATGCTTTTTATGTGAGAGCTCAGCGTCAGCAGGGAATCCAAGAGTTCTCCTAGACTATGGGCTGAATTGACCAGTTGTCAGGGGTGAGTAACTTAAATGACATACTGTTACGCAGAGTGGCTAGGGTCCTGGGCAAGGTGTGTGTGTGGGGTGGCTCTGGGCCCCCAGAATGGGTGGGGCTGAGGCCAGAATCCCCCAGCCAGCCCTTCAGTGCTGCCTGGCCTGTGCCACCTGGGGCTCGGGTGACGATTTAAAGGACCCCGGGCTCCTGGCAGCAGCTGGCGCTCCCGGGCTCCACCGCTGCTACACCGGGGTTCCGGCGGTGATTTAAAGGACCCAGGACTCCAACTGCAGGTGTGGTGGCAGCAGCAGCAGCAAATGGGAGCCGCAGGCCCTTTAAATCGCCACCCCTACAGCAGCAGCGGCTGGAGCTGCGGGCTCTTTAAATTGCTAGGCCATGGGGCAGCGGCCCCTTCTCCCTGCCCCACCACCATCACATCGATGTTGAATGGGACCAGAGAGGGAACTGATCCCTGTATGAGGGGTCCATCGATGGAGATGCAGATTCCCATCTCTCCTCAGGAAGGACTCTAACCATTCTAGTGCCTTACCTGGGCCCTGCCACCACAGCATTATCCCATGGGCAACGGTGTCGAACGCTGCAGAGGAGCCCAGGGGGATGGGAATGGATGGCTGTCCTCTGTCCACTGACTGATCATTGTCAGAACCACTAACGTGGTTCCAGTCCCATGTCCTGGCCTGAATCCAGTTTGTGCCAGGTCTAGGCTAGTGGTGTCACGTAGATGGACTTGTAGGCAGCCTGTGGCTGCCTCTGTGAGTTTGCTCAGGAGCAGAGCTTCAACAGCAGGTGGCTATTGGCTAGAGCCGATGTGCCCAGGGTGGGTTTCTTCAGGGTTGGTCGGGCTATTGTATGTGTGGAGGAGGAAGGGCTGATTCCTGCCCTGAACCAGGCGTGGGCTGCTCCAGCCAGGAGTGGCCTCCGAGGCTCTGAACTCCCACCGGCTGAGAGGGGCAGGGCTGGAGTCACAGCTCTTGGGTCGAGTGTCCTCAAGACATTCTGGACACCGTAAAGGAGTGAGTGGGCCAAGCTCTGGGATTGCAGGAGGCTGTGGGCAGGTGGGTGCTGGCGGGTGGATCCAGGCTGTCGGACAGGCCTTCCCGAACGTGCATGATCATTTCAGCACAGTCGGATGATCACTCTGCGCAGTGCTTGGTGCTCTGTTCTGGTGCAGGCTGGAGACATAGGATTGGCGAAGGGTTCACCACCCTGACTTGCTCCTTGGGGTGGGACATGTCCGCTTCGGTGGAGCCTGCTAGGCAGGTTCTCTTGGCCTGTAATCCAGCCTCAGCATAGGCTTGGTGGGATCCGTTAGGTTTCGTCCTGTGTTTAGCAGCCTTTGTGTTCTGCCATCGGCACTCGAGTTTCCAGCCCCTTTCTCCATCTGGCGCCAGGAGTCGGGAATCGTGGCGATGGGGAGGGAGGGGCTGCTGGGGCCATCGCTTCACCAAGTCCTCAACTTCTCATCCTGTGAGGGGAATGCTGCTGTCCTGTGGCTTTGGGACTTGTGAGGTCTGTGTGGTCGAATAAGAGATGCGGGGGTCTCGTTGCCTGGGAGCTGGGAGAGCTCTGGCTCACTGCCGTAGGGCTTGTCTACACTACAGAATTGGGTAGACATAAGTTAGGTCGACCTACTGCTGCCACAACAATTACATTGGCTGTTGGTGTCCACACTGCCCTCCTCCTGCCGGTGGTGCACGTCCTCACCAAGAGCCCTTGCACCGATGGAGGTGGGGCATTGTCAACTGGAGTGTGGGCGGAGTGACAGCCGCCCATGGGTCATAGCTGGAGTCCCTCGCAGCTGGGGCCACAGCCAGAGCTGGGGCTGAAATAGCAGCCATGAATGGTATAAGCCAAGAATGTCAGTTTCGTCGCTGGTAGTGTCTCTGCTGTGAAACTGAGCCCCTGGTGGGCTTACAGCTTGGGCTGTCAGTGCCAGGGACGGGGTGCTCCAGCTGTCAGCCCAGTGGCGGGCTGATGACAACAGGCCGTGTAAGTAACGTAGTGTCTGTCTGCATGGACATTGTGTCACCCTAACTACGTCGGTGTAAGCACTACGCCGCACATCGGCGGGAGTACCATTGTAGTGCAGACACTGACAGGATTGGGTCAACATAAGCTGCCTGTTGTGTAGACCAGCCCTTAGTGAGGGGCTCGTCTGCCCAGAGCAGTGGCTGGATTGCGATCTCCTTGATATTGAGAGCAGGGCCTGGGTACGACAGGCTGGATGGGCTGGACCAGGAGCCACCTGCAAGCGTCTGAGGGAGGGAAGCCAGGGGAGCAGATCTGGGGCTTTTGCATCTGCTGCCTCATTGACCTGAATGTTAAGTATCAGAGGGGTAGCCGTGTTAGTCTGGATCTGTAAAAGCAGCAAAGAATCCTGTGGCACCTTACAGACTAACAGACGTTTTGGAGCATGAGCTTTCGTGGGTGAATACCCACTTCTTCAGATGCATGTGGTGAAAATTTCCAGGGGCAGGTATATATATGCTAGCAAGCAAGCTAGAGATATCCACCACATGCATCTGAAGAAGTGGGTATTCACCCACGAAAGCTCATGCTCCAAAACGTCTGTTAGTCTATAAGGTGCCACAGGATTCTTGACCTGAATGTTGAAACCCAGACCAGCCATCCTGGGAGATATTTCCTAGCCATCTCTGAGAAGGCTTCTTCGTGAGCTCGTTAGCTTTGGGTCTATAAATGAGCATAAAATCTGTCAGCTTTGGCTATGGTTTCTGCTGGCAGAGGAATGAATTGGAACGACTTTGTCTTACCCCAGCCACCTCTTTTTGGAATTGGGCTTGGTGATGCAGGTCGTGGGCTTCGTCACTGAGGAGGCCGCCTGTGATTTGTTGGTCAGTATCCGTCTTCGCTCCGGTTGCCATGTGCTCCTGCGTCAGGCTCGTGCCTGTGTGGTGCTCCTGCGTAGTATACAGCCGTTAATGTCTGGTACTTGGCTTCTGAGGCCTGTTCTGCACAGTCTGATTTGGACTGTGATAGGTGACATAATGGCTTGTGCCATGGGGATGCTCTGAGCAGAGGATCGGTTGGTTTGTCAAATGCAGGTGTGTTAGCCCCCGTTGGCGCTGGGAATGGGCGGAGCTGGAGCAGTCTGTCCCTGGAGCCGCAGTGGGTGTGCTGGAAGGACAGCAGCAAGAATGGTGACAATCCACCAGGTAGGGTGGAGTTCCAGGAAGAAAAGTCATTCTGGTCAGAAGATGGCAGAGAAAGCTGAGGGATGGGGCAGGGTGGAGGATCCGGGTTCCTTCCCCGTAAGAGGCTTCCTTCCTGTGCATCAGAGCACTCCCTCTTTGTGTGTCTACCTGCTGGAGCAGAGGCCTGATTTTTTTGTTTGCGTCATTCGGAATCGGCGCTGGTGTCCTGCCATGCCTGGATCCCCAGCTGGTGTAAATCCATGCAGCTCCATTGAACCCAGAAGAGCTGCCCTGACTGCCCCCAGCAGGAGATTCGGTCCTAGGCTCACGTGTCCTTTTGCAGTAAATGGCTCGCCGTGATGTTTAATAACCAAACAAATGCTTATTTTTACTACTGGCCATTTACACAGCTGGGCTTAATGGCGAGTATGGGCTTTGTGAGGAGACTGTTTCATTTGGCAAAAACCAGCTTTGGCAAAAGCAGCCTGCAGAGCAAAGCACTGATGGATTAGCACTAATACCATTGACAGAGCTGTGTGGGTTCTCTGCCTTTCAAAGGCTTCGTTGCTCTCTTTGTAGCAGGAGAACAATAATGGCCAATGTCCTTTGAGGAACGCAGGTTTCCAGGGAAAAAGGCTGCGATTTAAGAGGCTCTTTTGTAAGTTTCACAGTTTCCATGTATGATGGTCTGACTTGAGCCTTCCTGCCTGTTTTGGTTTTTGAGTGAGAGCGGTGAAGATTCATGGATTTTAAGGTTAGAAGAGACTGTTCTGACCATCTCATCTGACCTGCATGGCACAGCCTAGAGAACCTCCCCCACAGATTTGGGCAGTGGAGGAGACTGTTCTTTGCTACTACTTGTCTGTTTCCTTAACATCACATCCTCCGTTGTAAGCTTCTGGGGGCAGGGACGGTCTCTGCTACTTTCTCGTATAGCACAGAGAAGCCCTGACTGGGGTTCCCCATGGGCTGCTATAATAGAACTAAGTGAACATTATGAAGCCCAGTAACTTGTGGTTTAGCTAGAGAGGTGGCCAATCTTTGTGTAAAGACTCCAGGTCGTGGTGGTTGAACCACTTCCCCATGGGTAACTAAGAAGTGGGTCCATCACATCAGGCAACACAATTGTATGGGCCAGCTGATGGCTTGGTTTTATCAATACTTACAACTTCGCATGTGGCACTTAGCAACCTGGCTCAGCTCCTCCAGTTCTGGTGCTGGTATAAAACAGGGCATCAGCACTGTGACCACCGTGTTCTCTGGACCGGATCTGTGGGGTGGGAAGCAATGCAGTGGGATTGTACTACTCCCTGCAAATGCTGGTACGGATGCAGCCTTGGACTGCCGGCAATTTGTGTATACAGGGCAATCTCCTCTGAGCTGGGTGCAAAGTGCTCTGAACTGAGGAGATGGGTCTTGGACAAACCAGTGACTGTCTCACCCATAGCCAAGCCACTGCAGTTCTGCTGGGCTGTATCTGCAGAGGCTGCATGCCAAGGAGCTGGGAAGGAATTGGGGGCTGGGGAGAGTCCCTCTTTCTAGGCCTATGGTGAGCCCCCCCCTCTGCTGCGGGGCACCTCCAGGAAGAGGTAGATGCAGGAAGCTGTGGGAAAACTGGAGCAAGTTCAGAGAAGAAAATTTTTTTCCAGGTGCTGGAGGGACCTGCAAGGGAGAATTAAGAGCTGAGTCTGCACAGCGCAGCTCAGCAGTGAGTGGGACGTAGCGTTGTGCCTAGCTCATGTACCTGGGAAGGAGAGTGATGGCTTAGAATGGTATTGGGGACTGGGGTTCTAATTCCGAGTGATGGGAGCAATGGAAAACCTGGGTTGCATATCAAGAATCTATTTCTGGTCGGGGGGACTGGGGACGGGGAGGGTCTGTGGTACCTAAATCTTGGCACCAATTTATGGTGAATCAGAGATGTTGAGCACCCCCAATTACTGCTGAAGCTGAGGGGAGTTGCAAGCGCTCAGCACCAGGAAGGAAAATCGGGTCTTTTCTTCTAAAATGTCTAATTTTAGGGACCCAGCTTGGCACAAGTGCGTCACTAGGACTTTCACTATGCATCGATTCTGCTGGGACTTACAGGGTCACGGTGTAATTCTCCTAGTAAATCAGTGCTGAGTCATGCCCCTACATCCAGCTTCAAGACCCCATTATGATCCCCACCTGAGACTTGGGTTAAGGGTGCCAAATGCTGAATGAGCACTCGGGCCAGGCCATCGCCTTGAGATGTGCCTCAGTGTTTCCTCTGCTTCGCGGGCTGAGGATTGTGGAAGCCCTGAGGGGAGCTAAATCATGCTTGGGTCTTCTCCCCCTGCAGGCACAAAGCCTAAAGTGGGTGGTGTCCGCTTCGCCGCCAGCCAGCCCGAGGAAGGAGCACACTCCCACGTGCACTTCGACGAGAAGCTCCATGACTCTGTGGTCATGGTCACCCAGGAGAAGGATGGCAACTTCTTGGTCAAGGTAAGAGCTGTAGAGATCAAAGGAGGTGGAGTAAGTTGAGGAGGAGGATGTTTGGTGGGTGAAGCGGGGGCTGAATAGCTTTGTCTCCTCTGTGGAAACTGGAACTGATGTCGGACTATGCCCTGTGTGCCAACTGCTGTAAACATTCAACTCCAAAGTCTTTCCTGTGGCTGGAGTTTGGGGCTCTACTTTTGGTTCACCTCTGGAGAATGAGCTCCCTGCCCGATTCACCTTCCAGTGGCACGTAGAAAACAGCTGACCCTGCTGGAAGTTGACATAGTGTGAGATATCTGAAACCAGTTGGGATGGCCTTGAAGACAAAGCAGTGAAACTAGCAGCTCCTGTTTATAGCTCAGGGAATTACTGGATTGGTTCCCTCTGTCCTTGTCTCTTGGAGAGTGTCCAAATAAGGAACCCATGAAGGGGAGAGTTAAAGCCGTCGTTGCGTCAACGCTTTTAGCCACAGCAGCAATGATTGGGAACTTTTATACGCTTCCTCTCCCAGCCTTTGCTAGTGTCTGGAGCTTGGTCCATGTTCTCAACAGGCAGGGATGGGAGCCCCTTCCTCCCCCTAATTAACAACCCAAAGGGGTTTCTTCCGAGATTTTAGGGACAGGGTCAACAAATGGCCTCGATGTGTGCTTCCAGAATGGCAGAAACGTGGCCACTTACAAATACTTTTTTGTAGCAACTTTCATCCAAAAATCTCTGATCCCTTTAGAAGCAATAATGAAGTTTGCCAACATCCACATAAGGGAGATGGGAGTCCTGTGGTGAGAATTGGGGCCTGGTAGGTCTACCTGACTTGTGAGCTTGACTGTGGGAAAGTGGATAGAAGATTAGGAAATGTCACCATAGAATTGTAGGGCTGGAAGGGAGCTGAATAGGTCGTCTAGTCCAGTCCCTTGCACCCAGCGCAGGACTACAGAATAACTAGACCATCCCTGACAGGTGTTTGTCCAACCTGTTCTTAAAAACCTTCAGTGACAGATTCCACTGCCTCCCTTGGCAGTTTATTCCAGTGCTTATCTACCCTGACAGGACATGCTTCCTGATGTCCAACCTAAACTGTCTTGATGCAATTGAAGTCCATTGCTTCTTGTCCAGTCCTCAGAAGTTAAGGAGAACCATTTTTCACCCTCCTCCTTGTAACAACCTTTTATGTGTTTGAAAAGGTTATCAATAACCCATAGCAGTAAATATTGGTGGGGGAGGGGCAATGGGAGACCGTCTGAATTAGTCCAAACAAAAAGGCCTCCTGCTAGGATTCAAGGTGAGCCAAAATTGGTGTGTTGGAAATTAGGCCTAATTCGTAGGTAAAATGATGAGGGGTTGGGCTGTTCTACCCTCTACTCCCTTTTGGGGGGAGGGTGTCTGTCGCTATCTCTTGGTGTGGTCTCTCGAGGGGTTGCCACCTCTCCTGCCAGACCCTCCTCTGTTTGCTCTGTGAGGTCCGTTTGTGGAGCCTCACCTCCCATTAAGCCTGTCAGCCCTTCACTTTTTGGGGTTGCTGCTGTCATAAACAGATAGCTAAGGGTTAATGTCTCTTTCACCTGGAAAGAAGTAACCTGAAACACCTGACCAGAGGACCAATCAGGAAACAAGACTTTTTCAAATCTGGGTGGAGGGAAGTTGTGTCTGAGTCTTTTGTCTTGTATCTGTCCCTCTCGGCTATGGGAAGGATTTTTCTATTTCCTGATTTCTAATCTTCCGTTTTCCAGTTGTAAGTACAAAAAGATAGGTTTGTTGTTTTGTAGTTACATGTGTGTAGTTGCTGGAGTGCTTTGAATTGTATTCTTTTTGAATAAGGCTGTTTATTCATATTTCTTTTAAGCAATTGACCCTGTATTTGTCAGCTTAATACAGAGAGACCATTTTTATGTACTTTTTCTTTCTTTTTACATAAAGCTTTCTTTTTAAGACCTGTTGGAGTTTTTCTTTAGTGGGGGACTCCAGGGAATTGAGTCTGTGCTCACCAGGGAATTGGTGGGAAGAAGAAGTCAGGGGGAAATCTGTGTGTGTTAGATTTACTAGCCTGATTTTGCATACCCTCTGGGTGAAGAGGGAAGTACTTCTGTTTCCAGGACTGGAAATAGAGAGGGTGGAATCCCTCTGTTTAGATTCACGGAGTTTGCTTCTGTGTATCTCTCCAGGAACACCTGGAGGGGGGAAGGGAAAAGGTTTATTTCCCTTTGTTGTGAGACTCAAGGGATTTGGGTCTTGGTGTCCCTAGGGAAGGTTTTTGGGGGGACCAGAGTGCCCCAAAACACTCTAATTTTTTGGATGGTGGCAGCTTTACCAGGTCCAAGCTGGTAACTAAGCTTGGAGGTTTTCATGCTAACCCCCATATTTTGGACGCTGAGGTCCAAATCTGGGACTAGGTTATGACATGGTGGCAGTGTTTGTGGGAAAGATAGAATTCAGAAGCCAGTAGGAATATTATATTTTTCTTTTCTCTGCTAGGGTCTTTTAAGCAGAGAGGAACGGTTTGGTTTTAAAAGGAACCAGAGAGAATTTTTTTTTCTGCTCTCTCTGGCAGTTTTTGGCTTGCATATTAAGCAAGGAACCATTAAGCTGTGACAAAAGGGTCTTTTGTGACACAATAGCACTCCCATTAGGAGTCAAATACCAGCACTATACACATGCAAATTAAGTGGTTTTTCTGGTTTACTTTACATTTAAAAGATTAGCTAGAGGAAGAAAGGGAAAAAGGCACTGTTGCTAGGCAGACCCCAGGAGGCAACAGAGCCTGCATTTCAGACAATAAACACCGGAGGGAACCCCAACACAAGAAAACAGGAACCATGACTTCTAAGGCACAAATGGAGGCTGAAGAACAAAGCAAAGAAGCAGAACACAGGCGACAACTGGAAAAAAGGGAAAAAGAGGTGGAGCTGAAAGAAAGAGAAGAACAGATCAAACAGGCAGCCCATAAAAGAGAACAAGACGCCAAAAATGCAGCCCACCATAGAAAACTACAAGAAATATGAATACACAGCCTTATTCAAAAAGAATACAATTCAAAGCACTCCAGCAACTACACACATGTAACTACAAAACAACAAACCTATCTTTTTGTACTTACAACTGGAAAACGGAAGATTAGAAATCAGGAAATAGAAAAATCCTTCCCATAGCCGAGAGGGACAGATACAAGACAAAAGACTCAGACACAACTTCCCTCCACCCAGATTTGAAAAAGTCTTGTTTCCTGATTGGTCCTCTGGTCAGGTGTTTCAGGTTACTTCTTTCCAGGTGAAAGAGACATTAACCCTTAGCTATCTGTTTATGACAGCTGCCATGTCCTTTAGTCTCCCGGCTGTTTTCTTGGAGTTGCCTGGGGCGAGGCTGTTGCCTAGCCCAGGCCTCTCTGCCTCCCCTTCCTTCTCTGCACCTCCCCTTTCCAGCAGGCCTGATTTCCTTTGCTGGTTGTGGCTGTGGGTGCCTGCCTCTATGGCTGGCTGCTTGCACACAGGAGAGGCTCACCTCCCCCACTGTCTGTGCTCAGGATGGGCTTTGCAGCCCTGATCCTGAGAGATCCTGACCAGACTGGGCCAGAGCGAGGGACCCAGCTAACACCACCATGTCCGCCAGCTCCGCCTAATTCAAACCACCACCTGGGGTATGAGGTTTGTCTCCCCGCCTGAAAGGGTTCATCTACACTGCAAAAAATACCCTGCAGCAGCAAATCTTAGAGCCAGGGTCTAAAGACTCGGGGTCGGGGAACACGTGCTACAGGGCTAAAATAGCTGCGTAGACATTCTCGCTCAGACTGGAACAAGGAGGATGGGTCTCAGAGCTCGAGCTCCCACACGAGTGGGCACATCTATAGTGCCCAGAAAAAGCTACAGATGTCCATGGACCCTGTTAGCAGGTTGGATGCGGATACACATTTTGTATTCATGCAGGGCTCTACACTTCTACCCTGCTGCTTTTAGCCCCGTCCTGCAAGCCTGAGTCGGTAGACCCAGGCGCTGATACCCGCTGCTGCAGATCTGTCTCTTGCAGTGCAGGCGGACCCGATGTGTTCTTTCCCTTTCTCTCCCTTATTGTTTCTCTTTCCTATCCCTCTCCTACTGCCTTCTGTGTAGTAAGAGCCCGGATTAGCCGGCCAAGCCTGCATATTTTGCATCACTGCTGTGTGACGGCGACCAACAAAAGCGATGCCTTAAACAGCCCGATGCTGGTACAAGTTTGGCAGGTTTCGGAGTGGCTCATAAGACTGTGCACTGGGACTGTCTCTCTCCGGCAGTGAGGCTGCGACTGAGAACCCACGCCAGAGACAGAAGCAGCTGCATTTTCTGTCTGTGCTGTTCTTTTCTCTCTCCTCTTGTGCGTCTTCGTCTTGTATTGTCTTCAAGGAAACAGGCTTGGACTTTACAGCTCCTACTCATCTCAGCTAACTGCTCCTCTTTGCCCCCAAACGAACTGCTGTTCCCTTTTCAGTGCCTGCGAAGAGACTGTCACATGAGGCGGTTTCCTTCCAAAGAGACTCTAGCAAAAGGGAAGAAGGGATGGTGTTAAAATCAAAACCTGACTTCACGCCTTCCATTTCAAACACTTTCCCTCTTTTTCCTTCTTTTCTGTATCTTTAAGGAAAGGTTAAGAACATTTGAATTGTGTTTGCCATGGTAGTCAGCAGGCTGAGGGCCCTATATACCAAACCCTGGACCTCGCTTAAAAGTGGGGGGCCAGGGACAGGGTCACGTTAACACCTTTGACTCTTCAGGCCCGTTTATTCCATCGAAATTAATGCAACAGTGCTTCCTAGTTGACAGGAGAAACTGAGGCACAAAGTTAATGACTTTCCCAAGGCCACAGAATGATTTCAGTGACAGAGTACTGAGTCCCAGCTCCCTGGATAACTATTTGTCAGCTGTGCCTTCCTTACAATTCAATTTGATTAAGACCAAAATAAAAGCCGGCGGTGTTTTCAGAGCTGAAGTGGGGGATGGGGGAGGGAAATATGGCTGGCTCTCCTTTGGGGGCAATATGTGGAGTAGCTAGAAACACCACCAGGGCATCCAATAATCTCTCAGGTACCCCAAATAGTAGTTCTAGCTCAAGTTTTTATGCCCCAAGTAGGCTAATATAATAGATAAGAGTATCGGCTCCTACCAAGCACTGCTGCTGTCCATGCTGTTATTGGTTGAGAGCAGATAATAGGGAACATTTTCAAAAGTGCCTTAAGAGCCCAAGTCCCTCCGGGAGTCCAGGGGATTTAGGCACTATTGAAATTCTCGGCCCTGCTGGAGACTGGTGGGGATGGCCTTGGCTCAGAGGAGCTCACAACACCAGCACAGCGCAGAGACGCTAGTTCTGCATGTGTGAGCATGCAGCGTACGATGCGCATAGTATAAGCTTTCTGGGGTGGCACCGTCTCTCTTGCCAGCACTTGTGGGAGAAGCAGGTTCCCAGGAGGAATCCGAGTGCCAGCTATTCGAAGTGGCGTCGGAGAAGGTACAGCACTCTTAGAGGGCCACGTCCTGGCATGATGTGAAGCCACAATCTCATCTACTGCTGTCAGATCTGTTCGGTGGCAGTTGCCTTATTTATCTAAGTTCCTCTGGGTACGTCCACACTGCATTGCCAGTCTAGGTCTGTGGGACTTGGCCTTTTGGACTTGGTGTTTCCAAGCCTGCTCTTGAGCGTCCACACCGCGTTGCATGCCAGGGTTTACAATTGCTGGCCTGAGTCTACACTCAATGTGTCTACCACACTGAATAGAGCTTTTCACTTGGGCCTGAGGTCTAAGTTGTGTCCACACTGCAAAATGACAGGGCTTGGATCCAAGTCTCAGAGGCTCTGACCCACCTCGCTAGCAAGGTTCTAGGACCTAGGTCCTGAGTCAGGCTGATAGGTGTGAGCCCAAGGCCCCCTTCGGTCCACACACACAAGTCAGAACCTGGGTTTCGTGTGAAGTGTAGGTAAAACCTATGGGTCCATTATTGCCATAGCATCTGAGAATAAAGCAGATCAGTACTATCCCCAATGTATAGTGGGAAACTAGGACACAGAGGTTAAGTGGCTTGTCCTAGATCGTCACACAGGGCATCGGGGGCAGAGATGGGAGTTTGAACCCAGATCTTCCGAGGCCCATCCGATGCATGAACCACAAGACTGCCCTGGTTTTATGGTTTCACAGCTGTTTCCGAGACGTAGGGAGGATAATTCTAGTGTCTTGCTCAACTCTCTCCTTCCTTTTCCTTCTCTTCAGGCTGCTTGATTGACATGAGAAGTTGCCCAAATAGTGTCAACTTTCCCATAATGACACACTGTGAATGAACAGGAGTAGGTGAAAAATAGACTGTCTGCTTTATTTCTGGTGCACATGGAATCTGGTGGCAAAATGCAATTTATACTCGTGCTATTTTTGCCGCTTTTCTCCTCTCTTTAAAGAAACAGGCAGCTTTTCTCGTCACTTGGTTCTAAAAAGTCTTTTGTTCAGTATCGTGAGAAAACAACGCCCTATTATTTTCATTCTTTGCAGTAGAAAACTCTTACTTCTTGCAAAATCTGGTCACTTTTGGTTCCCAATTTTAAATTGTCTGGTGCTGCAGCCTCTGAGCAGTGGTCTCCACTCTTGAGGTGGAGCTGTCAGCGTATGCTGGGTTTTTCTCTGGTGTGAGCTAATCTGCTTGGGTTTAATTGCTGTTCATGGATATATAATAGGCTGGCTTGTTCCATTGCTTCATCTGCCCTTGCCAGTAGCCCATATACGGCTTCTCTGGGGACTGCTTTCAGCATAGCTGGCTCAGGGTTTAGGTTGCATGTGATGGTTCTGCGGCTGGGGAGGAATAAGCAGGCGCATGCTTGGTGTCTGGCAGTTTTCTGGCTTAGGTTGTGTGGAGGAAGGAGGTGGTTCGTCTGTTTGGCAGAGGTGACACCAACATCTGAATATTCTTTCTCACATCCTGGTTTGACAGATGGAATCCGCAGCCTTCGTCAGGCGCGTTTCACAAAGATCTGTCTGCTCGCAGGAAAAACAAGGGAATGTGCAGAATAGGGAGGAAGTGCTGGGCCTGGTGGCTACAGCATGGAATGGAGAGGGGTTTTGGGGGGTAGGGGTGGGATCTAGACCTGGGTCTGCCCCAGAGTCACTTCACTGTCTGTGCCTCCTGCTGTAAAATGGCAGAGAAGGGCCACAAAAGGGATCTGAGAGATGGAAAGAAATGCATTAAAGCAGGAGACTGAAGGAGCATAATCTGTTCAGCTTCTCGAAAAGAAACTTGTTCAGTGTATCCGTGCTGTCACGGGGGAAAAGGGCACTCAGGCTAGTGGAGAAAGACTGAACAAGAACCAATGGCTAGAAGTCAAAACCAGACACATTCAAATCTGAAATAAGGCAGCCATCTTTCACAGGGAGGGTGATTAACCAGGTCAGCAAACTACCAAGGGAAGTGCTGGATTCTCCAGCTCTTGGGGTCTTCGGATCTAGACTGGCTGCTTTTCTGTAAGACGGTTGAGTCAAATACAAGGTATTGGGCTCACTGGAGAGGAAGTGGGTGAAACACTCTGGCTGGTGATGTAGAGGAGGCCAGACTGGGTGGTCAGTGGTCACCTGGGGCCTTGGAATCTATGAATCTGGGACATCAACTTTTTTGTAAAGTGCAGCAAGTCTTGCCGATTGAAAGCGCTAGGAGAGTGTGTGTGTGTGTGTGTGTGTGTGTACGTATACGTGTACTATACATTTCCCCCTGTTTTGTCCTATCTTATTTGTCTGTCTTATTGATTGGTCGCTGGACTTCCCTCCCCTACAGCAGAACTCACTGAATTATACCATCAAAGAGTCTTGTCAATAACTTCGACCCTCTAATAAAATGATCTGGTTTTGCTTGATTTTATTTGTTCTGTCTCTGAGGATACTGTCCCAAACAACACTGTAAGTGAAATTCATCCCTAGGCAAAGACCTAGCACACAGGCTTAAGTAGCGCATCAGCCTATCCGCTAGCCCTTTGCCCAAAGGATGAATTTCACATTGGCACTAAGCTAAATGTCGTTTTGGGTGTGGTCTATATTGACATCATAAATTCTTGTTTTGATTCTAGCCTTAAATGTATCTGTCTTCTTCAGCGCTGGATTTACCTGTAGGGCCCATAAGACACCATATCCTCTAGGAGTTTCAGGTTCTTTTTAGGAGTCTCAAGTGTGGGTGAGAATGTGACCCTGCCATTGGGATGATGTTAGGCATTTTGTGAGTTAGCAACAAGTGTGGGGTTGGAGAGCAGAGTGGGCAGGTCCCTTGAAGGAGATGTTGAACGCTGCGACCCTGTGTGTCTGCATGTTCCTGCTAAAAGGCTTCTGAGCACTCGTTTGCATTTCCTCTAACAACTGATTGATAAACACAATCATTTATCAAAGTCATGCGTTCCGCCTCCTGACGGTGCTCCGAGCTGCACAGGTTTTAATCAGCGTCCAGATCTAATCGAATGCCCTTATAATATCTACAGAGCAGAGCAATGTTTTCCCGCTGGCATGTGTTTACATGCAGATTTGCTCAGTGTGTGGGTAGGAGGGGTGCGAGTGATTGAATGCAGGGTTTCTGCTGCCCTTTGCCCGCAGAGCCTGGGCACTGCTGGCTCTTATTAACACATGCTTTCCAAAGTGGATTCAGGGTAGTGAAGCACTATGTAGAATTTACTTCTGTGTCCCAGCTTTCCAAAGAGCTCTAGCCTGGTGCTGTAAATCCAGAACAACTCCCTGTTGAAACAGAATTTGGCCCCAACAGTGCTGGCTTGAGAGCGGCCAGCGTTTCTCTCACTAATGTGTTGATTGATTTATGGCAGGGCCTGCTTGGTACTCGGTGTTTTTCAACCACTCAGTGATGTTCGCAGCCTAAGAACAGACAGACAAGCAGACAGAGGTGAGGGAAAAGGGAACAGCAACGCTCAATGTACACACAAGTCCCTGTGATTCTCTGTAGGCAGCGTGGCAGTCGTGGGTCTTCAAGAGAGACTTGCATGTGGGTAGGGTAGGGGTAAGCTCAGGGTGGTTGTACTGTGCAGAGGGGTGAGGGAAGGCAAGGAGGCGATTGTGTGAGAAGCTGAGGATGATGGCAGGGGAGGGACACAAAGCTTGACAAGGGAGGCTAAGGAGGGCAGAGCAGACTTACACACCCTTTTGTCTCTGTTCCACCTGGAGTTAAATGAGCCAGGTGAATTGCTGGCGTGGGGCGGAGGCTTTGCCTGAGAGAACACAGGCTATTCAGTATGCTTCCTCACCAATGGGGTGTGAATGCAGAGAAGAGATGCCTCCAGCATACCCCACCTTGGATGACTGCCCACATGCTGCCGTTCTGTGCTGGGTCTCGTTTGTGGACACCCAGGCTGTTAGCCAGTTCTGTGTTGTAGGGTTCTTCGCTGCTGTGTCTGGGCACCTTCCATTGAAAAGAGCAGGAGACCCTTTCATTTCATAGACCTGTTTTCATTCCGCACTGGAGCTAAACCCAAACCTTGCCAGCTCGTTGGTGAGAACGGGATTGCTAAGGTCTGTTTTTGGACTGCAACCTGAGCCTTTTGGTCAGGAAGGGAGGTATGTGTACACGCCGGTGCCGTGCCAGTCTGGGATGTGGCAGAGCCAGGTTCTAATCCCAGCTCTGCCTGATTCAGATCAGAGTTATTTCATCCCTGATTGCTCTGGATCCGGCAGAGAGGGGACATGAACCTGGGTCTCTCGCCTCCCAGGCCAGTGCTGTAATCACTAGGATAGTGCTTGCAAGTCTGTCTCGCCCACCCTCCAGTGATGACTTTGTTGAGACCGACGTCTCCGCAAAACAGTCTGGCTTCCACAAAGAGCATATTAAGGTGACGTTTCATTTAGCTGAAGCTGTTCCCCCCAGCTCTGTGTATGGGCTCCGTGGGTTCTCTGGCCCTTCTCCTTTCTGGGCTGTTGAAACCATTGTGCGCCATTCCTGTATTGGCTGATCTGTCTTGAGCCAAAGGCAGGAGCATTTCTGCAGTGTGAAGGGGAGCATCAGAGGCCCTTCCCCCTTTCTGTGGCATCGGGTCGCTGAAGGCATGTACCCAGGGGAGGGTTTATACCATGTTGCTCAAGGCAAATCGTCCTGTGTTGCTGACCAGACTTGCATTGCTAGTGCTTTGGTCTGTGGCTAGTTAGGCCCCGGTAAGTGAATCTGAGTTTCCAAGGCTCAAGAGGCCAGAGCCATAAGCACTTCTGTGTGCAAATTGGGCACTTGCGCAGGCAAATGGTCAGTTATAGGTTCAAACTGGGCCTGGGTGTCCCACAATGGCGAGGAATGGTTTTCCTTTGCAAAAGCCCTGTTGGCTCGTCCCAGACATATTCCATTTATTCATGTGTCTGATAATTTTATTCTTTACTATAGTTTCAAACAGTTTGCCTGGGATTGAAGTCAGGCTTACTGGCCTGTAATCCCAGGATCACCTCTGGAGCCCTTTTTAAAATAGTCTTTTCATTAGCTATCAATCCAGTGGCTGATGTAAGTGATAGTTCTACGGTTTCATATTTGAGTTCTTTCGGAACTCTGGTCCTGGTGACTTACTGCTGTTTACTTTATTGATTTGTTTCAAAAGCTCCTCTGTCGACACCTCTGTCTGGGACTGTTCCTCGGATTTGTCACCTAAAAGGAATAGCTCTGCTGTACGGATCTCCCTCGCGTTCTCTGCAGTGGAGACCAATGCGACAAATTCATTTAGCTCCTCTGAAGTGGCCTTTTCTTCCCCGAGTGCTCTTTTAGCATCCATGACTCCATGCATCGGAAGAAGTGGGTTTTTTACCCACGAAAGCTTATGCCCAAATCAATCTGTGAGCCTTTAAGGTGCCACCAGACTCCTCGTTGTTTTAGCAGCCTGATTGCCCAGTTGCCCCACTGATTGTTTAACAATCTTCCTGCTTCTGATGCACTTAAAACAAGGTTTTCTGTGTAGTTTTTGTGTCCTTAGCTGTTTGTTCCACAAATTTTCTTGGCCTGCACACCTGAATTGCCAAAATTCATGTTCCGTTAAATTGTCCTCACTAGAATTTGACTTCTGATTTTTAGAGGATGCCTTTTTGCCTCTAATGGCCTCCATTACTCTGCTGGTTAGCCATGGTGGCATTTTTTTGATCCTTGTAACTGGGTGGGACTCACCCCTGTGGCACCTCCTGCTGATGTCTCAGGGAATTAGCTCATCCAGCCCTCGGAGCATTCTCTGCAGGCCAGTGTCCCACCTACCGTTGGTCCCGTATCCCTCCCAAGACCCCGGTGCCCTTTTAGCTGGGGTGCTGCCCCTCCAGGCAGTACCCCACAGATCTGGGTCTCCCATCCCCAGGGAACCCCCACCCTCTATCCCCACCTTGCCTCAGCCTACGGGCTACTGCCAGTCACCATCTCGCCCCCTTTCACAGGGGACAACTGCAGTCTATATAAGCCAGTCATCATAGACAAGGGAGTTCTTGACCTGCTGCCTTTCCCTGCACCCAGTACCTCCAGGGGCTTTGTACAAGGCCCTGCAGCCTGGGGAGTTGCTGGCCTGGAGCTCCCCAGCTCCTCTGGCCTTGCCCCAGCCCTGCTTCACTCCAGTACCCTTTAGCATCTCCCTCCTCAGCTAGAGGGAGCCTGCCTGCTCCTGGCCCACTGCCCTCTTCTAAGGGCCAGCTGGGCCCTTATTAAGCCAGCTACAGCTGTGGCTGCTTCCCAATCAGCCCAACTTTCAGAGCTGTAACCCTCTCCAGGGCTGCTTTTACCACTGCGGCCCTCCCCAGGGCTGCTTGTACCCTTCCAGGGCCGGAGTGGGGTGATCACCCCGCTACAGACCTCTTACTGTTTTTGTTTTTGAGTTTGAGTTTGAGTTTAGTTTTTATTTTGGGGTATACATGGGGTTTTTAAGTAGCTGCCATGCAGTTTGCAGGTATTTCACTCCTGATGCTGTTCCTTTTAATTTTGATTTAAATAGCTTCCTCATTTTTGAATAGATCCTTTTTTTGAAGTTAACTACTATTAATGATGGCACTTTTCCTACGACAGGGATGTTACATTTAATCATGTGATGGTCACTATTACCGAGCAGTTCAGCTATAGTCACATCTTGGACCAGTCCCTGTGCTCCACTTAGGGCTAGATCAAGAATTGTCTCCCCCCTTGTGGGTTCCAGGACAAGCTGCTCCAAGAATGTCACTTATAGTGTCCACACATTTTATTTCTGGGTCCCGTCCTGAGATGACATGTAGCCAGTCAATATGGGGATAGTTGAATCCCCCATTCCCCGCCCCGTTAGTGAGTTTTCTGCCTCTGTAGCCTCTCTCATCAACTTAAGCCTTTCACAGTCACAAACACTATCCTGGCCAGGTGGTCAGTAGTATATCCCTACTGCTATGCACTTTTTGTTCAAGTATGGATTTCTATCCATAGAGAGTCATAGACTCATAGACTTTAAGGTCAGAAGGGACCATTATGAACATCTAGTCTGACCTCCTGCACAACACAGGCCATGGAATCTCACCCACTCACTCCTGTATCAAACCTGTGTCTGAGCCACTGAAGTCCTCAAATCATGGTTTAAAGACTTCAAAGGTGCAGAGAATCTTCCAGCAAGTGATCCGTGCCCCACACTGGAAAGGAAGGCGAAAAACCCCCAGGGCCCTCTGCCAATCTGCCCTGGAGGAAAATTCCTTCCCAACCCCAAATATGGTGACCAACTAAACCCTGAGCATGTGGGCAAGACTCACCAGCCAGACACTCCGGAAAGAATTCTCTGTAGTAACTCAGATCCCACCCCATCTAACATCCCATCACAGACCATTGGGCATATTTTCCGCTAATAGTCAAAGACCAATTAATTGCCAAAATTAGGCTATCCCATCATACCATCCTGGTGCAGTTTGATTCAGTTAAGGTGTTGACTATATTTGACTCCACGCTTTCTTTCACATACAGTGCCACTCCCCCACCAGCACCACCTACTCTGTCCTTCCTGTAGATTTTGAACTCTGGTGTTAGTGACCCATTGATTATCTTCATTCCACCAAGTGGCATGATGCCTGTTATAGCAATATCCTCATTTAATGCCCGGGATTCTAGTTCACCCATCTCAGTATTTGAACATCTAGCATTTGTATGTAAGCACTTGTGCATTTTGTCAGTATTCAGTTACTTGCCTTCATATTTAAATGGGACTTTTTTACAGTTGACTGTTCCTCACTGGTTCCTACCTATACATTAGCAGCTTCTTCGCTATCCTCTTTTCCTACGCTATCAATTTCCCCCTTTAATAAACTCATCCCTAAGGGATGTCTCTACCCAAACCGTTTGCTCCTCCACAGCGGTCGGCTTTTTCCCCCTCTCTTAGTTTAAAAATCCTCTATGACCTTTTTAATTGTACCTTCCTGCAGTCTGGTTCCGTTTTGGTTTCAGTGGAGACCATCCTTCCTGTGTAGAGTCCTCCTTTTCCAAAAGTTTGCCCACTTCCTAGTAAACCTAAAACCCTCCTCCTTACACCATCATCTCATCCATGCATCGAGACCGTGCAGTTCTGCCCGACTAACTGACCCTGCTCGTGGAACTGGAAGGATTTCAGAGACTGCCACCATGGAGGTCTTGGACTTTAATCTTTTACCTAGCAGCCTGCATTTGGCCTCCAGGACCTCTCACCTATCTTTCCCTATCTCAGTGGTACCTACATGTACCATGAGCCCAGTGCCCTCCCAAGCACTGCACATAAGTCTGTCTAGATATTGCCTGAGATCTGCAACGTTTGTGTCCGGCAGGCAATTCACCATGCAGTTCTCCTGGCCATCACAAACCCAGCTTTCAGATCCCCCATTACTGTTACCTTGCTCTTCCTAGTAACTGGGATCTCCTCCCTTCCAACTATGGGATCATGTCCCTCTGCTGCAATTTGATGTTCTCCTTCCCTGAGACTTTCCTCTTCCTCCTCCACAGCCCAGCAGCTGTCAGACTCGGGATGGAGCTGGTCTGCCGTGTCCCTGAAAGTCTCCTCTGTGCACCTCTGTCTCCCTTTGCTCTTTCACTTCAGCCACTCTGGCCTCAAGAGGCCGTCCTGTGTCTTAGGGCTGATCTATGTGCTTTGTATTGCCACAGACCCCACCTGTCCGCTAGGCAGATAAATGTACATGCAGCATTCAGTGCAGTAAACTGGCTAGCCCCCACCCCACTGCTGGACTTCTGCTGGTGTTATTTTTACTCTTCCAGGGTTTTGTTGGGATTGTTTCTGGGAGGTTGGTTATTGGCCTAAGTTTACAGCATGTTTGTGGTGTCTCTGCCTCTCACTCCTTCTCAAAACTGCATCACGAAACCTCTGTTTGCTTCTGCTCTTCCATGTCCCATTAACTCTCCTCCTTGGCGGAACTCTGAGACAAGCATTGTGCTTTGTTTTACTGCTTGGCGAAGATTCAGGATTCCTGCCTTCTGCCGGCGCACAGATTCTGTCCCCTTTGAACTAATCCCCCCGCTTTGAAAGAAGACAGAAAGCTTTGCTTGTGCAGTAGGAGAATGCATTTTTATCTCTCTAGTGCCCACGCCACAGCTGACTGCAGAGCATTCAGAAGACTGAAATGAAAACCAATTATCCAAGTTTTGGGCAAAGAATGGCCTGATTGCTGGTCTTGTTCTGTCTTGTATTATTGATACCTCTTGTTAAGCATAAACTCAACAGGGTAGAAAGGGAAAAGCACTGACTTTGTATTATTTCCTCTGTGTTTCCCTGCTTGTGAAGGCTTTTTCATGTTGTTGTTTTTCTGAGTTCCCTCAAAGGGTATTTGATCTCTTCTAGACTGGCTGTTCCTGTGGCTTTAACGTTCTTTGCACGTATTAGGCGACGTTGTTACAGGTGCTGGCTGTCGCACATGGCGCTGAACTACAGAGCAGCCTCACCTTGGTTTTTGCCCGTTGGGCCAGATCCTCAGCTGGTGTAGACAGGCACTGTGCCACTGAAGTCAGTGGAACGACACTGATCAACACCTGCTGTAGATCTGGCCATTGTTCATAATGGCGTAGAGGTATTTTTGAACACAAGTGTGCACAGTTTGTTACACACGGCCATGGGTGTGTTCTTGACGGTTTAAACGATCCATGTTAATACTCGCAGATGGAGTCATCTGCTGCCTAATCCAGTTTTCTCCATCTTCTCTTAAGTCAGGTGTGTCCCAGCCAAACGCAGAAGCAGCTGCAGATGGGGGTCTATCACCACGGAGGGGCTGGGCTGGTTATCAGGAGCCACTAGGAGGTAGACGAGGATGGCTTGGCTAAGCGAGGGCTCAAGGCAGAAATGGAGCGGATGGATGGAAGGATCGAGCAGGGTCTGAGAGGCTGTCATTTGAAGCGAAGGATCATTTAGGCTGGAATATCCAGAACAGCTTCCCTATACCGAGCTCTACTGGGTTGTGAGAGCTGCTCAGAGGGAATCACAGGACTGGAAGGGACCTCCAAGAGGTCATCTAGTCCAGTGCCCTGCATGATGACCACAAATAGGTTTGCAAAGTGCCTCTAATCCCAAAGTGCCGCCCAGCTTTGCAGCCTTGAACCAGCGAGTTGGCGATGTGCAGGTGATCTGTTCTGACGCTGGGAGACAACCACCTCTGCGATGGGGCATAGCATCACCCGGTAACTCTGTCTCTCACCCAGTGGAAACAGCCCAGAAACTTGAGGAGGCAAAATACAGTTATGGTGGCTTGATTGTAGCCAGGACATTGCAGCCGACACCTTGGCCTTTGTGGAAGGTATCACAATATCTTCCATGACCATGAGAGGTCGTTACCTCGGTGTTCTGTCCTCAAAAGTCCACAGCTCCATTAGCATGTGCTAGGGCACCGTGTCAGCCCTGACTTTCAGGGAAGAGTATCATCTATTCGGTCATCTGTACTCCTTACGTCAGCACCTGGGTTTCCCATCCCATTAATGACCCATCCAAACCTCGCTTAGCCCCATTTCTGACATGGTCGCTTCCCAAGATGCAGTGGCTGCAGGTGATGGAATTCCTAGTACCTGAGACTTTTTGAAGTTAGGTAAAGCACTGGAAGAATATACAGTAAGGAACAATCCTGCATGGAGAGGGCGTGTGTAACAAGGTCCTCTGCTCGCCCCTCTTCCTAGGGCCCACTGGCTGCCCCAGTAATGCACAGAGAGGCTTCTCCTTCTGCAGCACCCGTGGCTTTATTTACACATGTTCTCCCACCACCAATGATATACTATATACAGAGCAGGCCTTACAGTCTCCTCTTCCACACAGAGTCTGCCCTCAGCTTGGAGACTGACCTTCCCCTGGCCATCTCCTGTCCCCTGACCTTCCCCTGGCCATCTCCTGTCTTCTGAAGCCCTTAACCCTCAGGCGTGCAGGTGCAGCCAGTCCTAAAGGCCAGGCACCCCAGCCCCAATCTATTTCCCCTGATTAGGGCTGGCTGAGCAGGGGCTAATTAGGTGCCTTTCCACCAGCACCCTGTTACAGTGTGGAATAGGGTTAATAAGTTTCTTCATCTCTAGTTTGCTTTATGACCCATCTGTTCCTTAAAATCCCTTATGCCCTTTCTTCCCCATGCCAGCTTGTGAGTGAGAACCTGGTGGGAGACTGTCTTTCCTGAGTGTAGCCTCCGCCTTCCTTTCATGTGCTATCCAGTCCCTGGGCAGGTACTGCACCTCTTGGTTGGGTGACCTACTGGTGAGGCATTGCGGGTTCTGCTTTGTGACCGATGGTGCATATTGCTTTAGCTCAAGCTATAGGCACTCAGGCTTTTAGCTCTGGAGGTTCCTGCTTCAGTCCCCGGTGCATCTGCCAGTAGAGCGACCATCACTTTCAGAACAGGTCGTTTACTAGGACTGCCGAGGGTTTCCCTCAATCTCCTTCTTCCCTGAGCTAAACCCCATTTAACTCTGACCCTCTCTTCATAGGGTAGGCAGAGTGTACCACGGATCCGTCTTTTTCCCTCTATAAATACCCTGATCATTAGAGCAGTTTAGATTGGGTTTTTTTTGTACACTGTAGTACCATTCCCAAGCCCAGCAAGACCCTGCAATGCTCAGCCCTGTTGGTAACTAATCGAGGTTCGATAGAGCAGCTCAGCGGGTGCAGTGCTCCTTTGTCTTCTGCGCTCCGGGCTCTGGGACACTGCCGTCCAAGTTGTGTGCAGCAACCTGGTCTCTCTGGCCCCCTGGGAAGTGTCGCGCTGTAAACCACGGTGCATTCAGAAGACGTGAGGTAGTGCCGCGGTGCAAAGAAAAGAGATTCCAGTTCTTCTGTTCTCACTCACGCGCCCTTGGCTAAACTGACGATTGGATTTGCATGTAGGTACAGTAACGCCAGCACAGAAGGGAGGAATCTTCCTCCTGAGCACTAAGTGGTGCTCAATCTGTTAGAAACAGGGTGGGTGGTCCCCATTCCTTGTCTTCCACCATCTGGGTGGGGGACCCAGGGTCCCAGCCTGTCCCCTCCTTTATCCAGCAACTGTGGGTTCCCTCCCTTGAATTAATCTGTATTCTTCCCCATTCAGTGACCTCAGTCCGCCCCTTTAGCCTGTTGCATCTGTTCCCAACGTGCCTGTGGTCAGGAGAGGACAGTACTTCAGGGCACCTGTGGGGACTTCGAGGGTTGTGTCAATGGGGAAAGCATTGAGGGGAGGGAAGGGCTCAGAGCAGAAAGGGCCTAAAAAGACACTTCAGATAGGAAGTGAAGGAGTCGCTCTATGCACTGCTCGATGAGCAGCGATCTGCATGGCTTTGAATGGCAGATAGCAAGGCTGGAAGATCTCTCCTAAGCCAAATCCACCAGCCTGGCATTGTTGCAGGGCAGCTTGGTGAACTCTGCTTGGCAAACTCTGGCTAAGTGTGAAATCCTCTTTATTTGGTTTGCAAACCTTGAATGCTCCTCTTCACGAGGAACCCCTTCACCCTTCACCCACCCAATTGTAGCCCATGTAGAACCTCTGACCGTGGCTTGAACATTTTGCCTCTAAATATGAGGTTGTTTAGGTCCACGGAGAGTTTCCTTAACAGCAAGAAAGCATCTTAAGTTGAAGGTCACAAGAAACATGCCCCTGTGGTTCCAACTGCACGTGGGGATGTTATTGGGGAAGGCCATGCATATTTTGGGACACTGATCTCTAGGAAACTGTGGCTTGCTATTAGCGATGCAGATGGTGTTCCCAACCCCTCTGCACAAACTGCTGATTCTTGTGCTCCAGTCTTCCCCCGAAGCTGAAATCGGATTAGAAAGCGTCAAGTCAGCAAATGCACGTGCAAATGTCACCACAGCAGTTTAAAGGAATTCTGCTTCTGAAAGTGCCCAGCTGTGCATGGCATCTGTGATCTGTTTTGTGTTGCTCCCAGCCCCTGCTGTGCTGTGCCCTGCACGCTCTGTTGCTTCGAGGGAGACGACATTTGGAATTCCCCCATCTCCTTTAGGGAAAGTTACGTTTAATTTAAGATTTGGAGGTCATGGTGGATAATGAGCAGAACGTTTGCTCCTAGTGTGATGCTGTGGCCAAAAGAGCAAATGTGACCCTTGGATGTATAAACAGGGGAATCTCAAGTGGGGATAGAGAGGTTACTTTACCTCTATTTGGTGCAAGCATAGGCGCCAACTTCCCCTCTTTTCCATGGGTGCTCGAGCCCCCACCCCCACTCCCATTCCTCCCTTCCCATGATGCCCCGCTCCACCTCTTCCCCCCCATTCCAACCCCTTCCCCAATGTCCTCACCCCAACTCTGCCCACTTCCTGCCCCTATTCCAACTCCTTCTCCAAATCCCCTCCCCGTCCCTGCCTCCTCCCCTGAGCGTGCTACATTCCCACTCTCCCACCTCCCACCCCTGGAGCACGCAAACAGCTGTTTGGAGGCGGCTGGGCGAGAAGCGCTGGGAGGTAGTCAGAGGAATGGGGATGTGGCATGCTTGGGGGGGAGGAGGAGGAGGTAGGGGAGGTGGAGCTTGGCTGCTGGTGGGTGCAGAGCACCCATTAATTTTTCCGTGTGGGTGCCCCAGCCCTGGAGCACCCATGGAGTCAGCGCCTATGGGTGCAGGTGTAACCACTGCTGGAGGACTGTGTCCAGTTCTGGCATCGACAATTCAAAAAGGATGTTAATAAATTGCAGAGGGTTCGGAGAAGAGCCACAGGAATGAGGAAGGGATCAGAAAACTGCCTGATAGTGATAGACTCAAGGAGCTCAATCTGTTTAGCTTAATTAAGAGACGGTTCAGGGGTGACTTAATCAGTCTGTAAGTAGGGCCCTGCCAGATTCACGGCCATGAAAAATGCATCATGGACTGTGAAATCTGCTCTTATACAGATTTCACGGGGGAGACCAGTGTTTCTCAAATTGGGGATCCTGACCCAAAAGGGAGTTGCAGCAGGGTTGCAAGGTTTTTTTAGGGGGGGTGTCACAGTATTGCCACCCTTACTTCTGTGCTACCTTCAGTGCTCGGCAGCTTGGGAGCGGCGACTGTTGGTCGGGAGCCCAGCTCTGAAGGCAGCGCCCCGCCAGCAGCAGTGCAGAAGTAAGGGTAGCAGTACCGCAACCCCCCACTACAATAACCTTGTGACCCCACCTCCCCCAACTCCTTTTTGGGCCAGGACCCCTACACTTACAACAGCGTGACATGTCAGATTTAAATGGCTGAAATCATGACATTTATGATTTTTAAAATCCTATGATCGTGAAATTGACCAAAATGGATCATGAATTTGGTAGGGCTCTATCTAGAAGTGTCTACACGGGGAACAAATATTTAACAATGGGGTCTTCAATCTAGCAGAGAAAAGTCTTACACAATCCAATGGCTGCAAGTTGAAGGCAAACAAATTCAGTCCGGAAATGAGGCATAAATTTAATAGTGAGAATAATTAACCATTGGGACAATTTACCAAGGGTCATGGTAGATTCTTTGTCACTGACCATTTTAAAACCAGATTTGCAGTTTTTCTAAAAACTCGTCTTTAGGGATTATTGTGGGGAAGCCTCTGGTCTGTGTTATACAGGAGGTCAGACTAGATGATCACAGTGGTCCCTTCTGGTCTTGCAATCTGTGACCTCCGTGACTCCATACCCAGCTCAAAGAATCTTCCCCCTTGTAAAACACAGTGAGAGGAAGCTCAGTATTGTGCTTTGGTGCAGGAGGGCTGCTCGCAGCTCTGATAGAGCAGCTAGTAAATTTGAAACGTTTATCCTGATGCAATGATCAGAGGTAGCAGAAACTGACCACCATATAATTATGGAGTCAGACGTTTTCGAGAGAGAAGAGAATTCTTGATTCTTTTAACAGTTTGCCTGACACACACCCTAGCCTGTTAGCAGGTGCTGATCCTGTTGGGAAAGCATAAGGGGCTTTGCTGACTCACCAAGGCATGTGGTTTGTTATCTCAGCTGGGTGTAAGAGAGATGGGGTTGGCTATCTTGGGAGAGAGGTGATCTAGGGTGTGGGCTTAAAAGCTCTGAGGGAGAAATCTTAGGAGCCGCCTATCCTGAGAAGGTTTGAACTTTAATCTTATTGGAGGTGAGGTTGAGCTAAATAGATTGAGCTCTTTGAGTCTATCACTGTAAAGCAGCTTTTCTAATCCTTGAATCGTTTTCCTGGCTCTTCTCTGACCCCTCTGCAATTTCGCAACCTCCTTTACTTGTGGACACCAGACTTGGAGACACTCTTCCTGCAGCGGTCATACCAGTGCCAAATGTGGGCGTAAAATAACCTCTCTGCTCCTACTTGAGATTCCCCTTTATTCACCCCAGGATCCCATTAGCTCTTGTGGCCACAGCTTCACAATGGGAGCTCAAGGTCAGTTGATTAGCCACCATTATTCCCCAAACCTTTGTCAGAGTCTCTGCTTCCATGGGTTTGTAAGTCTGGCCAGCATTCTGTGTCTCTAGAGGGGTTTGTACAGTGTCTAGCGCATGGGTCCATGACTGGGCCCATGGGTGCTACTGCAATATAAATAATTGAAATGTTCTTCCAGGCCCTGAGTAATCAGGCTAATAAACTTAGATATTGCCTTTGCCCCGCCTTATGTTCCAACACCCGCGGCTGTGCCTGGATCACTGGCATGCTCCTAGGACGTACTGGGAGATCCATTCAATTTTATCTAGAAATTTATGTGGCCCCCACATAGTGTTTGAACCCCTTGCAGGCATTACTGTGTCTGGCCTTGCAACACCCCCGGGAGGTGGGGGCCTGCTGTCATCCCCTGTTACCAAAGGGAAACCAATGGACAGAGACGCTAAAGCGATTTGCCACTGTTGGTGGCAGAGCCAGGGACAGAACTCAGATCTCCAGAGTCTCAGTCCCAGGCCCTTCTCCCACCTCACTGTGGTGTGGGCACCCCCTTGTGTTGCCCCCTGCAGCTGGGCATCAGAAGGGATTAGAAATGAGCCTACTCTGCAGGGTGGCCTGAGGCACATGCTCTGCTAGCGTGGGGCATTCCCCACTGCTGCCTGTGGTGCTCCAGGTTCTTTGCACGGGGATGAGGTTCTTTGGTGCTACCTCGTATGCTGGCACAAATCACCAGTATCTGGCAAGGCAAGTACCAGGTCTGTACATCGGTGGGGGACTGTCAGCCCACCAGGCGAATATGGACTCTCTTCACCTGAATAACTTTCTCCCTCTTGGCTCAGTGAATGATATTGACCGGAGTGGTGGCAGTGCAGCAACCTCCTTGCATCCAAGTGGGGAGGGGAGGAGGGAGAAGAGGGATGTCAGGAGGATGTATGTTATGTCCGCAATTGTTTGATTGCTATAAGAAATCAGAGGCCGCCACGCAGCCAGGCAGGTACAATCTGAAGCCCGAGAGCCGCCATTGTACAAAACGATTTTATAGAATCACAGCACTGGAAGGGACCTCAAGAAGTCATCTAGTCCAGTCCCCTGCACTCATGGCAGGACTAAGGATTATCTACAGCCTCCCTGATAGGGGTTTGTCTAACTTGTTTTTAAAAACCTTCAGTGACCGAGATTCCACAACCTCCCATGGCAATTTATTCCAGAGCTTAACCACCCTGACAGGAAGTTTTTCCTAATGTCCAACCTAAACCTCCCTAGCTACAATTTAAGTCCATTGCTTCTTGTCCTGTCCTCAGAGGTTAAGAAGAACATTTTCTCTCCTTCCTACTTATAACAGCCTTTTATGTACTTGAAAACTGTTATCATGTTGGGGCCATTTAGGGATCTGGGGCCAAAATCTGTCTGTGGATTGGCCCTGCTTTGAGCAGGGGGTTGAACTAGATACCTCCCTGAGGTCCCTTCCAGCCGTGATAGTCTGTGATTCTGTGTTCCCTCTGTCTTCTCTTTTCCAAACTAAAGAAACCCTATTTTTTCAATCTTCTCTCGTAGCTCATGTTTTCTAGACCTTTCATCATTTTTGTTGCTCTTCTCTGGACTTTCTCCAGTTTCTCCACATCTTTCCTGAAATGTGGTGCCCAGAACTGGACACAATACTCCAGTGGAGGCCGTATCAGAGCAGAGCAGAAGAATTACTTCTTGTGTCTTGCTTACAACACTCCTGCTAATACAGCCCAGAATGATGTTTAATTTTCTTACCTTTTGGCTCAGTTTTCTGAAGTTAGGACTGATCGTCTAGTCAACAGGCAATAGCGTGATTTTGGTTTGGGCTTCGGGCCCGTTGAGGAGCATGGGAGTCGGTGGCTGTTTGTGTCACAGGCACTAATTATGAGGAAGGCCCCAGTTTTTCTCCTCCTCCTGACCAGCCTTTTAAAAACAGACATCCCTCCCCCCGCAGCCCCTCCCATCCCACTCGGAGCTTCCAGGGTATCACTCGTGTGATGTAGCGTCAGTGCAGAGAGTGATCCAGGTTGTGGCAGGACTGAATGAAACCCACCCACCCTTATTTTGGGTTTTCTGCTCCCTGGGTCCTCCTTAGTCTCCCATGTACTGTCCTAATTTAAAGCTCCTCTCTGCTGCTGTGGCAAAGAATCAGCTCTCTGGGCTTTTCACTTCTACAGAGAACCTTTAAAAAAAAAAAAGTCCTTTAATCTCGTCAAATGAAACTGCAACAGGGAAGGTCTGTAATGGCTGGTGAGTGACCCTGCTTAGCAAAACAGGACAGCTGTGATCATTCATCTCTTAAACAACCCACCCCCCAAACCTCATCCTGATCCTGCAACATCTACGTAGTTTGACTCTTGCATCCATGCAGGGCCCTGTTGAGTTCGCCCAAGTGGCTCCAGTTGCAGGATTCAGAGTCTGTTGTAATATTGCTTCAGATTTTTTTTTTTTTTTAAGGCTAGGAGGGACCATTCTAATCATTTAGTCTGTCCTTCTGCATAGCACAGGCCAGAGAACCTAACCCAGGGATTCCTGCATGCAGCGCCATTGCTTGTGGTGGCCCCAGGAGTGTGTTATGTTTCAAAAGAGTACCTATCTTGACTCAACGATGTTCCGTTACACCCAGTAGTAAGCGCACACACCCTCTCCCTCCAGCTCCACAATTCTCTTTACCTTAGTTCTAGTATTTGTACCTAATGACCACTGTGGGAAACCTTACACTTACACACCCCCCCCCCCCACGCGCACACACACACAAAAGTTAGTTGTAGTTGAACCTGGTCTACAGTGGAGATTCCCACCACTGGTGGCCAGTACCCAGCATGGCCCCCGCTGTAGGCAGGAAAAGGTTCCTCAGTTCCAAGCAGAAGGTGAGCCGCACTATTGCAAATCAGAGCTTTGCTTTGTTCTGCAGCAGCCCCGCTGTTGGCTGGAACCACAGAGAAGTTTCCTTTCCAGCCCTCCTCTTGGTTGGCATGTTGTCCTGCAGAGCTGAGCAAATCATCCATTTGTTCCGTTCAGCGGCCAAACCAAAAAGAAGTTGGTTTGTTTTAAACTGAAACTCATTTGGGTTTTTTTTTTCTGCCGAAATGAACAAAAGGGGGGAGAGGAATTGGGTTGAAATGACCTGTTCTGAAGGTCTGTTTGAACTGATGCTTCATAATGATCCATTTTGTTTTTTTCCTGAATGAACCATTCTGCCATTTCTGAAATTTTTGTTTTCAGGTTTTTTCAGTGGAAACTGTCCGTTGAATTTGACTTGAATAACGCGTTTGATGGTGCATTTACTATTTGCTGGAAAAAATGTCACCCAGCTCTAGTCATCGCTTTTTATGCTTAAACTTGATGCTATCATGCTTTGCATCAGCTCAGTGTAAATATTTGTTGTGTACTTGTGCAAAATTGGAACAAAATCCATTCATCCCTTTTCCTGTGCTTTGAGCTCTGCCGTTCTGTGGAGATGGAGAAGGAAAATCTCCTTTCTGAAATGTTCCCATTGAAACATTTTGCTGGTATAGCTTAGGTTGTTGAAGCTAAATGCTTCAAACTTGGCTTGATCTTAATTCCTCCTGGAAGGACAGACAACCAGTCCAAGTCAGAAGAAAATGAGTTAGAAGTCGATGGAGCTCTGAAGGCTTCACACATAACAGTGCTCTGAATGCTCTGCCCAGCAGCAACTGAAGATATGGTCAGTTTCTCCGCTGAGCTTTTAAGCAGACCTAGCATGAAAGTAACGTGATCTGGACAGTGCTAACCCTGAATCTTAGCACTGTCTGGATCACATCAGTTTCATGCTAGGGCTACAGAGGCACTGGTGTTCTATCTCGTTCTGCTCTGTATAGTTTGTGTACATGGTGATGAGCCCCCTGTATCTGAGCACTTTCCAGTCATGCATTAAGCACCTTGACTAAAATCTGTCATGTGTATGTTCTTTCTTCCCCTCCCTAGCGGGAGGAATGTGGGCAGGGGAGTGTTTTTTTGTTTTGGAATGTAGCTTTCAATATTTGATGTACAGGTCAAAGAAATGGAAAGTGTTGAGATTCGTGATGGTCCTTAGTTCATTTCAGTTTCAGACTGGCCCCTGAGAAAACTCATAATCCAGAAGGACCCCCCCAAGTAGCAGCTGCAGGCTGGGGAGGGATACAGTGCTGGAGAAATCCGCTAAGAGCAGCCAGAGAGTTAGCAGAGAGGTGGAACAGACACATTTTGCCCTCTGCCAGTCAGTAGGCCAAGGGTTGAGTAAGCAGCTAGGGGCTCTGATACTACGGTGATAAACCCCCAAGGCAGAGGCGCAGAGATCCAGTCCAAGGAGACACTGTGATTGTCACATGATTATAATCCACTAGCTAGAGGCTGATACAGCAGATGAAGCCATTGAACGGAAGATGGGGTGGTGCTCTGGTAGCCATCGGTGACGGAGGTAGTGGGTAAGGTGTCTCAGTGGGAGTTTTCCTGTATCTTGCTGGTTCATCTTATCTTGGGCTAATAAATTTAGTCCTCTGCTTAGCAGATGTTTGGTTACCCTGGTTTCCAACTGCATTGAGGTTCCCTTAACTACCAAAACACTCCTGCAAAGCTGATCCAGCAAGGCTGCTTCCTTTCAGATGCAAAATCTAACCAGGCAACATGATGATTGAGAAGTTGAACTTAAGTCAGGAAGCCATCCCGTCCAGATTGCTAGAGCAACAATGCACGTACCTCACGTGTTCTAGCCTGAATTATGACTGTGGATCTGTTGCTGATTGCACTGTGAAACACAGACCAGGCAATTTTTCACAATGGCTTCATTTCATGCAAAAGAGATTTGCTCTTACGTTCACTTTACGTTTATTTCCAGGCTCCGAGTCGGGACCATGTGGACTGCTGATTGCTTGTTGTATTAGTCACAGCAAATTAATTGGAAGATTGAAGGGTTTTTGTTTTTTGAAACTGCAAGCTCAGCAAAATCTAATGGACAGCAAATCCCTTCCAGGCTCATGATGTGCCTATGTTCCTGATGAGTCCTGATGTACAGCACATGTAGGATTGGCAATTATGGCAGGGTTGCTGTGGAAAGTGTAGCCAGATTCTGCTGTCTGTTACACAGGTGTATATCAACTTCCTATTAGCCAGGCTGGGCAGGGATGGTGTCCCTAGCCTCTGTTTGCCAGAGGCTGGGGATGGGTGATGGGATGGATCACTTGATGATTCCCTGTTCTATTCAGTCCCCCGAGGTACCTGGCATCAGCCACTGTCGGAAGACAGGATACTGGGCTAGATGGACCTTTGGTCTGACCCAGTCTGGCCGTTCTTATGTTCTAATAGCCGCTCCAAATTTACATTGGTTTAACCAAGAGCAGAATGTGTCTCTAACTCTTGAACCTCCTGGTTTGTGCTCGGATGCAGCATTAAAGCTGAGAAACGGACATTAGTCAGTCTTTGCATTGAATTATGGAGCTTTTCCTTTTGGAAAGAAGCATAGTGCTGGTGTTAGGCCTGCAGCAATGGAAGGCTTTGAATCCGATCCTAACAGCACTAAAGAGAACTCCTTCGGTACATCAGCAGTTCCTATGCACTGTACCCCAACAACTGGGTGGGAAGAGCTGGGAGGAGCAAGCCACCATCCGACCCCAATAGCGTCACATCCTCCATCAGGTAGTGGCCTGCTTCAAGGAGAAGCGCCTTGCCCTCGAAGCTGAGAAGGGAGGAAAAGGAAGGAATTTTCTCCCAGCAGGCAGCTGGCCCGCCAGAAAATCTGTATCTATTGTGGACAGGTCTGTGGTTCCAGGATCGGACTCCTGAGTCATCCAAGGACCCACATGTAAATCCATGGTAGAGATCATCCCTGAGTCAAGGGATTGCTGATGATGACCCCCAACAACGCACCTAAAGCCCTGACATGTGGATATCATTTCTAGGGGTGACAGGAGAGCTCAGTCTTCACGCCCATTCAGTGAGTGGACAGAAGACTTTGTTTCTGGTGCCAACAACCAAGCACCTTTCCCTGGCATAAAACCTTCCCGGAGCTAGGAATGGTAGCTCTGATCCTGTTGGTTGGTTGTATTGTGGCAGTGCTTAAGTGCCCCAGTCCTGGACCGGGATCCCATTGTGCTGGATGCTGTGCAAACATGGAACCGACAGGTGATCCGTGCCCCAAAGCTTGCAGTCTAAGGCAGGAGACAATAGGTGGAGATAGACAGACTGAGGGGCATAAGGAAACAATGGGGCACTGCCCTTCAGAGGGAGAGCCAGTGGAGGGATGTATTGGTAAATGATGTCATCAGTGGCTTCACCACACATTGCTTCATTATGAAATATACTTGAGACCAAATAACCGGTATTGGTCCGGTGTACAGCTGAATGTCAGTAATAGTAGAGTACGGGGGAGACAGGTGCAGTGTGGTGCTAATTTCAGGCAGCCTGTTGAATTCACCTGACAAAGAAGGCTGCTTCCAAAGTTACACCCGCTAGCGAACGGCTGGTATGGAAGACGGGGTGGCACTCTGGGGGCTGTCAGTGACTGAAGTAGTGGCAACGATTTCTCAATGGGGCTTTTCCCTGGATCTTGCCTCTTGGGCTAGTAAATTTAGTCCTCTGCTTAGTAGATGTGTGGTTACCCTTTTTTCACCTGCATGGAGGTTCCCTTAAGTACCGAAGGAGTCTTGCCTCGCTCATCCAGCAGGGCTGCTTCCTTTGGTATGCAAAAACTAACCTGTCTGCAAAGTTGAACTGAAGTCAGAAAGACAGCCAGTCCAGATTGCTAGAGCAGTAGGGTTGCATGCTGTCTTGTAGCCATGTTGGTCCCAGGATGTTAGAGAGACGGGGTTAATTTTATTGCTCCAATAAAAGATACTGCCTCACCCACCTTGTCTCTCTAATAGCAGCAGTGCACACAGGTAGCATTTTCTAGCCTGTAAAAAGGTGCTGTCTGCTAGATTAAATCAGTCCTCTTTCTACCTTGTTTTTCTGGCAGTGTGGTATGCGCGTTTCTGAACCCCTGCATTCCAAGTACCAAGGCACCTCCTCAGTTTGTACCAGGGTAGAACACTCGTATGTCTTGATCCTGACAGGTCTCCTATCTGTTTAAGCCAAAGCCTCATTCAGCTAATACAAGGTGTTATGGGATACTTAACATAAGTGAACAGGATTATAGCAAGACATAGGCTGATTCGGGCCATGTGACTACTAGAAATATGTATACAATATGGTGTTTCATTAATACTGTGTGCTGAATGCATATTAATATATGTGTTGTGAATAATACATATTGATGTGATTTTTTGATGTGATATTAGCTCAGTATATATTGGTTGATGGATGCAAAGAGAGGGGTGATGCAGTCAAAGCGACAGGTTAGGAAAATGATCGTAGCAACAGGGTTTTTGAATAGACTAAAGTGCTAGATAGTAGCTGTCAAGGTCAGAGAAGCGTGTACTGCAGTAGCTGAGATGTGAGATGACTGGTTTTAGCTGCGTGAATGGTAAGCAAAGACTTGAGAGAGGTTCTGCAGAGAAGAATCTGCAGCCTCCCCTGGGTGTGAGGATCTGGAGAGAGGCCAGATCAAAGATGACCCCCAGGTCGTCTCTCATGGATGTCTGTGGGAAGTAATGACAGTTAGCACCTAGTGGGATCAACCCGTGGCAGCGAGCCTCCCAGCCTGGGAATGGGGTTCATGCCAGCGCTCTAAAAATAGCTGTATAGACCATGCTCTGAAGCCGCGGCTCAGGCTGTAAAGCCTAGAGTGAGGGGCTCGTGCTAGCCCAAGTCTGCTGACCTGGGCTGGGGGGCCGGCTGCTGCAGGCTGTGTAGATGTACCCGATGGGCTGTCATGTGCTCTGCCCAGATACCGTGGATTTAGACAAAGGGCTGTAGGACTCACAAAATGCTTATTGGAAGTGGGCTGAGAGTTCCCGGCTGGTGAATGTTAAACCTTGGCTTGGCATTGCACCATACTGTTTCCTGCGAACTTGCACGCTCTGCAGAGAAGTGAGAAAGGGAGCTCGGGCTGGTTTTAGTGTTTTCCTGCGCCTGCTTCTCGAGTTGGTCCAAGAGACACTTAAGATGTGCTTGATCACAGTTTCAAAGCATCTGTATGGGGAAGAGACCTCTGAGTGCAGATGGCTCTTTAACCTAGCAGGAAAAGAATGAGATCCAATGGCTGGAGGCTGAAAGCTAGACAAATCTGGACTACAAAGAAGGAGGGATTTTGAACACTGAGGGTGTGATGGGTTGTCACTCCTGGGGTGCAGTCTGGAACTGGGGTACCACTGAGCCCTTTGACTCAGCAGCGCCATTGTGCTGCTGCGACCAGCCGCAGACTGCTCCCAGTCCTACACCCCACCAGCATTCACACAGGGAGGGATCTACCCAGCTGCTGTTGCATGCATGAACCAGCAATAGAGAATCCACAGCCACAATACCCTCAGCTTCCCAGCCTAGGACCCCAGAGCTCTATCCTCCTGCCTTGATCAAAAACCTGACCAGTGTGAATTTGTTCGCCCCTCCCTTGATGTGGAGAGGAGTATGCACACCAGCCCTTGTTAACTGAGCTGAGATTTTCCCCAGACACTTCTCTCAAAACACACTGGTAAAAATAAAACATAAAACAAGTTTATTAACTACAGAAAGAGAGATTTGAAGTGATTATAAGGGAGAGCAAACAGATCAAAGCAGATTATTTAGCAAATAAAAACGCAAACTGCGTCTAACATATTAGATGAGATCTGAATTAGCAGTTTTTCACCCTGGCTGATGATACAAGCAGTGCCCCAAGTTTCCATACGCAGGCTAGAAATCCCTTTAGTCTGGGATCAGCACTTCCCCCAGTTCAGTCTCTGTTCCTCAGGTGTTTCCGGGGGTTCTCTTGTCGGGGAGTGAGGGGACAAGATGATGCCGCTCTCCACCTTGTATAGCTTCTCCATAGGGCGGGAACCCTTTGTTCCAAACTCAGCCCCCAGTCCAGTTTGTGGGAAAAATGGGTACCAAAATGGAGTTCAGTATCGTGTGGTCTGGTCACATGCCCTGCTGAGTCAGAGCAGCCATTATCCATAGGCTGTCTGGAGTGTTCTCAGGAAGGCTCACCAGGTGGGGGATAAGCTTCTCCTAAGGCAGTGGTCTCTAACCTTTTGACACCCAAGATCACTTCTTGAATTTAAGGGCAACCCAGGATCTGGCCCGCCCCTTCCCTGAGGCCCCAGCCCACTCACTCCATCCCTCCTCTCTCCGTTGCTCACTCTCCCCCACTTTCACTCACTTTCACCAGGCTGGGGCAGCGGGCTGGGGATCAGGAGGGCGTGCAGGCTCTGGGCTGTGGCTGAGGGGTTTGTGGTGTGGGTGGGGGCTCTGGGCTGGGGCAGAGTGTTGGGGTGCAGGAGAGGGTGTGGGGGTGCACTCTGGGAGGGAGTATGGGTGCAGGCTGGGGGAGGGGGTATGGGATGCTGGCTCTGGGAGGGAGCTCAGGGCTGGGGCAGGGGCTTGGTGTGCAGGAGGGGGTATGGGGCAGGGGGTTCAGGGCTGGAGGTTAGGGTGCAGGCTCCTGCCAGGGGGCACTTACCTCTTATGGCTCCCAGTCAGCGGTGCAGCAGGGCTAAGGCAGGCCCCTGCCTATCCTGGCCCTACTCAGTCACATTGGCATCTCCTCCTCATCACAAGCCTGGACCCCCCACGTTCGCCCCAGCCAGTAGTGCACCATGTAGCCACGCCGCTCCTGGAAGGAGCCAATGCACCCCCTGGGAAGGGGCACGGGGCACTGTGTGCTGCCCCTCTCTGCAGGCACCGCCCCTGCAGCTCCCACTGGCCACAGCTCCCTGTTCCTGGCCAATGGGAGCTGCGGGGGCGGTGCTTGCAGACAGCAGCAGTGTGTGGACGACCCCACCCACTGGGCTGCAGGGGAGTGCTGGCTGCTTCCAGGAGTGGTGTGGGGCTGCTGCAGGCAGCTCCGCTGCACCACCGCAGCTGGAGATCACAGTCAACTGGGAGAATCCCCAGGATCAACCAGTTGATGACTGATGGTGGTGAACACTGTCCTAAGGCCTGTTATTTCCACTAATGGCCCATTACCTCAAATAGTCCCTTCACAACCAGCTGTCTAGACTGGAGGCATCTTGCCTAGTGGGGGTCACCCAGGTGTGACTACATTTGGAATACAGGTACATAGTCAATATTCATAACTTCACATACAGAAATGAGTACGTAGCATGTAATCAATAGGGCTGTCAAGCGATTAAAAAAATTAATCACAATGAACTGCGTAGTTAATAATAGAATACCATTTATTTAAATATTTGTGGATGTTTTCTAGATTTTCAAATGTATTGATTTCAATTACCACACAGAATACAAAGTGTACAGTGCTCACTTTGTAATGAAAAAATACATATAAATATTTGCACTGTAAAAAACAAAAGAAATAATGTTTTTCAATTAACCTAATACAAGTGCTGTAGTGCAATCTCTTTATCATGAAAGTGCAACTTACAAATCTAGAATTATGTACAAAAAACCTGAATTCAAAAATAAAACAATGTAAAACTTTAGAGCCTACAAGTCCAATCAGTCCTACTTTTTGTTCAGCCAATCGCTCAGACAAACAAGTTTGTTTACATTTGCAGGAGAGAGTGAAAGTGAGAACAGAAATTCTCATGACATTGTAGCCAGCATCACAAGATATTTACATGCCAGATGCGCTAAAGATTCATACGTCCCTTGATGCGTCAACCACCATTCCAGAGGATATGCATCCATGATGACGACGGGGTCTGCTCGATAACAATCCAAAGCAGTGCAGACTGATGCATGCTCATTTTCATCATCTGAGTCAGGTGCCAGCAGCAGAAGGTTGATTTTCTGTGTTGGTGATTTGGGTTCTGTGGTTTCTGCATCAGGGTGTTACTCTTTTAAGACTTCTGAAAGCATGCTCCACACCTCATCCCTCTCAGATTTTGGAAGTCACTTCAGATTCTTAAACCTGGGGTGGAGTGCTGTAGCTATCTTTAGAAATTTCACATTGATATCTTCTTTGCATTTTATCAAATTTGCAGTGAAAGTGTTCTTAAAACAAACAACATGTACTCGGTCATCATCCGACTATTATGCTATAACACGAAATATATTCAGAATGCGGGTAAAACAGAGCAGGAGACGTACAATTCTTTCCCAGAGAGTTGAGTTACAAATGTAATTAACGCATTACTTTTTTAACGAGCGGCGTCAGCATGGAAGCTTGTCCTCTGGAACGATGGCCGAAGCATGAAGAGGCGTATGAATCTTTAGCACATCTGGCAAGTAAATATGTTGCGACGTCAGCTACAACTGTGTCACATGAGTGCATGTTCTGACTTTCAAGTGACATTGTAATTAAGAAGTGGACAGCATTATCTCCCATAAATGTAAACAAACTTGTTTCTCTTAGTGATTGGTTGAACAAGAAGTAGAACTGAGTCAACTTGTAGGCTCCAGAGTTTTACATTGTTTTGGTTTTGAGTGCAGTGATGTAACAAAAACACCCTACATTTGTAAAGTTGCCCTTTCATGATAGAGAATACACTACAGTGCTTGTATGAGGTGAATTAAAAAATACCCTTTCTTTGTTATCATTTTTATAGTGCAAATATCTGTAATAAAAAATAATATAAAGTGAACACCGTACACTTTTTGTTCTGTTTGTAATTGAAATCAATATATTTGAAAATGTAGAAAAATATCCAGAATATTAAATAAATTTCAATTGATATTCTATTGTTTAACATTGCCATTAACTGCAATTAATTTTTTTAAATCATGATTAATTTTTGAATTACTGTATATATTCGTTCATTAGCCCATTCTTTTATAAGCCGACCCCCCAAAATGGATAGGTAAAAATAGCAAAAACTGTCTGACCCTTTCGTAAGCCGACCCTATATTGCAGGGGTTGGAAAACTTTGGCTCCCGGCCCATCAGGGTAAGCCGCTAGTGGGTTGAGACGGTTTGTTTGCTTGGAGCATCTGCAGGCATGGAGCCCCTCAGCTCCCTGTTGCCACAGTTCGCCGTTCCCAGCCAATGGGAGCTGAGGGAACGACAAACCACGGTCACAGGGTGCTGAGGGTTCCATGCCTGCAGACGCTCCAGGTAAACAAAACAATGTATTAGTTATTCAATTCAATGATTCCACAGAGTTTTTAAAATCATCAAATTTTGGTGTGGATCCGTTTATAAGCTGACCCCTGCTCTTTGATGCGTCACATTTTTACCAAAAATATTCAGCTTATGAACGAGTATATACGGTAATTGCATGAGTTAAGTGCGATTAATTGACAGTCCTAGTAATAAAGTGTCTTCCCAGAGTCCTGTGGAAGATGCAGACCATCTATTTTCAGATGGATTTGCTGCAAGTTTGAATGAGATCTGCTGGTTTTTTTTGTTTGTTTGTTTGTTTTTTTTAAAGCTGGCATTTGCTCAATTGTCCTCCCTCTTAACTTGACACAACTTCCCCTTCTTGCATTTTCAGAAGGCCTTTTGCTAATAGGATCCTGGACCGTAAACCCCTTTGGGGAGGGGGATGTTGAGTGGAATTAATGCATAGTAGAATCCTTTGGCTAAACGGTACTATAGACTCATTGGAGGGCAAGGCGGTGGTTTAATTCTGGTCTTTTATTGGCCTCAAGGAAGACCCCAGCAGAGTTTTTACTCTGGGCAGATCTGGGTTTTGGTGATGAATCTGGAACCAGTCTCTGGCATGGGATGCTGCGTGGTTTATACATAGGGGGTTGGAGACATGTTTTCCCCAGCCCACAGTTCCTCCTCTCCTGTGCCATCAGCTCCTCTCCTTTCATTGCACCCCCCTTCTCCTCCAACTCCCCAGGCGCCTGCTATCCACGCTCCAGGCACTTCTGCCGGCCTTCTCGTGTGTCCTGAATGCAGGTGCAACACCCATCTCCCAAGAGCACTGGCTGCCAACTCACTTCAGAATCCAGTTCAAAATCCTCACAGTTTATAAAGCTCTCCAGGCATGTGCTCTAGTTGACTGCCAGGGCTCCTCTGCTCCCCTAATAATGGCCTCCCAGACCTGCCATGTACGGTGGTCACCGCTGGCCTGGGAACCTGCGCCCCTGCAGCTCCCGCCATCCAGCACAGCCCTGGAGCCTTTCCCTCTCACTTCAGATCTCTGCTGGAAGCAGCCATTCTCTCCCTTGCCCATGCCTCCAGCTTTTCTTTCCCTCTGCTGTTCATCATCCTGTCGCTGTGATCTTCTCAGCCGTCTTGGGACAGGCGTACAAAGGAGCTCTCTAAAACAGGGCTCTGATCCTGCAATGGGAACAGCTCACGTAGGCCCCTGCCCCAGCTCATTGCCACTGAGTTCAGTAGGGCTCTGCGTGGGGATGGAGGGCTACTTACATTGTATGTTCTTTGAGACGGGGACCGTCTGTCTTTGTACAGAGGCTGGCACAGGGCAGCTGTATGGGCATAACATCTGGACAAATCCAATTGTCCGATGGGATTATGGTTATAGTCTCTGCTTGGACCATTAGTAGGTCTCCCGTTGTAAAAAAAGTGAGTGAATGACACTTGCACTTCACAAAAGGAAGAGACACTAGTTCTGAGTAGCACTGTTCTATCGCTTAAAGAATCACAAGAGTGAAATCCCTGCAAAGCTTCATGGAAACTCTTTAAAAACACCACCAGAGAGGCTCAGACTAAATCTGTCCTCCCAATTGAATGAAACAGTAGCAGGAGCGTGCAAAAAAAAATAAAAATAAAAAAACCCACACCACAGCAAAACAGCAGAGTAAAAGATGTGGTTAGAGGCAGAGAGGCATCCTGTAAAAATTGGAAGTCAGATCCTAGTGAGAAAAATAGACAAGAACATAAACTTTGGCAAGTCAAGTGTAAAAGTATAATTAGGCAGCCCAAAAAAAGAATTGGAAGGGCAACTACTAAATGACACAAATTGAGAGTAAACATTTGTTAAGTACTTCAGAAGCAGCAAACCTGCCAAACAGACAGTAGGGCCACTGGACAATCAAGGTGTTAAAGGAGCAGTCAAGGAAGACAAGGCCATTGCAGAGGCTTGAATTCTTTACATTGATTTTCACTGAAGATTCCCATACCCATACCATTCTTTTTAGGTGACAAATCTGAGGACAAATCTGTCCCAGGTTGAGGTGTCATTAGAGGAGGTTGGAACAAATCAATAAATTTAATGGTAATATGTCACCAGGACTAAATGGGATTCACCCAAGAGTTCTGAAGGAACTCAGATATGAAATTGCAGAACTACTAACTGTGGTTTGTAACCTATCATATAAATCAGCCTCTGTACCAGATGACCGAAGGATATCTCATTAAGGGCTATTTTAAAAAAAGGCTCCAGAGCGGATCCCGGCAATTATAGGCCGGTAAGCCTAACTTCAGTTCTAGACAAGTTGCGTGAAACTATAGGAAAGAACAGAATTGTCAAACATATAGATGAACCTAATTTGTTGGGGAAGAGTCAACATGGTTTTTATAAAGGGAAATCCTGCCTCACCAATCTACTAGAAGTGTTTGAGGGGGTCAACTAGCACGTGGACAAGGGGGATCCAGTGGATATAGAGTACTTGGACTTTCAGAAAGCCTTTGACAAGATTCCTCACCAAAGGCTCTTAAACAAAGCAAGCTGTCATGGGACAAGAGGGAAGGTCCTCTCATGGATCAGCAACTGGTTAAAAGGTAGGAAACAAAGAGAGGAATAACTGGTCAGTCTTCACAGTGGAGAGAGGTAAATAGAGGGGGCCATTTAGGGATCTGGGGAAAAATCTGTCTGGGGATTGGTCCTGCTTTGAGCAGGGGGTTGGATTGGATGACCTCCCGAGGTCCCTTCCAGCCCTGATTATTCTATGATTTATGGTTATTTACCCCTTCACACAAGAACCAGGCGTCACCGGATGAAATAGGCAGCATGTTTAAAACAAACATAATGCAGTACTTCTTCACACAGCGCACAGTCAACCTGTGGAACTCATTGCCAGAGGATGTTGTGAAGGCCAAAAGTATAACTGGATTTAAAAAAGAATTAGAGAAGTCCCTGGAGGATAGATCCATAAATGGCTGTTAGCCAGAATGGTCAGGAATATAACCCCATGCTTTGGGTGTCCCTAAATCTTTGACTGCCAGAAGCTGGGACCAGATAACAGGGGGACCACTTGCCAATTGCCCTGTTTTGTTCATTCCCTCTGAAACATCTGTGCCAGTCACTGCTGGAACACAGGACTGAGCTACATGGACCATCGGTCTGACCAAGCGTGGCTCTTTTTAGGTTTGTTAACCCTCCCATGTAAGGGAGGTATCCTTGCTCATCGTGTTATGGGAAATGAGAAAAGTGCCTGCAATCCATGTGCTTGTTAGAGTGGGAATCAGGGAGCATAAAACATCAGTGACTGACTGACTGATTGTTTATTTCCCCTTGTCTTTCTAGCCTTTATTTTTTTCTCCTTGGAAACATTGTACTAAATCCCTCCTTCCACAAAGCGGATTAGCTTCTGGACAATGCTGTGTTTGCACCTCAGGAAAGAGACTGCCAAACATTTCATATCGGCTGAAATTTGCTGCCTTCCGTGTTAGATGCAGTCACGCTTAAAGGACCTGACCCTCAGGCAGTGTAAATCAGTGCAGCTCCTTTGAAGTCCATTGATTTACCCTAGCTAATGATATGGCCCAAAGTTCTCCAGCATTTTCTAGTCCAAAAGAGAACTCAGCTGGATTTCTATAGTGTGGAAAAGCGGCATAAAGGGAAAAGATTTCATATGTAGCTTTCAAACCCAGCTGCTCTGACTGGGGTCAGAATGACTCCACGCTGCATTTATAATTTATTCCTCTGTTGCAAAGGGGATAATGAGTTATTGGAAAAGGCTTTGGGCTCGTGCTATAGGGCAAAGAAAGCAGTGATGTTCCCTCTTAGGCTACCCCCGGGCTCTGAGACCTGCTGAGGGAAGTGGGTCTCAAAGCACTGGGCCTGATCCCTGTCTTCATTGATGTTACTGGACAATTGCTGGCTGTCGTTAGTGGCACAGGTGGGGGGCCACTGGGAATAGGATTGTCGCTGCCTTGGTCCTAATGGAAAAGCAAACCAGTTAAATGCTTTTTTGGTGTGTTGCTTTTTAATTAGAGCAACAGGAATGTGTATAATTAAATATTAGACGAATGTGTTGATTCAACACTGGAGAAGCTGTCAGCTTAAGAACCACAGAGAGTAGAGAGGGCTGATAGGGCGTTTTAACGCCCGAACTCACTGGGGACTATGCTGCACTCCTCTGCGTGCCTAGGGCCCAGGAAATTGACTTCACTCTGTGTGTCTTTGGGCTGGTCTCTTAGCGCAGGTCTATGCTTAAAACATCTGCCAGTCTAGTAACAGTGATCATAACTCCATGAATGGGAGGATATAAGGGGTTGCCTGTGACGGCAGGGGGCTGGGGATCCTTTCCATAGGTTCCTAATGTCAGTTACAGGTGTGATATTTACATATATTTATTTCTTATGACATTACTATGCTGGTGAAAGCCCTACTGTAAACGCAGTTATACTGGCACGAAGGTGCTTTTACCAATGTAGCTTATTACACCAGTATGAGATTCACTGGCAAAAGTGCTCTTTTGCTGGTGTGCGCCATAACTCCGCTTGCAGGGTTTGCTGGGATAGCTACATCTTTCTGGTGTAGAGAAGGCCTTCGTCTCTGCCCCTCAGCTCCCCATCTCTGAAAAAGGGATAAGAATCCTTCCTTTGTCCACTGTGTCTGTTTAGGTTGTAAAATCTTTGGGGCAGGGACTGTCTCTTGCTGTATGTGTGTAGCACAGCTGGGCCCTGTCTCGGTCGGATTCTGCTGTATTGTTAATAGATTTATAATCCATTTCACTTCAAAGCTTTCGGGGCTGCAAAGTTTTGGTTGGAAAACTTCAGGGGCAGCATGGTCTGGTGATTGGGGCCTGGGACTGAGACCAAGGCTCTAGTTTCTGTTCCTGGTTCTACTATGGATTGGCTGAGGCAAACTGCTTAGCTTCTCCGTGCCTCAGTTTCCCCATCTGAAAAACAAGAATATTGATAGGGCCCAAAGTACTTGGAGATGCACAAGCAAGAGCAAAGTGCTGTTTAAAAAAAACAGCTTTTTTGCATTGGAATTAAAAACTGGAAACACTAGAATTGTTTGATTTTGGGGTGGTTTGTTTGTTTTGGGAGGGGTCTTAAATTTGTCTTAAGTCTTTTTTTTTTAAACACACTTAGAATCTCAGATCAAGAGGGCCACTTCAGTGAGACCTAAAATTACAGCTGCCCAAGAACCAGGAAATCCTCTGCCTGGGGCCCCCAGCACCTGCAGTACAGGTCCATGTAGACTTGTGCTTAAGGAGTTAGCCTTGAATATATCTGTGCAATGAAGCCAAGGTAACGGTCCTCATGTTGCCCATAATTTACCTCCCCTGACTCTTGTCTGATGATGATGTTGCATTAACGTAGCATGTTGCACTTCATTTCCATGGGTCTTCTCCTGAAAAGTAAAATTAATGTGAGAGGAAGGTATTTCAATAGGGCAGAATTGTCTGAACCTTAAACTGTGCAATAAATTAATTTTTCTAATAAAAAAAAAAGCAGCCCCTCTGGGCTGTGAGAGCAGGAGAAACTCCAGCTGACAAGGTGCATGATTTACATTTTTTTGGATAAACCAAGTCGTTACAGACAGTGGTGGATTTAGAGATAGTGGGGCCCTATGCCCAGCTTCATTTCTGGGGCCCCTCCTCGGGACCCATCCAAGAAGAAGAACATTATCTCTTACCTCCCCACATTTTTCATTCTTTTTTCCTTCATCCTCCTCCTATATTATAAGTAATGGGAAGTAAATGAAAATAAAGTGAGGTACCTTGATTGGGGCAGGGTGTTGGAGTGCAGGAGAGGGTGTGGGGGTCAGGGATGGCTCCAGGCCCCAGCGCGCCAAGCATGTGCTTGGGGTGACAAGCCATGGGGGGCGCTCTGCCGGCGCTGGTCCCGCGGCTTCAAGCCTGTCTGCTGTGCTTGGGGCGGCAAAATCCCTAGAGCTGCCCCTAGTGGGGATTAGGTTCTTGGAGGGAGTTTGGGTGCTGGAAGCAGGCTCTGGACTGGGACAGGGGCTTGGAGTGTGGGAGGGGGTGCAGGGTTTGGGCTCTGGGTGGGAGTTTGGGTGCAGGAGGGGGTGCGGGATTGGAGTCTGGGAGGAGGGAGTTTGGGGGCGGGCTCTGGGCTGGGATGAGGGTTGGGGTGTGGAAGGAGGTCATGGGTGAGGTGCTTACCCCGGGCGACTCAGCTCCCAGAGAGACCAGCACACCCCGCCCCCGCCCCCAGCAGTGGCTCCTAGGTGGGGGGGGGGGGTTGGGGAATCTCTGTGCGCTGCCCGGGATGAGGGAAGCACGCGGAGCTGCCTCGCCCCCCCATCAGAGGCATGCAGAGACGTGCCAGCAGCTGGCCGCTTCTGGGAGCAGTGTGGGGCCACCAGCCGTGGCATGCAGGTAGCCTGCCTGCCTGAGGCCTACTGTGCTGCTGGTCGGGATTAGGGGGCAGATTGTCAGATGAGATTTGTCCTGCATTTTGGGGGCCCCCTGTTGTTGGGGGCCCCATGCCACCTCACAGTTTGTTTCATGATAAATCTGTTCCTGATTACAGAATAGGCAGCGTATCAAGAAAATGTCATCATTTGACCTGTGCATTCTGACAATCATTCAGACAGATCAGACAGATGGTCCGCAAATGCAGTTTATAATGTGGAAAGGGCCACAATTAACCAGGGCAGAGGAGTGGTCATGTAACCCACTGAGGAGCATGTCACAGGACTCCCTGTGTTCACCCTCAGCAGATGTGTTACAGCCCAATTTAGAGAGCACTGGCTCATCAGCTCAAGCTCTTAGGGAGGTCCCTAGTTCAGTCCCCTGTGTCAGCTGAGATGTTCATTGTCATGTGGATTCAAGGGAGAGACATCCCATGGCGACTGGCATCTCGGGGCATGGCTATGTAGAATCATAGACGATCAGGGTTGGAATAGACTTCAGGAGGTCATCTAGTCCAATCCCCTGCTCAAAGCAGGACCAACACCCACTAAATCATCCCAGCAGGACGGTGTCAAGCCTGACCTTAAAAACCTCTAAGGATGGAGATTCCACCACCTCCCTAGGGAACCCATTCCACTGCTTCACCACACTCCTAGTGAAAAGGTTTTTCCTAATATCCAACCTAAACCTCCTCCACTGCAACTTGAGACCATTACTCCTTGTTCTGTCATCTGCCACCACTGAGAACAGCCGAGCTCCATCCTCTTTGGAACCCCACCTCCATGTAGCTGAAGGCTGCTATCAAATCCCCCCTCACTCTTCTCTTCTGCAGACTAAATAAGCCCAGTTCCCTCAGACTCTCCTCATAAGTCATGTCCCCCAGCCTCCTAATCATTTTCATTATCCTCCACTGGACTTTCTCCAATTTGTCCACATCCTTTTTGTAGTGGGGGGCCCAAAACTGGACGCAATGCTCCAGATGTGGCCTCACCAGTGCCGAATAGAGGGGAATGATCACTTCCCTCGATCTACTGATAATGCTCCTACTAATGCAGCCCAATATACCATTAGCCTTCTTGGCAGCAAGGGCACACTGCTGACTCATATCCAGCTTCTCATCCACTGTAATCCCCAGGTCCTTTTCTGCAGATCTGCTGTTTAGCTAGTCAGTCCCCAGCCTGTAGCAATGCATGGGATTCTTCCTTCCGAAGTGTAGGACTCTGCATTTGTCCTTGTTGAACCTCATCAGATTTCTTTTAGCCCAATCCTCCAATTTGTCTAGGTCACTCTGGACCCTATCCCTACCCTCCATCATATCTACCACTCCTTCCAGCTTAGTGTCATCTGCGAACTTGCTGAAGATTCAATCTATCCCATCATCCAGATAATTAATGAAGATGTTGAACAAAACTGGCCCCACGTCCGACCCATGGGGCACTCCAATTGCTGCTGGCTGCCAACTAGACATCAATCGAGTCATTGATCACTACCTGTTGAGCCCAACAATCTAGCCTGCTTTCTATCCACCTTATAGTCCATTATCTAATCCATACTTTTTTAACTTGCTGGCAAGAATACTGTGGGAGACCATATCAAAAACTTTGCTAAAGTTTATAGATATATCATGTCCACCACTTTCGCCATATTCAAAAAGCCAGTTATCTCATCATAGAAGGCAATCAGGTTGATCAGGCATGTCTTGCCCTTGGTGAATCCATCTTACCTGTTCCTGATCACTTTCCTCTCCTCCAAGTGCTTCAGAATGGATTACTTGAAGACCTTCTCCATGATTTTTTCAGGGACTGAGGTGAGGCTGACTAGTCTATAGTTCCCCAGATTCTCCTTCTTCCCTTTTTTAGAGATGGGCACTACAGTAGCCTTTTCCCATTTGTCCAGGACCTCTCCTGATCACCACAAGTTTTCAAAGATAATGGCCAATGGCTCTGCAATCACATCCGCCAACTCCTTCACCACCCTCGGATGCATTGCATCCAGCCCCAGGAACTTGTGCATGTCCAGCTTTTCTAAATAGTCCTTAACCTCTTCTTCCATCACTGAGGGCTGCTCACCTCCTTCCCATGCTGTGCTGCCCCGTGCAGCAGTTTGGGAGCTGACCTTGTCTGTGAAGACCAAGGCAAAAAAAACATTGAGTACTTCAGCTTTTTCCACATCCTCTGTCACTAGGTTGCCTCCCCCATTCATTAAGGGTCCCACACTTTCCCTGGCCACCTTCTTGTTGCTAACATACCTGTAGAAACCCTTCTTGTTACCCTTCACATCTCTTACTAGCTGCAACTCCAGTTGTGCCTTGGTCTACCTGATTACACCCCTGCATGCTCGAGCAATATTTTTATACTTCTCCCTAGTCATCTGTCCAAATTTCCACTTCTTGTAAGTTTCCTTTTTTTAATTTAAGCTCACTGAAGATTTCACTGTTAAGCCAAGCTGGTCACCTGCCATATTAGTTATTTTTTCTGCATATTGGGATGGTTTGTTCCTGTGCCCTCAATAAGGATTCTTTAAAATACAGCCAGTTCTCCTGGATTTCTTCCCTCCTCATATTAGCCTCCCAGGGGATCCTGCCCATCAGTTCCCTGCCCAGCCAGCTCCTGCTTAATGTGTCTGTGGCTGATCTGGCTGTGGAGTGTCTGGTACAAGCAGGTGCCTCTCATGTCTCTTGGCACTCTGTCTTTCCCCCCGCCCCCCAGGTGGTTGGGAAACTATTTTTTGGTGGTGTGAAAAAAATCTCAACAAAAGCAATTTTTTATCATTGTTGTTGAAAGCTTTTCCTTAGTGTTTCAAGTTTTCATCAAACCCTCATCTTGTTTTTTTGGCAGACTGGATTGATTTTTAATTGCTGATTTTAATTGGCAGGCAGGAAACTGTTTTAATCATCTTAATTCAGAGGGCTCTTGATAAATTGGAGGACTGAGCTACAGACCACAAAGTGAAAATCAGCAAAAAAGCAAATGCAATTTTAGGTTGCATTAACAGAGGCCTCGCATGCAAGTCACAGGAGGTGACAGTACCTCCCTACTTGGTGCTGGGTAGGCCTCAGCTGCAGTACTGTGTCCAGTTCTGGTCACCAACGTATAGAAAGGATGGAGAGAAACTGGAAAGGATCCAGAGGTCAGTGACAAAGGTGATCAAAGGGATGGAATGGAATGCAAGCCATATGTGCAAAGGCTGAAGGAACTGGGTATGTTTAGTTTGGAAAAGAGGGGACATGATAGCAATCTTCAAACTTGAAAGGTTGTCATACAAAAGATGGAGAAAAGTAAAGTGGTTCTCTCTGTGATGGGTTCAAACTACAGCACAGCAGATTGAGATTAAATCTCAGGACAAACGTCCTCACCGTCGGGACAGTGGAACAGATGCCTAGGGGGGGTTGTGGAAGCTCCTTCACTGGAGGTTTTCAAAAGAATGCTGGAGCCACTTGTCTTAGATTTTAAGGTCAATAAGGACCATTATGATCATCTAGTCTGACCTCCTGCACAACGCAGGCCACAGAATCTCACCCACCCACTCCTGTAACAAACCCCTAACACATGTCTGAGTTATGGAAGTCCTCAAATCGGGGTTTAAAGATCTCAACGTGCAGAGATTCCTTCAGCAAGTACCCGTGCCCCACACTGCAGAGGAAGGCGAAAAACCTCCAGGGTCTCTGCCAATCTGCCCTGGAGGAAAATTCCTTCGTGACCCCAAATATGGCCATCAGCTAAACCCTGAGCATGTGGGCAAGACTCACCAGCCAGCACCCAGGAAAGAATTCTCTGTAGTAACTCAGATCCCACTCCATCTAGCATCCCATCACAAACCATTGGGCATATTAACCTGCTAATAATCAAAGATCAATCAATTGCTAGAATTAGTCTATCCCATCATACCATCCCCTCCATAAACTTATCAAGCTTAGTCTTGAAGCCAGATATGTCTTTTGCCCCCACTGCTCCCCTTGGAAGCCTGTTTCAGAACTTCACTCCTCTAATGGTTAGAAACGTTGTCTAATTTCAAGTTTAAACTTCCTAGTGTCCAGTTTATATCCATTTGTTCTTGTATCCACATTGGTACTAAGGTTAAATAATTCCTCTCCCTCCTTGATATTTATCCCTCTGCTATATTTATAAAGAGCAATCATATCTCCCCTCAGCCTTCTTTTGGTTAGGCTAAACAAGCCAAGCTCTTTGAGTCTTCTTTCATATGACAGGTTTTCCATTCCTTGGATCATCCTAGTAGCCCTTTTCTGTACTTATTCCAGTTTGAATTCATCATTCTTAAGAAGACCAGAACTGCACACAGTATTCCAGATGAGGTCTCATCAGTGCCTTGTAAAATGGTACTAACACCACCTTATCTCTACTGGAAATACCTTGCCTGATGCATCCCAAGACTGCAATAGCTTTTTTAACGGCCATATCACATTGGCAGCTCATAGTCATCTTGTGATCAACCAATACTCTGAGGTTGTCCTCCTCCTCTGTTACTTCCAACTGAAGTGTCCCCAATTTATAACCAAAATTCTTGTTGTTAATCCCTAAATGCATGACCTTGCACTTTTCACTATTAAATTTCATCCTATTACTATTACTCCAGTTTACAAGATCATCCAGATCTTCCTGTATGATATCCCGGTCCTTCTCTGTGTTAGCAATACTCCCCAGCTGTGTGTCATCTGCAAATGTTATTAGCACATTCCTACTTTTTGTGCCAAGGTCAGTAATAAAAAGATTCGCCCCAAAACCGATCCCTGAGGAACTCCACTAGTAACCTCCCTCCAGCCTGACAGTTCACCCTTCAGTATGACCCATTGTCGTCTCCCCTTTAACCAGTTCCTTATCAACCTTTCAATTTTCATATTGATCCCTGTCTTTTCCAATTTAGCTGCTAATTCCCCATGTGGAACCATATCAAATGCCTTACTGAAATCGAGGTAAATTAGATCCATTGAGTTTCCTTTGTCTAAAAAATCTGTTACCTTCTCAAAGAAGGAGATCAGGTTGATTTGATACAATCTATCTTTTGTAAAACCATGTTGTATTTTGTCCCAATTACCATTGACCTCAATGTCCTTAACTACTTTCTCCTTCAAAATTTTTTCCAAGTCCTTGCATACTGCACATGTCAAACTGACAGGCCTGTAGTTGCCTGGATCACTTTTTTTCCCTTTCTTAAAGATAGGAACTATGTTAGCAATTCTCCAGTTGTACGGTACAACCCCTGAGTTTACTGATCCATTAAAAATTCTTTCTAATGGGCTTGCAATTTCATGTGCCTGTTCCTTTAATATTCTTGGATGAAGATTATCTGGGCCTCCTGATTTAGTGCCATTAAGCTGTTCGAGATTGGCTTCTCCCTCGGCTGTGGTAATATCTACCTCCATATCTTCATTCCCATTTGTCATCCTACCATTATCCCTAAGTGCCTCATTAGCCTCATTAAACTGAGGCAAACTATTTGTTTAGATATTGGGCCATGCCTAGGTTATCCTTAACCTCCACTCCATCCTCAGTGTTTAGCGGTCCCACTTCTTTCTTTGTTTTCTTCTTATTTATATAGCTATAGAACCTTTTACTATTGGTTTTAATTCCCTTTGCAAGGTCCAACTCTACATGGCTTTTGGCCTTTCTTACTTTATCCCTACATGCTCTGACCTCAATAAGGTAGCTTTCCTTGCTGATCACTCCCATCTTCCATTCCTTGTAGGCTTTCTGCTTTTTCTTAATCACCTCTCTGAGATGCTTGCTCATCCAGCTTGGTCTGCAACTCCTGCCTATGGTTTTTTCCCCCTTTCTTGGGATGCAGGCTTCTGATAGTTTCTGCAACTTTGACTTGAAGTAATTCCTGGCCTCCTCCGCATTTAGATCCACAAGTTCTTCAGTCCAATCCACATCCGTAACTAATTTCCTTAATTCTTTAAAGTTAGCCCTTTTGAAATAAAAAACCCTAGTCCCAGATCTATTTTTGTTTATACTTCCATCTAGTTTGAACTGAATTAGCTCATGATCACTTGAACTAAGGTTGTCCCTGACAACCATTTCTTCTGTGAGGCCCTCACTACTCACCAAAACCAAATCTAAAATGGCATCCCCTCTTGTTGGTCCTTCAACTACTTGGTGAAGGAATCCATCAGCTATTGCATCCAGGAAGATCTTAGCCCTCTGATTATTACTAGCACTTGTCCTCCAGTCTATATCTGGGGAGTTAGTCTCCCATGATCACACAATTCCCATTAGCGTTTACTTCATTAAAAACATTAGATGATTTAGATGGTTTAGACACAAGAAATCCTGCATCTTGGCAGGGGTTAGACTAGATGACCCTTGTGGTCCCTTCTAACCCTGTGGTTCTATAAAAAGCAGCAGAGAGTCCTGTGGCATCTTATAGACTAACAGACATATTGGAGCATGAGCTTTCGTGGGTGAATGCCCACTGCGTCAGACGCATGGTTCTTTGTTTTTCATTTGTACTTTTCATTTATTTTCCTAAAGAGAGGTTGATTTTTTTCATTGGTTGGTAGCCATTAAAACATGTTGATTTGCCAAAAAATGGAACCTTTACACTAAACTTGGTGTTTCCTTTTGCTAACTAGGAGACTACACTATATGTATTGCTTATTTAAGCAGTTATTCAGCTTGACTTACATTTATTCAGATTCTTGATTTTTAATATTTTATTGTGTTTGGAAATGGTTAATGATGCCATTCTTATTTACTAGATGATTAATTTGCTTGTGATTGGTTCAGAGTCTATTTGGATTGTCATTCAAATTGAATTTAAAATGCACAAAAACAGCATTTAATTTTTTAAAATTAAATTACCTTAAATGAGCTGGTACCATAAGCAAAAAAAATTAATCAAAGCATGACTTGCATTTAAAATAAATTGATTTGTTAAACATAGGAAGTATTATTGGTAGAAGTAGTATATTGAATTGATTGTTTTCAGTTATGTCTTTCAAGATTTTAGAACTAGTAGATCTCATCCTCTAACACCTTGTTTTGGTTCATAGATTGGAAGGGGAAAACAAACTTTTCTGCTTTTTTATCTCCGAACTGGTTTGTTAACTTTGAATGAACTAGTCATTGAACTGAACTGGATGAACAAACTGAAGTGAAGAAAATATTCTTTCTGTACCCCCAGAAGAGACTCCTGCTGTCAAAAGCTGCTTTAGCACTTCAGCAAATTGTGATTCCAGGTCTTAGCCAGTGACTTCCACCAGTTCAGTGGTTTAACTTTCTTAAAATTAGTATTTCTTTTTTGTGTTTAATTTAAATGATTTTGATAGATTATTATAAGTTTAGGCCCTAACATAGGTTTTGAATTTCAAACTTAATTTTAAATACTTTTTTTTTTAAATTAACCAGTATTTCATTTAAATTTAAAAAAAACCCCATTGGTTCTTTCTTTAAAAAAAAAATCGATTTCTGTTCCTGGTTTTTGAACACCAAAACCAATAACCCAAAATTTACAGTTTAAAATATAAAAATTTTGATTTTTGGTTGTGAAAACTCAAAAAACGTTGGTTTTTAGGCGTTTTTGGCGAAAATATGAAACTTTTTTTGACTGATCCAGAATTTTTTCATGTGAAAATTCCATGTCAAACAAAAAAAGTGGACTTTTTGATCGGCTCTGCCCTCCTCCCCTGCTTTAGGTGCCATGCCACTGACTTAAGGGGTTGGATCAGGGCCTGGGTGCTGTGACTTTCCAAGTAGTGGAACCATACTTTTCATGCCCTTCAAGTCTCCTGCACCCTGCTGTATCACCCCCATTCCCTCTCCCAGCCATGCAACCCGCCCACGCCAGCCAGGGAACATCAGCGGAGGATTATCCTGATACCTGAGGAACCCACCCCAGCAGCAGATCAGCCTGGGGCCTTTCCCTGCAACCCTAGTAGACTTGTTGCCTGGCCAGCAGCGATGAGAGCTGCCTTTTCTTTGCGGCCCATCTGCAACGACCTGGGACACGAAAGAGAAGCACGTTCCCCACACTTGTTCTTTCTTTGGCTTCCAACCCAAGCCCCGAGCGACGCTTTGCCCTGGTACAGCGCCGTTTGTCGGACACCCTCAAAGCATTGTGCCCGCATTCATGAAACCGTGCATCTCCAGTTTCAAGGTGGGGAAAGTGAGGTGCAGAGTGGCAAAGTCCACACTGAGTTGGTAGAAGAATCGGGATGAAAACTCAGCTTCCGGCTACCTGATCCCTCACTCTAACCATTTATTTTGGGTGGTGTCATGGTTAAGGCACTGGACTGGGTGTCTGTAGTTCTCACTTCTATTTCCTGCTCTGCCTTGTGTAACTGGGTACCTCAGTTTCCCCTCTGTGTGATGGCAGCAATAATCCTTTCCTTCTCCATCTTCCCTATTTAGATTTATAAACTCTCCAGGGCTGGGACAATCTCTCACTAGGTGTTTGTACAGCACCTGGCACAATGAGTCCCTGATCTCAGTTGACTAAGGTAACACAAAGAACTACAATGACCAGCCTGCCCCTCAAACTAGACTTTGTTCCCGTGGATTCAGTTCCTTTCTCTTTGGCACCTTGTTGTTTTAATTCTGTGGTCGGTGTTGTTGCTGCAAAGTGTTCAGTGGCAAAGGTGACCATGCAACCTGCATTTCTTTCCCCCCTTCCAGGTAGGGTTTCTGAAGATACTGCACAAATACGAAATCACATTTCTTCTGCCTCCCATTCAAAGGCTGGGGAAGGACGTCTGTGCCATTCTGCTTCCAAACCTTAACCTTAAAGTCATCAGCATCACACCAGTGGCTGAAGGTAAGACCTGCCCCTCCGGCACCAGCCTATGGAGGTTCAGAAGGGCAAATGTGTTTACTTGAAGGTAGTTTTATTTGTATAGCCCCTGTGATCCCCAGGTGCTCTGAACGTCTTTCTTTCCTTAATGCCCCCCACATAATGGCTTCATGGAATGACGGGGTATCAGCATGTGACATGCCAGATGGAAGAAGGCATTAGGGGAGTGCACGCACACAGCCAGCTGGGGATCGATTTCATCCTCCCAGCTGGTCCTTTAGGTGGCCAGAGCCTGGCAGCAGTTACGGAAACCAGGGCTAACAGTAGAATTCTTTTGAAGGTGTCGACCAGCACGTGGACAAGGGTGATCTAGAGTACTTGGATTTACAGAAAGCCTTTCACTAGGTCCCTCACCAATGGCTCTTAAGCAAAGTAAGCAGGTATGGGAGAAGAGGGAAGGTCCTCTCCTGGATCAGTAACTGGTTGAAAGAAAACCAAAGTGTAGGAATAAATGGTCAGTTTTCAGACCGGAGAAAGCTAAATAGTGGTGTCCCCCAGGGATCTGTACAGGGACTAGTCCTATTCAACATATCATAAATGATCTGGAAAAGGGGGCAAACGGTGAGGTGGAAAAATTTACAGACGATACAAAATTACTCAAGACAATTAAGTCCAAAGCTGACTGCAAAGAGTTATGCAGGGATCTGGCAAAACTAGGTGACTGGGAAACAAAATGTCAGATGAAATTTGATGTTGGTAAGTGTAAAGTAATGCACACCGGGAAAAAAATAATCCCTACTATACTTACAAAATGATGGGGTCTAAATTAGCTGTTACCACTCAAGAAAGATCTTGGAGTCATTGTGTAGTCATAGTTCTCTGGAAACATCTGCTCAATGTGCAGCGACAGTCAAAAAGGCGAACGGTCAGTTCGCCATCATTAGGAAAGGGATAGGTAATAAAATAGAGAATATCATGATCCCTCTGTATAAATCCATGGTACTCCCACACCTTGAATACGGTGTAATTCTGGTCGCCCCATCCCCCCAAAAGATATATTAGAATTGGAAGAGGTACCTGTGACACTCTGCACCCCATTTTCATCAGAGTGGCTTGATTTGTGATATGATTATGACATAATTATGATGCATCTTATACAGAATGTGTAGTGAGGTGTCAATGGAAAAGGCATGGTTTGCTAATATGATTATCCTATTAGCATGAATGTCTGGTTTTTGTATCTAGAGTTATGAATATTGACTCTGTATCTTTATTTCAATGTGCTTGTCATGGGTAACACCCACAAAGCTTTACATCTGTTCCGCCACACACTGTGAATGGTCTATTCGAGTTGAATGCCCGTCAGTGAAGATAATGGGCCATGGGGAAAGCTTATCTTCACCCAGTGAACCGTCCTGGGGACACTGCAGCCAGCCTGTGGATACTGGCTGCCATGACTCATCGGGACACGCAAGGGCTTGTGACTAGATCATATGACACCGAACTCCTTTTTGGTACCTGTATTTTTCCATAAAATGGGCTGGGAGCTCAGCTTGGAACAAAGAGTTCCCGCCCTATGGAACAAGCTGTGAAAGGGGAAAGTGACATTGTCATAACTTTCCTACTCAGATCTGAACCTTAGAGTTCAGAACATGAGAAGCTAGCATGAAACCTCCAAACTTAATTACCAGCTTGGATCTGATATCGCTGTCACCAGCCAGAAAATTCCAGTGTCTGGCTCACTCTGGTCTCCCCAAAACCTTCCCTGGGGGACCCCAAGACTCAGATGCCCTGAGTCTCACCACAAAGGGAAATAACCCACTTCCCTTCCCCCTCTTTACCTCCACCCAGATTTCCCCGCCCTGGGTACTCTAGGATATTCCCTGCTTCAAGTCCTTGAAACACAAGTACCGAGAGATACTTTAAGGGCTTTAAACTAGGTTCGATGGGGACAGGTGAGCAAACCCCACAGGTAAGTGGGGAACAAGACCTGGGAGATGGGTCGGAAACAGGAGGGAGCACGGGCTATAATGGCAGAGAGAAAGGAGGGTCAGGGCAAAGCTGGGAGCCAAGATCAAACTAGTATCTTAGATGCCTATATGCAAATGCAAGAAGTATGGGTAATAAGCAAGAAGAACTGGAAGTGCTAATAAATAAATACAACTATGACATTATTGGCATTACTGAAACTTGGTGGGATAATACACACGACTGGAATGTTGGTGTGGATGGGTATAGTTTGCTCAGGAAGGATAGACAGGGGAAAAAGGGAGGAGGTGTTGCCTTATATATTAAAAATGTACACACTTGGACTGAGGTGGAGATGAATATAGGAGATGGAAGTGTTGAGAGTCTCTGGGTTAGGCTAAAAGGGGTAAAAAACACGGGTGATGTCGTGCTGGGAGTCTACTACAGGCCACCTAATCAGGTGGAAGAGGTGGATGAGGCTTTTTTCAAACAACTAACAAAATCATCCAAAGCCCAAGATTTGGTGGTGATGGGGGACTTCAACTATCCAGATATATGTTGGGAAAATAACACCGCGGGGCACAGACTATCCAATAAGTTCCTGGACTGCATTGCAGACAACTTTTTATTTCAGAAAGTTGAAAAAGCTACTAGGGGGGAAGCTGTTCTAGACTTGATTTTAACAAATAGGGAGGAACTCGTTGAGAATTTGAAAGTAGAAGGAAGCTTGGGTGAAAGTGATCATGAAATCATAGAGTTTGCAATTCTAAGGAACGGTAGAAGGGAATACAGCAAAATAGAGACCATGGATTTCAGGAAGGCGGATTTTGGTAAGCTCAGAGAGCTGATAGGTAAGGTCCCATGGGAATCAAGACTGAGGGGAAAAACAACTGAGGAGAGTTGGCAGTTTTTCAAAGGGATGCTATTAAGGGCCCAAAAGCAAGCTATTCTGATGGTTAGGAAAGATAGAAAATGTGGCAAAAGACCACCTTGGCTTAACCATGAGATCCTGCGTGACCTACAAAATAAAAAGGCGTCATATAAAAAATGGAAACTAGGTCAGACGAATATAGGCAAATAATACAGGAATGCAGAGGCAAGATTAGAAAGGCAAAGGCACAAAATGAGGTCAAACTTAGCTATGGGAATAAAGGGAAACAAGAAGACTTTTTATCAATACATTAGAAGCAAGAGGAAGACTAAGGACAGGGTAGGCCCACTGCTCAATGAGGAGGGGGAAACAGTAACGAGAGACTTGGAAATGGCAGAGATGCTTAATGACTTCTTTGTTTCGGTCTTCACTGAGAAGTCTGAAGGAATGTCCAATATAGTGAGTGCTTACGGGAAGAGGGTAGGTTTAGAAGATAAAATAAAAAAAGAGCAAGTAAAAAATCACTTAGAAAAGTTAGATGCCTGCAAGTCACCAGGGCCTGATGAAATGCATCCTAGAATACTCAAGGAGTTTATAGAGGAGGTATCTGAGCCTCTAGCTATTGTCTTTGGGAAATCATGGGAGACAGGGGAGATTCCAGAAGACTGGAAAAGGGCAAATATAGTGCCCATCTATAAAAAGGGAAATAAAAACAACCCAGGAAACTACAGACCAGTTAGTTTAACTTCTGTGCCAGGGAAGATAATGGAGCAAGTAATTAAAGAAATCAACTGCAAACACTTGGAAGGTGGTAAGGTGATAGGGAATAGCCAGCATGGATTTGTAAAGAACAAATCGTGTCAAACTAATCTGATAACATTCTTTGATAGGATAACGAGCCTTGTGGATAAGGGAGAAGCGGAGGATGTGATATACCTAGATTTTAGTAAGGCATTTGATACGGTCTTGCATGATATTCTTATAGATAAACTAGGAAAGTACAATTTAGATGGTGCTACTATAAGGTGGGTGCATAACTGGCTGGATAACCGTACTCAGAGAGTAGTTATTAATGGCTCCCAATCCTGCTGGAAAGGTATAACAAGTGGGGTTCCGCAGGGGTCTGTTTTGGGACCGGCTCTGTTCAATATCTTCATCAACGATTTAGATGTTGGCATAGAAAGTACGCTTATTAAGTTTGCGGACGATACCAAACTGGGAGGGATTGCAACTGCTTTGGAGGACAGGGTCAAAATTCAAAACGATCTGGACAAATTGGAGAAATGGTCTGAGGTAAACAGGATGAAGTTCAATAAAGACAAATGCAAAGTGCTCCACCTAGGAAGGAACAATCAGTTTCACACATACAGAATGAGAAGAGACTGTCTAGGAAGGAGTATGGCAGAAAGAGATCCAGGGGTCATAGTGGACCACAAGCTTAATATGAGTCAACAGTGTGATACTGTTGCAAAAAAAGCAAACGTGATTCTGGGATGCATTAACAGGTGTGTTGTAAACAAGACACGAGAAGTCATTCTTCCGCTTTACTCTGCGCTGGTTAGGCCTCAACTGGAGTATTGTATCCAGTTCTGGGCACCGCACTTCCAGAAAGATGTGGAGAAATTGGAAAGGGTCCAGAGAAGAGCAACAAGAATGATTAAAGGTCTTGAGAACATGACCTATGAAGGAAGGCTGAAGGAATTGGGTTTGTTTAGTTTGGAAAAGAGAAGACTGAGAGGGGACATGATAGCAGTTTTCAGGTATCTAAAAGGGTGTCATCAGGAGGAGGGAGAAAACTTGTTCACCTTAGCCTCCAATGATAGAACAAGAAGCAATGGGCTTAAACTGCAGCAAGGGAGATTTAAGTTGGACATTAGGAAAAAGCTCCTAACTGTCAGGGTAGTTAAACACTGGAATAGATTGCCTAGGGAAGTTGTGGAATCTCCATCGCTGGAGATATTTAAGAGTAGGTTAGATAAATGTCTATTAGGGATGGTCTAGACAGTATTTGGTCCTGCCGTGAGGGCAGGGGACTGGACTCTATGATCTCTCGAGGTCCCTTCCAGTCCTTGAGTCTATGAGATCAAATCTCTCTCTCCCCTCACCCAGAGGGTATGCAGAGTCAGGCTTAGTAAATCTAACACAAAGAGATTTTCCCCCTCCCTTCGTTTCTTAGCCTTAACCAGTGAAAAACTCAAACAGGTCTTAAAAAGAAAGCTTTATATAAAAAGAAAGAAAAAGACATAAAAATGGTCTCTGTATCAAGGTGACAATATACAGGGTCAGTTGCTTAAAAGAAAAAAATGAATAAACAGCCTTATCCAAAAAGAATACAATTTAAAACATTCCAGCAACTACACACATGTAAATACAAAAAAACAATATAAACCTATTGTCTTACTATCCTTGTACTTACAACTTGGAAACAGAAGATTAGAAAGCCTGGAGAGAGAGAGATCACTCTCCGAGCCAAGAGGGCCACCGACTAAGACAAAGAACACCCACTCAAAAACTTCCCTCCCTGGACATTTGAAAAATCTTGTTTTCTGATTGGTCCTCTGGTCAGGTGTTTGGTTCTCTTTGTTTACCCTTTACAGGTAAAAGAACATTAACCCGTAGCTATCTGTTTATGACAGACATCACCAAAGGGCCTCGCTCCGCATACACAGACTGAACTGGGGGAAGTGCTGGCCCAGGCAGGGAGCCTGCCTGTGTATGGAAGCTTGGTGGCCTGTTCATACTATCTAACAGGGTGAGACACTGCTTGATTCAAATCCTATATAGTATATTAGGCTTCTATTGAGTTTTAGTTTATTTGCTAGGTAATCTACTTCGATACATTTGCTGTCCCTTACAATCACTTAAAATCTACCTTTCTGTTGTTAATCTGTTTTATATTTTATCTAAGACAGTGTGGGTTGAGTGATTTGCTTGGAACAAGAGTCCGTGCACTCTGGAAGTGGCGGACAGAGTAATAACTCACATACTGGTCAGGCTTTTGACCAGCGCAGGACGGTACAGCTCTGGGGTCCTAGGCTGTGGAGGGAACCCGTCACGCTACCGAGAAGGACAGCAAAAATCATTAGGGGTTTGGAACAGCTTCCATATGAGGAGAGATTCAAAAGATTAGTATCAGAGGGTAGCCGTGTTAGTCTGGATCTGTAAAAGCAGCAAAGAATCCTGTGGCACCTTATAGACTAACAGATGTTTTGGAGCATGAGCTTTCATGGGTGAATACCCACTTCCTCAGATGCATGTCATGCATCTGAGGAAGTGGGTATTCACCCATGAAAGCTCATGCTCCAAAACATCTGTTAGTCTATAAGGTGCCACAGGATTCAAAAGATTGGGACTGTTCAGCTTAGAAAAGAGACTAAGGGGGGATATGATAGAGGTCTATGAAATCGTGACTGGTGTGGAGACAGTGAAAAAAGGAAGTGTTATTTATCCCGTTACATAACACAAGAACTGGACATCACCCACTGAAACTATTAGGCAGCATGTTTAAAATGAACATAAGGAAATATTTCTTCCCACAATGCACAGTCAACCTGTGGAACTCATTGCCAGGGGATGTTGTGAAGGCCAAAAGTATAACTGGGTTCAAAAAAGAATTAGATAAGTTCATGGAGGATAGTCCATCAATGGCTATTAGCCAAAATGGGCAGGGATGCAACCTCATGCAATGGGTGTCCCTAAACCTACTGCCAGAATTTGGGATTGGACAACAGGGAATGGATCACTTGATAGTTGCCCTGTTCTGTTCATTCCCTCTGGGACACCTGGCTTTGGCTACTGTCAGAACACAGGATACTGGCTAGATGGCATATTAGTCTGGCCCAGTATTGCCATTCTTATGACTAACCCAAAAGGATCCCCAGAATGTGCCCTTAAAATAGAGATGTTCCTGCCTTCCAGGGGCACATGGCTTCCCTGCTATCAGCATGGTACCTGGACGCAGTGTGGTAGAAGCCATTTAGCACTTGATTAGGTTGGCGCCCACTGCAGCTCTCTGATGTGAATGTAACGTGATTGTAAAGTGACACCCCCTAGTGGCGGGTTCAAAGAGCAGATGAAAGTCTACTCGTGCTGGCAACCGGAGCCACTGCTTGGTGCAAGTGGCAGATGTCTGTGTTGTGCTGCTGAAGGCGTGATGTTCAAACCCTGCTGCGGGACAGCATTATGGGCTGTGTGGGGCATCCCAATGATAATTGCAGAGGCCGTCACATGGGATACCTGGGTTTCCTAGACCTGTATTTATTGAAGCAGTGCCTGTAGGTGCCAGTTGTCACTGGGATCCCTGCTGGGCCATGTGCCATAGACGCATGTCCCGAGACTTCCCTGCCTCAACAAGCTCACTAACCACCAGACTGCTCTGCCTCCCCAGTACCCCCGCCCCACTCCTTCACTGGCTGATCCGGCTTCTGCATCTCATCTGGCCAGTGAAGTGGCAGTCTCAGGCTCCCAGTGGAATCCCAGCCTTACCCTGGAGGCTGAAGGGACAGTAACACAGAGGAACAGGGACAGCGTGGCAGGAAAGAGCCTCTTCCGTTCAAAACTTCGCTCTTGATGTGACTCTGCATTGAAGCGCAAGTGGTGCTTATTACCAGTGGCCAGTGAAGGCTTAATAAACCCTGGGGATTTTAACACCCTGCTTTAGTGCCTGAGATTTACATCTCATTGTCCACCAGCTCCTCTGCCCCATTCCAGCCTGCAGCCCTCCTTAAAGGGCCAGCGATGATTCTTCTTGCATGCGGACGATTGTAGGGCCAGTTGGGCAGTGTCTGTGCTCCCCTTCTAGCCCCAGCAGAGGGGGTGTGGCTGAGGGAAGCAGGCATGGCCATGATGTCCCTCTGCTCTGGCTATTTCCCAGCTATCTGACTGGTCTTTTGGGGCTGTGGACTAAATGGAATCTAAATTTGTCTAAATGGAATCCCAAGGGGAAAATTTTCAATTACAGGAGTAGCGCTTCCTTCAAAATGCTTTGAAAAATAAATTCATCTCTGTTCACCTGACAACCTGTCTCCTCCTGGCCTGGGTCATCAATGGCGTTTGAATCTGTGACCTGAACAGCCGCACAGATGTTTGTCACTTGAACTAAAGGAGTAACTCTATCAGCTGACAGCAATAGTAGGTAGTTATCCTCTATTGGACTAGCCACTAGAAGGGGACGTGACACACGTTGTTAGTGTGTTATGCTTGTTTGGAGTTTATAGTATTTGAGGAACACAGTTGAATAAGAAAATAAGGCACAGGGTCATCTGTGTTCTTACCAAGAAAGGAATAAATTCTGTTTTGAAGTTTTTGGGGCCAGTTTTGATCTTGGGGCCCTTGTGTAACTTTGGAGCAACTTCCAATGTGGGCAGATTTACACCGAGATCAGAATCTGACCCTCTTCACCCTGTTGTCCCTTTTGTTGTTTTGCACTAAAAATTCTTTTAACATGGGGAGAGAGGACGTTTGAACCTCACTGTAGCCCAATAACTAGATTTCACCTGGCGTTCTGTATCATTAGCAGTTGAAGCCCATTGTGCTGAACCTATGTGGGTTTCTGCCATTGTGGGTTGATGCACGTTTCCTCATTGAAGCGAAGCCTGATTCTAGCATTAATTTGTTCCCAACTGCAGCGAAAATTCTGGAGGGTTGGGTCATGTGGTGGAAACCGGCACAAGACAAACACAATCTTTTGTAGATGTTCTTCGTAAGTATCAAGTTCTTGCACACAATGATGGTATGTTGCTCTGTGCACTCAGTCACGGTAGGCAGTAGGCACTCCTCCCTGTGTGCTGACTTTTCACATGCTGCCCACACATCAGCGTGGGAATAATAGCGAGTGTCCTTGAGTCTCTTTGGTCAGTCACTTGAGGTGCCGGCGGGGGGCTGTGTGTGTGATTCTGCCTGTAGAAAAGGCATTAATCCTCCAATACCATTGCTGAGTTTAACCACCTAATCTCATTCCACAAGTAGTGATCAGGAAACTCGTTCTTTTTGAAAGAATAGTATCCTGTTGTGTGCCTGTGAAACTTTACACACCGCTTTGCCTTTGCTACGAAAAATCAGGAGCAAGATGAAAACTATGGGGACTGTTATTCTTAGTGTGCATTCTTTTAGCCCCTAGAGGCTGCAGTCAGGGCCCCAGCTGCACAGCCATGGAGGGAACAGACAACCCTTGCACCAATTAGCTCAGTCGTGCATTATGACAACATGCCATGGGGGAGGGGGGGAATGATTCAAAGAGAGGGTGGAAGGCAAGACAGCAGTTACACAAACTGCGCAGTAAACAGATGCCCCAACTCATGGCCCGCATAGGGGTTCGTTCCTCAGCATGGCAGAGGTGAATCTTAAGGAGGGATTTTTGCAGGGAGCGAAGGTGGTGGTTTTATGGATTTCTTTTTTGGGAGGGAGGGAGTTTACCTCCTGCATAAGGGATATTCTGGGAGGAACTAGGCTGGTGTTTGAAGAAGCAGCTGATTTGTAGGAACCTGAAACCTGCCAGACCGGAACAGACCCAAGGTCCATCTAGCCCATTATCTCGGACAGCGACCAGCACCAGATGCTGCTGGGAAAGATGTAAGAACCCAGCAGCAGCAGCTGTGGGATAATCGGCCTCTTGGATTAGGTTTCGTCCGGATTTCTAATAGCCAGGTTGACTTAATCCTGAAGTGGAAGCATGGTGGGTGCCAAAGACTGGCAGCTCTGGCGGAGCGAAGTGGTGCCAGTCACCATACACTTTCCAATGCAGAGCGCTGCTTTCTGTCTCTAGAAAGCAAACCCAGTGTCATTTGGTGCCAGTCAAACAATCTGCTTTAGCTAACCATAGAATAGTTCTGCATGTGGCACAGAATATCCCTCCGTCTCCCTCCGAATGTTATTGGGACAGGCACTCAGTTTGGGGGTTAAAGAGGGGAAGGGCTATCTACTTGTATGTGTAGCCGCTGCTGCCTGAAACCTCTGCTTGTGTTTGCCTCCACCTCTGTGTTACTGCCGAGTTTGGGGCTCTCCAGGCAACATTTCTGTTCTCTGCCCTGATATGATAGAATCTGTGATAGTGGCTGGACTGTTTCCAAGCAGATCTTGTTTTCCTCCCACGGGTGTATAAATGTCCAGTAAGTACAAGATCTCCTTTCAAGGAGTGCATTTAGCTGCTGGGTTTTTCAGCCACAGACTCCTTGGCATCTGGAGATTGACTAAGGGACGGGACGTGAGTTTGGGCACAGATCTGGAGCAAAGGGTGGGGTGTAAACGGCACTGCTCAATGAGGCAGGGTGGCTCCCGGACACCCCTCTACATGGTTCCTTCCCTGTAGTTATTTGCCCCTGTCGTATACCAGCAGTAAATTAGTAACCCCGCATTCACTCCCCTGATTGGCTCAGCCGCTTGGCCAGTGAGTGAGAGCTCCTTTCCCCTCCTGGCACATCTGCTTTAGGCAGTGAGTAAAAACAAGTCTGTTGCATCTTACGTGCATTTAACATGCACGATTTCAGCTTTATGCGGTTGGCAAAAACAAAAAAAAAAGAAGAGAAAAATAACAATTTAAATACTGTTTCTGTAGTGCGGGCGATTCCACCCACCATTACACTCACTGTAATTTTGACTATACGCCGTTTTCGCTTTACGTGCTGACTGCAGAACATAACCCCCGCGTAAGATGAGACAGACCTGTAATTACACTTCCATGCCTGGACCCAAGAGTCAGGTCTCCCATAAAGAGTATGTGGGCAGGAGGGCGGGGGGCATTCTTTCTCCCTCTACCTCCCTTGCAGGGGTACAATGTCCAAGACACAATCTGACCCTGAGCTGTTTGCCGCTAACATCCTGCAGCAATCAGTTCCATAGCTTGTTAATGGAATCTTCACAGTTCTGGGAATAAGATTTGTTAGTGGCACTATCTCTGTTGTGGTGATGCTGAAAGCAACCCTGTCAGGACTGGGGCCCCACTGGGTAGGGTGCTGGGCCTGCACATGGCAAGACACAATCCCTACCCCCAGGGAATTTAGTTTCCAGTTTCTAGATTTTTTTTTTCTTTTGCCTCTGCAGCTGCAGAATGAAACGGGACATGGTCATTAACCCAGGATATTTAACATCTTTCATTTGGGGTGATTGCCCTGGATTTTAATTAGCTGCAGAAAGAACCCCGGTGTTCCCGCTGGATTCTAACAATGTAAAAGGCGGGTCACAGTTTGTGCTGTGGCTACTTTACACCTGTCTTCTCTGACCCAGCATTCAAGGTTCTTTAGAAATGACCAGTTCAGCAGCATACTGGAGTTGCAGTGATGGATTGGGAAGAGGGAGGTGCTGTTGTTGTGGACTTTGACCCTGTTTTGGGCCCTGCCGCATGTGCTGGGAGCTGATAAGACTGAACTGGAATGCCTGCAGCCCAGCACTTCCACTTCTAAAATTTTCTGGGGTTGATACAGATGGCATTAATTTCTAGTTCCCAAAGGGATTTTAAATTCCTGGTGAGTCACCCCTTCTCTGCCATTCTCAGCTCCAAATTCATCCCCAGGAAGGTAACAAGCACAGGCTAAACTGTCTCCCAGGGTTCCTCCCTCCTCAGTGCTCAGCCCACACCTTCAATCTTCTCTCCCCAGAGAGCCTCTCCCACCTGCTTCTGAGCCACTTAACCCTTTTCTAGCAGATTCCACAGCAGCTGACCGGGTGGGAGGAATCTTGCCAGCCCATTACATGGACCTGCCAAATGTTGTGGGGTCATCTTGTGTGGGTTCTGCATTTGGGGTGCACTCCTTGAATCATCGGGGTCGGTCATGGAGCTGTCCAGTCCTGCCCCTCCCTAGAGACGAAGTACAGGGCTCCATCCACACCATGCAGGAGCTTGCTCGTGTGTGTATGTCTGCCACACCGTAGCAATCTCTGGCAAGGGGGCCTGTTGTGCCAATGACCTTTTCACCCTCCCAAGGCAGATGGAGGTGTTGCCGGCACAAAGTGCCCGAGGCCAAGCAACAGCGGAGCGGGGCGGGGGGGGGGGGGGGGTTCGTTGCCCGGTGTGCTGCGCCAATAAACACACCAGGGTGGAGAAGCAAACCAAGTTTATTTGAGATCTCAAAGCAGTGCAGGGAGACTGACGCCTCAAATCAAGCACACCTAACACAAGCAGTTTCCTCCTTTTATATCCCAGTTGCTTTCTGAGAACTGGCTATTACAACCGAAAACTAACTGCTAACACTACATTTTTGCAGCTATTAGTACATTAGGTTACACTAGGTTACATAAAGTGTTGAACATGGAGGAACATTGGTTCATTGAGGCCTGAGCAGGAGGGCTTCATCGGCACTCATGATCTTCCACCCTCCTGAGTTACCTAGGGTTATGCCTAGTGACACCAACAGAGGGGTGACAGTGCAACACCACAGCCCCCTCCCCTGCCCTGTGCTACCCCTTTAACAACTGGGGGAGGAGGCTGAGCTCCCTTCCCCATGGAGCAGCTGTGCAGGAGAGACCTGGCCTGGGTCCACGGAGAGGGTGGGAGGTCACTTGCATCTGTTCTCGGCTCCCATCTGGCCATCCGTGTGATCTGTCCATGAAGGCACACCCGTGAGGTGGCCTGATTGGCCCTTGGACTGGGGACTGCGGCTGGACCCCACCTTTGACATAGGGCCGACGGGCTTGTGCTGCCCCCCCAAGACTCTCACCTCCTTCTTGGGCCCCAAATTTGCAAGCTCCCAGAATGCATGTGCAAAATGCGAGGCCTGGAGAAGCTGAGCGTGCAGACCCTGACTCACGTGCACGTGAGTAGTCTTGCACACTCGTGTGCTGCTGCTTGTGTCACTGATCACACCCCAGTCTCTGTCAATGTCACTGGTTTTACCCCTGTATCTTCTCTCTCTATTGTTAAATGCAACTTACATTGAGAGTGTTAACTCCCTTCTGTCGTGGTGTGTTTCCCTTTCTCTCCGGTCCCTCATCTCTTGTGTCAACTGGAGGCACACCCCACCCCCACGCCCCTTTTGTTCTCACTCCTGTGTTGCAGGGTACTTAGGTTTCCGTCTATCTTTTCTCCCCCTTGAGCATCTCAGCTGCCAGGTTAGCCGTGTAAATCCAGCTGAGCTGCATTCTGCCGCTCCCCTGTTCTGCATCCGTGCATCCTTTCCTGCCCCACCTTGTGTACCGAGTTGTCCTAGCCTCTCCTCACCTGCACTTGTTTCTGGTTTAATGACTGAGAGAGAGTGCTGGATTCTGCCCTGCTCTGGCGGCTTTGTGGGCAGGTTCTGTGACACACCAAAGCATTTCAACACTCAGAACTGGAAGAGACGTTTATAGGATCATCCCATTCATCATCCTGCCTGTACTGGAGCGTTTCCTACCACGTACTTCCAAACACTTGCATGTGATCCTACTAGTTCTTTGTACCGATAGCCCTTCTGTACCATGGATTTCAGAGCACTTGACCAAGCACGTGCTGCCCCATTTAGTTTAGGGGGGTGGAAACAGAGGTAGAGAGAAATGAAATGACTCCCCCAAAGTCACATGGCAAGTCAGGGGCCTTGAACCAGGAGTCCAGACTTACAACGCTGTGCTTAATCCATTCGATTGCAGGTCACGCACTAGGATGGGACTCTCTGCAGTACTCCTGGTTGATGGTTTCCACTCGGGTGGCTTAGAAGCAGAGGGCTTTGCTGCTCCTGCCAGTGCTGTCGTGCACCCGATGACAAACAGGCACTAATTGCCTCTAGAGCAGAAGCAGATCAGACAGCTGATGGCTTTCGGGCGAGGGCTCCCAGCCATGCTAGGACAGTCAGAGACACTCGCTGGTTTCTTTCAGGAGCCCCTAGCTAGGGTGTTAGCTGTTTGTCTGAGCCCAGAGGCAGTGCCTTCCTCTCAGAAGAACAAACCAACAGGGGCCTCTAGCAAGGAGCAGGAATGGGGAAACAAGACTGCTGAGGGGCTATTGCTAACCTGGGTGTGGCATTCCTCACCGCAGCATTTCTGTGCCAGAGGTTAGACGGGCCAGGTGGTGATCCGGGTACTTGTACATGAGTCAAGTAATAGGGTAGGGAGTCTCTTAGCTGCTAAATCTCCATTTCCAATCCAGTCAGCAGGGACTGGGGGTTATTCCCTGGCTCACTCGGTTTGTGTGAAATGAGTTGGTGGGGTCTCAGTCCCAGCTGGCCCCCAATTAGCCATCTGGGCCGCCAGCATTTCCAGTGATAGGAAACAGATCTACTTGCCCAAGATGCCAAGCGAATGCTCACAAATTCACTGCCAGCACCACCCAGTGTTGGGAGCAGGAGGCCCCCGTCGGGGGGGAGAGGCCGAGGGGTTTTTGGTACTGTGGCTGCGTGGGGAGGGTATTGTTCATTTACCTGCCCCAGTGGTGTAGCCAGAGCAGTTAGAGCAAAAATCAGAGCACAATCTAGTGACGAAGGTGAGAAAAACACTTTCTGCTCCGGCTCTGACCCACTTCGTCACCAGGACTGCTCTACCGGGCTTCGTTGTGTTTTCCCCTTGATGTATTTGGATGCTGAGTAGGACATCTGGGACCGGATCGGGGCAATGGGCCCTGCTGGAAACTGCCTTTTACTATGTCCTCAGCGATTTCAATATGAGAGCCACCGAAACAACCTGCAGTCAAAGCCCCTGATAGCAAATTGTCCAGAGGGAACCACTCAAGTGGGCACCATAGGCTCCTCTGGACTCTCTCATCAGCCATTTCTTTCACAGCTCTGCACTCACTTGAGGGGCTAATCTTCTGGGGCACTTGGCTGCTCAGACTGAGGTAACGGGCCATAACAGTTCCTAGCTAGCTGAGCATCCTATTGCGGTCTGCACGGTATCATGGGGGTCCACAGAGCAATGCACAGGGTCAGACGCGCAGAGCAAGCTGTCAAGCTGGCTGGCCGGCCGAGGAGGGAATTGGGCAGCATTCACCCGAACCAAGATACAAGCGCTTGCTGTGTGACCCCTTAACGAGGCGTCATGGGCTGGGATCTAGGGTGGGAAAAACCCTGCTCACCTGCGGGGTGGTCTAGTGCTTCTCTGCCACGCTCCCCACTGCACTTTTGATTGCTTATCTTCGAGGCCAGTTCCAACTGTCGCAGGCGGGGGTGGGGGGATCCACCCTTGGGAGAATCAGTCAGCACTTCCCAGATCTCGGCGCCTGCAAAACTTGGCAATTTGTTAATTTTTCCCCCCATTCTTAAATTCATCCTGTTAAAGATTATAGGTGCCTGAAATGCTGTGGAGCTCCATTGGGTAGAGCACAGGACTGGGAGACCTGGGTTCTGTTTCCAGCCCTGCCACAGAGCTGCTGTGTGCTCTTGCAGGCGGGGGTGGTCTATCAGTGCCTCAGTTTCCCCTCCCTCCCTGTGTGGGTCTGGTCCATTCAGACTGTAAGTGTTTTGTGGCAGGGATTGTCTCGCATTATGTATCTATGCAGCACTTGGCACAGTGGGGCCCGGATCTGAGCTGGGGCCTCTGTGAAACAAATAACGAATGGGCTGCCTCAAACCTAACTCTAGCATTGCTACCTTGCTAATGTAACCTACCCAAGGAGATCAGCCCCAAGAAGGCAACCGTGCAAGTTTATCCAGGTGGCATATCCTATGGGTCCATGATACCGTTTGAATTCTACATTACCCCGCAGCATCTGACATTCATTCTTGGGACGCTGCTCTGAAGGGCAGCCCAGCTTGTGACTCTCATGTGGAAATATGGTATCTGTCAGAGCTATCACCTCTCCTCTGGCCTGTGACAACTTTGCAAAGAAGTTGTCTGTATGATCTCAGTAGCAGGGCTGGAGGCTGCCAGCATGCCAAGCCGTCAGCATAATTCAGCTGCTTCTGAGAGCAGCACGCCAGACGGAGCTGGCCCAGGTTCTGCCTTGGCAGGGAGATCCGTGACCCCAGAGCAAGGCTCTGAGAATGCTGGGACTCTAATTAAAGCTGCTGCATTTCACTAGGGATTCCTCCTAGTCCCAGGACACCAGGTTTCTTGTAAATGGATCAGAAGCCCTTTGAATGTTTCCTTGCAGCTCTCATTGATTCAACAGCTCGGCCTGGTACAGATGCTGACCTGGATGCATCGGCATCCTCACCTCCCCTTTTCAGATGGATACAGGCTGTGAGCCAGAACCACCCGCTAGTCACATGTTCCCCCCGAGATTTTCCGTCCTCTGCTAGGCTTTTCCACAAGACACTGCCCATAAGCAGCTCTGACGTTTTGAGATTGCCAAGCGGCTTCCCAAAGAGTTTGTTCAATGGATGCATTGGGGTGCCGGCAGGCTTCTGAAGTGAGACATGACTGATGCCATGTTGGGGAGGTTAACTCCAGCTTGGAAGCGAGTTGTGTCCCTGCCCTGCCTTTCAGTGGGAGCTGTGTGTCTATCCCCCACTTTGTACACTGGAAAACCTTCCTCTTGGGCTTTTTAATACAGAAGCTTATTGAGCATCAAGCCTAACCTATAGATATATATTAAAAGTAGTTCTTTGCCTGTTTGTGATGTTGAGACTCTGATTTCAAACACAAGCCACTTTGTGGGATCAAAGGAAAGTAGATTTCTGTTCTCTCCTCTCCCAAATCCGTTGCTGGTCACTTGCATGTTTGATGGAAACAGAACATCAAGCTGATATTGTGCAGGAATCTCGTCACGCTAATCAGTTTGTTCCAGCAGCTCTCTATAGTGACAAGCAACGATACGCGCCGTGCTCCGCAGGGCACGCGAGATTTACAGTTGTGGTTGGACCTCAGTCAAAGGTAAGTTAGTGCCACTGTGTGAGGTGCCAGAGATAACACAAGGAAATAAGTTCCCAACTGTCTGCCAACACTGTGGGCTGCATCCATTGAATTCCCCATCATTCAGATCTGTTCTTTTGCTTTCTCTGTCCCAGTCTGCTGAGGAAACTGAGCCCTTTCCTCTCTTCTGTCCAGAAATCTGGGCACCTAGGGCCTGATCCAGCACCCTTAGACCAGAGTTGAAAGTAAGCTGGTCCGGCCAGGCTGGACTGCACCGGCTTCCGTGGCCGGGATTAAAAGGGCTCTGGGCTCCCTGCAGCAGCACGGGGGCTCCGGGCCCTTTAAATCTCGGCCCTAGCCCGGCAAGGCTCAGGGCTCCCCGCAGCCCTTTAAATCCCAGCTGGAGCTGCGGTGGGGATTTAAAGGGCCCGGAGCTCTGCGGCGGCCGGAGCCCTGGACCCTTTAATTTGCACCTCTGCAACTGGGAGCCCTGGGTTGATTTAAAGGCCCTGGGGCTCCCAGCCACAGCTGGTGCCCCAGAGCCTTTAAATCTTGAGAGGCCCCGCCTCTTCTGGTTGAGGCCACCTTCCCCAGATGAGGCCACCCCCGCCCCCCCAGGACTCTGGCAGTACCAGTAAGTCCTGTAAGTTACTTTCACACCTGCCTTAGACCCAAAGAATCCCATGGGCCTTGAATGGGGCTCTCAGTTCCATTCATAGATGTGCTGCGCAGTGAACGGAGTGGAGGGTCTGGACAAACCCATGTGAAGAAATGTCCTGTAGAGTTAAGTTCTGTACCTGCAAAATGAAATCCTCTTCCCCAACCAAGCCAGGATAGCCCAGCTCCCACCTTCACATGTCTCCCCCCTGTGCTCTGCAGCGGCCATTGCAGTCCCAGGGTGCAGCGGCCTTGCACCTCCATCCTGCTCTGCTCTCCCCCCCACGCTCTGCCCCCTCGTGCTGTCAGCAGGAGCTGCCCCTCAGAGCAGATGGTGGAGCTCTTTGGAGCTTCGCCTCGCAGGTGGGGCAGCTGGGAAGAGTTGCCCATGCGCGGCGTTACCCGTTATCTCCTGCAGTTTGACATTTGGGGTCACCTCTCCAGCTGGAATGAGGGGTCTGGGTGTGGGAGCTGAGCCGCTCCAGGGGGGCTCCGATGGCATCGGTTGTTCCCCCAGCAGCCCGCTCTATCGCTAGGCTGGCGTGAGGTGGCGGACGGCCTGTGAGTGCCAGCAGGAGGGATCTGATGGGCTCCTGTCCCATGGTTGTGTTGAAGCGCAGAGGGATGACTCTGCCTCCCCGCTCAAGCCTGTCAAGTCCCAGCTGGGAGGTGTGTGTGAACTCTCCTCTCCATGGCTCAGAACTCTTTCCTGGTGCGAGGCTCATGCGGGTTCCTCAGCTGGGCAGGCAGAGCGGATTAGCACAGCGCCGGGCACGTCTGGAACCACAGAGCGCTCCTGGGATGGTGGAAACTCTGGGCCTTCTGCTTTTAGGCTTGGCTGATGTGCAAGAAATGATGGGAAACTTCTCTGCCACAACCTGGCCGTGGGCCCGGGGTCCTGCTTGGGTGGTGAAGGGAGTATTGGGTCTGTTAGTGGCGGGGGGGTCATTGTCTGCCTCCCTTTGGGAGTGGCTGTGCACTCATCGCTCACAGGGGTAGAAGGGACCGTTCTGACCATCCAGTTCAATCCCCTGCATAGCATGGGCCAGGGAACCTGGCCCAGGGATTCCTGCAGCCAGCCCGTTGCATGCCTGGCCCTGACCACCTGGCCAACTCCCACCCAGTATCCAACCTGCCCCTTGGGTTCAGATTCGAGAGACACGGAGTTTCTGGCTGCCTCAGCTCTTTGAGCCTGGGCAGATCTGGGCATGGCACAGATGCCGCACTGGGTATTCTGGTAGATTGTCCTGGTAAGACTCACCCCTCAGAAGGGGGCCCATGCAGCACACAATCCCCTCTCGCACCCCCATCCTGAGGCCTTGTGGGAGCCATCCAGGTAGGGCAGCATGGACAAAGGCATCACCAGCCTGCCCCTTCCTGCTCTATAGGACACTGTCCAGGAACATCCATGGCAGAGCTCCAACTTTCGCATCTGCCATGCCCAGAAGCTTAGCAAGTTCTGCTGCTCTGCCCCATCCTGTCCCCATAGATAACGAGGGCTCACAAAATGCCTGGAAACAAAACCCCAAACCACATGCTGAGATGGTTGCGCCCTCTTGTTTTAAACTCTCTGCAGTGATGCTTTGTGCACTCTGGTTTGATCACCTGCAGGCAGGGTTTAAGGAGCCATTTTGTTTCAAAGGTTTGTCATGCAGCCACTGTTTTTCAAAGAGAATTTTAGATCAGCCGTGTGGGGAAGAGGGGGATCATTAAAAGGCAGCCTTGGGCTTGTGTAGGCTGCAGAGAGCGAGCAGCTGACCCCAGCAGGGCTTTGATGCCTGGTATTGTACAGGGGGTTCTTCTGAAGCTGGAGTACTGGGTGTCTATACCATTAATTGGTAAATGGTATGGGTTTTGATAGGTCAGAGGGGTTTATACATCTAAAGGCAGTTTGTTCAGCTCAAAACTCTGCAGGGGTGTGTGCGCACATAAATACACTCATTTACTTAAGTTGATGTTGACCAGGTGGCCGCGGCTCAGACTGAAACCTGTGAGGGGTCATGGCAGTTTTCTGCTGAGATCCGCAGAACTGGAAGTCAGTAAAATCCTTCCCCTCTCACTTTGAGTGGGCTGCACGAAGGTCTCCTGGAATTCCCATCGGCAGTCTGATTCCTTCCTTCTAATAGAGCTGTACCCCCGCAAAGCCGCTTTTGGTCCATCGATCTTGAAAGTGCTTACCAAGGTAGGTCATTGCGAGCCCCATTTTACAGATGGGGAAATGGAGGCACAGGCATTGAGTGGAAACGCAGCACCTCCATTCCCAGCTCTGACCCAGAACTCCAGCCTCTTTGCTCCCCACCCGATGCCTTCTCCACTGGTGCACACAGACGAGTTAACTTGGACTGTGCAGGGTCACTTGTAGTAATGCAGCCTTCAGCAGTAGCAGCGCGGGGTGGATGAGGCGTGGGATGGGAGTTAGAAGCTCTGGCTGCTTCTCCTGGGCAGGTTCCTACTCTGCCCTCACCAGTGGTATCTGAGCACCTTCCAACCATGCATTCGGCGATGGGGATCGTATCGATCCCGGGTGGTTTGTTCACTCTCTCACCAGCTCCCTGGGGAGAGTTGTGTGTGCAGTGGAGAGGTTTGTCACGAGAGGGTTTTTTGGAACCTATTTACTAGGCCTGCACTGCGCCATGTCGATGTCAGAGGAGGCGGGCTGGAGAAGTGCACCCAGAACGGGGGAGGTTTGTGATGGTTCTTTGTCCGTGTGGGAGTTCGTTCCCCAGGGTGGGACCGGGGTATGCAGGCTCCCATCGTGTCGGACCCAGCGTTCGTTCTCTCAGAGATGTATTTTCAATCTCCGTGAGGCCATTAAAGCACCTCCGGTGTTTCAGTTGATCCGACACCCTCGGGAATGTTCCTCTCTTGCGGGGCAGTGGGCAGGGCCGAGCAGCTGGGATTTTATACTCTCCAGCCTTGGCCCAGGAGCCTCGCTTTAGTTTTGTGCTTCGCTTCAAGCAGTAGAAGAACCTAGGTTTGGCACTTGCCCAGCGTCTTATCTGCACTCGCGGGGTGTGAGGCTCCTGGCTTGGTCAGCAGCAGACACTCCGAGCTCATCAGAGTGACAGTCTCTCTCCTGCATCTGTCACCGTCCTCAGTGTGCATCTTCCTGAAGCTGTTAAGAATGAGCAGCTGGTGAGAGCAGCTGTCAGATGCAACGGAAAATGGTGAGTCCTACTCCTGAGGCGGCGGGTCTGGACACCTTGGGGACAGTCGCCCTGTTCTCAGCCAGCTCTCTTGGCTTGTCATTGATTTCCATAAGTCTTGGGAGATCTGGTTTCAAATCCTTGTTTTGCCACTGGCTTCCTGGGTGACCTTGGGCAAGTCACTCAGTCTCTGAGCTTTCATTCCCCAGCTGTAGCATGGGGCAGTCGCCTGGCCCTGCCTTACCAGGGTGCTGTGAGAAGAAATACATTAAGGATTCTGAGGCGCACAGATACTAGCGTAATGTTGGTCAGATACATGCCTTGCACAGGTTCAGTTTATTTCATAATTCTGCTCTTGCTCTTGCTCTTCCCTTCCTCTCACCCGGCACTGGCTTTATCTCCATTCCTACGCATGTTCTGTGCACTGGGGCAACACCCTTCTCCTCCGCAGCATCTGCCCCTTGGAGGAAAAAAACCTTCTAGTGTGTCACATCTCATCCGAGCCATTCTCCCGTTTCCGTCGCAGCCCCTCAGCAGTTCATTATTGCAACCTACAACCGCATCTGCTTTAACCCCTCAGACAGAGACCAACACCTACAAAATCTCCTCCAAGCATTCTCAAAACTACAATACCCACACGAGGAAATAAGGAAACAGACCAACAGAGCCAGACGTGTACCCAGAAGCCTCCTACTGCAAGACAAACCCAAGAAAGAAACCAACAGGACTCCACTGGCCATCACATACAGTCCCCAGATAAAACCCCTCCAACGCATCATCAGGGATCTACAACCCATCCTGGACAATGACCCCACACTTTCACAGGCCTTGGGTGGCAGGCCAGTCCTCGCCCACAGACAGCCTGCCAACCTGAAGCATATTCTCACCAGTAACTGTACACCGCACCACAGTAACTCTAGCTCAGGAACCAATCCATGCAACAAACCTTGATGCCAACTCTGCCCACATATCTACAGCAGTGACACCATCACAGGACCTAACCAGATCAGCCACACCATCACTGGTTCATTCACCTGCACGTCCACCAATGTAATATACGCCATCATATGCCAGCAATGCCCCTCTGCTATGTACATGGCCAAACTGGACAGTCCCTATGTAAAAGGATAAATGGACACAAGTCAGATATCAGGAATGGCAATATACAAAAACCTGTAGGAGACACTTCAACCTCCCTGGCCACACAATAGCAGATCTTAAGGTAGCCATCCTGCAGCAAAAAAACTTCAGGACCAGACTTCAAAGAGAAACTGCTGAGCTTCAGTTCATCTGCAAATTTGACACCATCAGCTCAGGATTAAACAAAGACTGTGAATGGCTTGTCAACTACAAAACCAGTTTCTCCTCCCTTGGTTTTCACACCTCAGCTGCTAGAAGAGGGCCTCATCCTCCCTGATTGAACTAACCTCGTTATCTCTAGCTTGCTTGCATATATATACCTGCCCCTGGAAATTTCCACTACATACATCCGACGAAGGGGGTATTCACCCACGAAAGCTCATGCTCCAATACATCTGTTAGTCTATAAGGTGCCACAGGATTCTTTGCTGCTTTTACAGATTCAGACTGACATGGCTCCCCCTCTGATACCTGATTATTGCGCTGTGTCCCGCAGTGCAGAGAGTACAACATCTTTGGATCTTCCTTAGCCTAGGAAATTAGGGCTCAGTCCTGCCAGCTGTTCAGAACGCTGGTCCCGCTCCAGCAAAGCACTTAGGCATTTGTGTCCCTTGCAGTTTTCCGAGTCAAACGCTGTGCATAAGAAGTGCATTGCTGGAATAGGGCCAGGGTTTTTCATAGAGTATTAAGGTTGGAAGGGACCTCGAGATCATCTAGTCCAACCCCCTGCTCAAAGCAGGACCAATCCCCAAATGGCCCCCTCAAGAACTGAACTCACAAACCTGGGTGTAGCAGGCCAATGCTCAAACCACTGAGCTACCCGGCCCCCTTGCAGGATCAGGTCTGTCCACAGTATTGAAACGTCAGGTCCTACAGTGGATTGGATCAAACCAGCAAGTTAATAACTGGAACCGATTCTGTGGAATTCGGTGTGTGGGGAGTTTAACGGCTCTCGGGTGTAATTTTACTGTCAGTGAAGTGCAGCTTCTGCAATAGAGCAGCTGAGCACAATAGACCTGAATTATCTTGAGAATCTGTCTCTTGGTCCTGGTGGGTGTGTCGAGACAGGGAGCTTTGTGTCTGTATCAGAGATTTCTCTGCTTCCTGAACTGCTTGTTTGGAATCATTTGTCTCTAAAGAATGTTCCCTGTGCGCCTGGCTGATGGCAGGGTTCTGTTGTACCTGGTTACAGCGAGGCTGCTTTCAGAGCTGACATTTGGGAAGGAAATCTGTATTAAACTCATTAATCCTTCAAGGTAGCAGGTTATAGTCCTGGCAAGTAGGATTTCTATCCTTTCAAGACATGGCACTTAACCCTAAACCTATGTTTGTTATTCTCTGCCACGTTTGCTAATTGTTAAAGAATTAATCAAAGGATTTGCTTTCCCAGCTCATCTTCTGCTGTCGGAAGGGAGCATGCCCAGGGCTGCAGTAGCAGAACCAGGAAGAGAAACTAGGTTCTCGGACTCGCAGTCCCCAGTCCACCTTGCACTGCAGGAGGAGAGAGCCTATCTCTGCTTTTCAGCAAGCCCAGCCCTATGGTGCGTGGGGCTTAGATGGTAAGAATGACGGAAGAGGAGGTGTTTGCGCTGAGAGGAGACCCTGTGCGAGTGAACGGGCAGGGAAAGGATGGGCCCTCATTGGCCAAGTCTCTTAAGCCACCATCCAGATGGGAAGTTGCCAGGGGAGCCATTTAAATTGCCAGTACTGGAGCACAGGGAGTCCCAGCATGGGAAAGTGACAGTGATGAGCACTGTGGGGAACCATGTTCGTTGCATCAAATCTGCTCCGTTGACAAGTAAGGAAGTGTCTCCAACAGCTGGGCCTGCAGATCCCCGTCCCCCGGGGCTCAGACAGTCAAGCTGGGTTCTCCGTCACCAAAAAGGGGTTATGCGTTGGGAACGTAGTTAACTTGTTCTGCTGCTGATGCCCAAGCCAGGGTAGAGCCCAGCTCCTTCTGCTGTAGGCTCCACAGGGCTAGTAGGAGTAAAGACACTAAAACTGTGTTTACAGCTCAGGAAACGTGGCTCAGTCCATGCAGGGAGTAGGTCTGCTGAGAAGGAAGGTGCCAGTAGTACATAGTTGCTTTTCAGAGCCTCATCTTGGCACTGCTGTTCCTCAGTTTCCCCATAGGGACCATGAATCCTAGAGGTCTCTTTAATCTACTGACAAAGGCATAACAAGATCCATTGGCTGGCGGTTGAAGTCAATAACATTCAAACTGGGAATATGTAGCAGCTTTTAGCAGCGAGGGTAATTAACGAGTGGAACAACTCACTGAGGCACGCTGTGGATTTCTGAAAGAGAAGTGCTAACACTCAACCACAAGTTCTGTGCCTGGTGCGGGAATCTCTGGCTGAAATTGGCTGGCGTTATGCAGGAGGTCAGACCGGAGGGTTTTAATGGTCCCTTTTGGCCTTCGCCTCAATGCAAGTGGGAAAAATTCTATTTGCCCTTTGCAAAGCATATGGAAAGCTGTGGCTGAAAAGCTCTAGGTAAGAGCAAAGTATTAGTGCTCTTCTGTGAAGGCTGCGGACAGAGATCGTGAACCTGGAATCAAAACCCGCAGGCCGCCAGAGGGAAGAGCAGCCAAACAGATGCTAAAGTCAAGCTAGGATTCAAGAAGCAGAGAGCAGAACAGGGCTTGATGTGCCCCCCACAAACCTAGGGCTGCTATGAGAAAAGATCCCTTGGAGAGGGAAAGCCCCCCTCCTCCTGTTACCAGCGGGGAAGGGCTTGTTCATGAGGAGTGATCCTTAGGTTTCCCTCGGGCTTTGCTCCACACTTGCCTTCAAAAGAGCTGGTAAGGGCACGGCAGGTGTGGGAGAATCTGCTCAGGGGCTGCTGTGTGATTACCAGGGGTGGTTCTGGGAGTAGGTTGCAGCTGAGTGACTGAGAGATCCTGTTTAGTTCTCCAGGGATGAGCCATTGCCATCTAAACCCAAACCGAGCTCACGGGCTGCAGCAGGGTTTGGTATCTGACATTCAGACAGCACTGATCTGGATTTGACCAGTGAGTTGTCAGGCTGCTGGGAAGAAGGGTTTTTGCATGGCCATATCTTTAGGCTAAAAAACCATTGTATTTTGACACCAAAAATGGCATCTCTTGTATCACAGGCCTGCCGACAGATGGATGGGTAAAGGGGGCAATTCTTAGGGGCCCGGGTGATTTAAAAGGGCCTGGGGGCCGTCTGCTGCAGTAGCAGTGGCCGGGAGCCCTGGGCCCTTTTAAACCACCCAGGCAGACCACAGGGCTCCTATGCGTGTGCGGTGGTACTGGCAGCGGCGAAGGCAGCCGGGCAGGCATGTGGAAGCCCTGGCCATGCCCCACAGACTGTTCTGCCCTGGGGCCCGGAATTGCTGTCATCGGGCCTGCCTGTAGGACATCATCACATCTTAGAAGTTTAAAATCCTTTTCAGGTTCCACCGTCTGGCCTTTCTCCACTGATGTTTGTTTGTTCACTTCGTTCTCCTTGGGCAGGAAAACCACACTGACCTGTTTCACGCTTGTTTATATTGAGTTTCGTTTCCTACTTTTCATGTGCAGTGTTGTCTTGGTTAGGTTTCCAGTGCTGCAGGGGAAGGTGTAAGTTGGGGGAAGGGGAGGACAGGGGCTGTTCCATTAGCACTTCTAAAATTTGCTAGGCTTTGTAGACATCTCCCCCGCCACCATCCAAGTGCCCTGCTAAAGTATTTGTCCCTCTTTTGAGTGACATACAGCTGTAACATCCTACACTCCTTTCCACCAGCCTACTTTCAATTGCCAGCCTTTGCAGCCAGCTGCCTCCTTGCTCCGAAAGCAGGTTGTTAATGAAATTGATCTGTCTGATCATTTCCTTCCTTCTCCCTCCTCAGTAATGGCTGCAGCAGATCAGTGGGTGCAGATCCTCGGGCTCAGATGGAGAGCAGGAGAGGCAGCACCCAGGCGGTCTGCCCTGAGCAGCTCCCATTCTGCCAGTCTCTCCTGCTCCTGCTGCAGTCTCCCAGGCTCAGTACAGTCACTCCTGTGTTCCCACAAAGCCTAACTTTCTGAGTTTTCAGAGCTGCGGAGGCTCTGCGCTGGGGTCTCCGTAAAGAATCTCTCTGTCTGCCTATGAGACATCACAACCCATTCTTCTGCCAATGCTCCTGCGAGCCTGTGGATTGCTGGCTAAGCGGGCGAGTGGGGCTGCAGACACCTACCCGTCTGAGTTTGTCTCCATCCAGATGCTGCACGGCCCAGAAGCTGGACTACGCTATCGAATAGCAAAGATCTGCCCCCCAGAGCCAGATTTGGAGGGACGTGTAAGTTACACATTTGGACTCTGATGTGAGGGAGTCTCGGCTGGTGAAATGTAGCCTCCAGGGGACTGATCCCGCTCCCACCAACATCTATGGGGATTTTGCCTTCGACTTCAATGGGAGCAAGATCGTGGTCTGGGAGACAGTGGGAGTTTGAAGTGTGCGGTTGGGGAGGGGGCTATCTCAGCACAACTCTTCCCACCTGCTCCTGGCACCTGCTTTTCCTAATGCACTTACCGGCTCTGAGCCCTTAGTTCTCATAAAGCCGCTTGCCATCGGGAAATACGCAGCCCTGGCTCCGACCCTCAGAATTCGGCTCTGGGAATTCTAGGGCAGTGCTCAGCCAGGAGCAGAGCACTGGATGTGCCCTGCAGGCTTCACTGACGGGCAAGGGCAGCGTGAGAGTTCGCACAGCTGCATCTGTGCTTTCAACCCTGTGCCTGCCCAGGAGGGAAGCGTCTCAGTAAACACCTGTCCGGAAGTGTGATACTCCCCCCAGGGTGCAGTAACCTGGGAGCTGCCTAGGGCACGTGCACATCCTCATCTGCTGAGGAGATAAAGAGCATTTGGAAGAGGCCCCTGCATGCTTCAGTGGCTTTGGATTTTGCAAATTACAACGATGAGTCTAAAAATGCTAAGTCGTACTACTGCCCGGGAGGCTGTTCAGTAACCCATGTGTCTGGAAGGGATGCTCTGCACACAAGAGAGAGGTCACTCACCGACTGAGCTCGAGGAGCAGGAACTGTCCTTTAATATATTTGGAAAGCATCTGGCACGATGGGGTCCCAACACTAATGGAGGCCACTAGGTGCTACCGACCTATCAGTAGACAGGGCAGAATTCCACTTGTATTGTTGTCATTTTTATGGATAATGTCTATTTATTTTTAAACTTTTTTCTATTTTTATCTATTTAAATTTTCACTGTTGTGGAAAGTTATGAGTGTCAGACAATGCGGGGTTGGACAATAATTATTTAATGACCGTAAACGCTAAGATTAAAAAAATGTAAAAGCTTTGATAACTGTTAAAATATTGTCAGCATCACATGTAAACCCACACAAAATAAATATCCTTAAATCAAACTCTGATCAGTTCTCAAGCAGCATTTATTTCACTTTGCCTAGCTGTAAATTTCGATTATCATCAGTGGAACTACTTTTTTGTGGGTTTGTGAGAGTATGGTGAAATTGACATTTACTGATTAAAAAAAATCTAATTCTTCCAAGCCTAAATCTGAATGATTAATACATGTGAGTCAATACATTTTGCATATGTAAATAAGGTATATTTCTGTAATTAGAGATGAGCAATTATTTCACGACTAGGTAACACAACAGATTTTAGTTTCTTTCTGCTTGTTGAAGATAAACATATACAGACTCACTGAATAGGCTATTGGGAGGATTCAAACCCATAACTTCTAGTACCATACCCCAGGCCTCTACCCCACGAGTTGAAGAAATCAGTCAGCTAGTCAGTGGTAGTAGTAAACTGTCGTAATCCTTGTGTGAACCAGTCACTAGCGGAGGATGTGACACACTTTGGGTTGTGTGCGCAGATAGTGATTTCCTTGAAACTATTTTTCTGGGTGCGTGTCGGTAAATCACGCTGCAAATTCGATCCACAAACTACAGGACAATTGGAAATCTGAGCCATGTTGCTTCAGTCGGGATGGCTCAGAAGTCACAGGCTTTCATCTGGACCCCCTGACTGGGGGAAGAAGCGTACCATATAAAGTTTGCTCGGGATACTTGTGCACAAGGCATTAAAACTTGTTTCCCAGGAATGTTTGTGCCTTTTGAAAAGCAACAGGGGGGTTGTCATAAACAGATAGCTAAGGGTTAACGTCTCTTTCACCTGTAAAGAAGTAATCTGAAACACCTAATCAGAGGACCAATCAGGAAACCAGACTTTTTCAGGTCTGGGTGGAGGGAAGTTTGTGTCTGAGTTCTTTGTCTTCTGCCTGTACTCTCTCGGCTATGAGAAGTAATTTTTTCTGTCTCCTGCCTTTCTAATCTTCTGTTTCCCAGTTGTAAGTACAAAAGATCAGATAGTAATTTATATGTTTTTTTGTATTTACATGTCTATAGTTGCTGGAGTGTTTTAAATTGTATTCTTTTTGAATAAGGCTGTTTATTCATATTCCTTTTAAGCAATTGACCCTGTATTTGTCACCTTAATACAAAAAGACCATTTTTTATGTATTTTTCTTTCTTTTTACATAAAGCTTTCTTTTTAAGACCTGTTGGAGTTTTTTCTTTAGTGGGGAACTCCAGGGAATTGAGTCTGTGCTCACCAGGGAATTGGTGGGAGGAAGAAATCAGGGGGAAATCTGGGTGTGTTAGATTACTAGCCTGACTTTGCATTCCCTCTGGGTGAGGGGGGAAGAGAGATTAGCTCTCGGTACTTCTGTTTTCCAAGGCTGAAAACGGGGAGGGTGGAATCCCTCTGTTTAGATTCACGGAGCTTGCTTCTGTGTGACTCTCCAGGAACACCTGGAGGGGGGAAGGGAAAAGGTTTATTTCCCTTTGTTGTGAGACTCAAGGGATTTGGGTCTTGGGCTCCCCAGGGAAGGTTTTTGGGGGGACCAGAGTGCCCCAAAACACTCTAATTTTTTGGGTGGTGGCAGCTTTACCAGGTCCAAGCTGGTAACTAAGCTTGAAGGTTTTCATGCTAACCCCCATATTTTGGACGCTAAGGTCCAAATCTGGGACTAGGTTATGATAGGGTTGAACAGTTTAAAAAACCAACCAAAAAACCCAAACACAGACCCTTTGTCTGGGTGAGTTTCAGCTCCATCTGGTTGGTTAAGTCCCATCTGCACTTTACAAAGCTGCTGAGGGGTGGAGCCGCTTTAATTTTAATTAAGCTGGGCACAAGTCCTCATGCGTTAGGGGCCTTGTGGTTCTTCTGTGTACAATGAATAGCCACATAGGGTGTATTAAAGATGTCAGCTTAGCTTGGCAGGAAAACACACACCCGTTTGAAGCATTGCCTGAGAGTTTGCTTTTGGCCTCTGTTTCTGAATGATAAATCAGGCTCTTAGACTGATTTATTGACCCGTGTTCTCATAACAAGTAGCTCTGTAGGCGAATGTAAGAAAGGAAGCTAACTTGGTACCCATCATATTGGTGGCACTGGATGCCTGCCAAAGTTATGCAGTCCACATGAAGATATTCTTCTTTTCTCCAGCCTGCCGGGACTAGGGGTCATTGTTTCCTGTCAGGGTTCTTGTGGGGAGGCTGGTGGGAGACGTGGGGCTTGCATTTTGCTCTGAAAGCCCAGAGGTTGACTGCTCACCTTGGCTTCTCACAAAAGGTGAGTGGCCTGCCTCTGAAGGTGTTTCCTGAATCAGGGCTTTGGAGCTGTGCTCCAGCTTCGCTCCAGCTCCAGGCAAAAACCTGCAGCTCCGTTTCTCTGCGTTCCACCCCCGGGCTCCGCTTTAAAGCCCTGACCTGAACACCCAAGCCTGCCCTTTGAGAAGAAAAGTTCCATTGTCCCAGTAGAACATCGTTGTGGTGGGAGGTCATGCTCTCCTGGGGTGGGTTGGTCCCATGAAGAGACTAGGCAGTGAGAACTCAAGTCCTCAGCTTGTCCCTCCAGGGAGTCAAGGCAGAGTGGGACACAGGGTGACGGGCTTGGGGTGGTCCCTGTTGCTGACTGGGTGTAGCTGTTCCCTGGGCTGTGGTCTCGTACCTGAATGCAGAGAGTTCTGGAGGTCCTGGATGCCCAGGTCATCGGAGAGCTGGTTGGAACTTTTCCGATGACTGTTTTGTCGGAGAATGTCCCCTCCCTCGCCCTTCACACCCTGCATTTCTTTCTCCCGCTGCACTAGGCCCGAGTGAAAATAAGCAGAGGCCACAAACTTGGATGGCCCCACCCGTTCATCACCCCATGCAGACGTCTCAGAGCTCTGTAGTGGAGCCCTTTTGCCAAGGGCTGAGCAGAGCCTGCGAGTGACTCCCTTTTAGTCACACTGACAAAGTGCATGCAGTGTCCCCAGCAGATAAAAGCCCACTAGTGCTGCCAGCTGGAGGAGTTGCTCCTTCAGCTCGAGCGGGCTGCGCAGAGGTGCTGAAGGGCCGAGTTCCGAACCCCACTGAGGACCCCAGACCGGGGCGTTACGCTTGCTTGATACAGTGGGATTCAGCACCGGCGAATCCCACCTGTGATCGCTCAGCTCAGGCTCCGATGTGAATTCCCCGAAGCCGTTTCCTGTTGCTGCAATTCCTCGCCTCCCCATGGCTGCTCCGTGGGATGTTGGGTTAGAGGAGGGGGTGTCAGCTTTGTCTAGCTTTGCTGTCAAAGACGGCGAATCTAGTCACCTCCCTGGTCCTCCTGGCCACAGATGGTTCATGTCACTGGCTCTGCCTCAGCACAGACGCACCTAGCGGACCTCAGTCAGTCCAGCAGGCATCTGGGAAACGTTACCTGCTCTCCTCGGATGGATTAAAGCCCCAGGTCTGTGCAGATCAGCCCCGGGTCCCCAGCTCCACACAGACAGCTGCGCTGAGGCGCTGCGAGCTGAACCGTCAGCTTGCTGGGGGGAATGACCTCCTGGCACGGGCCACTGTTCATGGCAGGGCTGCTGGGCAGGGGCACAGTAGAGGGACACTTCCCAAGCCCGGTTGCAGGGAGCCAGGAGAGCATATCCCTGCCCAGAGCCTGGTGTCGCTGCAAAGTTCCGTGCTTCGTGATGGACGGGACCGATCCGAAGCACCGGCTGGTGCTTGGTAGTGCTCTAGAGCAGGTGTTCCTGAGCACGCTGACTCTCCAGCCCTGGGAAGTGAGGAGGCTCTGTAACCTCGCCAACCCTAACCCCTTCCCTGCATTATCACCTGGCTCCAAGAGAGTGTCTGGGGGCCGGTCGCCAAGGGCTTTATGAGAAAGTAAGCATCTTTATCCCCATTTCATAGATGGGGGAACTGAGGTACTGGGTGACCTTGGGAAAGTCACTTCAGCAATCCAGTGTTAGAGCCCAGGTCTGCTGGGTTCCAGTCCCATGCTCTATCCATTGCCTGCTGGCTACCCCAGTCCCTTTCGGGTTATCATAACCTAGTCCCAGATTTGGACCTTAGTGTCCAAAATATGGGGGTTAGCATGAAAACCTTCAAGCTTAGTTACCAGCTTGGACCTGGTAAAGCTGCCACCACCCAAAAAATTAGAGTGTTTTGGGGCACTCTGGTCCCCCCAAAACTTCCCTGGGGACCCCAAGACCCAAATCCCTTGAGTCTCACAACAAAGGGAAATAAACCTTTTCCCTTCCCCCCCTCCAGATGTTCCTGGAGAGATACACAAAAGCAAGCTCCGTGAATCTAAACAGAGGGATTCCACCCTCCCCGTTTCCAGCCTTGGAAAACAAAAGTACCGAGAGCTAATCTCTCTTCCCCCCTCACCCAGAGGGAATGCAAAGTCAGGCTAGTAAATCTAACACACACAGATTTCCCCCTGACTTCTTCCTCCCACCAATTCCCTGGTGAGCACAGACTCAATTCCCTGGAGTTCCCCACTAAAGAAAAACTCCAACAGGTCTTAAAAAGAAAGCTTTATGTAAAAAGAAAGGAAAATACATTAAAAATGGTCTCTCTGTATTAAGGTGACAAATACAGGGTCAGTTGCTTAAAAGAAATATGAATAAACAGCCTTATTCAAAAAGAATCCAGTTCAAAACACTCCAGCAGCTACACCATGTAAATACAAAAGAAAAAAAAAACCAATAACCCTTATTGTTTTATGATCTCTGTACTCACAACTTGGAAACAGAAATCCTCCCCATAGCCGAGAGGGACAGATACAAGACAAAGAACTCAGACACAAAACTCCCTCCACCCAGATTTGAAAAAGTCTTGTTTCCTGATTGGTCCTCTGGTCAGGTGTTTCAGGTTTCTTCTTTCCAGGTGTAAGAGACATTAACCCTTAGCTATCTGTTTATGACTCGGGCTCCAGGCACCGTGTGGGAATGGAAACCTCTGTCCGAGGGCCGTACAGCCCTGTCGCAAGGCGGGGCTAGGTACGTATGCATTGGGGGTGATGTTGAGGTACCCAGAGGTGGCGCTGCCGTGACCAACGGCAAGGTCAGGAGTAGGCCACATCTCCCAGCTCTAACCCTGCATGACGCTGCCTTTCAGGGGCTTGGCTATTGACTCTTGGCTTTAATTCCTTCTCCATTCCAGGCTACAGTGTTAAGTGCGAGTACACCGCACACAAAGAAGGGGTCCTGAAAGAAGAGATGATGCTGTCCAGCGAGACCCATGATGGTGCCTGCGTCAAAGTGGTCGTTCAGGCCCGGGTAATGGGTAGGTATCCCTCTAAACTGCGCTGGAAACGGGATCCAGAGCCTTTCACTGCACAGACCGCCTAGAATCCAGCCCTGGTGAGTGACTGCAGCCTGATCAGCGGCTGCGGCCCACTCCTAGGGGATTTAGGATGCAACGGGCAAGGTGTTTCCAATAGAGAGAGCTCAGCCAGATTCCCCTGGAATCCTGTGCACAATTCTGGTTACCCATGTTCCAGAAAGAGGCATTCGGATCGGCACGGGGCAGAGGAGGGCTGCTAGGGTGGCCCGGGGAATGGAGAGCCTGTCTTTGGACAGCACGCTGGAAAAGCTTGGCAAAACGCAGGCTGAGAAGGGATCTGATTGCGCTGTAAATCCCCTGGGGGCGGGGAACCATGGAGGGGGAAGAGCTAGTCAAGCTAAGGGACTGTGGTGGCCCAAGAGCCAATGGGAAGAAACTGGCCAGGAGTAAATTCAGGCTGGAAATGCAGAGTGTGGGGAACACGCGGTGCGGCTGGGGGAGGGATTCATGCATGCTCAGAGTAGTGGCGGCGGACAAGGGGGAGACACAGTCTCACTAGTTTGTAGATGGAGCTTGCCTGGCATGTGATCGGGCTGGTGTCTGGGGTTGCCTGTGATCGCAGGGACCGGGCTCAGTGACTCAGCAGGTCCCCCCCAGGTGAGCTGGGTTTGGCTGTGGATGTTTCATAGGTCTGCTGGCTCCAGGGCCGCAAGCAGGACGATGACCCCGGTGAGCTGGCCCCTGGCTGGGTGAGAGGGCATCAGGGGCCAAGTCTCCCACTTTCAGCCATGCTCACGGGACAGGTGTGTGGGCGGAGATGCTTCCCAGCCCCTTCGTGGCGTTTGCAACCATCCCTTCTGACTGCCCTCCTGAGGAGAGAGCTGTGATGGAGCTCGGCTGTTCTCAGTGGTGGCAGCTGACAGAACAAGGAGTAATGGTCTCAAGTTGCAGTGGGGGAGTTCTAGGTTGGATATTAGGAAACACTGTTTCACTATGTCAAAGTTAGAATCAGGACTCACAATTTGTCAGACCACTCTGTTTATTAGCGCAGCGCTCCGCCAATAACATTCAGAATATGTGAGTGGCCATGCAAGGCCCAAACAGTCTTATTTATACAGATAAAAGAGCGGGAATTTAGACAAAGGGACAAAGAAATCAAAACAGTAAAATTCACCTGGGGCACAGCATGCATATCCTATTTCCTTACTAACTGTTATCGATCTAAGGCTAATGCTTCACCAATTGCCCTTAAACGGTGCAATTGTTCTATGTTAATGTCTGTATTCCTGACACTTGGTTGCAACATTCCAACAACTTTGCTTAAAGGTACAGACAACATTTCTTTAATCCTTTCTATTCTTACTATATAATTCATTCTACTTTCACAATCCCTCCTTTTGGTCAGGCGTACGCCATGACCAACCCTTACTGAGTTCCACAAATTAACCGTTCCTTATCTCTTAGTTCATCAGCGATTTTCAAAATCATCATATTAGCACTCTGTTTTGGGGCAGCCATCTGGGTGACACAATTCTGGATACAACAGGAGATTAACTGAAAGCATACAAAAATCACTAAGATTCCAAACAGGATAGTTAGGGCTCCCTGAAACAACCATTTTCCTATGCCAGAGAAATTGAACAGGTTACTTAGCCACTTCCATAAAGAACTCAGCTCTTTATGAAGAAGACATGCGATTTGTTCTAAGTGGCTAGCGTGATCTATTACCTCATTGGTATTGTCAGGTATAAACACACAACATTCTTTTCCAATGAGAGCACAGGTCCCTCCTTTGGCCACCAGCACTATGTCTAATGCTTGACGGTTTTGGAGGGCAACCTGTCTGATCACCCCTGTTTCTTTGGCCAGGATTTTTAAACTTTCTCCAGTTTCATATGCCATTATTTCAACCACTGCTTGTAACCTTAGGAGTCTTTTTGCATGGTATATTACTCCCCCAAGTGGGATAAAGGAACTGCCAATAGTCTCTTCCCAGGTGTCATTACTGTTCCATATTGTGTTAAACGGACAAGGTCCTCCAGTGAGGTCTAGGGAATTGAGTGGGATAGCCAGGACAGGAACACCAGTTTGAGAGTGGGCTGGGATGTGGCTGCAGACCCAGCATTTAGAAATAATAAGGGTCTGAGCTATCCACACTTGCTGCTGGATAAAAGAATTGTCATTGTGGGCTCCCCAGACCTTAAGACACCAGCAGCCGAAGAACAGGCACCACCAGAGGCGCATGTTGGAGGCAGGGCCCTTCTGGTTCTGACAACCTAACTGAGGGAACTGCAGTTACAGTTTTATGTCAACCAGGCAGCAGGCGCTAGGCTCACTACTGCTTCTTCTTGGGCCTTGCTTTATGTAGTCATCTGCTTCTGGCAACCCTTACGAGAGCGTAGATTGTAAGGTATTGCAGGCTGTTCCTTTACGTCTTCTTCTGGAGTCAAAAAAATTGACTCTGCGTGGTCCTGAGGTGATGATTGGTTCGCTGGGGGTGGTGCATTCTTACACTGCGAAGCATGTATCCACTTTGAGATGCCAGACAGTTTAACAGCCGTCCCTTGACTCTGGCTGTAACAATGGCCTTCACACCTTATCTTTTCCTGATGCATACATTCCTCATTCACACAAATAGATTGAGAATACAAACAGTAGTATTTTATATCGAACAAAAAAGCATTGCAAATTAAACCTTGCTAAGTTTTACAATTGATAACTAAGATAATGTACATTGAGACCCAGGCCTTCAATGTTTCTCTAATTTACTTAACATAGACACAATAGAGAATCCTGTCTCTTACTATCTAAATTTTAAAACAGAGTTAGAGGGGGCCCAATTTGTAATGCATATGGGAAAACAGAATCTTATAGTCCCAGAGGGTCATTTATTTCTGCTATTTTAAAAAAGTGGCTAGCAGGATGAAATCAAATTATACTTTAATTCTTATTGGACATTATAAAATCCTGCTCCTACATATCCCCCTTTTGACACTAAGATTATTAATCGCCAGTGTCACTTCTTATTTAGTCCATGTAATAGAAAATACTGGGAGATGATTTGGGCCTGTGGCTTTAGCTTTGCACACATTTGTTTTATCCACCAGCACATTGTAAACATTTCAATTACACACATACCATTTAAAACCAAAAACACAATTAGGGGTAGTAACATTAGTATGCCAGTAGTTGTGGGAAACCATCCAGAAAATATGTTATACCAATGGTAAGCTATGATGTTTTTCTGTAGTGGCAATTCTTAACATGTCTCCATTTGTGTGTATAATATGAATGGTCCAGTAGGTTGCTAACACTTTTTAAACACTTTTCCCCAAGAATTAACACATACACATAGGCCATTATACAGTACTTTGGATTATCTGAAAGACAAAAATAACATTTTTCTACCCCTTTTGGGGTGGCATTGATTATTACTTAAAAGATTCCTTTCTTTTACAAATACCCTTGCTGATTGCAGGCAAAACAGAGGAATTACCCCATATTTTCCTGTGTTGTTTTTTTTTTCCTATAGGCAGGCCGGGTTTTAATGGCTTTTACTTTTTAAGGGTTATGCGGAAATTATTCCACTGTTTAGTTATTAAATTCATGAGGTGGTGTACCTCAAGTTTTTCCTCTTATATAGCAGACCAGGTTTGTAATGTTTTTCCTACTATGTTAAACTTTAAGTTTATTCACAGATAATAGCTGAGAAGCATCATTACCATATTACTTTAAAGGATTTTTCCAAAAATCATACACTCTAACTTGTTACAGGGGTACTTACTAACATTAAATTTATTTCAATGTTTAATATTAACAATAACATTAGCATCAAATCTATTAAAGGTATCTTGTTATACCATGCTTTTTATGTAGGCAATTTGTTTGCTGACCAGGTATGTTATTTATTTGCAGCTTCTTTTGTGCTGGCAGTTCTCACCTTTCTTTATCAGTTAGGTAATTTGCATCAACACAGGCTTGACTTTTGGATTCAAAGCCATCAGCAGAGCTCAGAGACTGTCTTAACACACAGGGATCTGAAAAAGAAAAAAAAAAAAGCCTATTGCGGCTCTTTTTGGAGCCCTAATAGGATTTTAATTCAGCAGCATGTTTTATTTGCATTTCTTGTACCCCTTTTTACAATATACACCGCACATGTCCGAGGGAAAATGCACATTCCTTCTATACTATAACTTTTTAAAAACATTAGCCATATCAATTTTTACATAAGGTGTAACTGTTTCTTTTGTTCTTACAGAGTTTTCATGTATCCTTATCAAAGTGACAGTCTGATTCCACAGAGCCATTTTAAGGCTCAGAGTTTTTAACATTGCTTCTTTTTGTTTTGTGCACCTCACCTCTGCTGTTGCTTCAGAGGGTCACTGTTAATTTCTTATTCTTTCACTACAGCTCTTATCTGCTATTGTTACAAAACAAACAAACCAAACAAACAAACAGACTCCAGAATCTTTATCTATTCTCCTGATTTTGACTGCCCTATTGCAGCCATGACTTGGTCTTTATTTAAAAACATTTTTAATTTTTGTAAAGAATGAAGTTACCCCTTAACGGTTAAATGCTAATTCCCAAAGCCAAACAACACTAATTACCTGTGGGCTTGTCTACATCAGAAAGTTGCAGCGCTGGTGAGGGAGTTACAGCGCTGCAACTTTGAAGGTGTACACATCTGCAGGGCACCACCAGCGCTGCAACTCCCTGTTTGCAGCGCTGGCCGTACTCCCGTTTTGTCTGGGGTGTAGAGGATCCAGCGCTGGTGATCCAGCGCTGGTAATCCAATGTAGACACTTACCAGCGCTTTTCTTGACCTCCGTGGAACGAGGAACCCTCTGGTAATCAAGCTGGTCTCCTTTCCCGGTTTGCTCTCTCGTTCCCGGAACCCCGAGCAAGCAGGTCTCCTTCCCTGCGGTTTGCAGGGTGGCTCCGGGAACGCGAGAGCAAGCCGCGGCGAAGCTGGTCTACTTTCCCGGTTTGCTCTCTCGTTCCCGGAGCCACCCTGCAAACCGCAGGGAAGGAGAACCGCTTGCTCGGCGGTTCGGGGAACGAGAGAGCAAACCGGGGAAGGAGACCAGCTTCGCCGCGGTTTGCTCTCGCGTTCCCGGAGCCACCCTGCAAACCGCAGGGAAGGAGACTTGCTTGCTCGGGGTTCCGGGAACGAGAGAGCAAACCGCGGCGAAGCTGGTCTCCTTCCCCGGCTTGCTCTCTCGTTCCCGGAACCCCGAGCAAGCAGGTCTCCTTCCCTGCGGTTTGCAGGGTGGCTCCGGGAACGCGAGAGCAAGCCGCGGCAAAGCTGGTCTCCTTCCCCGGCTTGCTCTCTCGTTCCCGGAACCCCGAGCAAGCAGGTCTCCTTCCCTGCGGTTTGCAGGGTGGCTCCGGGAACGCGAGAGCAAACCGGGCGAAGCTGGTCTCCTTCCCCGGTTTGCTCTCGCGTTCCCGGAACCCCCCTTGAAGCCGCCCAACAGCGCTGCAGTGTGGCCACATCTAACACCACTTGCAGCGCTGGTTGCTGTAAGTGTGGCCACTCTGCAGCGCTGGCCCTATACAGCTGTACTAATACAGCTGTAACAACCAGCGCTGCAAAATTTTAGATGTAGACATGGCCTGTGTCTTGCAAAAAGGTCTGTCAGTTTTGCAACTTTGAATTAGAGTCAAATGAATTTTTAGTGGCAGTAAAAACAAAAACAAGATCAATTTATCTTACACCTACAAAACAGGAGTTTTACAAACCAGATGTGCTGGTTTAGATTCTTAGAACTTTACATATTTTCACAGACAAATAGATACATACACTTTTTTTTTTCCTTAACATTTCTTTACATTACTTTGTTTTTACATAGCTGTATATATATTTGGATGATTTACAGGCATTCTTCTGGAAAAGGGCCCATTTTCCCTTCAGAATGGCTGCAAAGAAACCAAGAATTCTCTCTTTAACATGGTCCTTTTTAACATTTTCCACAAAGTTTAACTGCTTAATTCTCTCCAGCCTCTGTAGAGTTAACTTTTCACTCTCTTTCCTTAAATCACTTGTTTATGTCCCAAAATGACACCTTTATCACCTCAGATTTCACCATTTTAAGTATTGTTCCAGGGATTCATGCCTGCACTTACTGCTTTTCGTACTCCTGACACTATGCCCTTAGGGCTTCCAACCTGTTTTTCAGTTTCTTTATCTGTTGCTTGCCTGCTTTTCTGGGCCCGATCCTGCTTTTTTTTCCAATGAACCGTTTGTGAGTGCTATTGTGGTCACTTCACAATTTTGAAAGAAGTGTTCAAGGAAAGGGACCAGGAAGGTTGGGGGCTAGCTGAGGAGTCCCCCCTCTTGCTGAATTGGTAGTGGAACAGTAACGAATCAGTTTCTGAGGCCGACAAAGGGGAGCAGAACAAGGAGCTTTTTGTCCTTTTTACAATGAGATGGGAGTATGAAGGGGTTGGATCGATCCGGGGTTTGGAGAACGGGGTAAAGGAGAGCACTCGGTCTGGTGGTGGGAGAGGAGGCTTTTAATAAAGCTTTTAACTTATTATTTTAATAATTGAGAGACGAGTTTTGATTTTGTCCACCTATGATTTGCCTCTTCCCACCACTGCATGAAACAATTAACCTCTCCTTTAGCCAATTTAGTTTTAGGTTGGCTGAGTTTGTCCTTTAAGACGTCCACTCAGTCTTTGTTCCAAGATTTTAACAGTGGCCATTGAGTTTTGGGATCCCCCTGAGTTAGCCTAGACCATTTTCCCAGAAATTTACAGGAGTCTGGACCCTTTTTACAGGAGTCCGGACCCATCCTAAATACATAAAATGAGCCAGCGTTCATTTAGGGAACTGTCCCGACTTAGACGTCTGGTTACCCATACAGGAGGACTTCACACACCAATCACACAAGAAGGAAATTCGGGTTCCTCAGAGAGATGCCCAGTGCAACACACAAAAGGAGCCCACAGACTACTGCCTCAATCGCCCTTGCTTTCACACCCAAAGTGCGGTGCGGCTGCGACTGTGCAGATTCCACTCACTCAGACCACGGGGACAGGAACCCCTTGGTCGGCTGATCCCCAGACAGAGACGGCACCCAGACTCAAACACTCCACAAGAGGACAGATAGACACAGAGACAGGACAGTCCTCAGTCCGGACAAAACACAGAAATAATTACCTGACCAGATTCCTGATGTCAGATCCCGGGATCCCTACCAGAACAGGGTGGGAACCAACAGGTTCGATGGCGTAGACCTCACTGTGGCTGTGCACCTTTCCGCTCTAGTGGGGGACCGCTTGGGTGAAATGCCCAGGTGCCGGCTGCCACGTTCATCCTACAAAAACAGTCAGGAATCACACAGCCCCAGTGAAGACGGTTGCCATCTCGGTGGGACCTCCAAATTGTCAAAGTTAGAATCAGGACTCACAATTTGTCAGACCACTCTGTTTATTAGCGCAGCGCTCCGCCAATAACATTCAGAATATGTGAGTGGCTATGCAAGGCCCAAACAGTCTTATTTATACAGATAAAAGAGCGGGAATTTAGACAAAGGGACAAAGAAATCAAAACAGTAAAATTCACCTGGGGCACAGCATGCATATCCTATTTCCTTACTAACTGTTATCGATCTAAGGCTAATGCTTCACCAATTGCCCTTAAACGGTGCAATTGTTCTATGTTAATGTCTGTATTCCTGACACTTGGTTGCAACATTCCAACAACTTTGCTTAAAGGTACAGACAACATTTCTTTAATCCTTTCTATTCTTACTATATAATTCATTCTACTTTCACAACTAGGAGGGTGGTGAAGCACTGGAATGGGTTACGTAGGGAGGTGGTGGAATCTCCATCCTTAGAGGGTTTTAAGGCCTGGCTTGACAAATCTGATTTTTGAATTGCTCCAGCTCCAGGCAAAAACCTGATGGTCCGTGTTCCACTCCAAAGTCCTGGCTGGGATGATTTAGTTGGGAATTGGTCCTGCTTTGAGCAGGGGGTTGGACTAGATACCTCCTGAGGTCCCTTCCAACCCTGATGTTCTATGATTCTATGAACTGTTTGAGATAAGTTGCTGTAGGTTGTTTCCAGTTAAGCAGACCCCATCTCCTGCCTACCTCCTAGCAGGTACAGTGCAGGGGAGCCCCATGGGTTCAGAGAGTCCCCTAACTAATACGCAGAGTTTGTTGGTATTTCTGTCCAGAGAGGGCTACCCCTTGATTTACAGATTCCAAGACTGATGGCCTAGTCCGACTCCCTACATAACACAGGCCAGAGATCTGCCCTTCCTGCAGCCCTCCCTACAGGCACGGACTCTCCTGTAGTCTGCTGTTGCTGTGCCCAGTCTACACTAGCGGGGGTGGTCGACCTAAGATACGCTGACTTCAGCGCCGCCATTCGGGTAACTGAAGTCGGCGTATCTTAGGTCCACTTACCTGGCCGTGAGGACGGCAGCGAGTCGGCCGCTGCTGCTCCCCCATCAACTCCGCTTCCGCCTCTCGCGAGCTGGAGTTCTGGAGTCGACGGGGAGCGCGATCGGGGACTGATTTCATCGCATCTACACTAGACACGATAAATCGACCCTCGATAGATTGATCACTACCCGCCTGCCCTGTGTGTCCCATTCAACCTGAGCCGGCAGCACCCCGCTGACTCGGCTGGTGGCTGGGTGGAATCGCTTTTGGCTCATCGTGTAGCAGCTTTTTTGTTCCCCACCCACACGGGCTGCTGGGGCGGGTCCGTGTCCTGCTATAAGTGAAACTGATCGGCCCGGCTATGCTGTCCAAGCTGAGCAATATGCAGAAAGCAGACTAAGGCACCGATCTTGCAAATACAGGCATGACTCCAAGCCCGTTACGCAGCCTTGCTGCGGCTGAAGCATGTGCTGAAGGGTTTGCAGGATGGAGGCCTGGATTTTAAGAGTCTTTCCCCTGATGTTACTAATCTCCCCATTATTATTAGTAACACCACTTGGAGACACAGAACTTGTTTCCAGGCCGATGTTTAACCTGACCGTGCCCCCTTAATTCCCTGAGCTTCTTATCAGCCCCGTTGCGGCGTAAGGGGTGATTCATCCCAGCAGAGCTCGGACGTGTTGGCGGCGTTCCACCGACCCTGATGATAAAAAAAAAAAAAAAAAAAAAAGCTGAGAAATTAGGCTTGAAGGATGGCAGTGGACAAAACAGCTTTTCAAGCTTGAGACCGAAATCCCCTGGCACCCGCAACTGACATTTGGCATCACAACCGACGCTGCCTGGCAACTGAGTGATAACTGTCTTCGATGGAGAGAGAGAGAGAGAGAGAATGGGGAGCCAGGACATTTAAGGCCTAATCCAAAGCCTTGGGCAGTGAACGTGCAGCTCCGCTGACTTCAGCGGCCTTTGGCTCAGCTCCTTACAACGCTCAGCAAGGCAGGGCTTGTTGTGCCTCTGGTTGTTCTCAGCTGGGTGGCTCGGAAACAACTGGATCTGTACCTCTTCCTGGAAGGCAACGCTTGTGTCTGAGAGTGATAAGGCACTGCCATTGCGTGGGGCATGGGCACCCAGTCCAATTTAGATCTACAGTGAGAAGAGCTGCAGAAGTTTCAGCTGAAATGGCCGGCGTCCAGCGCAGACGCAGCCCTACATCATGCAACTCCTCACTGCAGTGTTCGATGGGCCACGACGTCTCTGCCGTTCCTTGGCAGATCAAAATGGGCGGCTCTGCCCAGGCAATGCAGCAAAAGTGGGGTTGGCAGAGCTCTTGGGCAGGAGCTGATGGAGATGAACTGGGCTGCTTAAAATGGCCTCCCCAGCCTCTCAAAAAGCAGAGGTAATAGCCATAGGATCAGCACGTGAGAGACCCAGGCAAGTGTGTAGATCAAAGCCAGCAGTGACTTAAATGGAGGTGTGGATTATACCTGCAGGCTAAGCAGACACCCAGACGCTCACGCTGAGTGTATGCTGTGATTGTAATCGCAGGCCCTGTTGGCATCTTGGTGAACTGGTGTGAATCCGGAGTAACTCGGGAGTGGCAGGCTGGGTTTACACCAGTGTGACGGAGATTGGGGTCTGACCTGATCAGAGGGCAAGGAATGTCACTTGGCATTCAGTGAGCATAGCTCAGATGCTGAGGGAGTGAAGAGCTGCTGCATTCTCTGTGAGTCGCTCCCTGTACCAGACCTGTGGCTTAAGTCATAGAATCTCAGGGTTGGAAGGGACCTCAGGAGGTATCTAGTCCAACCCCCTGATCAAAACAGGGCCAATCTCCAACTAAATCATCCCAGCCAGGGCTTTGTCAAGCCTGACCTTAAAAACCTCTAAGGAAGAAGATTCCACCACCTCCCTAGGGAACCCATTCCAGTGCTTCACCACCCTCCTAGTGAAATAATGTTTCCTAATATCCAATCTAAACCTCCCCCACTGGAACTTGAGACCGTTACTCCTTGTTCTGTCATCAGTTACCACTGAGAACAGTCTAGATCCATCCTCTTTGGAACCCCCTTTCATGTAGTTGAAAGCAGCTATCAAATCCCCCCCTCATTCTTCTCTTCTGCAGACTAAACAATCCCAGTTCCCTCAGCCTCTCCTCCTAAATCCTGTGCTCCAGCCCCCTAATCATTTTTGTTGCCCTCTGCTGGACTCTTTCCAGTTTTTCCACATTCTTCTTGTAATGTGGGGCCCAAAACTGGGGACAGTACTCCAGATGAGGCCACCATCTTGAATAGAGGGGAATGAGGTCACCAATGTTGAATAGAGGGGAATGATCACATCCCTCGATCTGCTGGCAATGCCCCTACTTATACAGCCCAAAATACCATTAGCCGCCTTGGCAACAAGGGCACACTGCTGACTCATATCCAGCTTCTCATCCACTGTAACCCCTAGGTCCTTTTCTGCAGAACTGCTGCCTAGCCATTCGGTCCCCAGTCTGTAACAGTGCATGGGATTCTTCCATCCTAAGTGTAGGACTCTGCACTTGTCCTTCTTGAACCTCATCAGGTTTCTTTTGGCCCAATCCTCTAATTTGTCTAGGTCCCTCTGTATCGTATCTCTACCCTCCAGCATATCTACCACTCCTCCCCGTGTAGTGTCATCTGCAAACTTGCTGAGGGTGCAGTCCACGCCGTCCTCGAGATCATTAATGAATCCCAAACACTGAATTTGGTGCTAAAATATACTGGACTCCAGTCGGAACTCAGACTTACCTATGACACAGGAGTGACAGTGTGATCCAGTCGACAGAAAACCAGGAGTCAGGAGACCTGGGACTTGTCCCTGGCTGTGCCACTGGTGAACTGGCACTGCAGGAAACCTTCCTGTGCCTCAGTTTCCCCTCAGTTTCCCCATTTGGAAGGTGGGGAATGGACTTACCCACTTGTCTTTTCACAACCAGAGGAGAACTTGTTCAGCCATCTGTGCCCACCACAGCCAGTCGTTTCCTCTTCAGCGAATGGGACGTGCCCGGAGACCATGGTGATGGGTGCCCATAAGGAGAGGGACGGGTAGTTAGTGTTAAACTCGCTCTAGGATCCGTGATGCCCTAGCAGCCCCCTCAGACGGGGTTTTCCAAATCTGTCTCAACTCCTTGCTGCCACCTGCTGGCTGTGTAGAGGATTCATCCTTCGCTCTCTCCCGAGTTTAATTAACCCTTAACCGCATTATGATATGCAGCAGGGCGGCTTTGGAGCTGACTCTGTATAATCTCTCCTTTCCCTCGGAATAATTACCCGGCTTTGAGCACATCCTATTAACGGACCCGACGCTGCCTGTCACATCCTCCGCGTCTGCTGCTGTTGCTGCGAAACGCCATGTGAGCTTCTGAGGGTCTGTAACCACTGCTGGATGCCTCCCCTATATTCTGAGGGGTGGATCCCGTTCAGTAGCCCCAAGGCTGCTAGCTGGGGGAAACTCTGGATCCCCTCTCTGTGGGGGAGCCTTTGCTGGGATCAGTGCGTTGTCCGAGGCCAGTGGGGTGCAAGCGTCTAGGCACCAGCTCCCTGTGAGAGGCTGTACACCTGTCACGGAGTGTGGGGAGTCCGGCCCTGCACCCCTCTTCCTGGGACCCACAGTGACTCTCAGCCAGCCAGTAAAACAGAAGGTTTATTGGACAACAGGAACACAGGTTACAGCAGAGCTTGCAGGCACAGTCAGGACCCCTCCACCGAGTCCTTCTGGGCTTTCAGGGTGCTTGGATCCTAGCTAGGATACCCTGAATTTCGCCCACACAGCCCCAAGCCCAAACTCAAACTGCTTCCCTCCTGCCACTCCCTTCCTTTGTCCCCCTTCCCGGGCAAAGGTGTTGACCTTCCCCCTCCCTTACCTAGCTCAGGTTACAGGCCCTGGCATCGTCCATCCCCTAAAGTCCGTCCCTGCTCTCCCACTCCCCACACAGACAGTCCCTACTGCATCACATCTCTCCCCCCTTCGAGACTGAACTGAGCGGGGTCACTCTGCCCAGTGACCTGGGGAAGTTCAGGGCCCCCTTTCCGGGACAACGCATCCGCTGTCAGGTTGGCACTTCCCTTCACATGGACCACGTCCATGTCATAGTCCTGCAGGAGCAGGATCCACCTCAGGAGTTTGGCGTTGGCTCCTTTCATCTGGTGCAGCCAGGTCAGGGGAGCGTGGTCGGTGTACACGGTGAAGTGTCGCCCAAAGAGATATGGCTCTAGCTTCTTAAGGGCCCACACCATGGCCAGGCATTCATTCTCGATGGCCGCGTAGCTTTGTTCCCGGGGTAGCAGCTTCTTGCTCAGGTATACGATGGGGTGTCTCTCCCCCTTTTCATCCTCCTGCATTAACACCGCCACCAGTCCCGTGTCTGAGGCATCGGTGAACACCATAAAGGGTGTGTCAAAATCTGGGTTTGCCAGAACTGGGCCACTAACCAGAGCCTCCTTCAGCGCCCGGAAAGCCTCCTGGCACTGCTCAGTCCAGATCACCTTGTCTGGCTTCCCCTTTTTGCACAGTTCAGTGATGGGGCCGGCTATGGCACTAAAGTGGGGCACGAACCTTTGATAGTACCCCGCCATCCCAATAAAGGCCTGGACCTGCTTTTTGGTTTGGGGAGCAGGCCAGTCTCTGATCACCTCCACCTTGGCTGGTTCCGGCTTCAGGCAGCCGCTCCCCACCCGATGGCCCAGGTAAGATACTTCAGCCATCCCCACCTTGCACTTTTCAGCCTTTACTGTTAACCCAGCCTTTCGGAGTCGGTCCAGGACTTGTTTAACCTGGGACATGTGGTCCTCCCAGGTCTGGCTGAAGACACAGATGTCGTCAATATACGCCACGGCAAAACTCTCCATCCCCCGCAGTAGCTGATCCACCAAGCACTGGAAGGTGGCCGGTGCTCCCTTGAGGCCAAAGGGCAGGGTCAGAAACTCATAGAGCCCCAGAGGGGTGATAAAGGCCGATTTCAGCCTGGCATCTGCGTCCAGCAGCACTTGCTAGTAGCCTTTGGTAAGATCCATAGTGGTGAGGTACCGAGCACCTCCCAGCTTGTCTAGGAGCTCGTCAGGCCTGGGCATAGGGTAGGCATCAGATACGGTGATGGCATTGAGCTTTCGATAGTCCACACAGAACCGGATTGACCCATCCTTCTTGGGGACCAGCACCACTGGCGAGGCCCAAGGGCTGGAAGACGGCTGGATCACCCCCAAAGCCAGCATGTCCCTGACCTCTCTTTCAAGATCCTGGGCAGTTTTACCAGTGACCCGAAAAGGGGAGCATCTTATAGGGGTATGTGACCCGGTCTCCACCCGGTGGACAGTCAAATTAGTGCGTCCAGGCTGGTTGGAAAACAGCTGTCGGTATAGATGCAGCACCCCCCTGATCTCAGCGTGCTGGCCCGGGGTCAGCTGATCAGAGAGGGGAATCGCCTCCAGGGGGGAACCAGCTTTTGCCCCAGGGAATAGATCTACTAAGGGGTCATCTCCCTGCCCCTCCCAATGTCCACACACGGCCAACACCACATTCCCCCTGTCATAGTATGGTTTCATCATGTTCACATGGTACACCCGACGGTGATGTGCCTGGTTTGACAGCTCCACCACATAGTTTACCTCATTCAGTTGCTTGATAACCTTGAAGGGCCCTTCCCAGGCGGCCTGGAGTTTGTTTCTCCTCACGGCGATGAGAACCATCACCTGATCTCCGGTGGCGAAGGCACGGGCCCGTGCCGTGCGGTCATACCAGACCTTCTGCCTCCTCTGGGCTCGGGCCAGATTCTCCCTGGCCAGGCCCATGAGCTCGGCCAGTCTTTCCCGGAAGGTCAGGACATACTCCACCACTGACTCTCCTTCGGAAGCGGCCTTCCCCTCCCATTCGTCCCTCATCAGGTCTAGGGGCCCCCTTACCCGCCTTCCATACAACAGTTCGAAAGGTGAAAACCCGGTAGATTCCTGGGGCACCTCCCTGTACGCGAACAGCAGGTGAGGTAAGTACTTGTCCCAGTCCTGCGGGTGCTGGTTCATAAATGTTTTTAGCATCATCTTCAGCGTCCCATTGAACCTTTCTACCAGCCCGTTGGACTGGGGGTGATACGCTGAGGCCCAGTTGTGCTGGACCCCACATTTCTGCCATAAGGACCGGAGCAGGGCCGACATGAAGTTGGACCCCTGGTCTGTTAAGACCTCCTTGGGGAACCCCACCCGGCTGAAAATTGTCAGCAGCGCATCTGCCACTGTGTCTGCTTCGATAGAGGACAAGGCCACCGCCTCGGAGTAGCGAGTGGCAAAATCCACCACCACCAGGATGTATTTCTTCCCTGACCGGGTCGTCTTGCTGAGGGGTCCCACTATGTCCATGGCCACCTTCTGGAAAGGTTCTTCTATGATGGGTAAAGGCCTCAAAGCCGCTTTCCCCTTGTCCCGGGCCTTCCCCACCCTCTGGCAGGGGTCACAGGATTGGCAGTACTGTCGGACATGGGTAAAGACCCCAGGCCAGTAAAAGTTCTGTAGCAGCCTCTGCCTGGTGCGCCGGATTCCCTGGTGCCCTGCGAGAGGGATGTCATGGGCCAGGTACAACAGCTTGTGACGGAACTTCTGGGGAACCACCAGCTGCCTCCTGATCCCCCATGACTCTACTTCCCCTGGGGGAGCCCATTCTCGGTACAGGAACCCCTTCTCCCACAGGAACCTCTCCTTGCAACCTCTCCTCATGGTCTGTACCGCACTAAGGTCAGCCCGGTCCCAGTGCTTCCGCAAGGAGGGATCTTTCTGCAACTCGGCCTGGAACTCAGCAGCTGGGACAGGGATGGGGACCGTCTCTCTCTTGCTGGCTGGGTCTGAGGCCGCAGCCTCTCTGAACCGTGCCCCTGGGCGTTCCCCGCTCCCTGGGTTAGGGTCCTGCCCCTCGGGTCGAGTACCTTCCCCGTTGTCGGGGTGCAGTGCCCTTTGCCGACTCTGACTATGAGTCACGACCAGGGCACTCTGGGTGTTACTAGGCCAGTCCTCGAGGTCCCCTCCCATTAACACGTCAGTGGGCAAATATCGGTGTACCCCCACATCCTTGGGGCCCTCCTTGGCCCCCCATTTCAGCCCATTTCAGGTGTACCCTTGCCACGAGCACCTTGAATGGGGTCCCGCCCACGCCCATCAGGGTCAGGTAGGTGTCGGGCACCATCCGATCTGAGGCCACCACCTCGGGCCGGGCCAACGTCACCTCTGCGCCCGTGTCCCAGTACACAGTGACCTTCCTCCCATCTACCTCCAGGGAAACAATGCACTCCTTCCGGAGGGGCAGCCCCGCGCCCACCTGGTAAACCAAAAACCTGGAACCTGGAGCATCCACAGGTGGTATGTTGCCAGCCCCCCTTTCCTGGGAATGTAGCCCCTCCTCCGATTGGGTTTTTACCCAGTCCACCCTCTGCGGGTTGGGTCTGCTTGATCTGTCCCTGAGCTTGGGGCACTGGGCCCGTATGTGATCTCGTTGGCCACAGTGATAGCAGCCCATGTCTCGTGGGTCCCCTTGAGTGGGTCGGAGGGACCTGCCACTGGATGTTCCCCTTTTGGGGGGGTTCTCCATAGGACCCCGCTGGGAGGTCCCATGATGACTCTCTCTCTGCGTTGAGGCAGGCTTGCTCCTTCGAGACTCCTCCCTGCCATCCCCTGCCCGACTGTCCACAAATTGGTCGGCCAGCTGGCCTGCATGCTGTGGGTTCTCCGGCTTCTGGTCCATCAACCACAGCCTCAAGTCGGACGGGCACTGCTCGTACAGGTGCTCCAGTATGAATAAGTCAAGCAGGTCCTCTTTAGTTTGGGCCCCAGCTGTCCACTTGCGGGCATACCCCTGCGCCTGGTTGACCAGTTGTAGGTATGTGACCTCACGGGTTTTACGCTGGCTCCGGAACTTTTTCCAGTACATCTCAGGAGTCAGCCCAAACTCGCGGAGCAGGGCCTGTTTGAACAGTTCGTAGTCCCCTGCCTCCGCCCCTTTCAGTCGGCTGTACACCTCCACGGCTGTGGAGTCCAGTAAGGGGGTGAGAACTGCGATCCTGTCTGCAGGATCAACCCTGTGCAGCTCGCAGGCATTCTCAAAGGCCGTCAGGAAGGTATCTATGTCCTCCCCCTCCTTACGCCGGGGCAGCAAGTGCTTATCAAAGCTCTTTGTAGGCTTGGGTCCCCCCTCACTCACCGCAGCCGGAGCCTCACTTCTCCTCAGCTGGGCCAGGTCCTGCTCATGTTTACACTGTTTCTCCTTCTCCTCCCGCTCATGTTCACGCTGTTTCACCTTCTCCTCCAGCTCTCGCCTCTATAACTCGAGCTCTTCCCGTCTCAGCTCCCTTTCATATTCCAGCCGCGTCCGCTCCACGGATGCCGAGCGTTGCCGGGAGGATCCCCTGCTGGGGGGTGAGCTTCGCCGGGAGGATCCCCTGCTGGCCGGGGGTGTCACGGTGCCCTCGGTATTCACTGGGCTCCTCCTCGCCCTTCCCCTACGCCTAGGAAGGGGGGGTCTCGGGAAGCCCTCGTCCGCCGGCTGACCACTCCCAGCGGGGACAGACACTGGTGCCTGCGCTGCATCTGCTCGGCTGCTTCCCTCAGAGACAGGGCTCTGTTCATTCATGCAGTCTCCCTGCTCCAGCTGGGCAATCAGCTGGTCCTTGGTGCGTCTCCCTGGGCGCAACCCCCTCTGCTTGCACAGCTCCAGCAGGTCACACTTGCGCCGCTTGGCATACATCTTCCTGCTGGGCGCTCACAGGCCGGGGTGCTCGCCGCTCCCCACAGTTTCCAGGGGGACCCCTAGTGCACCAGCCCTTCTTGAGGTCACCACCTCTCTGCCAGGGTCAAGCTGCAGACTCCTCCGCCCCTGGGACCGCTCGCTGCAATCCCCTGGGGGACCCTGTTACTGCAAAGTCCTTCTCACTGGGCACACACTCCCAGGGGATAATCACCCCTTCGTTTTACTGCTCCCCAGTCACTTACTGCAGGAAGCGCCGTCCACGGGGTGCAGTATCTCCCGCCGCTGCCACCAGTTGTCACGGAGTGTGGGGAGTCCGGCCCTGCACCCCTCTTCCTGGGACCCACAGTGACTCTCAGCCAGCCAGTAAAACAGAAGGTTTATTGGACAACAGGAACACCGGTTACAGCAGAGCTTGCAGGCACAGTCAGGACCCCTCCACCGAGTCCTTCTGGGGGTTCAGAGTGCTTGGATCCTAGCTAGGATACCCTGAATTCCGCTCATCCAGCCCCAAGCCCAAACTCAAACTGCTTCCCTCCTGTCACTCCCTTCCTTTTGTTCCCCCTTCCCGGGCAAAGGTGTTGACCTTTCCCCTCCCTTACCTAGCTCAGGTTACAGGTTCTGGCATCATCCATCCCCTAAAGTCCTCCCCTGCTCTCCCACTCCCCACACAGACAGTCCCTACTGCATCACAACACCCTTGGCAGCGGTCTTGCCCCTGGACTTGCCGAACGGCGAGCGGGGGTAGTAACCTCCCTGCCCATGTCACGCGTGCAGGAATGCAGCTCTTCTGTGGGCTCGTTAGCAGCCCATGGAATTCGCAAAGATGAATTCAATTAGTGGAGCGCAGCCTCCAAAATGCAGTTTATTTAGGTCATCTGCTGGTTGCCCGGGGATTCGAGTCTGGCATCGTGGTGGGGCAGAGGAGTGCTGACTTTCCTCCCCCATCCCACCAGAGCCATTCTTGGGGCCCCTCACAGTGACTGGGAAGGGCTGGGGTCAGGGGATTGCTGGGGCCACAGGGATTCCCCAAGTAAGGTCACACTGAGCCTGCTCCCTTCACAGACCACTGGGTCTTACCCCACAGGCTGGAGCCCCTGCTCACCCATGGGGAGGGTTGGGTGGCAGCATGGGGGGGGAGGGGCTGTACTGCTGTGGCATCTGGGAAGCGACGGAAGATGGTTCTGGTTTGGGGATCCCTGCAGTAAATACGCCGCCCGCTAGGGAGGGCTCCTGAAGGAGAAAATGAGGCTGTGGAGGAAGACCAGCAAGGTCCCTGCCCAAGCCTGTGTCCCAGCTACACCAGGCTCTGCTCTGAATGACATTGGCTGCAGTGACTCCCTTTGCTGCAGCATCAATGAGATTAGGCCCCAAGGCGCCGGCCCAGGGTCCCCAAGGAACCTCTCCCGGGCTAGTGACTTTATAGCACAAGGAGACCATGGCCCCGATTTCAGCACAGGATTAAGCGCATGCTTAAAGTTAAGTACGTGCTTTGTGGAATCAGGGCTGGACAATTCTAAGGAGCCAGGTTGGAGGTTCCCTTGCAGAGGGTCCAATATGAAGCCATCCTTTACAAGCATCAGCCCTCGAAATAATTTCCTGCCTACGTTAACATCACACTGCGCAGGAAATTTGTTTTCTCTGGTGCCCGCGAGCGAATGGAGTTAATGAACTGGAGATTAAGCCGAAGCAAGATGAGGGGGCCATTAGCAGCAGTACGTAGAGCAGCCTGCCCCTTGCTCAGCAGATGGAAGCAAAGATTGAGCAGCAGATCCACTGAAATGTGGTTTTTAATAAAACTTCAAAACTGCAATAAAAACCCCAGGAAAACTGGAGTCCTGCAGCGGTTCGGAGCTGATTTTGCTGCAGGGCAGTGACTGGCTGTCCTCCAATTCCTGACACAGTCAGGAAGGAGGTTGGTGTGGCGAGCAGAGAACTGTGGGATGGGCGGGAAGGTTCACAGAAGCACAGAGATGGACCTAACCCAAACCAACCTGTCTGCTGACCAGTTTTCCCTTCTGAAGGTCAAAAATGGACTTTTCCTCCTAGAACAGCTCCCCTGGTGGCTGGACTAGGAACTGGGACAGCCCCCAAAGTCCTCGGGCCCAGGAGACCAGCTAGTCACCCGAGGGATTTTACTTTTTAGGGTGTATTCTAAATACAAGGGAGACTGATTTAAATCCAGGTGCTTTAAATCAAAAATGGGAAAACCTGGATTTAAATAATCGATTTTAATCAACTTTTTCATTGATACTTCAGTTATTTTCTAAAGACAGGTGCATTCTCATTGCTTGATACAACCATTAAAACATCTTCATTTACAACTAAAGAGAATCTTTACACTAGATTGATATATCTTTTTGCTCCCTGGGATGGTGCACTGTAACTATTTAAGCAATTACTGTATATAGCTTAATATTTTCAGATTTGTATTCACTCATTGTACATTTTTAGTACGTTAGAAAATGGTGAATGGCATGTTGCTTATTTACTAGCAATGGCCATGATTTGTGTCAAGCTGCATTGGAATGGTAATTGAACTTCAAATAAACACAGACCAGCCTATAAAATGTATGGTTACTAAACAAAACAAGCCCTGAGTGCAGTACATAAGCTATCGTGGCATATTTGTAGAGCTTGACCTGAAAAGTTAGGTGTTTCCCCCTGATTCTTTATATAGAAAAGCATCCTTTAACTCACTGGTTTTGATAGAGGCTCGTGGATTCAGCATTTACATTTTGTAGTTAAATATGTTGAGATTATAATAAACTTAGGCCCTTGACATATTTTGTGTTAAGTTCAGATTTCATTTTAAATGTGTATTTTTAAAAAGAAAAACTTCTTATAATTTAAATAATATAAAAAATATCCAATTTAAAGCAACCCCCCCCCCCCGATTTTCTCCTCCCCAAATCATTGGTATTTATCCACCCTGTCTAAGTGTCGGGTGGGGATGGACTTAGCCAGTGTGTTCTGGGAGTTGGTGCCCCGTGAAAGGCTTAGTTGGCCAACCCAGTCAGGTTGTTTGGGGAATAAGGGCCCATTTGTCTGTTTGCTCAAACATGCATGTGCAAAAACGCACGCTCAGTTGCATGCCTTGTGTGTGTGCAGCTACTGTGGAGATAATACCTAGCGCAGATCAGGTGTGGAATTCAAAGCGCCTGAGGTCAGTAGCATTATCCCCATTTTATAGATGGGGAAAGAGAGGCAAAGTGATTTGCCCAAGGTCAGCCAGCAAACCAGTGGCAGAGCCAGGAATAGAGCCTGGGTCTCCTGAGCTGTGATCCAGTGTCCAGTGCTCTCGATCGAGGTTGAAATGATATTTTCTTGTTATAAAAATTGAAAATGTTAAATTGGTCAAAATTGAAATGAAACAATTTGTTCCACCTGAAACTCATTTTTTGGACTTTTAAAAATTGCCAGTGAATTGAAACAGCCTCAAGAATGGAGCTTGTTCGTAACCGAACAAGTTTATGGCTAGGGCCCTACCAAGTTCACATTCCATTTTGATCAATTTCATGGTCATAAAATTGTAAAAATCATAAATTTCATGATTTCAGCTATTTAAATCTGAAGTTTCACAGTGTTGTAACTGTAGGGGTCCTGACCCAATGCTGAAGGCAGCAGTGCAGAAGTAAGGGTGGCATGGTGTGATATCGCCACCCTTACCTCTGTGCTGCTGTTGGCAGGGTGCTGCCTTCAGAGCTGGGCACCCGGCCAACAGCCGCTGCTCTCCGGCCACCCAGCTCTGAAGGCCGTGCGGAAGTAGGGGTGGCAGTACCGCGACCCCACTACAATAACATTGTGACACACACACACCCAACCCTCTTTTGGGTTGGGACCCCCAATTTGAGAAACACTGGTCTCCCCCGTGAAATGTGCATAGAGCAGGATAAAAGCACACAAAAGACCAGATTTCACACGGGGAGAGACCGGATTTCATAGTCCATGCCGCGTTTTTCACTGCTGTGAATTTGGGAGGGTCCTAGTTATGGTGATTCTTTCAAAAGTTTACAGCTGAACATTGACTTAAGACAGCTTTGAAACTTTACTATGCAGAAGAAGAATGCTGCTTTCAACCATCTTAATTTAACTAAAACAAGCACAGAAACAACTTCCTTCTCTTGTAAAAGCTTTTTTTGTTTAACTTTCCCTTTATTTTTGTAGAAGTTTGTTTAACACAGTCCTGCACTGTACAGTATTTGAGGGTTTTGGTCTCTGCTGCTGCCTGATTGCATACTTCTGCTTCCAAACGAAGTGTGTGGTTGATGGGTCAGTTCGTAACTCTGGTGTTCGTAACTCGGAGTCATTCTGTGCACAACTCTTATCATTCAGTTGTTCACATTGGCACCAAGATCCTTTCACTGAGTTAATGCAGCTGATTTTGGCACGTAGGTTGTTCAGATTGTTCCTTCCAGTGCACGTTGCCTTGCATTTATCAGCCTTGCATTTGATCTTCCATTGCGTTTCATCCGGCCTGGTTCGGTCTCAGTTTTCTCTGCTCTTTCCTAAATAAGGCCTGAAGTTTCAATGGTGAGATCATTAACCATGGGAACAATTTCCCAAGGGTCATAGTGGATTCTCCATCACTTGCTATGTTTAAATCAGGATGGGATGCTTTTCTAAAAACTCTGCTCTAGGAATAATTGTGGGGCAGATCTGTGGTCTGTTATACGAGGGGTCAGACTAAATGATCACGATGGTCCCCTCTGCCTTGGAATCTGTGAATGTAAATACTATTGTCATTGGTGATTTTTGCCATCTTGCTGCCCACCTCATCTTCCCCATAACTAATGGATCCTTTAAGCAGAATCCTAAGTAATTATGAGCTGAGTGAACCCTGATCCAGCCTCTCTCGCAGAGCATAGTAATTTGTGAGTGAATGTGGGATTCTGTATAATTATTTTTTTGTTGGCTAATTGGAAATGTTAATTAGAATAGGGTTTTAACAGAACTTTGTTACCTCTTTTTACATCTCTCCTTCTGGTAATCTAATTAGCTTTTTAATTGGCTTCTTTGAATCATAGATGTGTAGGACTGGAAGGGACCTCCCAAGGTCATCTTGTCCAGTCCCCTGCACTCAAGACAGGACTGTAATAACTACACCATCCCTGATAGTTTTTTGTCTAACTTGTTCTTTAAAACTTCCAACCATAGAGATTCCACAACCTCCTGGGGTCAAGTATCAGGGGGTAGCTGTGTTAGTCTGTATCCACAAAAACAACGAGGAGTCCGGTGGCACCTTAAAGACTCTCAGATTTATTTGGGCATAAACTTTCATGGGTAAAAAGCCAACTTCTTCAGATGCATGGAGTGAAAACTACAGATGCAGGCATAAATATATACAATATATCCTCCTGGGCAATTTATTCCAGTGCTTATCTACCTGGACAGGTAGGAAGTTTTTCCTAATGTCCTAAACTGCCCTTGCTGCAATTTAAGCCAATTGCTTCTTGTCCTATCTACAGAGGTTAAGGAGAAGAAAATTTTCACCCTCCTCCTTGTAACAACCTTTTATGTACTTCAGAATTACCATGTCCACTCTGTCTTCTCTTCTCCAGACTAAACAAACCCAATTTTTTCAATCTTCCCTCCTAGATCATGTTTTCTAGACCTTTCATCATTTTTGTTGCTCTTTTCTGGACTTTCTCCAGTTTGTCCACATCTTCCCTGAAATGTGGCGTCCAGAATGGGACACAATACTCTAGTTAAAAGAACAGGAGTACTTGTGGCACCATAGAGACTAACAAATTTATTTGAGCATGAGGTTTTGCTCAAATAAATGTTAGTCTCTAAGGTGCCACAAGTACTCCTGTTCTTTTAGCAGAAGGAGACTAACACGACTGCTACCCTGAAACCTGAATACTCTAGTTGAGGCCTAATCAGCGCGGAGTACAAACGGATAATATCCTGTGGATCAACAGTAATTTCTCGGCCATTATGTTCCTGTGTATGTCTCAGAATTCAGAAGACCCGATCAGATTTAATGATCAAAGATGGTCTCGCCCCTATTTCACACACAACTCTCTTTATTCACCTCTGCTTCCAAATGCATTATTACTCATTTCACCCTCACTCATCATTGGTGTTCTGTTGGCAGTGAAATTACATTCAGTATAATTAATTTATCAGAAAGCCATGCAGACTCTGCAATCATGGTATCTTTCCTTTTTTTTCCCCCCTGACCTGGAATGTGACGGAAAGCTTGCAATTTAATATTAATTTGCAGTTAGGGAAGTGAGAGGATGTGATCTTTGTCAGTTTTGTTAATTGGAAATTTTAATAGGGAAAAATCTGCATAAAAGATGAGACTCTCCTAAAATACTCCCTGCAACTGAACTTGTGACATTGCAGAATATTGTATCTGTACCCTTTTTCTGTATGGTACAAGGAGGATCTGGGAACATGTGTTGCAATTGCTTTGTATATAAGGTTTGACATTCCTGGTATTTCTAACCATCCTTATTGATGGATAAGTCTTGGGATGATTCAGATGTGTGAAGTAGGAGCTATTAAATGAAAGGCCGGATGCCTCAATCTTCACTAGAAATCTTGCCACCCAGGCATGGCTCTGATTCAGGCAGGGACGTAGGCATGTGAGTAAGCCTCATTGACTTCAGTGGAACTACGCACGGGTTTAACATTATAACCCATCCTGAATACCTTCCTGAATCAGGGCCAGATTGCATTAAACAGGTGTTAATAAAAACTGTTGGAAACAGTCTCAGTAAAAACCACACTCTCCCCACGAATCAGGTTTCACTTGCTCAGTTTCCCAGGTGCCAGTGTAACGCCAACAAACCCGGCGGCGGCAGGTGAGATCAAACCTGGGAGCTCTGAAGCTTTGTGTATGAAACTCTACTCGGTCTACTGCATGAGCCAAAAGACCCATGGCTCTTAGCCAAGGCTGTGGCAGACTCACCAATCTCTTGGTCTAGGGGCCACTAGCGGGCGACAGAGAGCCGCCCCAGGCAGGCCTGAGTTACACCCGCGTGAAGGATGCTGGATTTAGAAGGCAGGACACCTGGGTTCTGTCCCTCCTGTGTGACTGTGGGCAAGTCACTCCTCCTCCTCCCACATTTTGTCTCTTTAAACTGTAAACGTTTTGGGGCGGGGGCTGTCTCTTGCTAGGTAAAGTGCACAGCACCATGGGGCCTTACTGATTTACAAATAGTCAGAAGCTCCTTGTCCGGAAAGCGACAGAAAGATGCCTGTGAACGATACCAGCTGCAGTCTCACTGGAAGGATCTAGATCCCTCCCTCCTGGGAAGGTACGATTTGCCCCTGCATTTCCACGATCCATGCCTAAGCTAGCGTAGCTGGGTATCAGTGAGCATCCGGCGATCTCCCTCCCTGTATTGCTGTGTAAGCAGAGGCCATTCTGTCTTGCAGATCGCCACCACGGCACACCCATGCTGCTGGAGGGGGTCCGGTGCATCGGGGCGGAGCTGGAGTACGATTCGGAGCAGAGCGAGTGGCCCGGGTTCGACTAGCCGCTGAGGACCATTGCCTCCTTTTAGGTTTTAAATTTAAGCTTGAAATGTAAGAAGAACAAATAGTTCACTGGCTGCAGGATTCTGAATGCTCTAGTTTTGTGGTCACCAATGGAGCTTGTCTTGTGAGGTCTGGGCGCTGTGCTTTCACCCTCCTTCCCCTAATAGCAAACCAAACTGTAGGCCAATAGTTGTAAAGGGTTTTGTGAAGAGCAGGTAGCAGCTTATGACTCTGGCTCAGAGCTGAGAGTAAAACCAGGGCCATCACGGATTGGGTCAGGGTTCTCATCATCTTTTCAGCCTTAAAACTAAACTCTGTGTGCGCGCATGGGGCTGTACATGCTGGCATGTGAGTGGATGCCCGACCTCCTGAGCAAGTGTCACCTACAGGGCATCTGTCATATCAGAATAGTATTTCTTATCCTTAAATGTTGGTTATTTTTTCCTTCTCTTTAGTGATCTCATTGTCGCATGTGGCTTTGTCCAAAGTTTCTACAGCTGCCATTTAAAAACTGAACAGCTGATGTTTTCTCCCATCTCCAGTGGTGGGGTTGGTAAATACACCGGGTGGGGTGCGGTAGCTTCATACGCTTTGGCTGTTTAGTTTGTGTTGTCTCAGGAGTATTTCCAAAAACCAGGCATCTGTTGCCTTCCTAAGAGTCAGGAGCAATCCCTTGTTGCAAGCCATACGGTGTCTTGTTCTCTCTTCTGCTGCTGCTGCAATTTCATTTTATTTTTCATGATCTTTCGTGTTGCATCTTTAAACGCTCCAGGCTGGATTCTGATCCCAGTTGCAAATATGGAATTAACTCCATTTTCCCCAAGTGGGTGACTCCAGATTGATTCCATTGGCTTTCGGGGAGTTAACTCCAAGTTTACACCATTGCTGACTGAGAGCAGAATCTGTGTCGTAAGGGTGCAGTCTGCCTTCAGCTCTGCAGATTTAACTCTCTCACAAAGCAGTAGGGTTGGGTGCATGTACCTGAAGGCAGAATTTTCCCTTTAGGCTGGGTTGTTTGAAGGCATTTAGGAGAGTTGGGGGCTCAGTTCCACTGGGAGTTGGGTGCTTCACCCTCATAGACACCTTTGAAAATCCCAGTCTGAATTTTCATTTCTTAAATGTTGTCTGGTGGTTTTTGTTTTTTAAGACACACGGTACAAGGACCAGGAATAGTGGTTCAGTTCTGAAAGCAACAGAAGGATTTATGTGCCTCTCTCTATATATGTGTATGTGTGAGTTTTTTAAGTACAAAAAATATCTATATAAAGGAAAATAATAAACTTCAGTTGAAACAAAACAGAACTTGGTTTGTTTGGAGTAAAACTCTCTCCAGCGTGCATTTGTCTTGGTGCTAATCCATGTCTGCACAGTGCTGGGCCTGCTTTCACTAACAGGCTGTAGATTCTTTTCTCTGTTGTATACTGGGGAAAGTCATTTTTTATAATGTCTTGAAAAATCTTTCTGTTCTAAGTTAGACTTCCTTGTGAGAGCTGCAGCAGGCGCTTCTGCAGAGCAGCGTCCAGAGCTTCCCTTCGACTTCCCAGAGGTCTAGATTATTAGTTAATGTTTGGCTAGCCATGGCGTCTTGGAGCCCCAGTCACGGACCCGGATCTCAGTGTGCCAGGCGCTGGACAAACAGAAGAAAAACCAGTCCCTGCCCTAAAGAACTCAGTCTAAGTATAAGACAAGAGAGAGCTGGTAGAGCCAAACAGGATGTGAGCACAAGGTCAGCAGGACGGACAGCGGTTGTGCAACACACCAGCTATGTCATTTGTTAAGGTTATTGTTGGCATCACAGCAAATGAGAGTTAAAGGGGTTTGTTGGGGGAGGGGGCATTTGTGTTCCCGTTTTCAGAGATGCCGTTCACTTGAGATTCATTCAGAGAGCGAGTTGCATGAGGGATAGTGGCCAGCTGCTCAGAGTTAGGTCCCACAGGGATGGGCTTGCTACGAAGATGCAATTTGACATGTAGTGCTGGAGAGGAGTGAACAGAACCTTATGGCTACATTCTCATCGCAGCCAATCCTTCCACATGGGGCCCTCTCCAACCAGCACCATCCTGGCCCAAATAACCTCAGTCATCCGAAACTCGGATGAGCAATGTGTGCTGGGTGAGGACTTTCAAGATTCTTTGCCTTCTCCAAGCGAAAACCCAAGGACTGGGCCCTTTCCCACTGGCTTGTGTAGTAGGACCTCACCTGGTGCGAACCCGGGCCTGGAGAATGTGAAGAGCAGGGATTCCGTCACAACCACGGGGAAGAATCTCGGTGGCCAGGTCAACAGCTTCTTGTCTAGGGTGGGTCGATTGTTAGAACCTGGAATGTGCTCGCTTGGGGCTTTTAGCACGGCCACCCCGGGCTGTGACGGTTTGGGTAGCAAACCTGAGCTCAGAAGTACAGTGTGGCACAGAAGGAGAATCCTTTAGCTTAGTCGTGGCCATGTTAAAGTCCCAGGACCAATGGGGTTGGGTGGTTTAATAAAGGGGGCAGGGCTTCAAATATGTCATGTCCCACCTGCTCCTGTCTCTGGGCTGCAGAGATGCTTGTCTGCTTTATGACCAACTGACATAGCTGCCAAATGAACAGGACATTCATCTCCAGTGCTGCTCTAGACACATGCTGAGGATCAATCTGTTTGTGGGGCGATCTGCCTGAGCTTGTGCACAATGTGCCATAAAGCTTTTCCATTTAACGTTATCTGGGCTGTGTGGAAAGGGGATTCGAGACACCTGCTTAGTGAGGACGTGCCCAGGAACCACTGTCCTTAGCCAGGAGCAAAGCTGGCATGGCGAGGGGTCCTAGGTTGGGATGAGACATGATCTAGTTCCTGCGACCAGACTCGGAGCTGGACACCCCCAAAGGGTCATGGACACACGTGCTGGGTGTTACGCTCCTGTGCCAAAAACGTGTCTCGTCCAATCATGGAATAGAAACTTTACCATGTGCCAGAGGTTAGCCAACCGCCAATAGTGGGCGTGAGCGTTCAGTGAGCAGCTTTGAGTTGGCAAACGGTCAGAGAACACGTGACCACTAAGTGCGGTCGACAGGCATTAGGCTTGGTTGGCACCAATTTTCTAGCCGAAAAGGGAATAGAATTGAAATGACACGATGAGCCTTGAAATCAAAGCAGCATGAGTCCTACCGAGTGGCAGTGTGGGCTGGTGGGTAGAGGGCAGGGCTGGAGTTGGGAGATCTGGCTCTATTCCTGGCACTTTGCACCCACCCACGGTGTGTATCGCGTCAATTTTGTTTGTAAGTTCTTGGAGCAGAGACTGTCTTTATAATGTGTGTGGACAGCGCCTAGCACAGTGGAGCCCTGATCTCAGTTCGGGCCCCATGGGGCTACTGTTCTGCACATAAATCACACGTTTCGGGTTGAAGTATTAAATACCAATGAGCCCCACGGCTCTGCAATCCTAGCCGGCTCCCCTTTGGCTTGTCCAGCCAGCCGGTAACTTAGGCCTGTTGTGCTGGGCACATGAGGCACCTGGAAAGAGGAAGGAAGATGATGGAGTGTGGAATAGGCTCCAGCACATAAATCACTATCAGCGACTTGCCCTGCCCTCCCGAGAGCCTTCCAGACATTAACTGGGTAACTGATTTCTGCTGCTACTCACTGGCCCTGTGTCTATGGATTGCAGGCATCACTGGAGACTGCAGGGTTTTCCTTTCCCTAGTGCAATTTGTGCAGTGATTAAATCAGCTTGGAACGAAACCTAAAGAGAGGAGAACATAGCCCCTCCTTCGGCTAGCTCCCCAAAGCCCCTCACCGCACGGTGCCACGTGGTACAGCAGCCCTGGCTAGTCCACGCTGGGGAGCCAGGTGGTTAAATCAGACACTGGGTTAATGGCTTAGCAGCAGAGAGCATGGGAGCTTCAACAGCCCACGCTGGTCCCATCAGGCCCTTAGAAGCTGCTGTGTTTGTCTGATTGACAAGGGGAGCAGAGCGCTCTTGGGATCCAGGCACCGCAGCTGGGCTGAGAGGACTCAGCTCAGTTGCTGCTCTGCTCTAGACTCCTGGTGTGACCTTGGTCAAGTCTTTTAAGCACTTTAGGTCGGGCCGCACTGTGCTGTTAACCCAGGTCTGTGGGACCCAGGCTTGGGAACTCAGCATTTCCAAGCCTACGCTTGAGTGTCCACCCTGCACTGCAAGCCTGGGCTTACCAGTGCTGGGCCCCAGTCTGACCACTGTGCCAACACATCCAGATTGTGCTACACCAACCTTCTGACTCGGGGCTGTGGCTTGAGCTGTGTCCACACTGCAAAATGGCCGGGCTTGGGCCTGAATCACAACAGGACTGTGGCTGTGACTCACCCTCCTAGTAGGAGCTTGGACCTGGGTCCTAAGAGTGTTGCTGAGCCGAGTCAGTAACGTGTGTGTGGACGGAAGGGGGGTTGGACTCAAACCTGAGGCCACGTTTGGGTTTAGTTAGTGTGCTGTGTAGCCACACCCTGTGTTCCCCCAGGAGAGTCCTTCATCTTTCACAGGTGTGTTGTAAGCGTAGACTGTAGACAAGAACCAGCCATTGCTTGCTAGGTACTGCTGACCTGGGCTGCATTCAAACTCCCAACCTGCTGCTGTGAGTTCTCGTCAGCACATCTTGCTCAGGCATCTTCGATGCCGTTGAGTTGCTCGAGGGGTCCTGGATTCAACTCCCGATGGCGTGTCAGACTAACAAAAGCTTCGTCTCTGACCAGAGCTTCAGCCCCACGTGCTGCAAGTTGAGTTCAAACCTGCTTCCCTGTGGCCAGTGGTTCTCAACCTCCTGCCTTGCTAGGACCTGTTGCGATAACTGGTTCTCCTGTACCCTCCCGGTGACCGTCACTGCAAGAACCAAGTGACAGGTCATTCAATGTCCCCAGATTCTGCTTCTCAACCCATTTCCCATCGTGGGCTACATCTGCAGCTCTCTGTATGTTATGTGAGCCACATATTACCTGTATGGTCCTGAGGAGGTCACGTGGGCAGCAGCTGTGTGTTGATTGGGCCGTGGGTTGAGAGCCACTGACCTAGATCAATACAGGTCAATGGGAAAAAGTACAAGAAGGAGCCAGAAGTGAATTAGTTCTGACAAAAAGGCCCATTGATATAACTCAAGGACTGTGTTAAGATTATGGCTTGTATGCAAGAGAGGTTGGGGATCGGAAGTCAGTGGCGTAAAACTGGTGTGTGGGAAATTAGGCCTAATTGCTGGACAAAATAATGAAGGGACGGGCTCTCCTGCCACCAGGTCCTTGTGGGATCCTGAGAGGGACACATTTGTGGGGGAGAAATCAAGCAGCAGCTGTCTGACAGCTGCTGGCCAGGAGATGGGTGGACGAGAAGGCGTGAGCTTTACTATCATGGCGGCATGATCAGGATCCGCTGATTCACCACTGGGTTGTCATTGTTCCGACCAGACCGGACCAAGTGCAGGACCCAGAGGGCACCACCACCTCCACTGGCTCTAGCTGAATCCCAGACACCACCTGGGATGTCAGACGTTGGCAAACCCCTTGTGACGAACTGGGAAAGTTCTTAATGTTTTCTCTGAATACTGTGTTGGTGCCTCAGTGTCCCCATGGCAGTTCTTAAGTATCTGGCAGAGCAAAGGGCCAGTGCACCTAAATGCCTGGCACTCTGTCTCCTAGCAACTGATGGCCTGGGCCCCTCCTCTGCAAAGGTGCCAGCTGAAGGTGTTGGAGACAAAGGGATCAGGAGACCTCCTGGCCTGGGAAAGGAGCTGAGGAGAGAGGAGGGGCTGGGAGGGGTTGTTAGTCTGGAGCTGGCTGGGGTCAAGGGTGGAGGGCAGACCTGGGGGTCTGGCTCACTGCCCCCCAGAATGGACCCAGCCGAGGGGTGCGATTCGCTGTATCTACAAGCTCTGTTTTAGACCCTGTTCCTGTCATCGAATAAACCTCTGTTTTACTGGCTGGCTGAGAGTCATGTCTGACTGCAAAGTGGGGGTGCAGAACCCGGTGGCTTCCCCAGGACCCCGCTGGGGTGGACTCGCTGTGGGAAGCACACGGAGGGGCAGAGGATGCTGAATGCTCCAAGGAGAGACCCAGGAGGTGAAGCTGTGTGAGCTTCTTGCCCTGAACAAGTCTGCTCCAAGGGAGAGGAGGCTCCCCAAAGTCCTGACTGGCTTGGTGGGAGCAGTTCCAGAGCATCGCCCGGGGACTCCGTGACACCCCTTCCTCTCATCTCTCGGGTGTGTTTTTTCCTGTTCCCTTGTCTAATCAGAGCTTGGCTTAGCTGGCCAAGACTATATTTTGCAACGTTGCTGTGAGCCTGTGACCAGACAGGCAGTAAAAGCAGTTCCCTAACAAGCCTGATGCTGGGACAAGTTTGCCAGGGCTCGCAGTGGCTGATGAGACCATGGGCTGGGCCTGGGTTGTGCAGGCAGGGAGCTCGCCAATGAGTCAGCACCAGAGCCAGAAGCCGTGTTGTGTCTCGGCTGTTTTCTCTTCAGGGGCATATTTGTCTTTTAGCAAATCATCTTTGTCTTTAATAACCACCACACCAGTGACCACTCCAGCACATTTCAACTAACATCCTCTGTGTTCCCCAACAGAGGGGCAGCATCATCTTTGGTCCCACCTTGGAGACTGTCAGACAAGGGGCTGAGGTCTCTATACACCCCATCCCGAACCTTGTTAAAAACTTTAGTGCCAAGATCCCTTGGGCCCATTTATTCCAACTTAAAACAACAGGCCTCCACTCCCTCCCCACATGATCCCTCTCTCCTTCGGCTGGGCCCTGGCTCCCCTTTTGATTCCTTCACACCTGCTGGTGACCCCCATGTTAAGAACAGCTGCTCCGGGTTGAAGACGGCAGCTTAGTTCTTCTAGCACAGCACAAGGGCGAAAGCAGACCTGCTCTCACTGCTGCCTTAACCCCGTTCCCCGCCTCGAAAGCATTTCCCCCGCCCCGGCTGCAGAAGAGTATAATCGTTTATTCTGATTTCCATCACATAGCATATTTCTCTGAAACACAGGCTAGAGGCCTCACTAGTGCCACAGATCCGGCCATAGTGCCTGGCTCTTCCACCTGGGGGAGGTTACATGTGAGATATAAAAATAAAAATTTGGGTTTACAGAAAAAAATATACTTATTGAAAGGAGCCGTTGTACCCAGTCACCGTTGTTTTCTCCTTGGGCACACGCCCTGGCAGTAACCTACAGATCAATTGGTATCAACTCCCTCTTCTTCTGCCCCAACCGAGTCTGTCTGTGGCCACTTTGGCTGAGTGGGGCCAGGAAAGAGGTTCCTGACCTTTAACTTCTGGGTAGGGACTACCCGGCCAGTAGAATATTCATTAGCCAACTAAGGCAGCTCCCAGGTGCCAAACGAGCCAGCAAAGCTGGTCGGCTGGGGCCGGTGGTGCGGCAAAGTGGGAATTTTTGTAATATCTTTAGGAAGTCCCAGCGTGCCTCAGTTTCCCCATATGCTGCATTGTTGCCTAGTTGGGGGGAGGGGAGGGGACAGGTCTGTTTGCTCTTGGCAGAGGACACGGATGTGAATGACTCTTAGCTGTCTGGGGCCTTAGGGCCCATATCAGAGGAGTATCTGAGAAGACAATGGCAAATCCAGTCCCTGGGACTTTGAGACCTAGCAACCAAGGACCATGGAGGGCCCACCCCTCGGCAGGAAGCCAGGCAGTGTGTGCCCAGCTGGGGAGGAGTGCAGGGGGGGTAATAGCCGCCTGAACGGGGACAAGGCGAGCTCAGAGGGACAGGGCTCCGGGCTCTGAGCTGACTAGGATGGAGTGTGCTATAACGTTCTTTTCCTTACGCTAACCCAGGACATCTGCAGTGTTCCAGTCATCTAATAATCCCCACTGCATCCCCACACTCTGTGAGAGTCCCTGTGTCGCTCCCTAAGATCATACAAGTCTCCCTGGGGCCCCATCTCAGTGGGACTCGCTGAGCAGAGCTCACTGGGGGAAGAAGGGATGCTGCAGGCCCGGAGGTCCAGCCTAAGGAGGCGGTGAAGCATGGCTCACCCTAAAGGAAGAATGAGACCCCTAGGGGGTCTGGCACTGAAGGGTTCCTCCTGGACACTGTTCCAAGACTGGGGCCAGAGCTCCGATCCTGCAGCTCTGTGCCCAGTGGCAAGCCCTAGCGGGGTACAGAACTGCAGAGGTGAGCGCAGGTGAGCTGGATGCACTCCTGGACAGAGCGGGACCCCACAGAACTGCCAGGGCAGGGCGCTCCCACGGGTTTCTGGAGGAGCAAGTGCCACTTGCCGCGCTGCATGCAGAGGTCACCAGGAGAACATCAGCCGGGGAGCTCTCTGAACTTCACGCCAGTAAACCATCCAGGCAATGGGGCCTGCATCATGGAGACAGAGCCAGTTCATCACCTAGCCTCCTGCTGGCCACCAGGCTGCGTTTGCTGCCAGCTGGGCTCTGCGTTTGCTTGGCCGAGACACACACGTGTGCCTGGGTGCTGGGCTGGCGTTCTGCTGAAGATCCTGCTAAGGCTCTCTTGAGAGGCCTTTGAGACCCGAGCCATCAGTCTGACTGGCTTGAGCCTCACGCGCCAGGGGGAACTTTCCCAAGATAAAACAAGCCAAGAACAAATCCTGTTTCTGCGTGAGAGGAAGAAGGGTTTACAGCCGGAGGAGGCCTTCTCTTGTAGCGTTCCTCCTACAGGAGCAGAGGGCCTGTGACTCCGGGAACGCACAGAGTCCTTCTCCCTATTCAAGGAGGCTGCTGGCAACATTGTCCAGCTCGAGTGCAGCAGCTATGGGCGTAGAGCTCATGGAAACTTGGTTAGAGGCTGGATCACTCGACGATTCCCTCTTCTGTTCGTTCCCTCTGAAGCACCTGGCACTGGAGGGCAGGATACTGGGTAGATGGACCAGTGGTCTGACCCAGTCTGGCCGTTATGTTCTTAGGGTCACCGCTGCCTTGGCGTGTCCCCGTAGGATAGATTTTCTGCATCACCCTGCTGTGGCAGAGGGTAGCCTAGTGATACAGCAATGCCCCAAGGTGAATTCAGGACTCCTCCAATGGAGCGTGTCTGGGGCAGGGACATGAAAAGCATGGCTGGAACCCTGACCGCGACCCCTGCCAAAGTCCTAGTGAGGACCATGGGTTCCCCATGGCTTGATTAGGTTTGCGAGTCCATGAACCATTGTTCCCTGGCAACGTAAAGCTCCTCCAAGTCCAGTATCTCTGCTGCTGAGGATGCGAAGTGACTGCATCTCGTGGTGTGAAACCCACATGGATGTGAGCACCGAGGCATGTGCTGTCAGGGGAGAGGGGCAGATGCCTGTGGAAGACCCCATGCCCCTGCAGCCTCTGAGCTGTCCCTTCCTTTGGGGCTCAATTGGACAGGAAGTCGATGGCAGCCCTGACCGTCTTGGAGGTCCTGACGTCCATAGCTGCCACCTTGAGCTCCGTGTCCCCGAACTGCATGCTGGCCCGGATCTCCCGCCGCCGGCTCTTGGGGCAGGTTGGTTCGTCCACCTCATCCAGCTCCAGGCTGAGTGTGCCACACTTCCTCACTCCCGGGTCGGTGATGTAGACCACGTCGTCCGTGGCGCAGCAGTAGATGTTGATGATGATCTTCCGCTGCCCCAGCCTGGCCGGGCAGTAGCTCCTCTGCACCACCTCGCCCAGGGCCACCGACTGGTCCACGGAGACAAACTTCTCAAAGATGTCTGTGCACCAGTTCTTCCCCTCCTTCACCAGCAGCTTCTCCTTGGGGTGCTTCCCCTCCACAAATTTGTTGAGTACCCCCACGCCGTAGGTCAGGGGCGAGCGCCTGACCCTGACGATGGTGGGGTCAAGGCCGAAGAGCACCGCCCCTTTGAGGATGGTCAGTCCGACGTCCTGGGGGATGATGACGCGACACAGGCTGCCGAAGGCTGATTGGACGGCGTGCTGGAGCATCGCTGACTCGGCAAAGCCCCCTACCAGGAAGAGGAACTTGATCTCTTTGACGTCTGGCTTCTTCAGGAGGTCGTCTGGGAAAGGAAAAGAGTGAAACAGTGAACCTGGCCCTGCTACTGACTGGGTTTGGGTAGGCGGCCAGCGGCCATAACGTCTCCAGTAACCCCTGGAAGAGCAGGGGAGCGGCCCATGAGGGGGAGAGTGACTCAAAAGGAGCGGATCCAATAGGAGTTAACTGGGGAAAGTCCCAGTGAATCAGGGGGTGGGGTTCTACTCAGTGCGGGAGGGGGCGCTGGATGGGTTGAAGGGAAGGACGGATTAGGGCCCTCGCCTGGGACCCAGGACTCCAGGGTGCGATTCCCTGCTTTCACTCATAGGCCAGAAGGGACCGCGGTGCACATCGAGTTTGACCTCTCTCGTAACCCCGGCCCAAGTCCTGCCCTGAATTAACGCCTGTTTGAACTGGAGCCGATCAATCAGAAAATCGCCCTGTCTGCAGTTAAAAATTGCCCCAAAGAAGAATCAACCATGAGCCTTGGGGAAATTGTCCTGCGGGCAAGACTTGGGCGGGTCAGTGTCTCTCTGTGCCTCAGTTTCTCCTCTGATCAGTGGGGATAAGAGCTCTGCCCTCCAGCCAAACCCATTAAAAATGATGAAGCTCTGAGTCTGTGCCCCTGGGGGCTGGATAAGCAGCTAGGCAAAGACCCAGCAGGGAGAGTGGGCAGCAAATTTAGGCTGGAATTTGCAATCAGCAGACGTCTATGAAGCTGAGACTCCTGTGCATGTTAGGTCAGGTCCCTGGGAGGGCACAAACGCTAGTGCAATTTTGGGCAGCAGAAGTATACAACAGCCAGACTGGGTCAGACCAATGGTCCATCCAGCCCAGTCTCCTGTCTGCCAACAGTGGCCAATGCCAGGTGATTCAGGGAATGAACAGAACAGGGCAATTAGTGAGTGGTTCATCCCCTGCTGGCCAGTCCCAGCTTCTAGCCATCTGAGTTTAGGGACACCTAGAACACAGGGTTGCGTCCCTGCGCATCCTGGCTAATAGCCATTGATGGACCTGTCCTCCAGGAACTTACCTAGTTCTGTTTTGAACCCAGTTACACTTTTGGCCTTCACAACATCCCCTGGCAAGGAGTTCCACAGGTTGACTGTGCATTGTGTGAAGAAATACTGCCTTTGGTTTGTTTTAAACCTGCTGCCTAGTAATGGCATTGGGTGACCCCTGGTTCTTGTGTTATGAGGAGTAAACAACACTTCCTTATTTACTTTCTCCACCCCAATCACGATTTTATACACCTCAGTCATATCCCCCCTTAGTCGTCTCTTTTCCAAGCCCAACGGTCCCAGTCTTATTAATCTCTCCTCAGCTGGAAATTTTTCCATGCCCATATCATTCGTGTGCCTGTCTCTGTATAATTCTAGCAATGCTTATCTGAGATGGGCGATGGGACCTGCACGCAGCATTCAAGGTGTGGGTGGCCCTGGGTTTAGCTGGGAGCAGTTACCGGAGAGGGGCATTAGGATCTTTTCTATCTGATTATCTGTCCCTTTCCTACTGACTCCCACCGTTCAGTTTGCTTTTCTGGCTGCTGCTGGCCATCGAGCGGATGTTTCAGAGACCCAACCCTGCTGGCTCCACGAGCTCTCTCTGGAGTGGTAACTGCCCAGCGGGAGCCCAGCCCTGTGTAGGGCTAGTTGGGGTTATGGGTTCCGGCGTGCGTTACTTTGCACTTGTCACCACTGAAAATGGTGGCACAGGGAGAGGAAAGTCCCGTTCCTGCGGTCCTGCAGCGACGGCACGAAGAGCCCGGCCTGGTCACTGCGTTGTCAGATATTGACGCAGTGGGGGCCAGTCAGAGATGAGCAAGTGAAATGCTCAGGACCTGGGAGGGATCCATGGAGGAGTTAGATCTGTAGAACTGGTGGAGATGGGGAACAGACCAGGTGATTGGTAGTGGGTATGTAGTGGGGCATAGTCTGCCCCGTTCCCCGTTCTGCACTGTCTGAGCAGCTCACAGACATTAGCAAATTTCGCCTCACCCCTGTGAGGTAGGTATATCACCAGCCTGTTTTATATAGGTGGGGAAACTGAGGCACAGAGAGCTAAGTGAGTGGCCAAAGGTCACACCCAGGGAGGCTCTGGCAGTGTTGGGATCTGAGCCCTGGTCTCCTGAGTCCCAGCCCCGCCCCTGAACGCCGGAGCCCATCTTTCCTTCTGCGGTCACTGCTGAGGAGAATCTTGAGAGGAGAGGCCCAGTGAGGCTCTGTCAGGGCTATTAAACCCCCTGCTTCAGCCAACCTCTGTCAGCGAGTCAGCGGAGACCTAACGGGCAGCTTATCCCGTCTGCTCCAGCGGGGCTCTGACATCGGCCCCTGGCAGAGACGGGAGCCTGGGCCTAGGGCGTGACCCCGTCTGGCCACATCTCTGTTCTAGGCTGACCCCCAGGCCCAGTCAGGCTGTGGAGCGACTCCCACCAGAGCCAAGGGTAAGTGTCCGAACCCGCTGGTAGACGTGACGCAGAGAGCGACTGCAGCGGGCACGGGATGGACCCAGGGAACTGGAGCCAAGGACCAGCCTAGGTACTGTCTATCTCCCCTATCCCTGACCCTCTGGCGGGGGGGACAAGCTGTGATTGGAGCCCAGGAACCGATGCTGCTGCGTGCACTCGGGCGGAGGCACAGACCCGTGGGAAAGGCTGGAACAAGGGAGCCCAGGTTCGTGGCTCTGCCCTTCGCTCAGCAGGGCCTCAGGCAGCAAGGGGGGGCTTCTTTCTCCCCAGGCTGGATCAGACCCCACGATAAGGGAAGTAGCAGGGCTGGGGCGGGGGCTCGGCCTGGGGCCGGGGAGCCAGTCAGGGTCCCTTCGCTCGGCCCTACCGATGTGCCGGATGATCTGGCTGACGGTCGGCTGGAAGAGGTCGTTCATGGCCTCTGACGACATTCGCAGCATCCCCTGCGAGGACCACTTCACAAAGTTCACACTGGGGGCACAAGAGCAGAGGGCAGTGACTCTCCTGGGGTCCCACAGGCAGGGCCAATTGGTGCCCAGCCCCCCCCGGAGCAGCCCCCTCTCATGCCTGTCGCAGCGAGCAATGGGAAGAGAGCTGTGTCCTCCTGCGCCCTGCCCACGTCACCTTCCCCCTGCCATGGGCAGCAAGATCAGACCATGCATTCTGCCCCCAAAAGCCCAGGATCAGGCCCCCGTGCGACCTCTCAGCTCAATGCTGCTTGGCCCTGCCTTGGTGCACCTCCACCTCCAACTTGGCCTCCCCCTGGCACTGGCTCTGACCTGCCAGCCTCCGCACCCTCTGTCTCCTGAGCTGGCCAGCTCTGGGCCACCTGCCCCTGGGCCATGCCTGGCCACAGCCTCTGCATCAGGTCCGACCCCTTGCCAGCTCCTGCCCTTGTGCCCACAAACAGCCAGGTGGGGGAGGCCAAGGAAGGTATCCACACCCCTTCCAAATGCCCCACCACCCTGAGTAACTTCCTAGACTCTGAGCCCCCAGGCTGGACCCAGGGGCATGGCCCTCTGTCGTTAAAGGGAAGGGAATGACCCCATCAGCAGGTACCAGTAGTAGGCTGTTGTCTTCCATGTGAACTAGCCACTAGAGGGGGATGTGACACGTGATCTCATCCAGAACTCCTGGCCCACCTCCCCACGCACCCCAGGGGATGCGTACCAAGCACATCTCAGCCCCGGCCAGCCCCCCGAGTCACCTGCTCCGCTTGAGTGCCGTCTCCACGTTCTGGCCCCGGTGCCTGCGGTAGAAGTCGATGAAGGAGAAGGGCAGCGAGACATTGAGGGGGTTGGAGCGGAAGGGCGCTGCCGCCCTCTTGCGGGCCTCGAAGGCGATGGTCAGGTCCACCCAGGCTGCCGGGCGCTTGGCCTTGAAAGTGGCGATGAAATCCTCCCCGAAGATCTGGCCCAGCAGCGTCTCGAAGGCCAGGTCCACCCCGACCGCCCCATAGGGGCCGCCTGCAATGCACAGCCCCTGTGGAGTTTGGGGTGTGGGCAGAGCCCCCCTGGCTCTGTCCAGGGCAGGGACAGGCCCCCAGGAGTGATGGACACTCTGCTGGGATGGGTCAGGGCTCCCCAGAGGGGGAGATGGTGGCAGAGCTTGTCTGGGTGAAGGCGGTTTCTGGTTATGAGACTGAGTGAGGTGTTAATAGCACTGGGGGCAGCCAGCTGAGAGCAGGGGCAGGGGCTGGCCAAGCATCCCCCCTAGAAAGCTCTGCCGGTTGTGACATACAGCCTGCCCTGGTCCTCCAGCCTGCACCCCCCTCCAGCTCCAGCCCCCACAGCTCTGCTTGTGCGCCTCACTCCTAACTCGCAGCCCCCACCCCCACCCGCTAGCTCAGCCCTGGGCACCCCCCCCAGCTCTGCTGGTGCCCCTCACTCCTGACTCGCAGCCCCCACCCCCACCCTGTTATCTCAGCCCTGGGCTCTCCCCACAGCTCTGCCGGGGCCCCTCAATCCTGCCCCACAATCCCCTCCTATCCCAGCCCTGCCAGGGCCCCTCAAACCCACAGCCCCCCACCCCGCGATTGCAGTCCTAGGGTAGCCCATGCCCCAGCGCTGCTGGAGCCCACAGAGCTGCCCTGCTGGCCCAGCCCTGGGCACCCATTAGAGCCACGCAGCTAAGGAGCCAGAAGTGGTACCTGGGGCCACCCCAGGCACACAGGACTTCTACACAGATGGTGTGGGCTCCCGGCGGGCCCCACATTCACCCAGCTCTTGGGACTCCATGGGCTTTGGGGAGGGAAACTCAGCACCCATCCTGGGGAAGGTGAAGGGGGAACTCTCCACAAGGAGCCGTCCTCCCATAGTGCAGCCGCCGGGGCTGGTTTCTGTGGGGAGAGGTCCTGCTAACTGGTGAACCAGGCTGACGAACGCTCTGCATGTCCAGCTGTCTGATGGTTACATGCTACCTCCATCACGGGGAGAGCCGAGCCCCTTCGCCCCAGCCCTCTGTGAAATCTCACCAATTCATTATCTCTTCCCCCACACGCTCAGTATTATCACCCCCCATCACACACATGGGGAAACTGAGGCACAAGGCAGCACCTAGCCACTGCAGTCAGAAAAGAGGGCTGGGAGCTAGACCCAGGCACTCCCCAGCTCCCAGGCCGCATGCTGGACGCTGCCTGTCGGGAAGCCTAGCAGCCAGGGCTTCATTGGTAATGATGGTGGTGCCAGAGCTCAGCCCTGGTGGCAGCGTCCTCGCGCGAGGTGATGGAAATGAGCTAGACCTGGGAGCAGGGAGCAGCCGGGCCTGGTACACGCCTGCACAGCCAAGGCTGGAACTAGCCAAAGCGCCAGCAGATGGTGCTGAAAACTAGGCAGCATCATGTGTGGAAGTGGGAGGCCCGATCAAACCTGTTCGTCTGGGCTCATCTGGCGCTTTCTGGCATCACTCGGTCATTGCTTTTGCAGGGACTCGACAAAACCCTCACAAACCAAGGTGACCTCAGAACGCAAAGCTCTTACTGATGCCCTCCTTCCCCTAATCATGATCAGGTGTGTGACAGGCCTGTATTCAGGGGGAGGGGGTCTGGTCTGGTCTCTGCTCCCCGGCCCTCCCCGCTCAATAATCTCACTGCACAGAACCCATCTGCCATGTGACTGGGAAACTTTGCCATAGCAACCCAGCTTTGCCTCTCATGCTTCGCTTAAGGGGCTTAACATGACTCCAGTCCACTGCAATTCAGCAGCATCGCTGCCCACCACGGGGACCTCTGCAGGCCCCCAGCAAATCCTCCGCTTGGAAGGTTTCCCTATGGACACCAGATGGGGCTACAAACCCTCACTGCACTGAGACACGGGCTGGGGCTGCAGGCTGAGGTGCGCTGGGGCCCAGTCCCTGGGCGACGCTCTCCCCAGCTGAACGGGTCACTCCTAATAGCGGGACGCTGGGTTTTAGGCCTTGACTACACTACACAGTTTTAGGCTGACATCATAACCCCTCCCCGGCCCCTCCCCTCCCCCCCGGAGTAGTGTGGGGCTTATGTCACTGGAGTTAGGGCCAGGCCATGTCTGTGTAGATGCTGTTTTCCTGGTTGTCAGTCTTGCCAATTTCATGCTGTTAAATTGACAAGAAAGCGGGCTCTGGAGCCTGGCTACCACCTAGGCTCCCAGTTTAGGCTGCCCCCCAGGCTCCCCACAGGGAGCCCTGCTGCCCCCCGGGGTCCAGGGTCCCTGCTCCTCACCGGGAGCATGGCAGCCGACCAGACTCCTGGTGCAGATCTCCCTGCAGGAGGCGAGAAGCCCCAGGTGGGTCACCCTGCTCCTGGCTGGGTGTGCAGAGGCGAGAAGCCCCTGGCAGCTGCCCCACCACTCCTGGCTGGGAGTGGGGAGAAGAGAAGACGGGGGGGGCAGATGGAGTTGCATGGAGCAGAGACCCCGGCGCTCAGCCCCCCACACTGCCCCTCTGCAGTAGGTGGACATGCTCCTGGTGAGGACGCACCCCACCAGCAGAAGGGTGGTGTGGACATCAGCCCCCCACAGTCGTTAATGCGGTGGCTGTAAGTCGACCTAACATGGGTCGACTTATCTTTGTGGTGGAGACAGAGACGCACTGTGGCCAGTCGCCTGCTCCGGCTCAGGAACACGCCCATCAGTGGGGACACCCAGCGGGCAGGGGAGGGGACAGTCACCAGGGGGATGGGCACAATCCCGCACTGGCCACTGCAGGGGTGGGAGTGGGATGCGCTAGAGATGCCCGCATTGCCAGGGCTCTTTGGACATGTCCCACTACCTCAATCCAAGGCTGCGCCCGGGCCCCTCCCCCAGGCCTGAAATTTAGATCCAGCTCCGGCCATTGCAGGTCCAGCTAATCACACCCCCTCGGGTCACGCACACATGCTGCCTTTGGCCACAACACCGGCCTCCATCACCCACCGAGTCAGAGAGGGCAAGGCCAGAAGGGCCCACCAGTGCATCCCGTCTGCCCTGCTATATAGCCTGGGTCAGCGACCCCGCCCAGCACCCGCGCCCTGACCCAGCCACAGGAGCGACCCCAGGGGTGACAGCCCACAGGAGCCCCTGCTAGTGTGTGCCACAGGCAGAGACTGGGCGGGACCGAGCGGCACCAGCGCCCGAGGGCCGCGCTATGGCAGGGAACTGATTAGGTGAGACATGCCCAGCCGATCCCGGGAAGTGGCTCGCACCCAGATGCAACAGAGGAAGATGATCCCTCCGCCCCACTCCCCGCCCGGCATTACTGCCCCCTCTGAGCTGGGGGGAAGTTCCTTCCCAGCCCCACACGTGGCGATCAGTAAGACCCCCAACACGTGAGTATGAACCAGCCAGCCAAGCCGCTGAGCGAGCAAGAGGATGTTTGGTGTCACTCAGCACCCTGGCCCAGCCTAGCCCATGTCCCATCTCCTGCTGTGGCCATCCCTGATGTTTCAAAGGAGATTAAAAAAAACCCTCCTGGAATATACTTGGGCGGGGGGAGGGGGGGGAATCCCTTCCTGACCCCGGCCTGTGGCCAGTTGAAGCCCTGAAGCATGAGTTTTGGGAACGTAGAACGTCACTTGAACGTGAGCTCCAGGGCTGCGGAGCCCTGCGCACCCCCTACCCCCCGTCACACAATCACACTCGCATCTGTCCAGCTCTCTTAGAACTAATTCCTTCCTTTGCCTCAGAGCCCCAGTGTGTGTGTGTGGGGCGGGGTGGGGTGGGGGAGAGAATCGGGCTGTCCCAGCACCTCACCCCTCCGATAGTGAGGACCCTTCTCAGGCCAGGCCTGAATTTGTTCATGGCCAGTTTATCCCCATTAGCTCTTGTGCCCTTTAGTGTAAAAGCTCTTCACCCTCCCTGGTGTTTGCGCCTTCCCCCAGCTGTATTTACCGGGAACAGTCAGGTGCCCATGCAGCCTCCTTGCTAGCCAAGCTCTCCCAGGCACCTCTCCTAAGTTAGGCCCTCATCGCCCACCACCACCTTCCACACCACCCATCCCGCCTGGGCCACCCTCGCTGACCCAGTCTGTACAGCTGCCACCATCCCCACCTCCGCGCCCCTCTCCAGATACACCCGTGCCCTACGGCCCATGGCAACACACTGGCTGACGAGAGGCAGCTACGGGGCACTTTGCTCCACAGGCTTTTCCCTCAGGAGCAGTGACCGAGGGCCACTCCAATCCTTCCTGCCCAGTACAGAGGGTCAGCCGTTAGCTGGGGGCAGAGAGGGGGAAGCATTTGGGGGGAGCTGACCCAAAGGCCATGGGAGTCTTTCCACTGGCTCCAACAGGCTCTGGATCCTACCTGAGGCTTTGTAGAGCTCTTTGAGCGTCCCTTGCGGCTGCTCGATCTGGTGGACGGTCAGATCCACCGTCCCGCCGCCACAGTCAGCCACGATGTAACGGTCCCCTGGAAGAAAATAACAACAGCCTCCCCTAGCTCTCATCATCCATAGCGCTCAACCCAGGCCGGTCTCACGGGCCCCATTTTGCAGTTGGGGAAACTGAGGCACAGAGCAGGGAAGTGACCCGCCCGTAGTCGCCCAGCAGACCAGTGGAAGAGCCAGGCACAGAACTCACGTGTCCTGAGTTGCAGACCACTGAGGCAGGAGCATTGTGCTCGTACAGACACTGGGCCCCGAGAGCCTGCCCCCTCCTTTCTGCCCTGATGCAGCCAAGTGCTCGTCCCCCATCCCTCACCCACGTCCCTCACTCTCTGCCTCTGCATAGCTGGAAATCCCAGTTGCCAAGCTCGGGCCTGAGGGCCAGAGCAGGGCAGGATGTGGCTGGGAGGAGACCCTAGGCCAGGGGTGGGCAAACTACAGCCCGTGAGCCAGATCCAGCCTGTCAGGGCTTTCAATCCGGCCCATGGAATTGCCAGTCCCGTGGCACCGAGGGGCTAAGGCAGGCTCCCTCCCTGCCCTGGCCCCGCGCCGCTCCTGGAAGTGGCCAGCACCACGTCCCTGTGACCCCTGGTTGGGGGAGGAGGTAGAGGGCTCTGTGTGCTGCCCTCGCCTGAAGGCACCGTCGCCTGCAGCTCCCATTGGCCGGCAGCACAGTGATAAGGGTAGCAATACCAGGACCCCCACACACAACAGCCTTGCCACCCCTCCTCCCCTGACCTCCTTTTGGGCCAGGACTCCCACGGTTACAACACTGCGACATGTCAGATTTCAATATCTGAAACCGTCAAATTTAAGATCTTAAAAATCCTCTGACTGTGAAATTTACCAAAATGGGCTGTGAATTTGGTAGGGTCCTAACAAGGGGGCCTTGAGTGGAGCCTGTAGGGGCCACTATCTGCACTGCTAATTACTGCCAAGACCCATCATGTGGCCCTGGGCAATGCGCCTGCCCCGGGTGGGCTGAGCAGCTGCCAGGGCTGCTCTGTCCTGCTTTGCTCCCTGCAGGTTGAGCTGTTTGCTGCATTAGAGCCTGATCCTCGGGCCCTTGCCCAGCCAATGGGCCCAATTCTCCCTGGCAGCAGTGAGCCGCCAATGGAGCCGAAGGGGCAGATCGCACGGGGACATGGCTCATGCCTGCGGGACTGGGCCCCCTGTGTGCCACTTTCCCGCAGGCTGCGGGGGGCTCCGAGCTCGCCAATGACATCCACCCGGCTGCTGCTTGTAGCCTGCGCTGCCGAGCCCGACAGGCTGGACACCTTTTGAGACAGCTCCCTCCAAGCCAGGGGCGTCCCCCCACGCTCCCCCCCATGCACCGCTTCTTGGCCTGATCCTGCTCCCCTTCCCTGCGCACAGGCCGGGCGTGTGCAGGGAGCTTGGGAGGGACTGCAGAACACAGAGCACTGTCGCCACCAGCCAGTGACTGCTCCCTCTACGCCCCCGACGGTTAATCCTCACTGAATCCGGCAACCCAAAAAAACAAACCCCGACGCTCCACCACAGGGACGGCCAAAGCCTCTCTCCTGAGCGATGTCAGCAGCCTGCGAGCCGGCCAGATGCTCTGTAAGGAGCGATTTCCTGCCGGCAGCGAGCTGACCTCAGCCCTTCCTTCCGAGTTCCTCCAGAACAAGGGAAATCGCCAAGCCCCTGACTGGGGGCTGGCCCGGCAGGAAGGCTGGTGGAGAGAGCAGGCTTCAGGGAGGAGCTGCCCCCTTCCTGTTGGTAACTGGCCTCAAGGGCTCACCTGGGGCAGTGGCCTCATTCCTCGGGCGGGACAGGGTGCTGACCTAGTGGTAGGTCTCAAATGCCTGGGACCCCCCATGTCGCCGGCGGCAGCTGCTGCAGCTTAAAACCTTCCAAAGCAGAACATAAGGGTCCTGCTCTCACTGAAGCCGGGTGCAGCCTAGCGCGAGCTGAGAACTGAATATGCCCCCACCCAGCTTCCCTAGGGCACGAAGGGAAAGAAGCATGTGGACGGGGCACCAGATTGGGAGGTCGGAGACTGGATGCTGACCCCAGCTCTGCTGCAGACCCACTGTGGGACCAAGAGCAAATCTATTTAAGGTCTTTCTAAGGCACCTATTACAGTAACAGCTGAACACCTCAGTCTTTGCTGGCTTTAGCTCCTGACACCCCTGGGAGGCAGGGCAGGGTTGTTATCCCCACTGTACAGATGGGGAAACTGAGGCAAAGAGCGGTGAAATGATTCACAGAGGACATACACTGAGTCATCTGCAGTGCTATTGTGGTTACTGGCGGTGTGTTCTGACCACTAGCCCGCACTCCCTTCCCGACTCTGGCAAGTCCACTGGAGGCGCTGGGCTTCAGACAGAACAGGCCCAGCAGGTCCAAAGCTGGCCACTGAACCCAGAAAGGCTTGCCAGTTTGTGCCAGTATGGGCTTGGTGGGCAAAGCTCAGGCAGGAAGCTTCGCAATGCAGCCAACAGGCAGCCCTGCTGGCAGGACCCCTTTTGTAAGCACTTAGGTTACGATGACACAAGGATTCAGGGGGTGTTTGGCCCTGCAGTATCAATGCTTCTAGCCGCCCTGCTCCCACTTCCCCAGCTGTCAGGTGGGAGTTCATGGCCTTGCGCTGCCGAGCACCATGGTCTTTGGCTGAGGAGCATTCGGAATCGTTAATTACGTAGCACGATTGAGTCGCTAGGGATGCAGGCGCTGCGGCTCGGGTCGCTTCGTGGGGCTGCCAGGATGTCCGGTCCAGCTCATCTTCTGGGCTAGCTGTTTCCAGTGGGTAGGACACAGGCCTTAGGAAAGGGCTCTCGTCTGGGCCAGTCACTTCTCTGCTCCCTGCCTCAGTTTCCCCAGCTGTAAACTGGGGATGACACCCCTGCCTTCGGAGACACTAGCTTGTGACTATGTATAAAGAACTCTGGTGAAGGGTGCTAGAGCAGGGGGAAATGCAGTGTCGGTTTGCAGTGGAGAAGAGACAGGAGTGGGCTAATATCAAGGGGATTCTTTCTTCAGGCTGCCGGCTTTCAGAGAGACCTGGTGGCTCTCTCTCCTCCAGTCTAGTGTCATCACATAGGGTAGCCCCTAGGTCCTGACCTGGGCTCTGCAGGCCAGGAAGGGACTGCTGACAGCATTACAGGATGGCGCAGTGTCCTGTGCGACTTGGGGCCAGTCACTTAATGGCTCTGTGCCTCAGTTTCCCCACCTGTGCAATGGAGATGATCACATGGCCCGGCCTCACAGAGGTGCGTGAGGGTAAGGCCAGTAAAGACTGGGAAGCTCCCAGATTCTATGGTGATGCAGGCCGTGAAGGGCCTTAGCCAGAGAGATGGCAGTCAGTTAAGAGCTGTGTTCAATCCTATGGGGGGGCTGTGGGTGGCTCTGTGGCCAGGGCGCAGAGGCTGTGCTCACGGGGGTCCTGGAAGCAGATCCCGTGTCCCCCGAGATGGTGGGCTCTGCTTTCGGCTCATTACGATGGGCCCCACCCACTTCCCATTCACAAGCGAATGGCCCCTCCTACCTGCTTGCATTTCGGACCACAGCTCGCCTACCCCCGACTCCACCAGGAAGGTCCTGCTGTGCCGGGAACGCCGGAGCTGCTCTCTGGCTGCGAGGAGAAAGCAAAGGGATCGGGTGTGAGAGGGACACAGGGCAATGGGGGGCGGCTGTTAGCTGGACAGGCTGCGTGGAGGTCTGACCTTGACTACATGCCTGGGACAACAGCTCCAGTGGCTCTGCCCGGCAGCATGGGAACCTCAAGCTTTTGCCCAGACGGCCCCTAGCCTCAGCGCCTCTCCGGAGGAGGCCCACTCCTGCTCCCAACGGAGTCTGTGGTAAAACGGCTGGTGACTTCCGAAGCAGGACTGGGCCCTTCCTGATGAACTCGGGGCCCAGGTGCTTTCAGCTCTTGCAGCCTCCCAGTCGTTTGCAGGCGCGCGGCTGAGGGTGAGGTGCAGGAGCAGAGCTCGGGGGAGTCAGACCAGAACAGCAAGCAGTGCTGCAGGGCCCGGCCGAACTGGGGCGAACCCAGGGCTGGGCTAGCGCTGGCTGCGGGGGGAACCTCGGGACTGGACGGGGCTGGGATTGAGGTGCACTGATGGTGCTGTGTGGGGGGACCCTAAGACTGGAATAATGGAGGGCCTGGCTGAGACAGAGGGGCATTAGCAGAGCTGTACGTGGGAAGGCCAGGACTGGAATAACAGGGGGCTGGGATTGAGGGGCATCAGCAGAGCTGTACGTGGGAAGGCCAGGACTGGAATAACAGGGGGCTGGAGGGCTGGGATCGAGGGGCATCAGCAGAGCTGTACGTGGGAAGGCCAGGACTGGAATAACAGGGGGCTGGAGGGCTGGGATTGAGGGGCATCAGCAGAGCTGTACGTGGGAAGGCCAGGACTGGAATAACAGGGGGGCTGAAGGGCTGGGATCGAGGGGCATCAGCAGAGCTGTACGTGGGATGGCCAGGACTGGAATAACAGGGGGACTGGAATCGAGGGGCATCAGCAGAGCTGTATGTGGGAAGGCCAGGACTGGAATAGCGGCAGGGGCTGGAGGGTTGGGATCGAGGGGCATCAGCAGAGCTGTGGTGCAGGGGAGGTTTCTCTAGATTGTGCCTGCATTGTGTCTGCCCCAGTCGGTACTCTGCCCAGTACACGGGGCAAACAGAGCTTCTCTTCTGAGCGACTGAGCAATACTGCGCTCCATGTGCGGGCACCGGTTTAATATCGACTCGGGGCAGAGCGCCCCCTACTGAGTCACCCACCCAGCGCCCCCTAGCCTCTTGGTGAGGTACTGACTGGGTCAATACGGACAGGGGGACATGGGCCACCTACTTACCAGCCCCCCGGCACTTCCCTTGGAAGGCTCCCAGCCTTCATGCTGCTCAGCTGTAAGATCTGCCCTGAGCCAGCACTGGCTCAACTCCCGTCTCTTCTCTGCTGACCTCACCTCCCTCCCCACCGCCCGGGAGCGGAGTGGACAGGACGGCGCTTTGGCTCCCATGTTGTTCCCGGGTTGATTGTCACTTTTGGGTGGAGTTTCTCCCCCCACCCCTGAATCTCTCATTATGCTGGGCCAGGAGGAAAAACAAAGATGCTAGATATAAAGCAGGGCTGGGAAAGATGTGTTTGGTCACTGAGGCCAGGAAGGGCGGGGAGATGTTTGGAGAGGGTGGGGCTGGATCTATTTTCAGCTCACTGGGATGTGCGCTTCCCTGTTAGCTCATCAGCTTTTGCTCAAGGATGCAAAAACCAGGAACCAGCCTGTCACTAAGGGCTCCCGCCCCACAAAAAATCTCGCTCTGTGACACGGAAACATGGATCATAGGGAAGAAACAGACCTGTGGGGCTGGACTGAGCCCACATCTCTTGGCGGGACCTTTACTGCCATTCATTCAATATTATTATATTAACTCTATAGCAGCCAGGTACGCTGAGAACTGACAGGTCCCTGCCTCCAAGAGCTTACAGTCTAGAGGCCGATGTTCCGCTAGCGTCAGTGGGGCAACGCTGACATACACCTGTCAAAGCCCTCGCCCTGTAGTCACCATTTACGTCTGCTTTGTCCCCAGTGTCCCGAGCAACGATTCACCAGCTGGGGTAAAGCTAGGACAGGGATCCCAGACATCCTGACATAAGGGGCACTCTCTTATATAGTATCAGAGGGTAGCCGTGTTAGTCTGGATCTGTAAAAGCAGCAAAGAATCCTGTGGCACCTTATAGACTAACAGACGTTTTGGAGCATGAGCTTTCGTGGGTGAATACCCACTTCCTCAGATGCATGCATCTGAGGAAGTGGGTATTCACCCAGGAAAGCTCATGCTCCAAAACGTCTGTTAGTCTATAAGGTGCCACAGGATTCTTTGCTGCTTTCTCTTATATAGGCAACTACGCCTCCCCTCCCCCCGCGAAAAAAGAAGGGTTCTGGTTTTTCACACTTGCTATCGGGTCACCCTAAGCTCGGATACTTCCTCAGAGGTAAATATTACAGAGCCTGCAGCGGAACCTAGGGCAATGAACTGTGTTTAAACAGCACCTCCCTCTGCTGGAGGGAATCAGAGCTGCTTAGCCGTGTGTCAGATCTTCTATACTTAGCGGAGATTCTCCTTTAGCGCAAGTAGCTCTAACCAAGGCTTTTAAAGCAAGGAACCTGGGATCTGCCCCTAGTGTTGCTATGAAGTTATCAGTGGCCCTGGTGTCAACTATGAAGTGCCTAGACAGCTCAGGATTTGCTCTAATGGTTTGTGCTGTGACTACGCCTGAAAAACAGGTTGAAAGTTCAGCGGCTCTGAGTTTAGCGAGGGGAAAATGAAAGCCAAGGGCCAAGAGGGAGAGGGACAAACACAAGCATGCAGACGGAAACCAAAGGCTTAGCTGAGACAGAGACAGTTTAAGCTGGAAATTTAAGGCAGGAAAGTAAGGGGTGGCTGTGGGGACCCCGGGGCAGATTGGGAGAAGAGCAAGAGCTGTTTTTACAGATGAGAGACCTGTAAGAAAAGATGGCTATGACCACGGGAGACTTTAATTACTCAGCTCTTGACTAGGAAAACAGCTATTGTCTTCCCAAAGCCAACCAGGTGTCTGGAGATATTAGCGCAAGGCAGGATATTTGCTTCTCTAATGCAGTTTGTCAAACAGCCAGTCAGAGGCTCTCTGGAGGAAATGAACCAAGCAGAAGGAAGGCAGAAGCTGGGCTAATAGATGAGCTGGAGAATGTACAACAAAAGGGGAAATCTTGTGGTTAAGACACAAAACCGGCCAGCTGGTGACCCTGGGCAAGTAGCACCACTGTTCTGTGCCTCGGTTTCCCCATCAGTACAAGGAGGACAGGGCTAGCTGTTTAGATGGCCACCATGACTACAGCATTTCACAGGCATTAACAGTAGGTAAGAATGATTGTTCCCATTTTATAGCTAACACCACCACCCGGCTCTTCTCTAGCGCTATTTGTCGGTAGATCTCAAAGGAGGGTGCTATCATGATCCCCATTTTACAGACGAGGAACCTGAGGCCCAGAGAGATTAAGTGCCTCGCCCAAGGTCATACAGGGAGTCTGGGGCAGAGCCAAGAATCACATCTAGGTCTCCCAAGTCCCAGGCCAGTACCTCCACCACACGACCATCCAGCCCCAGTGAGGCTGGGTGGACGAGCACAGCAATATTCTAACCTGCTCTGAGCTCATCTGTGAGAGAGAGACATTATTACAAACTCTTGGCTCTGCTGACAAGGAGCCTGGCTGAGCTGCTGAGCAGAAGGCGCGACGGATCGGACAGCTCTGGACAAACTCCTCCATCACGCGATGGACCCTGGTGCTCCCTGTCAAATGACATCTTCTGGTCAGGCCAGACGCCTGCATCTGGCTGGTTTATGCTGAAGCCCACAAACAGCACCTGCCTTGCAGCACAAACACTCCCTGGTTCCATCACAAAGACAGGGCTGACACTCAACAGCCCGCACGGTCCCTCGTGCCTAGGTGGGCTAATGTCCTGTGGGCTGAGCTAGCCACGCGGGCACCCCACGCTGTTGAGACTATAGTCATGCCGGTGGCACTCACTGCGTTTATGTGACTTGTGGCCCAGTGCCTCGGAAGGTATTCAGGTGCCTAACTCCCATTGACATCAGTGCTGCTGACCCAGCTGATGTGACAGCGGAGGATGGGCTGCAGGACACAGACAGACCCTGTGGTTCTCGCAGCATCAGCGCTGGATTAACACGGCCTTTGCTGCCTAGCGTCCCCAGACAGAGACAGGCCTGGCCTGGCCAAAGCACTCCTGGAACAGAGCACAGCCTCCGTCGCAGCTGGCCGCAGCCTTGCTTTCTCGGAGCAAAGAGCAGGGCCGGCTCCAGGCCACAGCGTGCCAAGCGCATGCTTGGGGCGGCATGCCGTGGGGGGCGCTCTGCTGGTTGCCGGGAGGGCAGCAGGTGGCTCCAGTGGACCACCGGACCCCCCCAGGGAAGCCTGCGGGAGGTCCACGGGAGCCGCGGGACCACCGGACCCCCCCTGCAGGGAAGCCTGCAGGAGGCAGGACCAGCGCTAGTGTTTTTAGTGCCCTAGGCGCACGGCCATTTTGCCGCCCAGCGCGCTGGCCTGTGGAGAGAGTCCGCTGGTCCGCAGCTCCGGTGGAGCTGCCGCAGCCATGCCTACTGGAGGTCCACCAGAGCCACGGGACCAGGGGGACCCTCCGCAGGCACGACTGTGGCAGGTCCACTGGAGCCACCTGCCGCCCCCTCCACCAGCAAAATGCCGCCCCCCCCAATAATCCTGGCACCCTAGGCGATTGCCTAGGCCGCCTAAATGGAAGCGCCAGCCCTGGCGGGAGGTCCACCAGAGCCACGGGACAGGCGAGCGGCAGAGCACCCCACCGCAGCGTGCCGCCGTGCTTGGGGTGGCGAAATTGCTAGAGCCGGCCCTGGCAAAGAGGACAGCCCTGGGTGGGACTGTTTACCCACAGAGAAGATACAACAGGCCAGTGGCAGGGCAGGGTCACTTCCTCACATGCCATCTTCTGCCTGATGCAGAGAGACGGCCTCTGGGAGTGGGAAGGGCCTAGTCAGCCCATGCCTCTCTCTGGCAAGGTGGCCAGTTAGTGCTGTAGACACTTGGCCCACTGGGCTGAGACCGGCCAGCTCGTTCCAGAGCAGAGCCTGTAGCTGTGATGCACACATCCAGCTTGCACCTCTTGGCAGGTGATGAGGGAGAGGCCATGCGGGATGCAAGGCAGAAGGGCACACCGTCCCAGATGTTCTCTGCTTTTCTGCAAGCCGCACGGGGGAAGGGAGGGGTGGCCCAAATTGCAGAACTCTCTGTGATTAGTAACCTCAGTGCCTGGCCCTACCGCAGTGCCTGAGGACAGACCTGATTCTGTGTCAGCTACACAGGACTGTAGTGGAGCCAGGGCTGGATTTGGTTCCTTGTTATCCTGGGGTAAATCCGGAATCACCCACTGACTGCCACGGGGTTGGAGCCAGATTCTGATCTCCGTTGCTGTAGTGTAAATCCAGCCTCACCCAGTGGGTGTCTCTCTAACACTAAACCTGATTCAGGCTCATCTCCAGGATAGCGACGTGGAGTGGCTGGGGATTTACACTGAGCAGATCTGGCGAGCTGGACCTGGCAAACTCCAGCTTGCTAGGAGTTCAGGGTCATGGATCTGACTTTGAACACCCAGGACGCTGCACAGGCCGTCCAGGAATCCAAACCAGACAGTGTCACCTAAATAAAGTCCCGAGTGAAGAGGTGGGAGGCGGTCATTCCCAAACACAGCCCTGAAATCAGCCAGAACATCTGGACTTTTCTGTGACCAGCAAGGGCCAAATTCTGCTCTCCCTTCCACCAGTGTAAATCCACAACAAAGGCAGCTGAGCTGCTCTGGATTTACACACAGGATCCAGCCCAGGCAGTCAGAAGGGAACTGAGCTGCGGGATTTCTGTAAGCAGAGCAGCCGATCGCCCGTAATGCAGACCAGATGGGGCTGCCTTCCCCCTCGCACACTGAAATTGTTAGGATTATTCTTTGTTTTGATACAGGAACCCTCTGACCCGGCCTCAGCAAGCTCAGGAAACAGGGCTGGCTCCGCAGCTAATTTCCCAGAGGGGCCACTCGCTGCTTTGGAGAGACACTTTCCCTGCAGCCGCAGGGGGCTCTGAAAGCTCTTGCCTTTCAAAAACACACACACATGCACCGACACACACAAACGCACACACGTGCACACACAGACACAGACACAGACACACTGTTTCACCAGCGACTGTCCCTCTGGTGCCAGGGCAATAAGGCCTGATGCCAGCGGGTCTCTGGGGCTAGCGGGAGGGAGGCAAGAAAGGGCAGACGCCTTCAGAGCAACACGGAGCTTGACAGGAAACAGACCCGGGGCTGTGGTTTGTGACTCACGGGCCTGATCCTCAGTGGCCACAGCCGCCATTCAGGATCCGGCCCATCGTGCCATGGGAACGGGGTTTCTGCAGAGCTCCTAACCCCTTTGTGCCATCCCCCCCGCATCATCTTTGGAGCTTCTCATCTGCCCCCTCAGGCCCTTCCTGGCTCTGCCCTGCCCAGCTCACCCGCCCTTATCACCCCAGCCCTGCCAATGGCCACCTCCAGCACCTGTTCCTGCCCCGAGCCCATGACCCAACGCCGCCGGCCCCCAGCTGATGCGATGCAGTAAGGACTCAGCCAGGCAGGGGATGCGAGGCTGGGGGCCACTGGGGAGAGAGGGTTCAGACATGAACATTGGGGGGAACCCAGCAAAACACATACACGCACCACCCCCATCTATACACGTGTCCATGTACAACATGGACGTTATTACACACACACAGACACACAGCCGCTGGCAATGGGTGATGGGATGGATCACTCAGTCGTTGTTCTGCTCTGTTCATTCCCTCTGGGGCACCAGGCACTGGCCACTGTTAGTAGACAGGATACCGGGCTAGAGACCCAGTCTGGCTGTTCTAATGTTCTTATCTCACACACACACATACACACACACACACACACACTCTCTCTCTCTCTGAAATGATTCCTAGCCACCACACTACCCGGGTCTCAGGTCCCAGTTCCACATGGTCCTTCAGCACAAGCAGCCCCTTGGATTTCACAGGGACTAACTACACATGTTTACAGTTACACATGGGCTAAAATATCTGACTGAACTGGGCCCAGACCTGGCCTGTTGAGTGCCACATAATCTTATCAGGACCTCCATCACCTCCTTTCCCCCGTGTGTTGGTTAGACTCCATTGCTGTGTCTGGCCTTTGACTCTTTGGGACAGGGAGCGAACCTACCTCTGTGTCTGTACAGTGCGAGCACACCTGGGTCTTGATCTCGCTTGGGGGCTGTGGGCGCTAAAACCAGTGAAACTAACGACACATCTCCCAGCCCCAGAGCTCAGAGTCAGTTGGGGGGATTCTCTCTCTAGCTGGTCCCGCGCACTGTCGGGTGTAACATCCAGAACTAGCATCGCTTATGATTTGTCTGGAGCTGGCAGTTCATACAGAAGGGACCATTGTGATCATCCAGTCTGATCTGTTTAACACAGGCCCTGAATTAATGCCTGTTTGAACTACAACAGATCGTTTAGAAAATCATCCAGTCTTGATTTTAAAATTGCGAGTGATGGATCCCCCACCCCAACCTGTCCCAGTGCTTAATTACCTGCACTGTTAAAAACGTGTGCCTTATTTACAGTCGGAATTTGTCTAGCTTCAACTACTAGCCATTGGGTCATGTTAGACCTTTGTCTGCTATTTTGAAGAGCCCCCCTACATCAAATTTCTGTTTCCCATGTAGGTACCTCTAGACTGTGATCAAATCACCCCTTCTCCTACTCTTTGCTAAATGGAACAGGTTTGTATCTCACCACAAGGCAGGTTTTCCAATCTGTTAATCATTCTCGTGGCTCTTCTTTGAACCCTTTCAAAGTTATCAACAGCCTTCCTGACTTCTGGGCACCAGACCTGGACACAGGATTCCAGCCATGGTCACACCAGTGCCAGATACAGAGGTAAAATCATCTCTCTGCTCCTACTCACTAGTCTCTGTTTATGCAGCAAATGAATCAGGAGCCCTTTCAGCCAGAGCATCACGCTGGCATCTTACGTTCAGCTGATTACTCAGCTTGACCTCCATGTTTTTTTCAGAGTCACAGCTTCTGAGGATAGATCTCCCATCCTGCAACTAAGATCTTCCTTCTTTTTTCCCTACATCTATGACTTTACACATGGCCATATTAAAACACATACTGTTTCCTTGCTCCCAGTTTGCCAACCAAAACCAGATCTCTCTATATCACCGACCCCACCCATTCATTAGTTACCACACCCGCAATATTTATATAATCTGAAAACGTTATCAGTGATGATTTTATGTTTTCTTCCATGTCATGGATAAAAAGGTTAAATAGTGCAGGGAGAAGAACCAACCCCACTAGAAACGCACTCAATCAGTGACGATCCTCTGTTTACAGTTACACATTGAGACCTATCAGTTAGGCAGTTTTTAAACCAATTGATGTATGGCAGGTTGATTTTGTATCATTCTAGTTTCTTAATCAAAATGTCCCATGGCACCAAGTCAAACGCCTTACAGAGTCTAAGTCTATTACGTCAACACTGTTACCGTTATCAACCAAACTGGTAATCTCATCAAAAAGACATCAGGTTAGTTTGACAGGATCTATTTTCCATAAACCCATATTGACTGACATTAATTACATTACCCTCCTTTAACTCTTTATTAATAAATCCATATGAGACTTTCTATCGTTTCGGCTGGAATTGATGTCAGGCTGACAGGCCTATAATTATCTGGGTTGTCCTCCTTGCCCTTTTTAAATACTGGCACAACATTAGCTTCCTTCTAGTCCCCTGGAAATTCCCCAGCGTTTCAAGACTTGTTGAAAATCAGCATTAATGGACCAGCAAGCTCCTTGGCCAGCTCTTTTAAAACTCTTGGATGCAAGTTATTTGGCCCAGCTGATTTAAAAAGATCTAACTTTAGTAGCTGCTGTTCAAACTCTTCCTGGGTTACTGTTAGAATGGAAAGAATTTCATAGAATCACAGAATATCAGGGTTGGAAGGGACCTCAGGAGGTATCTAGTCCAACCCTCTGCTCAAAGCAGGACCAACCCCCAGCTAAATCATCCCAGCCAGGGCTTTTCATCATCATCATGTGGTATGATAAGAATGGCCAGACTGGATCCGACCAAAGGTCCATCTAGCCCAGTATCCTGTCTTCTGATAGTGGCCAGTGCCAGGTGCCCCAGAGGGAGTGAACAGAACAGGGAATCATCAAGTGATCCATCCCCTGTCGCCCATTCCCAGCTTTTGGCAAATAAATGCTAGGGACACCATCCCTGCCCATCCTGGCTAATAGGCATTGATGGACCTGTCCTCCATGAATTTCTCTAGTTCTTTTTAACCCTTTTATGACTTTGCATTGGGTGAAGAAATACTTCCTTTTGTTTGTTTTAAACCTGCTGCCTACTAATTTCACTTGGTGACCCCTAGTTCTTGTGTTCTGAGGAGTAAACAACACCTCCTTATTTACTTTCTCCACACCAGTCATGATTTTATAGACCTCTATCATATTCCCCCTTAGTCATCTCTTTTCCAAGCTGAAAAGTCCCAGTCTTATTAATCTCTCCTCCTACGGAAGCTGTTCCATACCTCTAATCATTTTTGTTGCCCTTTTCCAAACCTTTTCCAATTCCAATATATCTTTTCTGAGATGGGGCCACCACATCTGCACGCAGTATTCAAGATGTGGGTGTACCATGGATTTATATAGAGGCAATATGATATTATCTCTCCCTTTCTTAATGATTCCCAACATTCTGTTCGCTTTTTTGACTACCGTTGCACATTGAGTGGATGTTCTCAGAGAACTATCCACAATGACTCCAAGGTTTCTTTCCTGAGTGGTAACAGCTAATTTAAATCTCATCATTTTATATGTATAGTTGGGATTATGTTTTCCAATGTGCATTACTTTGCATTTATCAACACTGAATCCCATCTGCCATTTTGTTGCCCAGTCACCCAGTTTTGTGAGATCCTTTTGTAGCTCTTCGCAGCCTGCCGGGGACTTAACTATCATGAGTAGCTTTGTATCATCTGCAAATTTTGCCACCTCACAGTTTATCCCTTTTTCCAGATCATTCATGATGTATCTGCATTGTACAAGCCACAGAATGAGCCAGTGGAAAGAGCTGGCAGTCTACCAGATGGGCACAGAGGAGTGCCTTGGGAAAGCCCAGGGTGGAGGGGACTCAGATCTCCCCGGTTGCAGAAGTGAGACTTAGCAAGGATTTGAATGGGGAAAGGGTTCTGGGCTGGCAATCTGCAGAGGCAGGGAGACGGGACTCAGAGAAGAGAACAGGCTGGCACAGCTGGCGATGCTGATGGGGCTCCATTAAGTGGAGAGATGCGGGCTGGGAAAGCCTAGGAGTGTTTTCGGAGAAAGAGAGACCGGTTCTGCCCCTGAGTCCCAAACCAGCCCCTGCCAAGCAGCCTCCAGCAGGCTGGCCTGGGACAAGCTCCAGCCTAGGCCTGCTGCAAGACTGCAGAGGAAACAGCCCAGGAGGTGGCAGCGGCTTCTGACACCTCCCCAAAGCCCCCTGGAATAACTGCTCGTTTACTAGCTGTTCCATCAGTTCACCCAAATGAAAGGCACAGGTGAGAACTTCAACCACTGCTCCCCACCACAGCCCGGCCTGAGAACTGGCTGGGCACCGTCAGGTCCGCGATCCAGCCAGGCAGTGCAGCTAGCACCCCCAGCGACACAGCAAGTGCCTCAGACTGCTCCATCGGCACCCCACACCCTGGCCTGTAGCACCCTGTGTCACGCCTGCGGTGCCCCCCCCCCCCAGCTCTGCCAATGCACCTCTGTGACGAACTGGGAAAGTTCTTAATGTTTTCTCTGAGTACTGTGTTGGTGCCTCAGTGTCCCCATGGCAGTTCTTAAGTATCTGGCAGAGCAAAGGGCCAGTGCACCTAAATGCCTGGCACTCTGTCTCCTAGCAACTGATGGCCTGGGCCCCCCCTCTGCAAAGGTGCCAGCTGAAGGTGTTGGAGACAAAGGGATCAGGTGACCTCCTGGCCGGGGAAAGGAGCTGAGCAGAGAGGATGGGCTGGGAGGGGTTGTTAGTCTGGAGCGGGCTGAGGGAGGGGTTGTTAGTCTGGAACTGGCTGGGGTCAAGGGTGGAGGGCAGACCTGGGGGTCTGGCTCACTGCCCCCCAGAATGGACCCAGCCGAGGGGTCCGGTTCGCTGTATCTACAAGCTCTGTTTTAGACCCTGTTCCTGTTATCGAATAAACCTCTGTTTTACTGGCTGGCTGAGAGTCACGTCTGACTGCAAAGTGGGGGTGCAGAACCCGGTGGCTTCCCCAGGATCCCGCTGGGGTGGACTCGCTGTGGGAAGCGCACGGAGGGGCAGAGGATGCTGAATGCTCCAAGGAGAGACCCAGGAGGTGAAGCTGTGTGAGCTTCTTGCCCTGAACAAGTCTGCTCCAAGGGAGAGGAGGCTCCCCAAAGTCCTGACTGGCTTGGTGGGGAGCAGTTCCGGAGCATTGCCCGGTGACTCCGTGACAACCTCCCCCCCAGACAGCTGAGATCCCTGCTGTTCCAACCCTGGGACCCCTCCGCTGCTCTGCAATCACATCGCAGCCTGGAGCTGCAGGCCCACCTGCTGTTCTCCACCCTCTATCACCCTCCGCTGGGATCAGCAGGACCCTGCTAGTCTCCCCGGAGGACTTTCCTGAGCCGAGACGGCCAGTGGTGCTGAATTGTACAACACGGACACACGGTCTGTAGGGCTCGGGCTGGGACCAGCGAGCTCATTCTGCTTGTGGCCCACCCCACAGCACAGCTGTCCCCGGATCCCCAGACGAGGTGCCCACAGTACAGCAGTCGCTTACCCTGCCTGAAGCTGGAGTCGATGGAGAGCTCTGGGGCGAGGCCATTGGCTACAGGTTTGCAGCTCAGGTCAATCAGCTGATTGAGGCGGAGCTTCCTGCAATAGATGGAGGCTGCCTCTGGCTCCAGCGCGATCAACAGCTGCTCCGGGTTTGCGGGGGAAACCAAACCGGCCTGTGGAGCGCGGGAAGGCAAGGCACAGAGTCGGCACAAGACGGTTACAAGGGTGGGCGAAGGGAAAGCGGCTGCATAAGGAGATCACACTGCCGGCTGTGTGTGATGGCAGAGATGATCGGCTTGGTTATCTGACCCACGGGGGTTCCATGCTCCCCGCAGGGCCCCACCTTGTGGCATCAGCGTGGTGAACCACTGAGCCGATCTGAAGGCTTCTGGGCTCAGGTTATGAATCAAAGAACCTTCCTTCTTTCCTAGGGTTTCCCCTGCTTTTCCTGCCCCTTTCCCTCCCTGCCCTGTGGGCCCCAGGGCAGCTAATGTCTCCCATCTCACTGTGGGTTTCAAAGCCTATCGCTGACCTGCGGAACTCACTGCTGCAGGACAGGCTTGGGGACAAAGCAAATTAAGTTGGTACATTTTCTAAACACAAGGGTTAGCTGTTGACGGGAATAAGATCTACATCTAGAACGGTGCTATTCAGGATACAACAGACCAAGGCCTCATGCATGCAGCTGCAGCCAGGGGTTAATGCCTCCACAGGACAATATTGTGTAGCCCACCATTTCAGTGTATGTGTTAATGTTCCCCACAGTTGCTGGTCTGCCAAAGAGGGTAAGAGCCCACTGCTGCTGCCAGCGAATGGAGTTACCTCTTTACCTCAAACAGTAGAGGCCCATGCTCTAAAGAACATGGAAATCACCAGCCTATACCAGCCCAGGATCCATCCCTCCCAGTCCCCTGTCTCTCATGGGCAGCACTAGCTGCTTCAGAGGAAGAAGCACGAACCCCGCAGCAGGCCAATGTGGAGGACTCTGCCCCCAGGAGGGGCTCAGTCTAACTCCTAATGCCAAGACACAGGCTTAAGCCCTGAAGCCAGAGGTTTTACACCTTTCTCGTGCTATCTATCCCCTCGGTGCTGCAGGCCCCCGGCTCATCCCGGGCTAGGCCGTGGTGCAGGAGCTACAATGCTCCTTGCACTGTGGGGTTTTGCATTGCCTTTTGCAGCCCCGGCCACTGGCTGCTTGAGGAGATGAGATTCTGGGCTCCAGGAGCGGCTGGGAGGGTTGCCACGTGATGGGCCCTGTGGACAGGCTGCTGGGGGGTAGAGAGGAGCCTGTGACCAGCTGCTGGGGAGGCCCCGGGGATGAGCTGCTGGAGGGTTGCCATTGGGTTGGCCCCATGACCAGCCGCTGGGGGAGAGCCGTGGGGCAGGCCCTGGGGATGGGCTGCTGGGGGAGAGCCGTGGGGCAGCCCCGGGGATGGGCTGCAGGGGGAGAGCCATGGGGCAGGCCCTGGGGATGGGCTGCTGGGGGAGAGCCGTGGGGCAGCCCCGGGGATGGGCTGCAGGGGGAGAGCCATGGGGCAGGCCCTGGGGATGGGCTGCAGGGGGAGAGCCGTGGGGCAGGCCCTGTGGATGGGCTGCAGGGGGAGAGCCGTGGGGCAGGTCCCAGGGATGGGCTGCAGGGGGAGAGCCGCGGGACAGGTCCCGAGGATGGGCTGCAGGGGGAGAGCCGTGGGGCAGGTCCCGGGGATGGGCTGCAGGGGGAGAGCCGCGGGACAGGTCCCGAGGATGGGCTGCAGGGGGAGAGCCGTGGGGCAGGCCCTGGGGATGGGCTGCAGGGGGAGAGCCGTGGGGCAGGCCCTGGGGATGGGCTGCAGGGGGAGAGCCGCGGGACAGGTCCCGAGGATGGGCTGCAGGGGGAGAGCCGTGGGGCAGGCCCTGGGGATGGGCTGCAGGGGGAGAGCCGTGGGGCAGGTCCTGGGAATGGGCTGCAGGGGGAGAGCCGTGGGGCAGGCTCCGGGGATGGGCTGCAGGGGGAGAGCCATGGGGCAAGTCCCAGGGATGGGCTGCAGGGGGAGAGCCATGGGGCAGGCTCCATGACCAGCCGCTGGGGGAGTGCTGTGGATCAGGCCCCGGGGATAGGCTGCTGGGCGGGTGCTGTGGATCAGGCCCTGGGGATAGGCTGCTGGGGGGGTGCTGTGGGGCAGGTCCCATGACCAGCCGCTGGGGGAGTGCCATGGAGCAGGTCCCACGATGAGCGGCGGAGGGAGAGCTGTGGGGCAGATCCCATGATGAGCAGCAGGGGGGAGCCATGGGGCAGGCCCAGGGTTGCACTGCCAGGGGGGTGCTGTGGGGCAGGTCCCATGACCAGCCACTGGGGGAGTGCAGTGGAGCAGGTCCAATGATGAGCAGTGGAGGGAGAGCTGTGGGGCAGATCCCATGATTAGCAGCAGGGGGAGAGCCATGGGGCAGGCCCCAGGGTTGCACTGCCAGGGGAGTGCTGTGGGACAGATCCCATGATGAGCAGCAGGGGGAAAGCCATGGGGCAGGCCCCAGGGTTGCACTGCCAGGGGGCTGCTGTGGGGCAGATCCCATGACCAGCGGCAGGGGCAGTGCCATGGGGCAGATCCTGGGGTCTGACTCCAGTCAGACGCTGAACCCAGCAGTCAGTTTTGTGTCCCTGCCATTCCCCGTCTGGGACAAAGAAGAGCCCAGAGCTGTCAGGCAAACTATGGCCTGGGTGCCGGCTCTGGTCTAAGAGCAGGCGTCGTTCCTCCTGACCCTGCTGCATTCTGCATGCCAGCCTGGCGGAGTCCGACACTGCTTTATTCAGCCTCAATTACACCCTGCTGTAGCCAGCTAATAAACCCAGGGACGCCCAACCCCTATTCCCCCGCGGTCTGTCGTTCTCTCCTTCCCCCAGCTCCCTCTTCTTTCCCTTCCCCTTCCCCCCTTGCTCTCCCTGCGAGCAGATCTCCCCGTCCCCACCTCCGGCCTTCACTTCCTTTGCTGATGTGGCTGTGAAACAACACCGCAAGGGGCGAGGCAGAACCGATCTGCGGCGAGGGGACTGGTCTGGCCCCGGCACAGACCCATGTTCTCATCCGCTCGCCGGGAGCCAAGACCCAGTCAGCTGAAGCAGCAGTTTGGAGCAAGCCACAAGCAGCTTGGCAGGCCCTGGGATCAAATCATCCACGAGCCCCTGAAGGGTCATTATCTTCTACAGGGGAAGGAAATGCAGAAGAATGTGCTGGAATGGCCCTGGGATGTGCTAGCCCCTGGCTCTGTGGGTCAGTAACAAACCAATGTCCCAGGACCAGCCAGAGGGCGCTGGGCTCTTTCTCAAGAGCTGGGGAATCCAAGTCTTGGTCACTGGAGGTCCCTTGGCCCTAGTCCATTCTGCCTCCCTAGATTACTCCAGCGGTTTCGACCGGCATCCTTCATCCACTGGACTAAACTGTCGTGCAGCATTGCAGCGCGTTGCTACATTCCACCCTAGAAATGGCTGCATGGACCTCCGGAGAGCCTGTCGATCAGCCTGCGCGGTGACCAAAGAGCCAGCAGAACCAAAAGACCTGATCCGATTTACTCAATGACGAGTTCTCAGCGAGGATCGATTGCTGGGAGGGGAACGTTAATGGGATGCCTCTTCTAGTTTTACAGAACAGAAGAGCGGCCACACTGGGTCTGACCAATGGTCCATCTGGCCCCGTATCCTGTCTTCTGACAATGGCCAATGCCAGGCACTTCAGAGGGAACGAACAGAACAGGACAATTATCGAGTGGTCCATCCCCTGGCGTCCACTCCTGGCTTCTGGCAAACAGAGGCTGGGGACACCCAGGGCATAGTGTTTCGGCCCAGCTCCAGCAGAAATGCCCATGTGTTCACCAGCGGGAGCTGCTCCCCCACTCTGCTGCACATCAGGGTCCCCGAAAATCACTCCTGGAGCAGCCCAGGGCCCAGGGCAGAAAATGTTTTTGGTGCCCGCCAAGAAGATGAGAAAAAAAAACAAAAAAACCCAACCCCCAGCTGAGCAATGTGGCACCTCTGACAATTGGTGCCCCAGGCACCACCCTGCCTGGGCAGCTTCTAGAGACACAGGACTTCAGAAAGAAGTGACAAACTCCATCACGGATTGGTGGGGAAAGCAAGATTGTAACTGTCTCGCTGGGTTGAGTGATAACTAAGTAGGGTGCGGTGATAATAGCCTACAAGTGTCTGGACAGGGCAAGTGTCACGATCCTGCCTGGCTCGTTGAACACGGGAGCTACACCACTAAAAGCATGAACGCCACTGCTTGAGGTAAAGGAGTAACTCCCCTGGCTGGAAGCTGTAGTAGATTGTTATCCCCTAGATGCTAGAGGCATCAAAGACTCCACTCCGCTTGCATGAGAGGCAGCTCGTCCCAAGTATCTGCGAGCAGGCTTTCAAGTTCCACTCCAGGTGCTACTTTTGCAACCTTCCCCCAGGGGCCATCAGGAGGGTTTGACCCTGGAGTCTTCAGCACTACAAGCACCAGCTGCTCCTTCTTCAAGTACAGGACTAACTCCATTAACGTGAGCTAGGTTGGACAAAGGCTTGGAGAATGGACTGCACGCTACTTATGGTTTAGTCCCTGCCACTTGGGTCATTAAAATCCAACGCAAACAGCTCTCTGGAGAATATAACCTTTAAAAATATCCAGAGGGGTTAGAGGAGATTGGACGTTGCAAAGAAACACCTGCCCTGGCCCAGGAGTGGGAGACAGGACAAGGTGGGACCTAATAAATGTCTGGCTACAAGGATCCTACAAGTCCTTGGAAAACCCAACAAAGCCAGGAAGGGAACCGACACGAGACATCTCACCTTGTATGCAGCTTCCCTCATGAACTGCTTGGCTGGCTGTTTCCAGATGGCAGGCACTGTAATCACCCAGCGGATGGCATCTTTCTCTTGCAAAGATGGACACTGGTCCTTCAGCTCCTGTTGTAATAGAAGCAGAACCTGATAGCCAAACCCTATGCTTCAGGGCATACAATGATGGCCTATGAGCAGGTTAGGAAGGAATTCCCCCATGGATGCCATTGTGCCACTGGATGGGTCAGGGCCAGCTCCAGGGTTTTTGCTGCCCCAAGCAGCAGAAAAAATAAAGCCGTGATCATGGGTGGCAGCTCCACTGTGCTGCTTTCTTCTTCGGCAGCACTTCAGCGGCGGGTCCTTCCCTCAGAGAGGGACCGAGGGACCCACCGTCGAATTGCCACCGAAGAGCGTGATGTGCTTCCCCTTCACCTTGGCCGCCCCAAGCACGTGCTTGCTGCACTGGTGCCTGAAGCTGGCCCTGGGATGGGTGCAGTACTGGGAGACAGGCGAGTTCTTGGCCCAGGAAAGCAGCATTCCTAGTCAGGCAGGAAGGCCAATGGAATGAATGGGTCATGGAAAGAACTCGCTGCTGAGTTCTGGAGCTCCGGGTGAAAGCTGTGTTGGGTGGGGGATGCTTGCCCTGACACTGGATCTGTTGCATCTCCTCCACGGGCTGGCGCCTTTCACCCACACTAAATTCACACAAAAGAGGGCAAAGCAGCCCCTTTTGGGCTCACTAGTCCCTGGGCAAACTGCTGCCACCCTGACGTCGGAGTTAGCATCCTAGCCTGGGACAGCTATTGCTCATCTCTTGATTAGTTCTGTCTGGCACGTCCCCTGGGACCCCTCGGAGCTTGCAGCCAAATCCACAGGAGGGTGATTTCCCTGGCCCATGCCAGCTCTGCTGGGGTTTATCCCCAACCGGCAGGGATTCCACTGGGATTTGCAGCTGACTCCCAGGCCTTTCCCCGCACCCCGGGCAGCTGCACTACCTGTACGGCGTGCTGCTTGAAGAAGCGAAGGGCGTGTGCAAACACCTCCAGTGCCTGGACCTTCTTCCCATTCACGGCTTCTAATTCGGTTTTCATGGTGAGGTCCTACCAAGCAAGACAAACAGCTGGAGATGGTCAAGGCCTGAGCCCTGGCCTGCCCCTAGGAGCATGCCCAGCACAGAGCAGTTAGCAGGGAGCTGGTTTCTCTGATGGAGGGTGACAGATGTGCAAATTTCCTGCAACATCCTTGGAAAAACATTATTGAATGAAGTGAAGTATCCTTGGAGGCCATTGTATGAAATGCAAAGGTTCTGTGTTACTGGGGCCTGGGAGACCAAAGGACTGTACTGAACCGTGTGGCAGACATGAATGGTCTTTCGGGATAATGTATGTGAAGAGCATTTCCTGGGAAACATGGGGGGAAGGGTGAGAATGCAGATTCCTCCCTACCCCTGTATGGAGCCCCCAGCCTTCTGAAGCTGAGGAAGGGACCAATGTTTATGGATTACTGTTCCCTGACTCTGGAGATCAATGGGCCAGGCTGGGTAAAGGAAAGACTCACCTAGCAGATGGGTGCTTTTTGTGGGCTGAGGTTGTTATGAACTTGTGCCCACAGAAAAACCCCTTGGTGGGGTCTGAAGGGCTGACTCCTGCTGCAGTGCTGCCTGGAGTTGGGGTGATCACTGGGAAGCTTATGAGCATGTGCATCGGGTCTTTTAAGGCGTTTTGTATGGTTTCTCCGTGATGCTTTTACCATCAGAATAAACGTGCTTGCTCAGAAAGAGCTGGGTGGTGACCTCTAGCTGTGGGCAATGACACTGTCTGTAGCCTCTGGAGAGACAGCAGAGCGCAGGCGCTGGCCTGGTAAGGCTTGCTGAGAATAGCACAGTGGAGGCAGAGAACTCTGCAGCCTGGAAATACCCCAGGCAAGAGGGAGATAGATGTGGGTCTCCGCCCAAGAGAGGTGATGGCTGGGAGACCAGCTGCCTTATCAAGGCAACGGAGAGGAAATGCAGGTGCAGTTGCCCTGAACTGTGACTGAGGGACTGTGCCAAATCCAGCACCTGGAGCGCTGACAAGGAGCTGGGCACTGTGATCTCATGAGCTGCTGCTAGAGGTTCTCATCCTCTGGGGGGGACAGTCACTTAGGCCTCCCAATTGACCTCAGCAAGAGCAGGATGGAGCCCAGTGTTTGGCCACGTGGCTAACTTCTCCGTCTGCTCGTAGCCAGAGCAAGTGAAACAGCGAACCCACCCAATCGGCAGAGAGGAAACCAAATGCCCATTAACTGGAAGGTGCCAAGGTGCCCAACCCAGTGGTGCTTCTTCCGCAAGGATGAAGGGGGAGAGCTACACGGAATTACCACCCCATGTGAAGGTGAGGTGGAGTGAAAGGCTGGGGGGTGCAGGCAGGAATGAGGAGGGCTGGAGATCCACCCATAGGACGTGCTACAGGATTTGGTGCAAAAAAATTCTGTGAGGCCACATCGCTGCACTCAGAAGTGTTTGAATTCAACATAATGGGGAAGAGCAGGTTGAGATCTGCCCTCCCCTGCTCAGTGATAAATCTACACTTGTGGGGCCTAGAACCTAGGTCCTCCTGCTCCAAAACCCACAGGTCCCGAGTACTTGAGCTAAAGGGGGATCCAAGGGCTACAGAGGGTCTATGACACTGACTTGATCAGTTCTGCTCCCACCCAGCAGAGGGCAGTGGGGCGCATATGCCTGTCAACAACCCCCACTGGACTCAGTCAACATTTGTTCAGTTATAAAAGTTGGACCTCAAAAAAATCATGAAATTTTGTTGAATTTTCTGCTTCCCCATAATTTATTATTATTATTATACAAACTAGAGAGCTGGATGAATTTGTTACTGAATTTTAATGAAAAAAAAAAACAGCCAAAAGAGAATTCTGAAAACACTCCCTCTTCCTGCCCCCTTGTTTTTCAACCAGCATTAGCCCTGAGGGTTATTTAACTCATCCTTCCCTTCCCTTTGCATCATAAACTGGTTACCAAATTCGCTAAACAACTCTGCAAATTCACAGCCCCCCAAAATGACAGCAAGTTTCTGAAATTTTATTTAAAAAAAGATCAGTGAAATTTCACACGGGGAAAAAAGTAAAAATATTGACAATCTGACTGCAATACATACATTTTTACTTTAACACTGGAATGTTTTTTCAAGTGAAAGTGAGTTATCCCACCCCCCCATCTCATATGCCCCCAGCCCCTCCCCTGTGTTCAGGGTGCTGGGACAGAAAGGGTTAACTTACACTAGTGCTGTGAATCTTCATCTTAAACTTCTCAAAGTAGAGCCAGTCCTGGGCTTCCTCCGGATCGAGATCGTGGTAATAATCCCTTGCCGTGTATCCGAAACTGTGAAAGGCGCCCTCTGGGGTCAGCAAGAGGCTGGTGGGGGTTTTCTGATTGGCCACTCCAGGATCACCCCCCTCCCATTTCCTGCAATGAGGAACCAGATCAGATTTAATGTCCCACCTCTTAAAGGTGACAGGCACCATTTATAATAGCTAACACTTCCTCTGAACTCCTGGTGGGAGAGGCTAGAAAACCCAGCCAGAGGCTCCAGGAGGGATTGGTTGGTAACAGGGTACAGAGCCTCACTATTATTATTATTTATTTATATTACCATTGTATTACTAGGCTCGGACCAGGATCCCACTGCGCTAGGGGCTGCACAAATACAGAACGAAAAGACAATCCCTGCCAGAGACAACTGCTACCTGCTGATAGTTGGGAGGTGACGGGGAGGGACACAATTTAAAGTTTCACCTCCCCTGAACAGCTTGACTCATGCCCCCCTCGGTAGCCCCCACTCCCCTCCCTCAGTGGCCCCTTCCTGCAGCTCCCAGCTGTTTTCTGCTGCCTCTTCCCGCGGCTGCGGCTCACACCTTGCCAGCTCCAGGAGCTGCCGCACAGCCTGGCTGGAAAACCCTGGCAGAAATGTGAGGGGGGGGGCACGTGACCCTGCATGCCACCGCCACACGTGGCCTCTAGTCCCTGCCCCAAAGAGCTGACAGTCTATATATATATGAGAAGCGACAATGGGGGGAGTATGAGGAAACTATAGGTCAATATTGGTCATCTTAACCGTTTTGTAGGCCTCAAGGCAAAGGAGAGTTGAGAGCAGGGATCTGAGGTAGCTTTGTGGAAGTTTATGGGGAGCTCCTCCCAAGCATGAGGGGCATCCAGGGAGAACGAACGCACAGAGGGGCTTGTTTAAGAATTTAACAAGTAGGTGATGGCGGCTGGGACCATGTGCTGGTCGGACGCAAGCCTGGATAGTGAAGGAGAGATGATGGGAGGGTGGGGATAGGTCACAGGGCCCCGAAAGTGACGACAAGGAGTGTATGTCTGATATAATTGGGAACAGGAAGTGGTTCAGATCTGGCCCAGGTTGGAAGATGGCCAAAAGCCAGGGCTGCCTGACAGCTGTTCAGTGGCCTGGGTTTCAAATCAGTCAGAGACTCCTCTGTGGGTTTTTGTCAGGACAGGTGCCCCTGGCACTAATTGGGCACCTGCCTGGTAGTCTCAGCAGAACAGGCCAAAGACGGAATGAGCTGGACATGTTAGGACAGGGCAGTATGGGAGAGTCTTGCCTTATCACTGCTTGTCCTGGGGATAAAGAGAAGGACTTTGAGATTATCACCTGACCTCATTCACCAATATTATTTTGCCTACCTACATAAGAATGGCCAGACTGGGTCAGACTAAGGTCCATCTAGCCCAGTATCTGTCTTCTGACAGTGACCAGTGTCAGGTGCCCCAGACGGAGTGAACCTTACAGGCAATGATCAAGTGATCTCTCTCCTGCCATCCATCCCCACCCTCTGACAAACAGAGGCTAGGGACACCATTCCTTACCCATCCTGGCTAATAGCCATTTATGGACTTAACCTCCATGAATTTATCCAGTTCCCTTTTAAATGCTGTTATAGTCCTAGCCTTCACAACCTCCTCAGGTAAGGAGTTCCACAAGTTGACTGTGCGCTGGATGAAGAAGAACTTCCTTTTATTTGTTTTAAACCTGCTGCCTATTAATTTCATTTTGTGGCCCCTAGTTCACAAAAGCCACCGCCTGGCCAAGACGGGGTCCTCACCAGCACCAGGATTAGAACCCAGGCTCCTTTGCTCAAATTTCTAGAATCTACTTAAATGGTCCCGGCTGGCTCTTTTTGACTGCTAGGCTCAATAATTGTGAGCAAAGTGCTCTGTCATTTGGGATGCCACTAAGCCCAGCCAGAACTCTACTGATCTGAAAAAACTCCTTAGTAAGTAACCAGTGAGATCCAGCTGGAAGAGGGTGCAGGGTGGGAGATGGCTGGGTTGCGAGGGGAGCTGCTGGGTGAACTATCAGCCAGCTGGAGGGAGGAAACGAGCAGTAACCCCATGCTGCGCGACGTCAGCCCTCAACGAATGGAATCTTTGCCGCCACAACAGCCCTGCCCCCTCCCTGTCTGGAGCTAACTGGGCTGCGATCAACAGGAAGGATTAGGGGCAGGGATAGGAGTCTTAAAACGCACCAGTCAGTTTATTTATTACTTGCTAGTCCCTGGGGCACCAGCCCGGTGCTCCGGCCAAGCCGGCGTCTGTGTTCCACTCACGCAGAGTGCTGGAGGGAGACCTCTCCTGTCCCAGTCCCCTCCTCCAGCCTCTGCCACGCTGACTGCCCCTCCTTTAGCCTCTTCCACCCTGCCCACAGATCCCTAAATGGCCCCCTCAAGGATTGAGCTCACAACCCTGAGTTTAGCAGGCCAATGCTCAAACCATTGAGCTACCTCTCTCCCTGATTGTGAGCCAGCTGCTGAGTCTTAATTGAGTTGTCCTGAATAAATAAATTATTCTGTTGTTAGGAGTGGGAGTGGAAGCCCATTATTGCAGGGCCTGTGACTATCCACACTGGGGCTAACCTACTGCCGGTCAGTTCATAAACAGATGTACGGAGCTTTCGCGCAATGACTGCATCCCCAACTCTCTGTACCGCAGCCTCTAACGCTCACTTCAGAGCGTGCCCAACTCATCGGGCCCAACGTGCACCTTCCTGACCTCGGCCTCCACCCTCCGGGAGATCAGAAGATGGCAAAACCCAGCAGAGAGAGGAGGAAATGGTGTATCAGCTAGAGATGGGCCCAAGCCATAACGTGGGGCCTTGGAACTCCAGAGTAAGGGGTTGTTGGGTTCAGCCCATAAGGGCTCATTATTAAATTAGGGTCCAGCTTCCAAAGCCTCTGGGAGTCATGGGGAATTCAGAGCTAGTGGCTTTTGGTCTCTAATATTGGCAGGGGGTAGGAAGCAGATAGAGAAAGGTTTGTCCTAGGGTGACCAGACAGCAAGTATGAAAAATCATGATGGGGGTGGGGGTAATAGGAGCCTATATAAGGAAGAGACCCAAAAATGAGGACTGTCCCTATAAAATTGGAACATCTGGTCACCCTAGTTTGCCCAACGGTTGAGGCACTAACCTGGGATCAGGAGACCTCTCTGCTTTGTGATAGGCTTCCTATGGGACCCGGGACAAGTCTCTGAGACTCCAGCTGTATGCTAGGGATGACAGCACTGCCCCGTATCGGGGGGATTGGGTGGGTTGGGAGGTGCCCAGATACTGTGGTGAGGGTCAGGGAAGGGCGTAAGCTAGAATGAAGCTGGGACTGAAAGCACCGCCCTGTTAGAGCCCTGATCGTACTTCTGTCCTGGCAGGACGCTGGCAGCCCAGGACAAGCTAACCATGGTATTTGGCTCCTCAATAAAATATGCAGAAAGCAAGAGACGATTCCCCCCATCGAGACGAACAAGGCATATGAGGGACCATCCTCCGTGGCCAGTGCAAACTTGATCTCCAGTGCTTATTCTGCAGGGCGCTGACTCACACACTGGTGCTGATCCCAGCCTTACACACACCTCATCTAGCAGGTATTTTCCTTTGCTTAATGTTGTCCCATTACTCCGTTATCCCCATCCTGGTCCCAAATTCTCTCTGGTCCCCGGGATGCTGGGAGAGGACGCACAGCACTGGGTCTGAGGGAGGGACGACTCAGTGATAGGGAGAAGGGGAAACCATCCAACGGGACAGGGTTAACAGAGCAATCCTATTCCCCAGCTGCTTTGATGACCCTGTAAAGCCAGTGGATGCAGAGAAAGGCCGACGTCCACCCACTATAGGCCACAGGCCAACCTCCCGCAGAGCGACAAGTTACCTCATCATGTGAATGGCCTCAGGGTCGTTGGAGAAGCTGAAGGCATAGCCGCTGGAAGTCGTGCCAAAGTCAATGGCCACCACCACGGAGAAGGAAGTGGGTCGCTGCGCCCGGCCTTCATTCCTCTGAAACACCACAAGGATGATTAGGAGCAGCCAGACCGGAGCAGCACAGGGTCCATCGAATCCTGGCTCTTGTCGTGAGCACTGGCTAGTGCCAGCTGCTTCAGAGGAAAGTGCAAGAAATCCCACAGTACATGGTTACGGGATAACCTCCCCATGGGGAAAGTTTCCTACTGAGTCCCAATAGTTGCAGGTCGGTTTATGCCCTGAACTATGGCAGCTTATATCCTGTCAAAACCCTTGGGGTTGTCACTCCTCACAAATGTAACTCTGGATGTTCTCATTAGCCATACAAATGTCCAACCCCCAATCCCCTTTTAAAAAAATCTAACTAAGATCTGGGTTTTACTAGGATCTTGTGGCAATGAGTTCCACAGGCTAACTGTGGAAGGTAAACAGAGGATTGGGGCTAGCACTAGAGAAAGAGGAACTGTCGACACTCCCTAACTCTCTGCACCTCCTGTTGGAGCTGACTAGAGGGTCTGACATGTTTATTATCAGAGAAAGACTGAACCAAACCACCATAAAACTGAACTTCCCCAAACTTTGGAAGAGTTTGGATGCAGATGTGAACATTGTTGGTCAGACTCATCTTCAGTGACCTCAGATACATAAAGACGTCTCTCCTCTGCGGGACGCCCTACCACGACTGAGCCTTTCTCCCATTGAATAACGGAAGATACTGTTGATGTCGTTATGTGGCCATTGACGCTTCATAAACAATTAGGATTTGCCTGACTGGTGCACCCGAACAGGCCATCTTGTAGAGTATTCTGTCTCCAACAAGAGCCAATGCCAAGTGCTTCAGGGGAAGGTATAAGATCCCCAATGCAGGCAACTGCCAGACTGTCCCATGCAGGAAAAGTTCCTTCCTGATGCCAGCTAATGATCACTTTATGCCCTGAGGATGAGGATCAGTAGCCCTTGTATCAGGCATCTGATCTATTCTGTCAGAGCAGTCAGTGTTTGCTGGTAGGCACCTATGGGGAGATACTGAAAGGGCCTTTCTGTCCACCCCTCTCCCTGCCCCACATCTCCAGGATCTTTGCCAGGCTCAGGAGATTTCACTGCTGCTGACGTGATCTCCTGCCCATTCTCTGACACTGGGCCACTTGGCTGGTCACTTATTCAGAGAACTGGCCCACAGTGTGCAGTGGGACCAGCCAGACCATGCCCTACAGCCAGTAATTTGGTAGCTGGACCAATTCAACAAGGCCATGGATGGTGGCAGAAAATGGTCAGAGAAGGAGTGCAGGAAAGAACAATTTGATGGCCACGATCCAGGAGCTGCACCCCAGGGCTACCCCAGATGACCCGGCGGTGGCATTAAAGGGGGTCTGTGGCTTACAGGTGACTGGGAGGGCGTGAGCGGCGCGATGCTGAAGCTTTCATGGTGTGTTCCTGGGGAACTGGGTGGGGACGGCGTCTGAGAGCTCTCCCCGTTTCTACCTGGCAAACAAACAGAATCAGGATTAGAACAGCACTGGATCCATTCCTGCGAACCGCCAGCATCGTGGCAAAGGCACAGGGCCCTGCCTGTGATTCTTACGTGACATCAGACCCGTTTACTGCTCTGTCTCCCCACCTGCACTGGGGAGAACAATGGGCCTTGTAACACTCTCTATCCCCTGCTAGTGCCCTGACCACATTCAGGGTATGTCTTCACTGCACGGTTAGCACAGGTGATTGGCACCGGGTCTCAGCACCATGTTAACCTTGCCTGGGTCGGTGTGCGCACGTGTGCTACAAAATCTGACCCATGTTACTGTGCCCTCACTGTTTCTGCACTTGCCTGTGTGTGTCTGGGGGCATATCCCACAATTCTTTGTGCTCAGATGCTCTAGGGTTCTTTCCCAGTCAACAACAGAAGAACTTCTCTCTCCTTTGGGGGGAGTTGTGGGAAGTCAATGGAGGACTATCGGCACTCCAGTGATTTTTGCATTTGTGCTGCAAAGCGGGCAGGTTCCAGACTGAGTTAAATCAGGGCCTGGGCTCTAACCCCAATGGGACCAGTGAAATCGATTGGGAGGAAAAATTCAGACAGATGAAAACCGGGAGTCCTTTAAGAAGAGTTTACTAGATGGCCAAAAAAACATGATTCCATAACTTTAGGTAAAATCCAATCTTGGTTAAGAGGGGAAGTGAAGACAGCAATTAGAAATAATAACAAATGGAAAAAAGGGGAAGACTATAGTAATTAATATATAAATTAAAGACTACAAAGTGTATAACATTGATAAGGGAAGCTAAAGACAACAGGAAAAACTCGATGGCAGGCAGAGCTAAGGTCAATAAGAAAGGTTTTTTTAAAGTATATCAGGAAAAAATGGAATCTTAGTAATGGTACATGCCTATTACTAGATGGGAATGGTAAAATTGTTAATACTGACACAGACGAGGCAGAGGTGTTCAATAAATATTTCCATTCTCTATTTAGCAAGAAGCAGGATGGTGTACTCATATTATATTAGGATGAAGTACTTTCCAGTCCATTAGTACCTAAAGAGGATGTTAAACAGCATCTACTATGGATGAATGTTTAAAAATCAGAAGCCCAGTTAACTTTCACCCAAGAGTTTGATAAGAGTGGGCCAAGGAGATCTCTGACCCATTTCTGCTAATTTCTAATAAATCTTGGCATAATGGGGCAATTCCATAAGCCCGCAAGAGTGCTAATGTTGTGCCAGTATTGAAAAAGGACAAGTGGGATGACTGAGGTAATTAAAGGCCAGTTAGCCTGACATCAGTCCCAGAAAAAATAATGGACGGTTGATACAGGATTCAATCAATAAAAATGAAAAAATGGCAATACAGTGAATGCCAGTCAAAATGGCTTTAGGGAACCTAGGCCTTGTCAAACAAAGTTGATCTCACTTTTGGTGAGATAAGTTTTATTGATAAAGGTAACTGCTCAGATGTAATATACCCAGACTTCTGTAAGGCCTTTCACTTAGTACCACACAACATTCTAAGTAAACAATTAGCACTATACATCTGCAGTAACGCACATGTTCAAATAGATTAACATCCTGCTTTGAGCAGGGGACTGCGCTAACGTCCTGCTTTGAGCAGGGGGTGGATTAACATCCTGCTTTGAGCAGGGGATTGGGCTAACGTCCTGCTTTGAGCAGGGGATTGGGCTAACGTCCTGCTTTGAGCAGGGGATTGGGCTAGATAACCTCCTGAGGTCTCTTCCAACCCTAATCTATGGTTCTATGATCTGGCTAATTGATAGGTGTCAAAAAGTAATTGGCTAATGAGGAAGCATCATTGAATGGGGGTGTTTCTTGTAGGGTTCCACAAAGATTGGTGCTAGGCCCAATGCTGTTCAGCATTTTTATCAATGACCTGGAAGTAAATAGAAAGTCACTGCTGATAAAATTTGCAGGTGACGCAAAGATCAGAGGAGTGGTAGGCAGGCAGGGCAGGCGTACAAAGCAATATGGATCATTTGGTAACCTAGGCTCGTTCAAACAAAATGTGTTTTAATATAGCGAAATGCAAGGTCATACATCTAGAAATAAAGGATGCAGGCCCATCCTTCCAGCATGAGGGACTGTGTTCTGGACAGCAGCGACTCTGAGAGGGAGTATGGATGAGAGTGGACAGACAACTCAATGTGAGCTTCCAGTGGAATATTGCATCCCAAAGGGCTAACGTGACCCTTGCATGGATACACAGGGCAGTGCACAGCAGGAGCAGGGAGGTGATTTTACCTCTGCATATGGCATTGGGGAGACTGATACTGGAATATTGCATCCAGTTCTGGTGTCCACCTTTGGAAAAGGGGTGTTGAAAGTTGCAGAGGGTGCAGAAAAGAGCCAGAAAAACGATGCAAGGGCTGGAGAAAATGCCGTAAAGTGAGTGACTTCAATTGATCACCTGCTTAGCTTATTAAAAAATAGAAGATTGAGAGGTGACTTGATTATAGTCTATAAGGACGTTCTTTGGAGGGAAAATACCAGGTAAAGGGCTCTTGATTCTAGTGCAGGAAGGCAGAACAAGAACACAGGCACAGTTTTTTAACAGTGCAGGTGATTAACCATTGGAATAAACATGGGTGGTACATGAAACCCCCGTTTGGGGAGGCTAGCTCCTGCCCCTTCTGCCTAAGGCCCCACCAGCTCCCGATGGTGGATGGAGGACCCCTGCCCCAGCCGCCCCATGTCCCGGCCTGCTGCCTGCCCCAGCCTGCACCCCCCAGCTACTCTGACCAGCCCGAGCCCCAGGCTGCCAACCCACCGGCCCGAGCCCCAGCCCCAGTCCCCACTGGCTTTGAGGGAGAGGCTGAGTAAGGGCAGGAAGAGGAGCAGTGTGGGCAGGGCCCTGAGGGAAGAGTGGGACGCAGAAGTGGGGCCTCAAGGCGGAGCGTGGACGAGGCCACGCCTGGTTGTGTGGGGAGCTTTAGCCGCCCCTGGCCTACAATTCCCACTGCCTAGGGTGACCAGATGTTCTGATTTTATAGAGACAGTCCCCATTTTGTTTTTTTTTTTCCTTATATAGGCACCTATTACCCCCCAACCCCTGTCCTGATTTTTCACACTTGCTATCTGGTCACCCTACCGCCACCCCTGGGAACAAACTAAGGGAAGTGGTGGGTTCTCCATCTTTTGGAGCCTTCGGAGCCAGACTGAATGTCTTTCTGGAAGAAGCGTTAGTTCTTAGTCTCAATGCAGGGTACCTGGGGGAACCTCTCTGGCCTGTGCGATACAGATGGTCAGATCAGATGATCTAATGGCGACTTCTGGTCTTAAAATCTGCGACAGTAAAATCGTGATTTTATGAGCATCCGTCTGATGAACGACCAGTTTGTCGAGTCACGTTTCCAGATGGAAAAGAAAAAAAGCCGTGCAACAAAAGTGACGTCGCTGCAGGACAAGCTGACACCCCTTCACTTTCCGATGCCGTCGGTGCACTGAAATGGCTTGGCGGTGGGTTGAGGGCCAAGAAGAAAGCGATGTGGTGTGCCATACGGCAGTGTATGCACTCAGCCCTCTGTGATCGGAGATGTTCGGCTTTATGAGCTGCCGATGTTGTGAATTCCTCAGGCCCCACCGGGTTTGTAAAACAGGAGCTCTGTTGTGATTAAAATTGATGCAATTCCCCTCTCCCCCCACACCTCAAATTTGGAAGTATTTGGATCCCGATGGAGATTTGGCAGCTTGAAGCCGTCTCTGGTTATTATGACCCCGTTTTCATGCTCTACGGTATCTAGCACACCAGCCACCCATTAGTAGCTATTGTTTGTCTCCAGCAACGCCAGAGTTGATGCTTAAAGAAAGAATAACGACTGGTCCCTGCAGAACTGCCTGGTCTGTTTGTCCACCATCAACTCCAAGCCACCCAGTCCGCGCAGATGGACTGTGTCAGCCCTAGGGGGGTTTTGCTGCCAGTTCTGCCCCCTGCCCCTCATCCCGTCCTTGCGCATTCTGATCCCCCACTAGGCGGAGGTAGGAGTTGGGGTACGGCTGACCACCAGCACAGCGAGATCCAGGGATGGCGGCAGCCCCAGTAAGCTCTGTATGCTGGAACCTGGCCCTCGCCCCTGCAGAATGACCAGCCACGCTCCGCCCCCGCCTGCCCCGCCACACTGCTCCAGGCGCATGGTTCCAATTAGGAGCGAGAGTTAATCACCGTGCCTGGGAGAGCACTCGCTGGCTGACAGTCTCCAGCTGTTGGCCTGGGGAGACCGGGAAGGGGGCAGGGCTGGCTTTCACTTCACCACTTGGCAGCCACCCCTGCCAGCGGGGTCTGGGGCTGCACTCAGCGAAGAGCTGTAACAGCCCCAGGCTTTGTCTGGCCACGGGCCCAGGCGGCAGAGCTCACAGCTGGATCCGGACTCGACAGCGGCTAGGCTGGGGAAAGGCAGAGCGTGGAGCGTAGAGCGTGAAGCCGAATGGCTATAAAACAGGGTGGTTGGCACGCTGGGTATCAGGTCTACAACCCTGAAGTGTGATCGCAAATCGGAGCCAGAAGATGGGCCCTGGTCTGATTCCCACTCTGCAAGGTGAAGAGTATTCAGTCCAGTGGCTCTCCTGATCCAACGAGGCGGAGAGTGTTTGCATCTCTGGTTCTGCCCCATTGCTGGCTGGATCCACCTAGGGTTGCCAACTTTCCAATCACACAAAACTGAACATCCCTGCCCCGTCTCTTCTCCAAGGCCACGCCCCTTCTCCGAGGCCTCGCCTCCTGCTCGCTCTATCCCTCCCCCATTGCTCACTCTTCCCCACCCTCACTCACTTTCACCACGCTGGGGCAGAGCGGTGAGGTGCAGGAGGGGGTGAGGTCTCTGGGCTGGGGGTGCAGGCTCGGGTGGGGCTGGGGATGAGGGGTTTGGGGTGAGGAGGGGGCTGCAGGCTGGGGCAGGGGGTTGGGGTGTGGGGGATGAGAGCTCTGGCTGGGGGTGGGACTGGGGATGAGGGGGTTGGGGTAAGGGAGGGGGGTGGGGTGCAGGGTCCCGGTGGCACTTACCGATCCTTTGAAGAAGCAGCCACAAGGTCCCTGTTGCTTGTAGGTGCATGGGCAGCCAGGCAACTCTGTGCGGTGCCTTCACGCCTGCAGGCACTGCCCACCCTCCACAGCTCCATTGGTTACAGTTCCTGGCCAATGGGAGCTGCAGAGCCAGTACTGGGTCGGGGACAGAGTGCGGAGCCTCCCAGTCCGTGGCCATCCCAGTGCCTAAGGGCCACAGGGACCTGGTGGCGGCTTCCAGGAGCTGCCCTGAGCTAAGGCAAGCAGGGAGTCTGCCTTAGCCCCAGACCCTCGCTGTGCCACTGACGACTTTTAACAGCTTGGTCAGCGGTGCCGACCAGAGCTGCCAGGGTCCCTTTTCAACTGGGCATTCTGGTCGAAAACCAGACACCTGGCAACCCTAGCTCCACCTAGCAACAGAGGGATTGTCAAAGATCTGCAGATCATGACATATACAAAACAAGACCAACATCCAGATGTGTTAGGGTTCCCAACCCTCCAGGATTGTACCGGACTGTCCGGGAATTAAAGAGTAATCTTTAATTAAAGATTATGTCATGTGATGAAACCTCCAGGAATACGTCCAACCAAAACTGGCAAGCCTAGGATGTGTCTCCGACTGCTCCCACCCTGCTGGGGGAAGGGAACAGTTCTGGCTATGCCCATCTCAGCATCGCTAGGCCTGGCTGCAGACCAGAATGTAGGAAGCTTATCTGGGATTCAGGACAGCAAAAACGTCAAACTCCAGGAGCTTAGAACCCATCCAACCAGTGACGCCAGCTTAGGATCAGCAGAGGTTTTGGCTCAGAGGAAAGAAAGACTTATTTTTTCCTCACTGAACCACACAAGCTTAGCTCCACCTCCTTCCACTGACCAGAGTGAGGTGGTTCTAGTCCAGGGCGGGGCAGTATGGCCTAGCGGGTAGAACTGCAGGCTGCTGTCTTCTGCGCTCTCATCCTAGCTCCGCGACACTGATTCAGTGTGTGCAAGTCACAACCCTGCTCTGTGCCTCAGTTTCTCCACCTGTAATACAACCTCCGTGGCGAGGGTCAACACATTCAAGTTCGGGAAAGTTCTTAAAGCCTTGTCAGAGGCTGCCCATCAGCCATGTGTCCTGGGGAAGATACTGACACCCTTTCCCTGCACCTGAAACCAGATCTGACTCAAGCATCCCCGGGCAGAAATAAGCAAACGACAAATAGAAGTGCCAGGAAAAACTGCTAAGCCTTTGGGAGCTTCCTGCTGCAGTCAGACACAACCAGCGCTGGCATTTTGGGGGATCATTGAAACTATTGTACTTCTGTGGCCACACATCGCCATAGTACGAGTGCTTGAACAATCTGTGATGTATAACACCTCTACAAGGCAGGGCAGTGCCAGTGTCCTCCTTCTACCGATGGGGAATTGTGGCCCAAGGAGAGTAAATGCCTCACCCAAGAGCAGGGAACTGAACCGAGCTTTGCCAAGTTTTAGGTTAGTGCCCTGCTCTCTGGACCGTCTCCCCCTCTCCGTAAAGGCTGCTGGCTGAGCGCTGATCTCGTTGCATGTATCTGGATCGCTAGCTGACAGGTGCCATGCCTCTCCCAGGTTAATCAGCAGAGCGGGTGCAGAAGCAGATTTTGTACTTTTCTGAACATTGCTCTCCGATTCCTTCTGGGATTCGTTACAGACGCTCGCTACCGCCTGGGCCTAGAATCACTGCTTGAGAAGACACGGCTTCATTCCATTGTGCCTGTCTCTAAGTGGGTTTCACTGTCGCCCGTGTCCGGGGCATTAATATTTGATTTTAAACAAAAAGGAAAGTCAGTCAGGACTTTTTAACTTAATGGGAAGAGACCAGCCCAGTGGGAACTGTGCGGGGCGTCCGGGACGAATTAGGAAATGCTTTAATAAACCATTGCTTTGAGAGCTAGAGATTCCATGAAACAATTTTGTCTAGGGCGGTGTCTCCCCAAACAAATTGCATTGCAAAGCGCTGTGCAGGGTTCTTGTAAATAATCTAATTGCCAAGCTAAATAATAAATAATATCAAACAAACTGCATTGCAAAGCGCTGTGTGGGGTTCTTGTAAATAATCTAATTGCCGAGCTAAATAATAAATAACATCAAACAAACTGCATTGCAAAGCGCTGTGCGGGGTTCTTGTAAATAATCCAATTGCCGAGCTAAGTAAGAAATCATACCCGCAGGTGGAGACAGAAATTTCAAAGGGGCGCAGTGAGCTTTTCAGCAGTGTCTGCAGTGAGATGGGACTCGGTAAAGGGCCTGGAGGTTGTGGGAGCTGCAGAGAAGAGGGGATGAGATTGTGTGATGGGGACGGAGAAGAGGTTGGTTCTGGCCCAGAGAGCAGGGAAGGGAGGACAAAGAGGATGACGGAACAGGTGGGTTTTCAGAAAGGTGGGCAGCCTCCTGTTGGATCCTGAAAGGAGGAGGCGGCCAGCTAAGGTGGTAAGGACAGGAGTCTGGAACTCCTGCTTCTCTGTGCATGGGAGAAGGTGGGCTGGACACTGGCGAATGTCTGACTGGATCACAGTAGCACAGAGAGGGCACAACTGAGATTGGGGCTGCACCATGCTGAGCTGTGTACAGGTCCATTGTGGGAGACAGTCTCTTTCCCAAGCAGCTCGCAATCGAAATAGGCAAGGGAAAGGTGATTGCCCCTATTTTACAAATGGAGGAGAAGGCACAGAAAGAATAAGGCCAAGGTTACACAGGGTATCTATGCCCGAGCCAGGATTTGAACCCAACTCTCCAGAGTCCTACGCTAGCACTTTAACCACAAAACTCCCTTCCCTTTCACTGCTGCCAAGTACCTGCAGCTCCCGCTAGCTTCAGTGGACGTGCCAGGCTGTGGGGCTCAGAGCCGAACACACCAACAGTTGCAGCTAGTAAGAGATGTGAAGGGTAACAAGAAGGGTTTCTACAGGTATGTTAGCAACAAGAAGGTGGCCAGGGAAAGTCTGGGACCCTTAATGAATGGGGGAGACAACTGAGTGACAGAGGATGTGGAAAAAGCTGAAGTACTCAATGCTTGTTTTGCCTCGGTTTTCACAGACAAGGTCAGCTCCCAGACGGCTGCACTGGGCAGCACAGTATGGGGAGGAGGTGAGCAGCCCTCCGTGGTGAAAGAACAGAATAAGGACCATTTAGAAAAGCTGGACATGCACAAGTCCACGGGGCCGGATGCGCTGCATCCGAGGATGCCAGGAGCCCCGCCAGCTTTTTTGCCACCCTAGGCGGTGGAAGGCCCCTGACAGAGGTGGCGGAAGGTCCAGCTGCCGTGGTCGCCGCCCCCCAAACGTTAGTGTCCTCAGTGACTGCCTAGGTCACCTAATGGGTTGCGCTGGCCCTGGATGATGCTGAGGGAGTTGGCTGATGTGACTGCAGAGCCATTGGACATTATCTTTGAAAACGCGTGATGATCAGGAGAGGTCCAGGACAATTGGAAAAAGGCTAATGTAGTGCCCATCTTTAAAATAGGGAAGAAGGAGAATCCGGGGAACTACAGACCAGTCAGCCTCACCTCAGTCCCTGGAAAAATCATGGAGCAGGTCTTCAAGGAATCCATTCTGAAGCACTTGGAGGAGAGGAAGGTGATCAGGAACAGTCAGCATGGATTCACCAAGGGCAAGTCATGCCTGACCAACCGAATTGCCTTCTATGACAAGATAACTGGGTCTGTGGATATGGGGAAAGTGGTAGATGTGATATATCTTGACTTTAGCAAAGCTTTTGGTACAGTCTCCCGCTGTATTCCTGCAGCAAGTTAAAGAAATATGGATTGGATGAATGGACTATAAGGTGGATAGAAAGCTGGCTAGATCGTTGGACTCAATGGGTAGTGATCAACGGCTCTGTCTAGTTGGCAGCCGGTATCAAGTAGAGTGCCCCAAGGGTTGGTCCTGGGGCCAGTTTGGTTCAATATCTTCATTAATGATCTGGAGAATGGCATAGGTTGCACCCTCAGCAAGTTTGCAGATGACACTAAACGGGGAGGAGTGGTAGATACACTGGAGGAAAGGGATAGGGTCCAGAGTGACCTAGACAAATTGGAGGATTGGGCCAAAAGAAATCTGATGAGGTTTAACAAGGACAAGTGCAGAGTCCTGTACTTAGGACAGAAGAATCCCATGCACCGCTACAGGCTGGGGACCGACTGGCTAAGCAGCAGTTCTGCAGAAAAGGACTGGGGATTACAGTGGATGAGAAGCTGGATATGAGTCAGCAGTGTGCCCTTGCTGCCAAGAAGGCTAATGGCATGCTGGGCTGCATTAGTAGGAGTGTTGCCAGCAAATTGAGGGAAGTGATTATCCCCCTCTATTCAGCACTGGTGAGGCCACATCTGGAGTATTGCGTCCAGTTTTGGGCCCCCCACTACAGAAAGAATGTGGACAAATTGGAGAAAGTCCAGTGGAGGGCAACAAAAATGATTAGGGAGCTAGGGCACATGGTTTATGAGGAGAGGCTGAGGGAACTGGGCTTATTAAGTCTGCAGAAGAGAAGAGTGAGGGGGGATTTGACAGCAGCCTTCAACTACCTGAAAGGGGGTTCCAAAGAGGATGGAGCTCGGCTGTTCTCAGTGGTGGCAGATGGCAGAACAAGGAGCAATGGTCTCAAGTTGCAGTGGGGGAGGTCTAGGTTGGATATTAGGAAACACTGTTTCACTAGGAGGGTGGGGAAGCACTGGAATGGGTTACCTAGGGAGGTGGTGGAATCTCCACCCTTAGAGGTTTTTAAGACCCAGCTTGACAAAGCCCTGGGTGGGATGATTTAGTTGGGGTTGATCCTGCTTTGAGCAGGGGGTTGGACTAGATACCTCCTGAGGTCCCTTCCAACCCTGACATTCTATGATTCACTGGCCCCCAAGACAGTAGTGATGCATCCCAAGCATGTGCTACATTACAGAAGGCAAGTAGCTGTCAAGCTCTTTCACTCTGCCGATCCCTCTCCTAGGCCATTTTCTCTGCATATCTCCCCCCCACACACAAACACACACTCACACACACCCTGCCGGGTTATCAAAATATTCCATCCAGGCAGGACTATGAAGGGCATGGCTGATCCACAAGCCAGGTGCTGCTGTAGAATATTTCCTCTGGTAACATTTCTTATGGTGGCTACAGGCTTTTCCGGCTTATCTGTGGGCTGGTTATTAGCTAGAGACTAAGCCAGCACTGTGAAACTTGACACAAAAGTTTGAACCCAACCAAAATGTAGTTGTTGGCAGCCAGGACTTGGGTTTGGCCAGGTCTGAAAAGCAAGGCTAACTGCAAAATGTGAGTGTGCATAAAACCCTCATTGCAGGATATTGGGTTGGTTTGGCTCAGCCCTATCTTTTAGAGCCCTCAGTCTCTGTCTTTCTCTTTCGAACCACACCCCGCTCTGACGGCAACGGCTTTGTAACAGAAGGAGGTTGGGAGCGGGAGGCACTGTAATAAAGTGAATGTGTAAAGCTTTGCCTACATCCTTGCACCAGTGAAGTCAAAGAAACTCAGGCCACGTCCAGACTACCCGCCGTATCGGCGGGTTAAAATCGATTGCTCGGGGATCGATATATCGCGTCTAATCTAGACGCGATATATCGATCCCCGAGCGCGCTTATATCGATTCCGGAACTCCATCAACCCCAACGGAGTTCCGGAATCGACAGGGAGAGCCGCGAACATCGACCCCGCACGGTGTGGATGGGTGAGTAATCTGATCTTAGATATTCGACTTCAGCTACGTTATTCACGTAGCTGAAGTTGTGTATCTAAGATCGATTTCTCCCCCGTAGTGTGGACCAGCCCTCAGACATAAACTCAATTTGTTTAGTTTAACCAAGAGAAGCTTCTGGGGTGGACTTGGTCACAGGCAGTAAATACCTCCATGGGGAACAGAAATTTGAGAACAGAAGGCTTTTCAGTACCACGAGATCCAAGGCTGGAAGTTGAAGCAGGACAAACTAGGACTGGAAATAAGGTTTAACAGTGAGGGTAATTAACCACTGAAACAAGTTGTGGTGGATTCTCCATCACGGGTCATTTTCACATCAAGAGTGGATGTTTCCCTAACTCAAACATGAATTAATTGAGGGCAGTTCCATGATGTGTGTCATATGGGAGGTCACACTAGATGATCACATTGGTCCCGGCTGGTGGTATGATCTATGAGGTGCTGGCAAAGAACTACTAGATCACAGCATATTTCAGTGCTCTGACCAGGCTTGTGGGAAGAGCCTTGAGCTCTGAAGCATCCACGCCTTCCTATGGGTGATGATTCTACAGCCCAGCAGAACAGCTCGCTGTCAGGAGGGTTTTCCTTATGTTAAGCCTAAATTTTCCTTTTCTTAATTTTGTCCCATTGCTCCAGGTTTCTTTCCATGGACCACATCCAATAATTCCTCTAACTAAGAGCATGCCAGCTATAATCCACTAATGCTTGTCTCTACCATATCTAACTACCTAGAAATCTACAATCAGAGTATTAGATGGGTCATCTAGTCTAACCCCCTGCCAAGATGCAGGATTTGTTGTATCTAAACCTTTCAAGACAGATGGTACCCAGCCTAAGTATCTACATGGCCCTGCTCGCCAGCCCATCTGAGTACCAAAGTATCCAACCCATGAATAAGTCTTACCTGTCTGGAGAGTGTGCATCCCAGGATCTAGGAAGGTCGACATCTTCACATACCTTCCTGGCTGAAAATTCAGAAGAACACAGAGGTAAGCATTGTGTCCTGTGTGCATCATGCTCCTGAGATGCCCTTGAGAAGTGTTTACTGCATCCCCCGCTAGCAGCTGCTCCACAAAGAGGACAACAGACTACTACCACTGCTAGCTAATGGAGTTCCTCCTTTAGCTCAGCTGGATGTGGTTTGTGCTTTGATGCTGAAAGTCCTGCATTCAAGTCCTACCTGAGGATGAGGGTTGTTACAATCGCACTGACTAGTGATGGGCCAGTCACCACAGGGGCAGAGAACCTCTGGTGATCAGATGGGAAAGCTCAGGACCTTCTGGGTTTGGCTTGGCATCTGGACCAGTCTAGGGGCGTGTTGGGGCATGTGTTTCTGAAGCACAGACACTTAGAAAAGTTGCACTGGTTTGACTACAACAAGATGAGCGCTAGTGAGAGTGATCTAAGGGTGATGCTGCTTCACGGGCGCTCACAGTGGAGCTTCGCTCAGGTTTGACTCAGTCCCTTTGGTAACACAGGTGCAACTCCCCTAGTCTAGAGAAGGCTACAACAACTTACAGACAGATGGGCATGTGGTGCTTATGCCCTGCTACAACTTGTTCTGCAGACCCAAACCCCGCTCCTGCCTTGTTCTTCTCCACCCCACCCATGGCCTAGGGCTGATGAGGAGAGTAATCACCCTGGGTGCCAACCACCAGGGGGCACCGTACCACTGTGCTTTTTTTTTTAACTCCGCTCTGATTGGCCGGCACTTTTTAAACGATTAACGTTTTTTTCTCTACTGATTGGCTGGCTGTGGGGGATTCTGGCTTGACCACTAAGGTGGGGTGGATGGCTCTGCTGCATTGTGTCTCCTGGCCAGGCTGCTGCAGCTCCTGGCCTGGCACTTTTCCTGCCTTGCTAACCTCTCACCCTCCATTTCCAGCTCAGACCTGGGCCCCATGGCTGCTCAGGACCTCTTGCCGCAGCTGCACTCTTCCTACCACCTCCCTCCAGCTGCCGTTTGTCACTCCCTTCACCCAGGGGACATCTGCGAACGTTTGCTCTGGAGCCGGGTCAGGATTTCTGACAGCCCCGAGCTGTTCAGACCAGGGGGTTCGCTTTGAGACCATCCCGACGGGCTGGCAGTCTATCCAGCAGTCGAGCCCCATCCCAGCAAACTCCCGTGACGCTTGGGCTGGGTTCCTCGCAGGCCACCTCTCTTCAGCGGTTGCAAAGTGCCGGCCACGGACAAAGAAGAGATTCTCCCGGGAGGAACGGCTGAGGATGAGGAGCATAGCAGGGGGCCGTCCTGGAGCACCAGTGCTCAGCTTAGGCCAGCTTCCCCCAACAGCCAGTTCCAGTCCCGGTTCACGGAGCCCACAGCCATCCTGCCAGCCTGCGTTCCCCCTACAGGCTGCCTGCTCTCTCTCTCCTCCTGGCCTTTTTAGAGGTTTCCCTCTTATGTACGGCTCCAGGCCTGATCTGGCCATATGACCTGCCTATCATGTGACTGTGCTGCCTGGAGAGAAGCTGAAGAAGACACAGGTGGGGCTGGACCCAGAATCTCTTAAAGGGGCCAGTCTCCCTGGGATAAGGTGCACTGGACTCCTGAGTGGAGCTAGAGAGGGAAATGGAAAAGTGTTTGGCCTGAAAAGATTTTGATTGTCAGGTTTTGGGCACAAATTTGCACGTTTTCTCTTTAAAAGTTTTCACATTTTTGTCAGAAAAAAAATCAAACATTTGTTGGCCAAAAACTCAGTTTTCAGGTTTTGGAAAAAAGCTATTTTTCATGCAAAGAGTATTTTGCACAAAAAATATTGATCAGCTGAATTCCTTCATTTTCCTGGCTAACATCCAGGCTTGAGGCTCTGCAGATTAGAACAAATCATGCTGGATGTCTCAGGAGCTACTGGGCCTTCAGATTGGCACGTATGCATGCTCCTGAAACTCTGGTCCTGGGCACGAGAACCGGGATTAGCTAATCTGGGAAGAGGCCTTGTCCGAAGCCAAACCCACCCACACACTGATAGTCAGGCAGCCAATTTCCAAGTCCCAGCAGCCCCATGAGAAAAAAGCTTGTGCTAAAAATGGCAGGTACCAAGCCGTTCCCTAAACAGATGCGTTTCCCTTCTGGCAGCCCCTGTTGCCTTGTAAATAAAACAGTTGATGCAGCAGGAGGAGAAGGAGTGAGCCCAATGTGACCCAGGGATCTAAATCTGCCACTAGGAATAGAACACTAGCAGTAAAAGAGGGGCTGTCTGTTGCAAGCTTACAGGAGGATTCTCAAGAGGCTGGAGGCTGATGCTTAGAGAAAACTGGGCTGCAAACTGCAGGCCACTCTGGTGAAAAGTTTGTTTCCCAGGAGCTGATTAGCTCCTTTCCAACAGGCCGGCCTGTGAATCGCATCCTGAAAGCTCAGCGCGAGGTTCCTCTGGGAAGATATGGCTCGTCCAGACTTGGCAAGTGGCAATACTCTTGCTGCAGCTTATCACGAATTATCGATGGATGTTTGTTCTGGCAACCCCTGCATCACACGTCCGTGGAGAGCATGCAGGGTGACAGGCTGGAGAAAGCTTGTCTAACACGTACCGTGCTGGCGGGAGGTTTCAAAACGATAGCTCCTCGTGGCTTTAGCCACACCCACAATCCCCCCACGCGGAAGGGACAAGCACAGAGACGATCAGGACAGCGATACATTTTAGAGGGGTCATGGAGAAGTCCCCTCTGAGCCCACCCTCCTCACCCTGCTGCTGGCCACTAACGTTCTGCCATCGGCTGAGCGTGAAGCAGTTCTTTCTGGAGCTCTCTGCTGCTGCTGCTTCGGGATCGGCCAGCAGGGGTTGCTCAGGGTGCAAGCCCGGGAGCTAAGGGTGCCATTTTCACAAGGTTCCCAACTCCTGCTGATTTCTTTCTCCTGCATTTTTTTCCCCAACGTGAAGCTTTTATTTTGATGGTAGGGAAACACTTTGTATTTACTCCTGTGCATTGTAGCATGACAGGACGGGCTAGCGAGGCGGGGCAGAGGCCTAGCATAGGCAGGGAAGTGATCAGTTAACTCCAGTGGGACTGACTGTCAGTATCCCAAGGTATCTTCACACAACTCTGGCAGGAGCCGCAAAGGGAGAGAAATCGGCTCCTGGGAAGAGCTCCCTGGCCCGTGCAGAACTGGCATAATGGCCCTGCTCCCAGCCTCCGAGTGACGGTGGGACATAGTTCTCCTCATGCTGGATATTTTCTGCTTCCTAGGCCGTAAGGATCCACCTGCTTGAGACTGCGTCCCCTGCCACAGGGCTGCTCTAAGGGGGTTTAAAGTCCCCTTTCCTCCTTCCCCTTTATTTCTCGAGCTGGGTGCAGGAACATGGTGAGAGTTGGTGCTGTTAGACAGCAGTCGTGCCCGGTGGGCCATCTGAAGGAGGCAGGGGTTCCAAGCACCTGCCTGGGGCGGCAAGCCATGGGGGGCAACCTGCCAGTCACTGTGAGGGCAGCAGACAGGCTGCTTTCAGCAGCATACTGCGGGAGGTCCGCCAGTCCTGCGGCTTCGGCAGCAATTCGGCGGTGGGTACGTCGAAGGTGCAAGATTGGTGGACCTCCCGCAGGCGTGCCGCAGAATCCGCGTTACCGGTGGACCTCCTGCAGGCAAGCCGCCGAATCCGCGTTACCGGCGGACCTCCTGCAGGCGTGCTGCAGAATCTGCGTTACCAGTGGAACTCCTGCAGGCAAGTCGCCGAATCCGCGTTACCGGCGGACCTCCTGCAGGCATGCCGCCGAATCCGCGTTACCGGCAGACCTTCGGCAGGCATGCCACCGAGTCCACGTTACTGGCGGACCTCCCACAGGCGTGCCGCCAAGTTCATGCTACCGGCGGACCTCCCGCAGGCATGCCACCGAATCCGCATTACCGGCAGACCTTCCGCAGGCATGCCGCCAAGTTCATGTTACCGGCAGACCTCCTGCAGGCATGCCACCGAATCCACATTACCGGCGGACCTCCTGCAGGCGTGCCGCCGAATCCACGTTACCGGCAGACCTCCCGCAGGCGTGCTGCTGAATGCTGCCTGACTGCTGTGCTTGGGGCAGCAAAATACATAAAGCCACCCCTGGAAGGAAGGGCTCTAAACCACAGACAGACCACATGGGCTGTGATCCTCTCGGATCTCATGAAATACACCCTCAGGGTCAGGGCTAGTTTGCACCGGGCTGCAAGGGTGTTGCAAGAAGTGTTGCTGAGTTTTCATCAGGGCAAGTGCTTTCCCCTGGGGCAGTAGCAGACACAACACCCTAGCAAGGCACTGGGAGATGAGAGCTAAAGCCAAGGTCCTGGCCTCTCGTGTCCAATAACAATCTCATGGCCTGCCCCACCCCGCTCTGCTGGGGTACCTCAGGCCAGACCTCCCACACCCACTGCCACTCCAACCCTGTTCCCCTTTGCTAAGCTCAGCGAATGCATCTCGGCATGGACCATGCAGCACCAACTCCAGTCCTGGGCTCCCACGCATCTCCCTGGGCCCCATGGCCCTCCCCTCTCTCCCACCATCAAATTCCTCCTGGGCAGAGAGCACCCAGTGGCTAAGTTTTGGAGGAGACCCACAAACTCAGGTTCCCTGGGAGCAAAAGCAACCCGGGAAGCCTGGCCTTGTGAGGTAGTGGTCACGGCCTGTAACCCATTGTGGTTGTTACCGCGCTGCGAGTACCCACAGGAGGGTAGAGCACCCCATCCTGGCCCTAGGCCGGGAACTACGTGGTGTCTTTGGACTCGGCATGGTCTCTCCTGTATCTGCTACCCTCCCTCCAGCCAGGGCTTGGTTTATGTCTCTGGCAGAGGCTGACTTGCTTACTGGAGCAGAACCCGAGGAGGCTGTGGGGTCAGGGACCAGAGGGAGAGACTGCAACGAACAAGGAGCCGCTCCCACTTTCCAGCAGCTTTGGATGGAAGCGTAGCCTGTTCCTGGGCCCACGTAGCTACCACTAGCACTGCCAGTAAGTACAGTCGTCCCTCGTGCGCCCAGCGACAAGGGGGCCCGGGGCAGGATCGTCACAAGGGGAAGAGTGAGGTGTTGTCTCAAAGGCTGTCTGGGGGGTAAATGAGGGTTTTCTTTCCATCCTCTACCGAGCGCCTTACTGGGGTGGGTTCCCTTGTATACCATACAACATGCATCCGTGAACACACACACAAAACCCCCATCACACCTGTGCACAAGCATGCTGTCTCCTCCTGCACAATCAGCTACACACAGACTCCTCCGTGCACAACTCCTTACCATGCACCCACCATCTATCTGCATCCACGCGCACACCCTCTATCCATTCATCCATCTCTCTATCCCTTCATCCCCATGCACCTCTATCCATCCATCCATCTCTCTATCCCTTCATCCCCATGCACCTCTATCCATCCATCCATCCATCCATCCATCCATCCATCTCTCTATCCCTTCATCCCCATGCACCTCTATCCATCCATCCCTCCATCCATCTCTCTATCCCAACACACACGCGCCTACCCCACCCACGATCACCTCCACACAGCCCACACCTGTACCACCCTCCGCCAAGTCACGCCACCTCCTAGATGCCCCTGCCCGGCCTGGCGCACACATAGACACACGTGTGCCCACAAACAGACACGTTCTCCCCCAGGTCTCAGGGAGTGGCTCGGCTCCCCCAAGAACAAAGCATCGGGGGATACACCCCCAGAAGTCCTATCGACACACGGGGGTGCACAGAACCAGGGAGGGCACGGTCACTCGGGTCGGGCTTTGCCATGCGGTTAACCTGGGATGTGATAACTCTGCAGGGAAGACATCCCCTTCCCTGAATGAGCCCAGCCCCTCGGCTCTGGAAATCTCAGATAAAGGGGATCCTCAGAAGATCATCCCCACCCGGCCCCAGCACTTACTGCTCTAGATCAAGTTGCAAATAGTTAAGAAGCGATGTTTCTTAGAGCTTTATAGTATTTCTGCTTCCATGAAAACCAGCGAGGAAAATAAATTAGCTACAGCTCATGGAAGTCAGAGCTGGGTGGGGCAGAAGGGTGAGGGCAGCTCCCGTATAAAGCGGGGAATTAGGAGCCATCTCCCTGGCAGGGGAGGCATCGTAAAATGCAGTTAATCAGTGCATGATCGTCGCTCTTAGACCCAACACTATGGAATTACAAAGTATTCCTCGTGGAGAAGCTCCTTGGGGCCTACAGAAGTTCGGATGCAGCTGTAAAGTTTGCCTGTCTGAAGTCCCAATCAGCAAGAATGTCTATGGCCCTGCTGGGACAGAAAAGCCTCAAATCCATGACATGAAATAAACCAGGAAACCGAGGTTTTCATTGGCCATTTGTTGGAAAACATGTCGCTTTCCTGCTGGCAATGACTTTATCCAGCGGAGACAAGCGAGCAGGACGGCAGTCCACCCCGAGGCAGCGTGGGAATAGACTGAGGGCCTCCCGGCACAAACAATTCACAATACTTAGGGCTGGCTGCGTACGGTGCTTGGCATCGGCAGAACCCAACACGCTTCGTGGGGGCAGGTAATCAGCGGGGTTCCCATATCGCTATGGCCTAGGCCAGCAGAGCCAGGGCTAAACCCCAGAAATGCAGATTCCTTGTTTGCGGGCCACTCTCCCTGCCAGAGGTGGGAGTTGAACCCACAAGTCCTGACTCCCATTCTGGGCTCGTTCCACATTCCCTCCCACAGCTAGCAGTAGAAGCCAGGAACCCTGAGTTACAGCCCATTCGAGCACACTCCCTTCCCCACATTACAGACCCCACTCTGCCCCCCTCTCCAGTGTTCCCCTGCGTCTAATGCACATTTCACGCTGCGGGCAACCGAGCCCCTTCCCAGCCCCAGCTCCAGCTCAGGTGGCCCCAGCAGCATCACTCCCCAGCCCAGGGTCTCCCAAAGGGCCCAGCGTACCCTCACCTCTGAGGTGCGGCACAGAGAAGCTTTGATCCCGCCTGTCTGAGCCGATGGTGCCTTTAGCTCCAGCTGTGCAGCTCCTCCATGCTCAGCTTGTTCCCTGTCAGCCCAGAGACCGACCGAGCTGCCCTCAGCCCCCACCCAAGGATTTTCCTCTTGGTCTCCTGATCCCCCCTTTCTCCCAGCAGACGGTCATGCCAAGGAGGGCTGCTCCTGGCCTCGGTGCGTTCTTCTCCGACAGCCCACCCCGGCTGCACTCCTGCCTTTCTTTATGGTTTCCTCTAGCTTCCCAAAGAACTTTCCTCCCACTCCCGAGCCCTGGCCCAGCCCAGGCAGTGTTTCAAATTGCAATCCCAGCTGCAGATGTGAGAGGGGAGGAGGCAGGGCTAGCCCTCCGCAGGGACTGAAACCTAAACTCTGAGCTTGGCTCACGCCAGGGCCTCCCCGCAGCCCCTCTGTGTAGGAGGCCAGCGGCGGGCGGTGGGGGCTCACAGCTCCCTGTACAGCCCTTTTCCTTCTCCTTTTGAAGGATCCGCTGGGTGCTGCTCCCTGCTCAGACTGCTGTGGGGAGAGATCGGCCGGTGATAAGAGGCTCCCAACACATCCAGTGGGGCCTGGGCAGCACGGAGATGGGTATGCTGGAAATGGAGGGAGGGATAAAGAGGCTGAGGATCCAAAGAATCCATCCATTCCCATTCTCCTGTACCCCATCCCTCCATCCCTCTCTCTATCCCTTCATCCCCATGCACCTCTATCCATCCATCCATCCATCCATCTCTCTATCCCTTCATCCCCATGCACCTCTATCCATCCATCCATCCCTCTCTCTATCCCTTCATCCCCAGGCACCTCTATCCATCCATCTCTCTATCCCTTCATCTCCATGCACCTCTATCCATCCATCCATCCCCATGCACCTCTATCCATCCCTCCATCCATCTCTCTATCCCTTCATCCCCATACACCTCTATCCATCCCTCCATCCATCTCTCTATCCCTTCATCCCCATACACCTCTATCCATCCCTCCATCTATCTCTCTATCCCTTCATCCCCATGCACCTTTATCCATCCATCCATCTCTCCATCCCTTCATCCCCATGCACCTCTATCCATCCATCCATCCCTCTCTCTATCCCTTCATCCCCATACACCTCCATCCATCCATCTCTCTATCCCTTCATCTCCATGCATCTCTATCCATCCCTCCATCCATCTCTCTATCCCTTCATCCCCATGCACCTCTATCCATTCATCCATCCATCTCTCTATCCCTTCATCCCCATGCACCTCTATCCATCCATCCATCCATCTCTCCATCCCTTCATCCTCATGCACCTCTATCCATCCATCCCTCTCTCTATCCCTTCATACCCATGCACCTCTAGCCATCCATCTCTCTTCCCTTTATCTCCATGCACCTCTATCCATCCCTCCATCCCCATGCACCTCTATCCATTCATCCATCTCTCTATCCCTTCATCCCCATGCACCTCTATCCATCCATCCATCTCTCTATCCCTTCATCCCCATGCACTTCTATCCATCCATCCATCCATCCATCCATCCATCCATCCATCCATCCATCCATCCATCCATCCATCCATCCATCCATCCATCCATCTCTCTATCCCTTCATCCCCATGCACCTCTATCCATCCATCCCTCCATCCATCTCTCTATCCCTTCATCCCCATGCACCTCTATCCATCCATCCATCCATCTCTCTATCCCTTCATCCCCATGCACCGCTATCCATCCGTCCATCTCTCCATCCCTTCATCCTCATGCACCTCTATCCATCCATCCATCCCTCTCTCTATCCCTTCATCCCCATGCACCTCTATCCATCCATCTCTCTTCCCTTTATCTCCATGCACCTCTATCCATCCCTCCATCCCCATGCACCTCTATCCATTCATCCATCTCTCTATCCCTTCATCCCCATGCACCTCTATCCATCCATCCCTCCATCCATCTCTCTATCCCTTCATCCCCATGCACCTCTATCCATCCATCTCTCTATCCCTTCATCTCCATGCACCTCTATCCATCCATCCATCCCCATGCACCTCTATCCATCCCTCCATCCATCTCTCTATCCCTTCATCCCCATGCACCTCTATCCATCCCTCCATCCATCTCTCTATCCCTTCATCCCCATGCACCTCTATCCATTCATCCATCCATCTCTCTATCCCTTCATCCCCATGCACCTCTATCCTCATCCCTGCATCCCTCTCTCTATCCCTTCATCCCCATGCACCTCTATCCATCCATCCATCCATCTCTCCATCCCTTCATCCCCATGCACCTCTATCCATCCCTCCATCCATCTCTCTATCCCTTCATCCCCATGCACCTCTATCTATCCATCCAAGGAGCTCAATCTAATTGGCTTAACACAGAAAAGGTTACGGGGTGACTTGATCACAGACTACAAGTATCTCCGTGGGGAACAAATATTTAACAATGGGCTCTTCAGTCTAGCAGAGGAAGGTCTAACATGAGCCAGTGGCTGGAAGTTGAAGCTAGACAAATTCAGACCAGAAGTAAGGGATGCATTTTTAACAGTGAGAGTGAATAACCATTGGAACAACTTACCAAGGATCGTGACTGGGTTGATCACATGTTGCTGATACAAATATTGAAGAGTGATGGTACCAAGACAGATCGCTGTGGAATAGATGAACGTCTCTTGGTCTGTGCCATTACACGTCTGCAAAACTTACAGCTGGTGGCAGCCCGTACAACGTGGTTCTGCAACATGCCATTTTTGACATTTTCAGAAGCAGGCCATCCTGTCAAACCAAGTCTTAATCTGAGGACAGGTCCACAAAGGCGGCTGCTGTTCTGAGTCTGGGTTAGTAGCCGGCTCCGATGTAGCTCATCGGTCTGATTACCTAATCACAGGTGCATTGCCCCAGTTCAGATCCAACTTGTTCTTTCGGGGTGCAGTCCTCAGAGGGGGATGTGTCTCTGGAGCAGCATCCTTTCCAAGGGCGTATACTTTACAGGTAGTAATGATATCAGCTGGTAGGCTTTCTGATTCTTGGCTGCTTTCCCTGGTTTCAGGACAGTGGTGATTTTTGCCTGTTGCCCCATTTCTTGTTGGCCAAAGGCAGGCACACTGGTAAGGAAGCAGGTCAAACAATAAGCTGACCTAGGTTTTCGGGAAGTTTTGGGAAGATGCCAGCTGCCCCTGTAGTCTGGCCAAAGTTGGTGCACCCTTTGGCCTTGTCTGCATCTTGTCTAGTGAACGGCTTCGACGGGTTCGATGTTGTCGGGAGGTCAGACAGGGAGTGATGCAGCTTTTTCTTCACTTTCCTTTTGTGACGACGACCTGCTTGAGCCTTGGAATTCTGGAAGGTTTGGGTGGCGATGACGGTGGCTGGGACACGTGGCACTCTGCTTTGGGCAGGGTGAGCATCGCTCAGATTACGGAGCGGCCTCCAGGCCTTCCTGCTTGACTGGGTGAAATCGAGGCCCAGCATAGCTTTTATCGGCGTTCAGTGATTCCAGGTGTGCAGCTGTAGCAGCAGGGTTACCTGATGTTACTTCTTTGGCAGTATCTCTCTGTATGCCACCCAGAAGGGGGCGCTGGCTTTCCTGCAGTCACGGGGGATGTTCCTTTTCATGGCCACTTTGAGGAGGCTGATGCCCCTTGTAGTTGGTTACGTTTGTAGATATTCAGCAAACCCCGGTTTCCATGCATCCGTTGTCATTTTTGGGGGCTGGAGCACATGACTTACGAGGAGAGGCTGAGGGAACTGGAATTATTTAGTCTGCAGAAGAGAAGAGTGAGGGGGGATTTGATAGCAGCCTTCAACTACCCGAAGGGGGTTCCAAAGATGTTCTCAGTGGTGGCAGATGACAGAACAAGGAGCAATGGTCTCAAGTTGCAGTAGGGGAGGTTTAGGTTGGATATTAGGAAACACTATTTCACTAGGAGGGTGGTGAAGCACTGGAATGGGTTCCCTAGGGAGGTGGTGGAATCTCTTTCCTTAGAGGTTTTTAAGGTCAGGCTTGACGAAGCCCTGGCTGGGCTGATTTAGTTGGGAATTGGTCCTGCTTTGAGCAGGGGGTTGGACTAGATACCTCCTGAGGTCCCTTCCAACCCATATATTCTATGATTCTATGATTTTGTGATAACCCCAGGATGTCTGACGGCTAGCGATGTCGCCAACCCATACGGGAGGGTTGCTGCGATTTGGTGGAGCCAGCGTGGGCTGGGCGCAACGTGGTGTCCTATAGACATTGGTGCTCATAAGTTCCCCGATTCTCATGGTGGTGGCGAGATCGGGTCTCTGGAGCAGACATTCCAGACACAAGACGATGAGGGCGTGGATGCCCGTTTTAGCCGTGTGGATGGAGAGGACGGGCTGGATCTTAGAGGTGGTAGGCAGGACTAATTGGTAAGATTTAGACATAGCCTGGATGTGAGGATCTAGAGAAAGGGCTGGGTCCAAGATAACGGCCAGCTTACGAGATAGTAGCAGAGCAAAGTCAGGAACTTTGGGGGCATTTTACATGGTGGCCTGATTGGTTCCCCAAGGGCCCAATCCAGGAAGGTGCTGAGCACCTCTTGATGCTAGAAGTCAATGGGAACAGCGCTGAGGATGCTCCACTCCTGCTGGGGTTGGATCCTGAATGACCTGGCTGGACTCTCTTGACAAGGGACATTTAGTCCTGGCCTGATTAGAGGAGAAGGCAGCTGTGGTCTGTGGGCTTCATTGGCATGACATCACCTGCTCGACTCTGATGCCTTTCAGCTGTCGAACCTAGTGAACTTGTGCCGGAAACCCAGGTTTCCTGCCAAGCCTTCCGAGGAACAGTCAGCAACAGTTCCTAATGACCCCTCCCGCGGGAGGTTTGGAGACCTATCCCAGGCTGGCTCTGAGCGAGCTAGTGTGCTAAAAATAGCATGCAGCCGGGGCAGTGGCAAGGGCTGGAGGGGCTGCCCCCCCCCCCGGAGCACGTGCTAGGATCTTGGATGGCCTTGGGGGCTAGCCCCTCCCGCTCCTTGTGTTGCCGTGGCTACGCTTCTGTAGTTGGTTCAGCGCCAGCCCGGGCACGTCTCCTCGCTGGCACCTTCACCCCCGGCTAAGGTCAGTGGTTGAAATTGACAAGGGCCACATCTTTGTTGAAGATATCCTCGGACTGACTCCCAGGGGAGCCAATAAGGACAGAATCCCATAGTTTCCAGTGGAGATTACTGCTGATTGACTAGTATTATTTGTATTTCCATCGCACCGAGGAATCCCAGCCCTGGACCGGGACCCCCTAGTGCTGGGCAGAACAAGAGATGGTCCCTGTCTCAAAGAGCTTGACATTTCAGCATAAGACAAGAGATAACATACAGATCCAGCCCGATGGGGGAGCACAGGGAAACGATGGGATAATATTGGTCAACAGGACAGGCAGTGGTCTCTGCGCACCAGCTGTGGCAAAGGGGTTTGGAGACGTCACAGCAAAGGAGGGTTTTAAGGAGGGATTTGTGGATGTTTGTGGGGAGCAGGGGAGAAACCACAAAGGGGCTTGTTTGCAAATGTAACAAGTGGGTGATGGAGGCTGCAGCCAGGGGCTGATTGGAGGCAGGAGCGGACAGCTTGATAGCGAATGAGAGAAGGGAGGTCGGCTGGGGATAGAACGTGAAGGCCCTTGAACGTGAAGTTGGGCAGCTTGGGGCTGAGTGGCTTTAAGGGAGGCAAGATTACATGAGTGGAGGCCCAGAGCAAAGGACACGGCTGCAGGTGAGATGGAAGAGAGGACTAGAGAGGAATGGGGTTTGCATTCCATAGACTGTCGGGGGAGTTTGCTAAGAATTCAGGCTCTGACAAGTTCACAAGGCATTGACCAAACTTTCAGATGGATCCCAGAACGTGCCTGTGAATAGGAAATGACCTCTTATGTGCACACACCGATTCTGCTCCATTACTTAGGACTGCAATGTAGAACTGCAATGTAGGAAAAAAAACAACAACATAGCCAAGAAGGGTGTGTGGATTTGATGGATTAAGTTCACGAGTGATCTGAGATTCAATTTACCTGCAGAATTGTGGTCACCGTCCGAGGTCCCGTTACCTGGGCAGTGCTTGGGTGACCTGTGGCTCTGAGACAGCTGGGGGGTCATTAAGGGCAGGAAGATTTCACACCCACTCCCAGTTTTCTCCTCTGTAATTGTATCACTGACCCCGAGCTGGAGGGAGGCTTCTATCTGGAGATTACGCCTATGCTTTCTGCCCTGGCGTCTTGTCAAGAAGTGATGTAGCATCTTCCGGAAGGTGATGAAAGCCCCATAGAAATGACTTGGTGAGAGAGGAAATGCACAAGGAGAATGAAGAATTGAAAAGTGAATGCGGATCGCCAGTCTGGAAGGCTCCTATTGAAGGATGCAAAGTTAAAAACCAATCAAACATGGTCACACAGATGCTGACAGCCTTGTACTGACCCCCCATCCCGCCCCAGTCCCGTGTACTAAGCGTTTGTCAGCAGATCTCTGCATACCCCCAGTGCAGCAAGGGGTGGGATAACATGCAGGTATCATTGGGAGCATGGGGCTGCTACCCTGGGTCAGACTATTGACCCACAGCCTCCTGCATCTAGCAGCGGCCAATAGCTGATACTTCCAAGGAAGGCAAAATGCCCCCTGATGCACCTACCCATTCGTGCATTATTGAACATGGGCTGGGAGAAGGAAACTGCTCCTCCCTGACAACTTGATGACTAGATAGACAATGGAGCAATTGCGTGGGGGGAGGGGGAATGGACTAGTAAATCAGTAATAAAATAAAGCCCATGCCCGTTTCTCATCTAGTGCTTTTCAGCTGTCAACTTTAACACACTTTACAACCTGTTTTAAATGGCTTGATCTCTGCACATGCCTGGGAGACGGGGCAGTTCTATCATCTCCACTGTACAGATGGGGAAACTGAGGCAGAGAGCAAGAGTAAGGGACTTGCCCATGGGCACAGAGAAAATCTGTGGCAGAGTAGGAAATTGACCAGTGCAAGTGCCTGAATCAACAACTGAACCATCCTCCCTCCCCGTGCAAACATTGTCCAGCCTACAAGTTGGTGGCAAACCATTCCACACCACCACTGACTATTTGTAGCTGATGTTGTGGGGTTTGTCACCTGACTCACAGACCTTGTGTGAGTTCTGCGCAGGGATTCATGAGCTTTCGCCTTCTGGGAACATTCAATAAATAAAGCCCCCTCGCTGCACTCTGCCGTCCCGGGGAGCCGTCTGTAATCCACCTACATCCAGAGCAGCTTGGATCAGCAGGGCGGCAATTCTCAGGGTCTCTGGTGATCAGTGTTGCATTTTGGGGTGGCCACTGGTAGCAGCATTGCACTGAGTGGCCCGGCGGGGTGTGGGGGGGTCAGCACTATTGTCTTGCATAGCAGCTTTTGGGGGTAGCATTGCATGATAGCAGAGTCAGTGACGCCTCTGCTCTATAAAGATCAGGACTCACTCATTGTCTCATTTGCTAGCCACAGAGTTTCCTGTTCCCACTATTTCCCGAGCCTTGGAAGCCCCCTCAATTGCTCGTTGGCTCCACACTCGGTCACAGCGCTCCTGTCGCCTTTCTTTTCCCTGCTAAAACGCGTGTTGGGGAGTGGGGGGGGGAGGCCAAAAGGAGCAGGGAGGATTACACGGGCTGGAAGCTCAGGGGACTGGTGGGAGTCAGCTACAGGGTGTGCTTGACCTGCCTGGCAGGTCCCTGCTGGGAAACCAAGTGGGCTCTGCTGGGAAGCGCTACAGTGACTGTGGGCGTAATGCCCACATGGGCCATAAATTCCCACCGCTGACCCCCCGAGCCAGGCTTCCTGAGCTCCAGCGCTGGACCTCACACTGCCAGCATACGTGAATTCTGAGCCCAGAGCCGAGCGGGCCGGAACCCCCTGCTTATCGGCGGCCTGGTGCCCTCCCCAGCAGCGGATATTTTGTTTGCCAGTCTCCCCCCTTTTTCAAAGCCAGCACACAGAGTGCAGCCTGGAACACACCCGGCCTGGGCAGGGCTGTTTCTCTTCCTGTCTCACAATAGAGCCTAGTGTTTACAAGCCACACCGAATGGACTTTTGCTGAACTAGGACAAATAACCAAGGCCAGATATTTGCATAGGAAGGTCGCCGTCACCACGGTGGGTGGGGACAGTTTTAGAGCCACATTTTTAAAGCTTCCCCTTGTTTGTAAGAATTCCTCGGCCATGTGTGTTTCTTGCACAGCCAGATTAGAACTTTGTTCCCCATTGGACAAATATTGTGCTTTTAAAAATAGTCTGGGGGCTGATTATCTGTCCTGTGAAAGCCCGTCTATGCCATGCCCTAAGAGTGTAATGGGACTTCCCTAATATTCCCCTGGCTGTCATTTAGATCCGTCCATCTGTGTCGTGTTGCTGCATGCTGCTAAACAGCTGCCAAGTTCCAGTCCAGAGATGGCTACATTTTTGTGGCAGAAAAAGCACTCCTGGTGCCTGGTTTGCATATCAGCATTACCTGGCTGGAAAGACACTGGGGCTGACAGGCACTACACATGAGTAAGATTAGCCCAAGACTTTTAAAATGCTGTCTGTGCCCACAGCAGAGTCATTCGTGCCTCAGTTTCCTGATCTGGAAAATGAGGATTATGACACTGCCCTCCTTTGTAAAGTGGGTGAAAAGCGGCCTGGAAGGGTTGTTTATTAATACTTATTATCATCCTCCAGGCCGATGGAATTTCCCCAGCCTCCCTGCGTAAAGGCCTGAATAACAGGACTTACTTTCTCTCGCAATATCTCCCATTTATCCCTCTCTTTTTCCATTCTCTCTGTCATTTCTTCTCTGTCTCTCCGCCACTCATCCTCCTTCTGCTAGCTCTCATTCTCTCATTCCTCCCCCCTCCCCCCTTGCCAGATCCGCTCCATCACCTCTTCTCAGCCCGGTAATAGACAAAGAGGTCGCTGCAGTTCTGAAAGGCTCAGGAATGCTTTTAGGTGGAGGGGTGCCCTGGCCTTGCTATCGCTGTATTTTTGACTCCATGGTTTAGTTCGAGGCTCCTTTGTCCTGCTGCGTGGCAGAGAGGGGCAGGGAACACATTCTCTGTCTGCCTGATGGGATGGCACACAGCCTGGAGAGGTGTGATCTGCTGGACGGGAGAGGAGGGCAAATTTAAGAAACCCGTCCTTTGCTTGGCCACTGGTATGAACCGCAAGGAAATTGGTCTGCAGCCTCCCCAGGTCCCCACGCCAGGTTCCAATGAATGGAATGGGTGATCTAGGGAGAAAGGCTGTTCCTTACTACACGGCCCCTTCTAGCAGGTGAAGAAAGCCTTGGCAGATACAGAAGCAGCAGGCAGGTCACAGGTCTCCAGCATGCTCCCATTGGAAGGTCCTGGGCTCACATTCATCTCTCAGGTTTGGTGCTGGACTGAAGCTTCTCTCCACAGAGCACGTCCCTCTCAGACAACCTTCCCGCCTCCCCTGCATGACTCTTTCTCATGGCAAATAGTCTTTATCTGTGGTCCATCCAGGACCTAGCTCTCCTGGTGACTGTTCAAGGAAGAGGCTCAGATATGGGGGAAGTTCTTATGCTGTGGACACAGGCCGGGATTTGAGACCCTCCCGTTCGTTGCAAACAGGGCCCTATCCCCTAAGCAGCCAGCAAATGGGGACAGCTCAGGGGTGCTACTGAGCTGGGCCTGATGCTGAAGCAAAAGGGTCTGTCAGGCATGATGGAGCCAGGCAGGCCCCAGGAAATGATTTCAACCCATACTCAGCCTGACTTCCAATCAAGCTGTTGATGTCATCAGAAGCTAGATCTGAACCAGACACCCCCGCGGCACACTCAGCCGCCAGCCCACGGCAGATGCTCGTGCATTCACCCGTCCATACACGGTCCCCTGGGTCCAACCCGTGTGCAATACACTCCCCTTCCTCCATCCACTGCACGCTACCCCAGCAGATACACAGCCTGCGCTTTGGCACGTGCTCTCCTAACCCTTCTCCCTCTGTGTTGCCACCCCGCCCGCTCTGTGTCCACTGGGGGCATGTGTGTGTCCACACTGGCTAGAACCATGTGTCCCAGCCCAGGCAGAGCCCCGTGCATTAGCATCCTTTGATCTAGCCCGCTACAAATAACAGCCTGGACGCTGCGGCATGGGCTGGCCACCCGAGCTGAGACCGAGGTCGCCATGTGGGGTTAGACTCAGGCTGCGTTTCTAAGCCATCTCCACACCACTAGTTTTACCACACAAGCTGAGCGCTGCTGGCTCATGCCTGTGTTTCCCTGGGTTGGGAAACATGTTCCCAACTGCAGCCTGGGCATCCCCAGGGCTCTGACGAGGGAGGGGACAGAGGTGGCTGCGTCTGTATTAGGGACTCCCTCATGTCTGTCTGCTGGCCTCTGTACTTCTCCCCATGGTTTAAATGAAAGCAGGACACAGGACATTCAGGGGGCCCTGACTTTCCCCCCATCATTCAAGCCTTGGACATCCCCCAAAATGTCCCCCTTTTACAGTCACACACCCCACACTCAGCTCCCGTACCGCACACGCCCACAGCCCAGAGATCGGTTCGTCTCAGGCTGTCTCCTTCTCACACAGACACACACACTCACTCCTGACTTCCCCAGGAAATCGCCGCTAACCTGCCTTCTTCTTCAGTCATGGGACCTTTAATCTCCCCTGGCCACTCTGAGCGCACTATTGTCCTCAGCACCAGCAGCATGATGCCAGCTTCCTTCCCCCGGCCTCACCTCTTCCCCTCTTGAGCCAACACTGCAACAATGAGTGTGGATGGCTGGGCATTTATCCAAGTGAGGGAGGGCTCTGAACAGACACTTGTCTGTCTTCAGCCGTGTTCCCCAAGGCTGATTGGATAGACATAAATAGAGCAGCCGAACTGCTTGGCATTCTAAAATAGGAGACAGTGTTGTTTAGTGGTTAGCTCAGGAACATGGAAATCAGGACTGCTGGGTTCTAATCCCAGCTTTGCCTCTCACTTGCTGGGTCACCTTGGTCAAGGCACTTAACTTCTCTGAACCTCAGTTTACCCATCTGTCAAATAATGGATTTATTGTGCGTTTAACTACATGACACAGACAATGAGAGGCTTAATGTTTATAAAGTGCTTTTGTATCCTCAGGTTACCAGTATCCAGAGGGCAGAGAGAACAGATGTTGCTACTACCTAGGGTACGGAGGCTTTGTTGGCTTTTTCAAAAGTTTCTGTTTTTCACAACATTTTCCATGACATTAATTGACATTTTTTATCAAAATAATTTTTAAATGTTTTCATTTGCAGAAAGCCTAGTTTTGAGCGGGAACCCTGCTTTGCACCAAGTGAAAAAGGTCTGTGACAATTTCAATTAAAAAAAAAAACTGGCGACAATTCTGTAAACAAACATTCAAACCCATGTCCCTGTTTTTCAACCAGCGCCGAACGTCGCAGCGGTGCTGGATCCAGCATCGCACCGCAGGGCCAGAGCACAGCATGGGCGGGAGGCATCAGGGAGTAATCCTGACAGCGAGTGATTAATGAGTCTATAGCGGTGGTAGCTGGAGTTCATCAGAGCTCAGTTCCAGACACTAACATCTGGATTGTTATTAAGGTGAAAAGAAAGGAACAATTTGGGGGAGGGGTTAGTGCAGGGGCAGGTAAACTTTTTGGCCTGAGGGCCGCATCGGGTTTAGTAAATTGTATGGAGGGTTGGTTAGGGGAGGGGTTCATGGCTCAGCCCTCACCTCCTATCTGCACCCCCCCCCGGACTCCTGCCCCATCCAACCCACTCTGTTCCCTGACGGCCCCCCTGGGACCCCTGCCCCATCCACACACCCACACTCCCTGCCCCCTGACTGCCCTCGGACCCCCACCACCTGATCCAACCCCTCTCATTCCTGATGCCCCCTGGGACCCCTGCCCCATCCAACCCACCCTGTTCCCTGACTGCCCCTGGACCCCTGCTGCCACATCCAACCCCTCCTGATGGCCTCCTAGGACCCCTGCCCCATCCACACACCTCTGCTCCTTGTCCCCTGACCATGCTTGGACTCCCACTGCCCCATCTAACCCCTCCTCTCATTCCTGACGGCCCCCCCAGGACCCCTGCCCCATCCAACCTGCCCTCCTTCCTGACTGCCCCCCCCCGGACCCCTTCCTCCATTCAACCCCATTCCCCTCCGACCACTCTGACCCCTATCCACACCCCTTCCCCCTGACCACCACCCCAAACTCCCCTGTCCTCTATCCAACCCCCCCTGCTCCCTGCCCCCTTACCGCGCTGCCTGGAGCACCGGGGTCTGATGCTGCCACAGCTGGGCCACACCGCTGCCACCACGTGGCTCAGAGACCGGGTCAGGCTGGGCTCTGCAGCTGCACTGCCCCAGGACCTCACAGCCCTGCCACTCAGTCTTGCATTTTAGTAGACTCCTTTCCTCTGTGGACCAGGCTGCGTGGGAGACCTGGAATGCACACTGAACAGTAAGTTATAGGAAGATGATTGAGGCTGTACAACAACCTTAGTCTGACTGGGTTTATGTTTAATATGTGAGCTCAAGGACGGCCGCAGAGCCGGCTGAAACCCTCCCCTTAAAACCACGTTTTTTAAAATGGCCTTTTTGGATTAAACAAACATTTTTGAAAAAAATCTCATTTTTCTCAAAGAGTTTGGGGCTTGTGCCAAAAAAATGAAACCGATGCAGTTCTTGGCCCCAAAAGTGAAACGTTGCAGTTGCCAAAAATGGAAGGTATTGGTAGCTTCCAGGGTTTCAAGGAAACCCACTAACTTTAGGGGGGACAAGGAAAAAAAAGTTATTTCCCAAACAGCTCTGCGCTGATTACCCTGGAGACCTCTCTTGAACAAAAGAACAGGACCAGCATGGCCATTGGCAAGGGGGCAAGCTTCTCCCAACCCAACCCCCTTGCCATGATCTCTTAATCCTGTCCAGAAGGGAGCCCTTTCTAGAGGGCAGATGAGCCTCTAACACCCATGCAATCATTGGCCTCTCTGCTGAGACTGCCAAGAGTGTGGCTGGTGGTGGTGGTCTCATGGTGTGGATGCACGCCAACTAAGCCATGCTCGGAGAACCCACCGACTCATTTCATGCTACTATTGCCACCCGCTGTCCTTAAACCTTTGGTGTAAGAAACCGATTACCGATCAAAACCGCCTTCACCAAATAAGGACACTCCATCAAAGAAGCAGATCACATCTTGGAACAGGCAACCTAAATACCCTGAGAGAACAGAAATACAGTACAGTACAGAAATAACGCCCCCCCCCACCCCGACCGCACACTGCTAGCTGTCTCCTACCCACCCTCCCCACCGGAACCCACACAGGGGTATCATCAAACAACTACAACCCATACTCGATGGGGACCCCACCCTGAAAGAAATATTTCCTGAACTCCCCTCTTCTGGCTTTCAAACAACTCCCCAGTCTCTCCAAGTATCATCATCCAAAGCAAGCTCCCCACAGACCAGGACACGCCAACTCAAAGCAGCACCAGACCCTGCCAGAACAATAGATGCAAAACCTGCAGCCATATCTTCATTGCTACAATGATCAACACCCCCCACAACACACCTTTCAAGATCCATGGGATGCCCATCACAACATATGGCGTACCTCATCCAGTGCATTAAATACCCCAATAACCACCATGTGGGTGAAACCAGACAATCACTGTGCTCTCGAATGAACTCACACAGGGAAATGATAAAAGACCAAAACAACCTATCGTACCAGGGCGAACACTTTTCACCAAGCGATCACTCTGTATCTGACCTCTCAGTCCTCATCTGCAAAAGGAAACCTGCACAGCACTTTCCAAAGACGAGCCTGGGAGCTTAAATTCATTACTCTGCTTGACACTAAAAATCACAGGCTGACCAGAGACCCTGGATTTATGGCTCATTACAACAATCTGTAACTAACCCACTAACCCCCTCTTTTTGTCCTATGACTACAGGGGTGTTAACGGACCACTTCACCTTCTATGATCCCTTATGATATATGCTAACTATTTATGCTAAACTCTCTTTTGATCTTGCATTTAGCTGCGACACCCGAAGTACCTTTCCCAGACCTGACCAAGCTCGAAAGCTTGATTCTCTCACCAGCACAAGTTGGTCCAACAAAAGATACATAGGTGCCAACTCTGTAGGCGCTCTGTGGCTGGCGCACCCATGAGGGGGAAATGGTGGGTGCTGAGCACCCACCAGCAGCCCCACTATCAGAAACTCCCCCTCCTCCCAGAGCCTCCTGCCCGCCGGCTGGGCCTTGCGGATCAGCGCCTCCCCCTCACTCCTTGCGCCTTCACCCACCACAATCAGCTGTTTTGTGGCATGCAGGAGGCTGGGAGGGAGGGAGGAGGAGCGAGGACGGGACACGTTTGAGGGAGGGGGCGGAACAGGGTGGGAAGAGGCGGGGCAGGGGCAGGAAGAGGTGGCTGGGGGTGGGGCCTTGGGGGAAGGGGTGGAGTGGGGGCAGGGCCTGGGGCCGAGCCAGGAGTTGAGTGCCCCCCCAGCGCATTGGGAATTCGGCACTTCTGAAAAGAGATGACCTCCCCCACCTTGTCTCTCAGATTAGCAACCGACAGCTGGAACTGGCCAAAGGTTCTTCTGGCCTAGAAGATGTTAATGGAAACAATTTGAAGAGTAACTCCATCCCCACCAAAGCTGGGGGAGGGGGAAATCAGCTGCCAAACTCAAAGCAGGTCCCCCGGAAATGAACAGCAGCTCTTCCCCTGTCCCGGCAATGAGGCCTTGCATGAAGGGACTGAAGGCAGTTTTGCAGTGGCAAAGGCTTGGGGGGAGCAGCTGAGGTTTGTTTGCTGCAGAAGGTTAACATTAATGCTCTCATTTGTGTGTAGTGGTTTATTACACGCACACTCTGCCTGTCATATTTCCAAGCCAGATCAGGCTGCGTGTCTGGAAAGCATTATCCAAATGGTATTTTGCATTAGACATTAATGAAGAGAACATGTGAGCTCTGCTCTCCAGCGCGGAGACTTCAAAAACAGAGCTGGGCTTGCACTAAAACCTACCTCGGTTCCCTCTTCATTCTCCGCGGCTTGAGTGACAGGTCGGTAAATATTTGCTGAACTGATTCATCCGGAGTTCTTTCTGGAAACGAAAATAAACCCAGAGAGAGGAACAGTGTCGGGGAGATGGGTTAGGAACATCAGAATGGCTCTTACGTCTGAGACACATACAGCCTAGTGCTTTCGATTATGGGACTGGGAATCAGCATTCCTGGGTTCGCTGTCTCGGCATGTGACCTCGGCCAAGTCCCTCCATCTCACTATATCTGGATTTCCCTGTCTCTGTCATGGAGATAATAGCACGTCCTACCTCTCAGGAGTGCAGGGAGCTCTTAGAGGGAAGCTGCTATAGAAACACAGGGGGGTTGGTATTTAACTTGGTGTCCTACCTGTGACTTCATTCTGGAAGGAGAAAAAGGCCCTGGCTGAAGTACAAAGCCCCTCTCCATGTCCCTGCTCAAAAAGGCAGCTGGACAATAATGCAACACTTCTCCCACAGGGGAGAAGAACATTTCCTTCCTGACCCCATCTAGTTCTTAGTTTATGTCCTGAAACATGGGCCAATGGCCCTTGTAATATTTCCCTAAGCCAGTTACTGCAGCTACTGTTCCTTATTCACATATCAAATCCTCTTCTGAGTCTTTATAAAATATCTGCCTCATTAATGTCCTGCAGTGGTGAGTTCCACAGGTTTATTATACAGATGTGGCAGGTGTCAGCAGATGGCGCTGTTACTCACTATTTTCTTAGTGGGTTTTCTTCTCATAGAATCACAGAACTGGAAGGGACTTCGAGAAGTCATGTAGTCCAGTCCCCTGCACTCAAGGCAGGACTAAATAGTCTCTAGACCAGTGGTTCTCAAACTTCAATAACCTGTGAACCCTTTTCACTAAAATGTCAAGTCTCTTGAACCCCCTCCTAAAAATGAATATTCCCAGGGATTTTCTCCTTTACCTGAATAGAAATTATAAAAGCAGCGATCTTGGAAATATGATATTTGTTTTTATGACATTCATATTACACACTGTTTATTATTATTTATCATTCCAGTATTTTTATTACATTATGAAAACGGCAACACTTCCAAGATCTCACTTTCGTAGCTTGTATCACTTTGAAGAAGCCTGTTAGAAGACAAGGCTCCTATGTGTCATCAAGGAGTATCAGATGTGAAACAGCATGAAGGGATTTAAGAAGCCAACTCAGAGTTCCTCCTACACAAGCATTCAGGTCTTGAGCAGTCCAGGCAAACAACGCATATTACAACAAAGCTTAAACTTGTTCTTCATAATAATTAAAAATAACAATCCTAGCTGCCTATTCAATTTTAAAAACAGCAAAAAATATCCACCTCCCTTTCCATTTCTTAAAAGGAGTCTTGAAGTGTAGATCTTCTCACGTTGATAGAGATGCTTGCTTTGATCTGCTTAGCTCTTGGGAGTCCAGGGTCTCCAGGCTGCTGGCCCCATGCTGCCCAGGGTCCCTAGGGACAGCTCTGTCCGCCATTAGGGAATTTTTTCCTGAGAACCCCCTGTAACATTTTACAAACCCCAGTTTAGGAACCACTGACCTAGACCATCCCTGACAGGAGTTTGTCCAACCTGCTCTTAAAAATCCCCAATGATGGAGATGCCACAACCTCCCTAGACAATTTATTCCAGTGCTTAACCACCCTGACAGGAAGTTTTTTCCTAATGTCCAACCTAAACCTCCCTTCCTGCAATTTAAGCCCATTGCTTCTTGTGCTACCTCAGAGGTTAAGAAGAACAATTTTTCACCCTCCTCGTAACAATCTTTTATGTACTTGAAAACTGTTATCATGTCCCCTCTCAGTCTTCTCTTCTCTAGACTAATCAAACCCAATTTTTTCAATCTTCCCTCATAGCTCATGTTTTCTAGATCTTTACGCATTTTTGTTGCTCTTCTCTGGACTTTCTCCAATTTGTCCACATCTTTCTTGAAATGTGGTGCCCAGAACTGGACACAATACTCCAGCTGAGGCCGTATCAGCGCGGAGCAGAGCGGAAGAATTTCTACTTGTGTCTTGCTTATAACACTCCTGCTGATACAGCCCAGAATGATATTTGCATTGTTTGCAACAGTGTTACACTGACTCATCTTTAGCTTATGATCCACCATGACCCTCAGATCCCTCTCTGCAGTGCTCCTTCCTAGGCAGTCATTGCCCAGTTTGTATGTGTGCAACTGATTGTTCCTTCCTAAGTGGAGGACTTTGCAATTGTTCTTATTGAAATTTCATCCTATTTACTTCAGAGCATTTCTCCAGCTTGCCCAGATCATTTTGAATTTTAGTCCTATCCTCCAAATCTTTTTGTGTCCTTTCCCACTATCATATGATATGGCCCAGTCTGTAGCCCTGGCAAGATCTTCCACGGTGCATGGTTCTTCCAGGAGTTCGGTCAACCAACAACATCACATAATCATAGAAATAGCAGGCTGGAACGGATGCTGAGAAGTCACCAAGTCCAGCCCCGTGCACTGCGGCTAGACCATCCAACTTGTTTTTAAATGATGGAGACACTCCACAACCTGCTTTGGAAGCCTGTTCCAGAGCTTAACCACCCTTAGAGCTAGAAAGTTTGTCCTAAATGTCCCTTGTTGCAGATTAAGCCCATTACTTCTTGTCCTATCTTCAGAGGACTTGGAGAATAATTGATCACCGCTCTCTTTATAACCACCTGTAATATATTAACATGACATACAAGACAACAACTTAACTCTAAGGTAAAGCTATGGCACCATCTATTGGTGGAGGTGCTGTCTCTTCTGATCATTACAACGTCAGAAGGGACCATTGTGGTTCTCTAGTCTGACCTCCTGTCTAACACAGGCCATAGGACTTCCCCAAATTAATCCCTGTTTGAACTAGAGTAGAAGTGGTCAAAGCCTGGACCCTGGGATGTTCAGAGAACTTTCTATGGTTTTGACTGGACTTTCTCTGCCCTGTGCTGATTGGCAGTTTAATCCAGCCCTTCCCCTCCCTCTGTCTCTTCACATCAGCTTCACTCCCCCCCCCCAAATGTGGTTCTAACTTAGAGTTGGCTGCCATCCCACAGTTCACTCTGCTCAAGTGTTCAACCCCATCCCCACCTGTCTTGTCTATTTAGATGGTAAATATTTATACCCTGTATGGAAGCCCCCTTCTCACCCCGATCTCCTGACACCTCTATCTCAGAAGGGCCTTTCAGTAGCAGATGAGGAGAGCAGAAGTGAATGAGATCCAAAGATCAAGGGATTGCACCTTCATACCCATGAGTTACCCCAGCCCAGGACTCTGGGGATGGACAGTGCCACTCCATGGGAACTGAACTGGCACTTAGAATCATAGAATCATAGACTATCAGGGTTGAAAGGGACCTCAGGAGGTATCTAGTCCAACCCCCTGCTCAAAGCAGGACCAACACCTACAAAATCATCCCAGCCAGAGCTTTGTCCAGCCGGGCCTTAAAAACCTCTAAGGAAGAAGGTTCCACCACCTCCCTAGGGAACCCATTCCACTGCTTCACCACTCTCTGAGTGAAAAAGTTTTTCCTAATATTTGAGCCAGACCAGATCTCGAGGGATGGAATTTGCCCTTCCTGCCAATCTGGGTCTGTGGGATAAGGAAAAGTCTCACTTCATTGCTTTGTGTTGTGGTGGCGCTGGCTGCTCCAACCTAGATCAGGGCCTATTGTGCAAGAGGCTGTATGTGCATATTGAGAGAGGCCCAAAGGGCTAAATAGACTTGACAGATGCAGAGTGGGAGGGAAAATTCAGAGAGAAGAATTGACTTGCCTGAGGTCACCAGCTGAGCTGGATGAGAACCCATGACTCCTGAGTCCCAGCCCACTGCCGGACCCACCACACCACGCTGCTCCCCCCTGTTACATTGGCCACTGTTTTGACAGACATTCCTATGGTGCTCAGGCCACAATAGCCACCAGGGGAAATGAAGCCTCATGGCCCTACTTGGGGAGGGTAAATACGTGTCCATGTCCCATTCAGCTGGGGACCAAGAGTGCACTGCAAACCATCGGCAAAGCCAGTAACCGTCCTTCCTCCACCATTCACAGCCTGGCAGCCTCTTGTGAATCGATTGGAAACGCGTCCCTCTTCGCTCAGCTGCACTGAATTGACTTGTGATTCTGATCAGCAGAAGGCCTTCGGGGCAGCCAGTGCTCGGGGGCGGATTAGAGTCCGAAAAGACTAGCACCACAGAGACAGCACCTCATCTCTGGGGCAAAACCACCCTGCTGGCAAGCGCGCTGCACGGAGCGAAGGAGCAGGTTGTGTGGCAGTGCCGGTGTGAGTTGCCCCTGGCGTGCTGCCATTTCCAGGATAGAATTGCTGTGTTATGTTGCTGCAGAATGACTGGCATGAAGGGCTGGTGTTTCTCCACCCAGCTGGGCTCCGTTCCTAGCCAGGCCCCAGGCTCGCTTGGGCAAGTCACTTAAATGACTTTGTGCCTCAGTTCTCCCCCACCCCGGTAAAACGAGGATAACAAGACTGGGCGCTGTCGAGTGTTTTGAATACTCAGAGTGTTATATAACTTGTAAGGCTCATTTATCTCCAGACCAACTCTCTAGCTATCCGTCTGGAACCACATTAATTATTTCTATTAAGTATTGTTACTGTTGCGGCAGCGTCTAAGAGCTGCACTCATGGAGCAGGACCCCCTGAGGCTCGGCAATGTACAAACACAACCCAGAAGCCAGGCCCTGCCCCAAAGACAATCTGTGATGTGAGGAACAGGTCCTCATGTCTCTAATCTACCCCTCAGATAGGATTCCACTCACATGAGATACAGCTGAGATGGGCACAGAAGGATAAGTCACCATCCTGCCCTTGCCAGCCAGATCCCAGGATGGAGAAAGCAGGGTCACTATTTATCTTTCTGTGACTGCAGGCAGGTGACCCCCCCTTGTACCTGCCCAGGAGCATCTGTCCCCACACAGGTCTGGGAAGGGCCATCCTAGGGTTTTTAACTCACTGATTGCCAGTTTAAATTAACAGGGCTCACCGCAAGCCGGCCTGCTCAGGAACAAATGCTTGTGGAGAGCTTGTACCAACAAGTCAGCAAACTACCCTTACCTGCATCCCACGAAGTGGGTGTTCACCCACGAAAGCTCATGCTCCAAAACGTCTGTTAGTCTATAAGGTGCCACAGGATTATTTGCTGCTTTTACAGATCCAGACAAACACGGCTACCCCTCTGATACTTGATACCCTTACCTGGCGGTCTGTTAAGGAATGAGGGACCCGTGGTTCCAGCCCTGGCTTGGAGATTGAAGTTCAATTCAATGCTCTGCCACAGATCGTTGTGCACGTCCCTCAGGCTCAGATCCAAAGGAATTGATTCCAAAGGGAGTTAGGTGCCTGAAGATCTCTGAGTGCACTCAAAGCCTCTGCATATTGCTTGACCCACAGCCTGTTCCCTGTGCTCCAGCCCCACGCCCCTCCATGTGGCCTTGTCACCGATCATGGGCTCATGCAGGTCATCCAAGCTGTTCCTCACTCCTTTTCTCCAGCTGCCCTTCAATGCAAAAAGATCAGCTCAACTCTCAGGGCCGGCTCCAGCTTTTTTGCCACCCCAAGCGGCAGAGAAAAATAAAACTGATTGAGCTGCTGCCGAAGTGCAGCCGAAGAAGAAAAAGGGGAGTGAAGGACCCACCGCTGATTTGCCGCCAAAGACTCGGACATGATGCCCCAAGAACGGATGGAGTGCTGCCCCTTTCTATTGGCCACCCCAGGCACCTGCTTCCTTCGCTGGTGCCAGGAGCCAGCCCTGTCAGCCTTGCTCAACCAGAATCCGGGTCCAGCTGGAGTCAGAACACCCAGGCAGCTCCATGCTATCCAGAGGGAGCCCATAGAATCTTAACTGATGGGTCTCGGGGGGCCTGGTCCCAGTGTGGAGGAAGGACCTGCCCATGTGGGTCCAACTGCACAATCCGGGCCTGCATCAGGGGACACTGCTCCTAACTCAGACAGTGAGCTCCTGAGGAACGTTTTAATAGCCAGGAAATAAGCTGCTGGTTTTGTTAGAAGGCCCCAGTTTAACGCTTCCCCAGCAGCAGTGGAAACAGAGACACATGGTCTCAATCTGTGGCTCTCACTGCTTTGCCCCAACTTCAGCAGCACTAAACTGCCCTAAAGAGGCAGCCAGATCCCCCTGACGGAGACTCCTTGGATAGCCACCTGCTTCTCCAGCTCTGTGTAGAGGGAGTGAGGATGCAGGAAGAGGCAAGATAGTGCACGGTCCTTGGCCAGCACAGGGATCTGTGTGAGTTTGCCGCCATCTCATAGAGACCACGGTGCTGCTTATGCCTAAAACCCTGTAGGCTGCTCTAAATTACACCAGGTGGGCCCAGGCCAATCCAGAACTGACAGAGTACAGAGGTGGCTTAAAGTCACCTCCGCTGACCAGCTCTACTCAGCTACCCCCAGAATTGCATCGAGGAGTTTAGGCAGGTGAAGAAGGGTCAGAATTGTACTAGTAGCGTTAATTTCACACTACATGCACAGACTGACAAAAAAATAATTCCATTGATAATAAATCAAAATGCACAGACAGGCAAAGTAAGCAAAATGCTGCTTGAAAACTTGCTAGACGCCAAACGTGGTGATTTACGACTATTAAGCCAGGCTCCTTACAAATAGACTAGGAAAGGGAGAGTCCTTGTTGATTTAAAGATATTTACTTTGCCTACTTTACACGTGTTATTTACTGTTACCTGAAATTGAGCCAGCTAGTGAGCTTAGGGAGGACTAATGACCCACCAGAGTTTGGCAGAAAGCAGCACGTTTATTATACTGATAGCTAAGCTGAAAAGAAGGGTGTATGTCACACTCACAGTCGCACACTCATGCTCCCAGGACAGACACGGCACTGGAGATGTCAGGATCATTCAAGGTAAGTGTCCCACAGTGCAGTGATGGATGGTGTGATGGAGGTCAGTCTTCCCGAGGCACAATAAAATGCGATGTGGCGAACCACTGGCCAGGCGGTCCGGGTGAAGGGCCTTCACGGGAGGTACAAGCTTGTGAGTGCTCTCCTGAGCACGTGGCCCCTTCCCCTTTTAAGGGCCTGTGACTAGAGATGACTTGGCTGCGTCTGGTTGGCCACACTCCACCTTGGGCAGCGTCCATGCATTGGGCGTGTGATCGCTGCCTAATCAGAGTCCCAGACACCTTGTCTTCCTGGGAGCTCTTCTGATCTTCCAGCTGCTCAAGCAGCCCATCCATTCCACAAGCATTCCGGGAGGGGGAAAGCCACTTCAGAGGTATTCAGAGAGGGTGAAGAGACAAAAAGGGGCGGAAAGGTGTGACAGACCTTTTGAACATACAGGTTACACAGAGCATAGTCATACTTTTAGCCAGGATGAGTAAGGAGTGGTGTCCCTAGCCTCTGTTTGTCAGAGGGTGGAGATGGATGGCAGAAGAGAGATCACTTGATCATTACATGTTAGCTTCACTCCCCCTGGGTCACCTGGCATTGTCCACTGTCAGTAGACAGGGTACTGGGCTGGATGGATCTTTGGTCTGACCCAGTCTGGCCATTCTTATATTCTCAGACCATTGCTATTCCTACAACACTTACAATTGGTATTTTAACGGTTCACAAAGCTTTAACTTTTTGAATCTCAACCTCGACTCTCATTAAGTTATTGTCTCCTCTCCCCCCATTAATTTCCAGCAACTGTGAAAATTTAAATAGCTAAAAAAGGCTGAAAAAATAAACCTCAATATGATCCGTCAAAATGAAACAAAACTAAAAATCAAATTCTGCCGAGACGAAGTTTAGCACTAGGGCGCTGACCAAGAAGTTAAACTAACAAGACCGAGACATTAAAACTGACTTTTTTGCCCTGCCCTTTACGAGTCAGGCCCTTGGAAATCATGAGACTGGCTTAAAAATCATAAGATTTGGAAGATAATCAATGGGGAGGGGAGAGAGTCTTTTTATCTGCCCCCCAGTGCTGGAGCCTTTGAGGTTCATGTTTCCAAGCTTTTCTCTGCCCCCCGGAGAGCTAGAGACATTTTTTCTTTTTGAAAACAAAAGACAAGGGAAAGGCAAGGTGACCCGAGGAACTGGCTGTAGCAGGAGCTGAGTGAACTGGACATTTATTACAATTCTTCTGGTTTCTTAGCAATCTTGGGCAATATTAGCGAGGCAAAGAAGGCGAGAACTGTGTCTGAGACATTGGCTCATCGCCTTGACAGCTGCCCTCCAATGGCGCTTTCAAACACGAGGTTCCTTTTAGGCAGAACATTATCCTCTCTGCTCGCTGCGGAGGGCGCGTCACTCCTGAGCAAGGAGAAATGGAGGCGGCTAAATGCAACGAGACTGAGCCGAGCAGGGATGAGTTATTGTTCCTTGTGTCACTGTCACAGAGGTTTAGGCTCCGGGGCTTTGAGAGCCGGGAGATACAAGTCCCTGCTTTGCTGTGTCTCGGCTCTGCCAGCTGCTTAAATGGATGTGGTGTAGCTATTAAGGCAGCTCATGTCGCAGCAAGGCTCTTTGACAATATCATGCACATTGAGTGCTTCTCGGGTGTCTTCGCTCAAGCTCACTTACCCCACCTCAGCCTTCATGTTATTCTGAGCTATCAGCCGGAGCAGAAGGGACGGTCAGACAGGGGGAGGGAGGGAGGATTTTCCAACACAGCAGGCCTGTGCAAAGCCTGGGCGCTTTTTATTTGTCCTTAGTTTGCCTTGAATGCTGGGGGTGTATGAAAGGATCAGAGTGAATCTTGGAGGAACTCCCCCAAGAAATGCAGTTCCCCATGAGCGGACGGCCCGGCCCGGCGAGCCCCGGCGCCCCAGCAGAGCAAGTCTCAATAACTAGCCTGTCTAAAGAGGAAGATCAGTTTCAAGCAGTGGAGAAATGGGGCTGCTCTTGCTCTGGCCGAATCCCACCCTGCCCCTCACATCCCTCCAGGACCGGCCTTAGGTGCCCACTGTCCCCAGTTGTCGCTCCCTGCTCCCCTCTCTCCACCAGGTCCCCATGATCTTCTGTCCTGGAATTCACCCCAGAGCCTTCTGCACAGGCTGTGGAAGGAAATGCCTTAGAGCAGAGGTGGGCAAACTATGGCCCACGGGCCACATCCGGCCCCTGAGCTCGTGCCCTGGGAGGCTCGTCCCCGGCCCCTCCCCTGCTGTCCTCCCTCCCCCGCAGCCTCAGCTTGCTCACTCTGCTGCGGGTGCAAGGCTCTGGACGGCGGGGCTGTGAGCTCCTGGGGTAGCACAGCTGCAGAGCCTGGCCTGACTCAGTCTCTGTGCTGTGCTTTGCATGGCTGGTTCCAGCCAGGCGGCTTGGCTGCTTGTCCTGGTGCAACCGTGCCGCCAGCCACCAGTGCTCCAGGCAGCATGGTAAGGGAGCAGTGGGAGTTGAATAGAGGGTAGGTCAGGGGCTGGGTGTGTGGATAGGGGTGGGGGCAGTCAGAGTATGGGGAACAGGGGGGTTGAATGGGTGTGGGGGTTCCAGGGGCGGTCAGGGAGAAGAGGGGGTTGGATGGGGCAGTGGTGTGGGGGGGCAGTCAGGAAGGGGAGGAGAGGTTGGATGGGGTGGTGGGACATCTGGGGTGGTCTGGGAACAGAGAGCGGGGGGGGGGGTGGATGGGACAGGGGTCCCGGTGGGGGCATCAGGGAGCAAGAAGCAGGAGGGGTCATCTAGGGGGCAGGGGCCAGGCCATGCCTGGCTGTTTGGGGAGGCACAGCTCCCCCAACCAGCCCTCCATACAATATCTGAAACCCGATGCAGCCCTCAGGCCAAAAAGTGTGCCTGCCCCTGCCGTAGAGACTGGCCCAAAACACTCTGGGGGTTCCATTCCCTTCCCTGCCTGTGAGTGGACAACAGAAGATGGATCGCACAGTAATTGCCCTGTTCTGCTCATTCCCCGTGAAGCACCTGTCATTGGCCATTGTCAGAAACTGATTTTTAGTTTTTTACTAAAATGAAAAGAATAAATCAAAAACCCCAGAACATTTTGACCAAAAGGAACATTTTTTTTACAAAAATGCTCATGTTGGTTAAAAAACCATTTTTCATTGGAAAAAAAAGAAAGAAATCTTTTGATCATATGTAATTTATATATCCAGCAGCACCCTGGCTAGGTGTGTCCAGTCCCCTCTAGTGGACCATTCCCACAGGATAACACCCTACTATTGCCGCCAGCTAATGGAGTTCCTTCCTTAGCTCAGGTGATAGAAAGAGGTACATTGGTGTTAGAGATCCTGGGGAATCCCCTCTGGTGGCGATTATTATATGTATGTGTTTGTCAGGCACTCCAATAACCCCAACAATGGGCAGGATATTGTTATGACAGGTGTCATCAAGTGGCACTGTTACACACAATCTTCCAGCTTATTTTTCTTAGCATGCAAGCAAGTTTTGACACCTGGGAAGACATGCTGTGCAGTTGTTAGTTTGGAGTATATAGATGTCTACATTTTGGCAGTTGGGAAAGGGAGGGAGCTGTGTGAGCAGAAGGAGCATTTGCTACCCGCTGTGGGCTTTGATTAGAGTAAGTTCTTGAGGCAGAGCTGCTCCTGGAGAAATAGATGTCAGGCTGAGATTCCCAGGAGAAGAGATTGCCCTGCATGTTGTTTGACCATGCTCTGTTCCAGGACTAGTGTGTGTATAAAAAAAGTAAGGAACGCTTAGAACATACCCAGACTCCACCTCACTGATTTCTCCTCTGCTGGGAAGTTGAGGTGGAAGGCCCTGGACATCTGCTACTGCTCACCAGCAGGGCAACCCTGGTATGAGAACAGGACACTGGTATCAGTAGAAAGGGCAACAATATAACTACCTAGACAGATGGGCCCTACCTGCTTAGCATATGCCTAAAGTAACCCTTGCTTCCAGCTGCCAGAAGCCCATTCCAAATCCTTGTCTACGCTCAGAGTGGCAAACCCCTGAGTAGCTGCTCTGATTTCCATTTACACCAGGCTGATTTGGGTTTCATTTAAGTCGAGTGGAATCAGATTTAAGCTAATCTGAAATGAGCTGCTTTTAACCTCAAATCAGAGCAGCCCCACAGGGCTTGCATAGGAATGAAACTGGATTTAAAAACTCCCACCTTTAAACAGCTGCAATTCCTGGTCAGGCCCCAGAGACTCTGCCCCCACCCTCCGAAGAGTTTGCCAGGGTGCCTTGCTTTTAAAGGGTTGATAAAGCCAGTGGGTCCGGTTTGGGGCGTAGGGGTTGGGAACAGCTCTGTGCTCCCTGGAAAGGGCTGGCCTGAGAGAAATGAAGCTAAAATGCCTTCTTTCTCTTTCTATCTCACTCTGATTCTCTTGCTCTGTGTCTTTCCCCCCGCCTCTCCACTCCTTTGTTCCCGCCGAGGAGCAGGCCATGTCTGTCTCTGGCATTGTTACAGGCCTTCAGGAGTGCAGCGAATTGAGCAATAACAAGGTGCAGGTGTAATCAATCTGCCAAGGACAAGAAAGCTTTTAGCCCTGGAAATCTCAGCTGCAGACACATTAGCTGGGCTGACGGCCTCCTGGAGGCGGATTAGGTTTCAGCTCGGTTGTTTGCATTTCAGGAGCCCAGTGCTCACCCAGTTCTGAGCCTTATTACATGGAAAATGCTTTAACCCCCATCCACGTGCTTTGGCTGGTGGGGGAGGTTTGGGGGCTTTAAACAAGGGATAGGAGGGGGATTTTCCTGCTCGGCAAAAGTATGAATTCACTTAATAAACCACCTTTTGTTCAGCCTCTGTAATGGTGCCAGATCCCACAGCTAGCTGGGAGAGAGACTGTCCAGCAGGATCATGCTATTTCCACAGGAAAAGTTAGCCCCAGAAAGGTTCCTTGTGAAGAGCAAGCCAGCTTAGAAAGTAACCAAGGGCTCTGTCCTGGGGGAAAACTGAGGCTACACAACTCCCAACAGAGTGGCTGCCCAACAGCTAGTTAGGGCCCCATTCAGAACATAGACACAGTCAGCTGGTGAGAGATCAGACAGCAGAGCTGGGACTGGAACACAGGTTTTCTGACTCAAGGCCTTGGCTCTGCTCCCAAAGGCCACCTTGCTCTTCCTAACTTGGAGTCTTGGCCAGTGTTATCCTTGTCCTCCATCCCTTCCGTGCTGCACTAACTGCTTGTGTCTCTTCAGCATAGGGCCTGTCTTTCAGCCCAATGGGCCCCTCATCTTGGTTGAGGCCCTCTAGGAGCAATCAGGAGTGGCGCCAGGGTTTCTGGCACCCTAGGCAGAATTCGGGGGGTGGCATTGTGTGCTCTCAACACGGGGCGCGCGAGAGCTTCTGGTTCCGCTCCCGTTGTGCGGCCAAAGAAGGACCCTCTGCCGAAATGCTGCAGGCAACAGCGGCAGTGATTGAGCTGCTCAATTGCCTGCCACTGTTTTCTGCAGCATGTCGGCAAAAGGTTCTTCTTCTGCGGCGCGACAGGAGCGGAACCAGAAGCTCCCGCGCGCCCCGTGGGCAGTGCACAAAATGCCACCCCCCCCCCGAATCCTGGCACCCTAGGCGACCACCTAGGGTCGCCTAATGGAAGTGCCGGCCCTGGGAGCGACTGTGATACAAATCTCAAATAATAGCAGCATGGACTGCCTCCTGTCTCAAGATCTCCCAACCCTTATGTACCGCGGTCAGTCTTTTCCATCTACTAAGACCTTGCAATAGGACGGTGGGATAGAATGGACCCCTGTGTTCACACCCTACACACAACTGTAATAATTGTTGTACCAGGCATGTCTTGTAAGTTATCATAGAATCATAGAACATCAGGGTTGGAAGGGACCTCAGGAGGTCATCTAGTCCAATCCCATGCTCAAAGCAGGACCAATTCCCAACTAAATCATCCCACCCAGGGCTTTGTCAAGCCGGGTCTTAAAAACCTCTCAGGATGGAGATTCCACCACCTCCCTAGGTAACCCATTCCAGTGCTTCCCCACCCTCTTAGTGAAATAATGTTTCCTAATATCCAGCCTAGACCTACCCCACTGTAACTTGAGACCATTACTCCTTGTTCTGTCATCTGCCACCACTGAGAACAGCCGAGCTCCATCCTCTTTTAAACCCCCTTCAGGTAGTAGAAAGCTGCTATCAAATCCCCCCTCACTCTTCTCTTCTGCAGACTTAATAAGCCCAGTTCCCTCAGCCTCTCCTCATAAGTCATGTGCCCCAGCCCCCTGATCATTTGTGTTGCCCTCTGCTGGACTCTCTCCAATTTGTCCACATCCTTTCTGTAGTGGGGGGCCCAAAACTGGATGCAATACTCCAGGTGCCATGGGAACTGAACTGGCACTTAGAATCATAGAATATCAAGGTTGGAAGGGACCTCAGGAGGTATCTAGTCCAACCCCTGCTCAAAGCAGGACCAATTCCCAACTAAATCATCCCAGCCAGGGCTTATCAAGCCTGACCTTAAAAACCTCTAAGGAGGGCGGTTCCACCACCTCCCTAGGGAACCCATTCCAGTGCTTCACCACCCTCCTAGTGAAAAGGTTTTTCCTAATATCCAACCTAAACCTCCCCCACTGCAACCTGAGACCATTGCTCCTTGTTCTGTCATCTGCCACCACTGAGAACAGTCTAGAGCCATTAGTCTAGTTACCATCTGCAAACTCATAATTTGCTGGTCAGCATCATCCTGATAAAATGTGTGTGGCAACACTGTATGTAAATCAGTGAGATGCCCCTGTATGGTGTTATTAACCCCTGTTCCAAACCCCACCATCCTGCCCAAACTGAGGTCAGCAGACAGGTCTGTCCTACCCAAAGGAACATTGGCTCTGCTTCATTTGCATTTAAGCAGCAAACAGGGTGGTCAAGCAGGAAGGGGAACAATGAAAGCTCAAACAGTTGAGAAAAGTCTGCAGGGAACATCCTTCCCCATAGACTCTTTGTCTCCTAGTGCCCAGCTGGAAATGTCTTTCAAGAGAGGGGCTGAAACTCTAAAAAGGAGAGACAAACATCCCAAGGCACACACACACACCCATCACACACACCCACCCACCCACCCATCACATTCACTGCACCTGAAGTGACAAAGCAGGAACTCACTGGACTCTGGGAGATCAGTCCTGACCTACAGGGTTTGGTCAGCTGCTGAGGGCATGTGGGGGGAAAACGTTGCTTGAATCTGATATCGTTTGTTAAGTTCGGTATTAGTAACCATCATATCGTTATTTGTCTTGTAACCATTTATGCCTAGTTACCTGTACTCACTTAAAATCCATCTCGTTATAATTAAGAAACTTGTTTTACCTAATCCAGTGTGTTTAAACTGGTGTGTCTGAATTACGATTTCAGCTAAAGAACTGGCATATTATTCCCTGTAAGGAATGATGGGCTTAAAATATTCTATGCTGTCCAGGAGAAGGCTGGGCAATACAGGGCCTACCTTTCTGTGGGAAAATCTGGGACTGCACAGGTGCTGGGGTCACTCTGCAGAATAACCAAGGCTGGTGAGAACCAGCATGTAACCCCAGTGTGGCTGGCAGTTACACAGACTGTGTAACAAAGGTTGTGGTTTGCAGGCTGCTTGGTTGTTCCGTATGAGGAGAGAGGAATAAAACTGGGACTTTTCAGCTTGGAAAAGAGACAACTAAGGGGAGATATGATTGAGGTCTATAAAATCATGACTGAGGTGGACAAAGTAGATAAGGAAGTATTGTTTGTTTACTCCTTCTCATAACACAAGAACTAGGGGTCACCAAATGAAATTAATAGGCAGCAGGTTTAAAACAAACAAAAGGAAGTATTTCTTCACACAACTCAGTCAACCTGTGGAACTCCTTGCCAGAAGATGTTGTGAAGGCCAAGACTATAATAGGGTTCAAAAAGAACTAGATAAGTTCATGGAGGACAGGTCCATCAATGGCTATTAGCCAGGATGGGCAGGGATGGTGTCTCTAGCCTCTGTTTGCCAGAAACTGGGAATGGGCAACAGGGGATGGATCACTTGATGATGCCCTGTTCTGTTCATACCCTCTGGGGCACCTGGCACTGACCACTGTTGGCAGACAGGATACTGGGCTAGATGGACCTTTGGTCTGACCCATTAGGGCTGTTAGTATGTTCTTATATTATGTGAGTGGCCCAGGTGGGAGCCACTTCAGCAAGGCATGCTAAGGCAGCCAAGGTTGCCGGACAGGGCTGACACAGCTGCTCATTTCTCTGAATTATACCCTGGTGTGTCACAGATGGGTCTTGAGTGCTCTGGATGACAAAAGGTTGGGGATCTCCTAGGGAAAAGGTGACAATGTGGCAAGCCTCCACCCCTGTACTGGCCTTTCTTGTGGGATGCTCCACCAGGGATGCCAAAAACTGGACTCCTTCCTCCTCCATTAGAGGTGGCTCCTCTGGGTCAGGATTTCAGGATGGCACAAGGAAATCTGGCTCTGATACTACCTGTGACCAATGAGGGGGCGTGTATCCCAGCACCAGGCTTGTTACAAGCCCTGAATTCCCTCCAGACATCCCCGATGTGCATCTCTTTCCCAGCCCTGTGACCCTAGACAGTATTTTCCTTCCTCTCTGCTTGCTCAGATTCCCCACACAGCAAGCGCCAGCGAAGGCAAACGTGTCTGTAACAGCATCTATTTTTCCAGTGGAGGAGGAGAGATGGATTTCAGCCTGGGTCAGACACCTCCTCCCAAGCAGAATGTTTAGCCTTCAAATTCTTACTGTAAGTGTTATACTCCCTGGATTCCTCAGCCTTTGGGCCTCTCTCATCCCCAGCCCCCCTCCTCAGCTCTGGACCCAGCCGACCGCAGATTTCCTCTCCCACTGCCATGCGCTTGCTTCTGGGGTTATTTCTTTTAAAGGGACCCTGTCAAGATAAAACCCATATAACTCAAGAACAGCTGGATGGATTTCACTCCCAATAATTGCCCTGTGGACTGAGATCAAACAGGCAAATTCCAGCACCAAAGGAGAATGTTTGGGGGCCACAAGAGAGTGGAGACAAGAAATCTGTATAGACCCTTAATGACAGAGGTCCGAGAAACTATACTAGTTTAATAACCCATTTTCTTGCCTATGCTATTAACAGCTCTTTAGATTATTAGTAATTATTACAGTAGTTTCTAGCCCCAACCCAGACTGGATTCTCAGTGTTCTTAGCAAAGGAAATAGTCTCATCCCCTTTTACAGATGGGGAACAGAGGCAGGTAGTTTAAGTGACTTGACCAAGGTCCCACAGGAAGTCTGTGGCAAAGTGAGGCCTTGACCCTGGATCGGCTGATCCCAGCTCAGTGCCTTAACCACAAAAGAATGAATTAATGGACTTGTCGCAATTTCTGCTGTTCATTTTCAGTCATTCATAGATTTAAGGCCAAAAGGTTCCATTCTGATCATCCTGCCCAACCGCCTGGACTACCCAGACCAGAGACTTCACTCCGTGATCCCTGCAACCAGCCTACCATCTTGTGGCTCAACTAATGTGTCTTTGAGAAAGAGTGCTTTGCATTCCACTCAGCTTTCCCGTGAAACTAACAGAGCTGCTTGGGGAAGTGTCTTATTTTCTGCAAGAAGTATTAAAGACAAACAAGTGTTTTTCATTTTTAATCAACAACATGGCAGAATTTTTAAAGATGTTTGTTAAACTCAACCCCCCCTCCCTCACAAAAAAATAAAAACAAGTTTCTGACCATAGAAAAACAGAAAATATTTTGGGGGTTGGGGTTCCAAAATCAAACACTTCTGGTGTTCCACAATTGAAAAGCTTTCAGGTTTGGAACGCTGGATGAAATCCCAGTAAATTACCCCAAAATGAAAATGTTTGTGACAATTTCCACTGTGTCAAAAAGCCATTTGGGATCGAGAGAGTTTTGTCGACAGTTTTTGCAACTGTCTCTTGAAAGGAACGAGAAAGCCAGTCCCATTGGCATCAGTGCCTCGTTCTAGTCGTTTTCAGCTCTCGAGGGTGAGCGTGTCCGGAGGTGGGGGGGAGGGGGCAAGGGGCAGTCTGGCGACGGAGAGTGTCCCTTTCTTTAGTGCTGCAGATGTGAGGAGGTGAAGGAGAGTTGCAGTGTTCATTGGGCTAGGTCAGAATGAAGGCATGTTGGCAGGCTCCTGTGCTGTGGGGGAGAGAAGTTACGTTTACTCTGTGACTAGCTAATGGAGTTCAGTCTCTGGGGGAAAGGACAAGAAGTGGATTTCAGAAGACGAGGAGTATGAATCACGGATGAGAAGAGTCTGGTAATCAGGGTGCTACTGTGGGACTTGGTAGCCCCAGGGCTGATGACATTGGTAGGAAGCTGGTATAAATTACCAGGGCCTGGCGATCCAGAAGAGGGCCTGGGACCTGGCTTTGTCGGCCCTGTTTAGCCGGTCTGCCCTTGCAGGTGGGGAGGGGGGCAAAACATTTTTTTTACCATGGCCCGAACCTGCTCCTGGTGGCCCTGGGTAGGCCTGGTTAAAATTCCCACCTCTGCCACAGACTCCCTGTGTGACCCTGGGCTTGCTGGAGGATTCTCTGCACCTTGAAGTCTTTAAACCACGATTTGAGGACTCCAGTAGCTCAGACACAGGTCAGGGGTTTGTTCCAGGAGAGGGTGGGTGAGATTCCGTGGCCTGCGTTGTGCAGGAGGTTAGACTGGATGATCATAATGGTCCCTTCTGACCTTGAAGTCTATGAGTCTTTGAGTCTATGACTGTGCCCCACAGGTGGCTTCAGCTTCAATCTAGGTCCCCCTCTTCCTCAGACACACGCGTCTCCACTTGACAGTGGCACTTTTGGAGAGTCGACCGTGTTGTTGCCCAGTGACGCCCTTTGACTTGGAGCGACACTGGCAACTACCTGTTGACTTTAGATCTTATTCCTTGAGCTGCGAGCAGGCTCGACCCAGGAGAGTTGTGCTGGAGGCTTCATTTGTGCAGGAAAGGCCAGAGTGGGGAGCGAGGAATCCCAGCTCACGTATAGATAAACTGAAAAGGAATTGCTGAAGCTAGCTACTCTCAGGCAGCGTGTTGATGTCAAATTGGTCACTCGCCTGAACACCCAGCTCAGCAATAACCTCCCAGCAGAATCGTAGAAATCACAGAATTGTACGATTGGAAGGGCCCTCAAGAGGTAATCAAGTCCCGACCTCTGCATGGAAGCAGGACTAGGTATTATCTAGAACATCCCTGACACCCCTGCCCACGCCCATTGAGTTCCGAGTGCCCAGCACTCCTGAAAATCAAGCCCTAAGCGTGTCAAGTTATGGATCCAAAACCCAAACAGCTCAGATTACCGGACACCTTTCAAAACCTGGGCCAAGGTGACTTGCCAGAGGACACTGTGTAAGAGCCACCAGCAGAACTCAGGAGTCCTGCCTCCCAGGCCAGTGCTCAGATCACATCCTTTTCCCTTCTCACTAGGAGGAAAAAACCATAACACACAATGCAGCAATGGCCAAAGTGTGAAATGCCCTTTTCGGTTCTGTTTTCACCAAACAGCTTAGCAGCGATTGGACGACGAACGTAATGAACATCAGTGTAACCGGGGAAGGATTGGAGGCTAAAACAGGGAAAGACCAAGTTAAGAATTACTCAGACAAGTCTTCACTGCTCAGGGGCCAGGCTCCATCTGTCCCTTCAGCTAATTGACCAACGAGCTTGAGCGATGCTTGGTCAGCTCGGCAGCCTCCCAGAGACAGGGATCTGCCCGGCTGCCAGGGCAAGTCGTCTGCCACCCGCAGAGCGGTTACTCACAGCTGAGTATGTCAGGCCCAGGCAGCTCTGCCTATGGGCAGCTCTGGTAAAGCATTGCAAGCTTGGTCTACCCCTCCCACCCCCCACTCTCCCAATCCTGGGCTTCCCCTCGCCCAACACCTCTGCAGAGGCCCCTCAATCCATCCCACAACCCTCCTGCTACAAAGACTGCTCCTGTCCTGGAGCCAGGAGAGCTGCCGTCACTTCTGCACAGGCCTCATGAGGAAGAGGCTCAAGAACCACTTTTTCTGGGCTGTCGGGACAAGCAGATTTTGTCTAGGGATTTACCCACTTCCTGTCTCCTCAGCACACACAGTGGGCAGCAGGGCCAGGCTGTGGTGTGCCATGAGGCCCCTAAAGCTCACGGGATCTATGCACTGAGGGAAAGGCTACAGCCTCTCCTATCGGCTGCAGGTTCGGAGATACAGGTCCATTCCAGAGACATGCAGGTGATGAAAAGCCTTTTGCAATAAGCAGGGAGAAGTAGGGTGGAATTATCCTTCCTGCCTGTGCTGGGCTTGGGATCAGCGCACCAGGGGCCCTGATTTCTCAGCACAACTTTCCCCCAGAGAGTTGTGATTAAGCATGCCCTCTGCTCTCTCCAAATCTGTACTGCGTGCAAACCTCCCAGGGTTCCTCTGCCAAGCGCACAGAGGGCTGCCAAGAAAAATATTTACCCACCGTCAGAGCTCTCCAGGCTGAGCTGCCCTTCCCAGCTCCTGTGGGGATGGGGGTGTGCGCGTGGAGAGGAGGTCACATTCCTACAGCTTCATTGTGAATTTCAGCTTTGAAAAGCTCATAACGAAAGCTTCAGAGCCACCAAGTTCCAGCCGGTTTTGTATGGAACCCGTGGTGCAGCCCAGGTGAGCTTGGGAATCCCTGGAAAAATAAGATGTGCAGTGACACGGCTTTAAATAGCAAAGCATGTTTAGGGGAAGGAACCTAGAATCATAGGAATGGAAAGGACCTTGAGAGGTCATCTAATCCAGTGGCTCTCAACCTTTCCAGACTGTCCCCCTTTCAGGAGCCTGATTTATCTTGTGTAGCCCCAAGTTCCACCTCACTTCAAAACAACTTGCTCACAAAATCAGACATAAAAATACCAAAGTGTCCCAGCGCATCATTACTGAAATATTGCCGACTTTTGCATTTTTAACTGCATAATTATAAAATAAATCCATTGGAATATAAATCTTGTATTTACATTTCAGTGTATAGTACATAGAACAGTATAAACAAGACATTGTGTGAAATTGTAGTTTGTACTGAATTCGCTGGTGCTTTTGATGTAGCCTGTTGTAAAACTAGGCAAATCTCTAGATGTGTTGATGTCCCCATGGAAGAGCTCTGCCTGCCCCTGTACCTCTTGTTGAGAACCACTGATCTAGTCTAGTTCAGTCTCCTTGTGGCAGGACTAAGTATTATCTAGACCATCCCTGACAGGGGTTTGTCCAACTGGCTCTTTAAAATCCCCAGTGATGGAGATGCCACAACCTCCCCAGACAATTTATTCCAGTGCTTAACCACCCTGACAGGAAGTTTTTCCTAATGTCCAACCTAAACCGCCCTTGCTGCAGTTTAAGCCCATTGCTGCTTGTCCTATCCTCAGAAGTTAAGAAGAACAATTTTTCACCCTCCTCCTTGTAACAACCTTTTATGTACATCTGTCTGTCTATAGTCACCATCATTAGAGTACCGGAGCCCAGAGGCAGAGATTTGGATGCCTGGGGAAGCTTGCTGCTTGGCAATACTTTGTGGGAGTGTGTGTTGTGTGGGACTCTGCACATCCATGAGGGTGCTTGTGTATGTTCATACACATGAGGATGGGGGCTATGTGTAGAGATGTGAAGATCCTGAAAAAAACAACTTGCAAATTTGTAGGGGGAAAAACAATTTTGTCTGTGTTTTTTCCAAGGCCCCCCAAAATTGGAAATTTGGGGGGAAGCTGAAAAGAAACTGCTCTGTGAACTATTTTCTCTCCAAATGAGCAATGAAAGAGGAAGAAAAGAAGGAAAAGCTTCAGCCAGGCTAGCATTTCCAAGAATACATTTGTAACTGTTTCAGTTATATTAAGCTGGGAATGGGCGACAGGGGTTGGATCACTTGATGATTCCCTGATCTGTTCATTCTCTCTGGGGCACCTGGCACTGCCCACTGTCAACAGACAGGACACTGGGCTAGATGGGCCTTTGATCTGACCCAGTCTGGCCATTCTTGTGTTATGTGGGAGGGCTAGTTTTGACTGCAGTTACAGCACTTACTCTATGTCTGATGACAAAGCACTGTTAAAGAGTCTGGGGTTGCTACTCAGAAGTTTGGATATATACCTGCATTTACTGTTGGTCCTTAATAGTGCGCTCTGTTAACTACATTATTCGGACGCTGATTTTCCGAGCTTTTTCTCTGGAAACATGAGTTTCTTCTGCCTGAGAAAGTCAGGTCAGGTCTATTTACACACATTTCTGAGCCCAAAGGATATAAACATCCGTGTTTACAGCAATAGCGATGCTTTCTAATTTCAAGATTTAATATTTTTTTCCTATTTGCCAGCAGGCGAAAAAGAGAAAGGCTCCAAAGTACCTTAGCGTGCAGCTGCAGACCTATCCCTTATTATTCAAATCAACACTACAGAATGTATACAGATTTATTCCATAAATGTACCCCCCTGCCCCACTCCCCCCTCCTTCCTGGGTTACTGGGGAGCAGGCAACGCTCACCTGTGTGCCCAGGCACCTGACGGAGATCCAGAGGATCCCAGTGGCGAAGTTGGATAGGTGGGAATCCTCTAGCCCCCCCTTTGCTGCAGTCCATTTACTTTTATAAAGAAAATTAACCTTGGCATTGCCTCTGCCTGGCGGGGCCCTATGCACTGGGAGGAATAAACCTGAGCTGATCTGTGCTATGGGTCTAAATCAAAAGAACCAATATACAGCCCATGTCCTCTTGGCTGAGGATTCACACGCCTTGACATAACTTAGAAAAACATGAGAGCAAAGAAAATGTCCCAGCCACTTTGAATCAGGAGTGGGCACTTCAATAAATCAGCCAGTGAAGGCAGTTCACAGAAATAAATGAAACTTCACCACGGTCCCTTCACATTGTCACCAGCGTCTCTGGAGTTACACCTGAGGACAAGGGAGTGAACAACCAGCCCCAACAAGCCATCTGCCCCTCTTCCTTCGGCAAGCCACAGGCCAGCCCCACTCCTCTGGTCACCACCAGCAAGCGGCTTGGTAATCACTGATAGCCTGGCCTGCCTTTCCCTCAGCGAGTTCGGCCAGTCGCTCTGTTGGGCTTCTCCCCTGGAGCTGGAGAACCAAGGGTCAGTCTTCCCAGAGCCACCTCCTATTGACCTGGCCTGGGCTTCCCCTCATTTGAACCCTTCCTCCAATCCCAACATGCCTTGCAGCTGCAGCAGAGCGGGATGGCTCCAGCCCACAGCCCCTTCCTCTCTCGTGTGGGGTTTGTGCAGCCTGGCACAGCTCTTTACAGCCGCTTTATGGGATTTCGCTCTCTCCACTGCCAGGAGAACTGTATCTGAACAGGGAGGGTGGGTGGCTGCTTTAACTAGAGCAGGATAGCGAAAGCAGCAAATCTTTTCAGAGCAGACAAGTCAGAGGTAAACAGCAGGGCTGGCCAGGAAGCAAGAATTCTGGGGATCCCCCATCCCTACACTGATCACTGAGCTATTAGTCATTTTCACCTGCTGGAACTGCTGTACCTTGTATAAATAATTAGCTAGCCACTGGGCAAGGGAAAGAGAATCAGACCAAGCAGGGGTTTGAATGTGGGTCCCCGCAGTCCCTGAGCATGCCTGAGCTACCAGACTATTGGCCATTCTTCAGGAACCTCTTCCACCTCGCTGGCGTCGACCAGAGACTCCAGCCTGGACCTGAGAAACAAAAGTTTCATCCAAACCTCTGGGTTTCCATAAAAGTCCCAGTTCTGACGAATCATCTTTTTTCCAATGAAAGGACATTCTGCCAAAACATTCCAGACCAGCCAGAGCAAACTGGGCCCAGACTCTCCGGATTAGACTGTGAGTGCTTTGGGGTGGAGACTGTCTTTTTGCCCTGGGTTTGTACCTAGTAACTAATAATGGTCTCTAATCGTTTTCATCACTGGTCTGGAAACCACATTTATTTCTCCTCTGGCCCTTTGAGACAGGGTGGCTGGAAGGGGACATAGCATCCCAGGTGAAGGCATTCGAGTGGCCTCCAAAGAGTGTCATTGTTATTATTCTCCTTTGCTGTAAGCGATCAGGGCCTCGGGATTTGTGTCACGCCCCATAGGAGCCAGGTTTCTAAGCTACCAGTTATTCCCTGTTCAGCAGAGAATTCCCACAGAGGGAGGGGACCAGGTGCATTTCTGCCATGCAGGATGGAAGCTCTGGTTGATTCTTGCTCTTCTCCAGCACAGATCCCCTCCCCTGAATTCCTGAGACGCTCCCCTTATCACCGTGGAATGCAAACCATTCCAGAGTCCACCCAGGAATCAGCAGAAAGCAGCCCTTGCCCCGCCACCGTGCCACATCTCCCCACTGCTCTTATTGCACCAACAGACTGGGAGTCTCCACTAGCCGTGGCATCTTCTCCTGAAGGGCTTCAGGAATCCTCCTGCATGAACTGTCAAGGCACCTCCCGTCGGTTCACAGCACCGGCACCCTGCTGCTTGCCGCGGTATCTGGGCCACCTTCTCTGGGCCTTCCCCAAACCCAGCTTCCCAGGCTCCAGCGTAGGCAGTGTGCTGCTGGCCACCTTCAACGAAACACAGACACACTGACTCCACCAGGAGCTAGTTCAGCCCAGCCCTCCCGCCATAGCATCGCTGGAGCCAGTCTCTTTTTCCTCCAGCCCCTGAGGTTCCATGGCTCACGGTGGGACCTAAGCCAAGCCACTGGTAGAACTGGGGTTGTAACTCAGGGCTACCAGCTCCCTGCTCCAGCCACTGCATCACCACCACAGCCTGCCCACCTTTCCCTGGTACATCTCTAAAGACCTGCCACCAGATATTGCTCAGACCCAGAATCCAAAGCCCACTGGACAATAGAGAGTCTGCAGCACATTATCCCCCCCACCCCCACCATGCACAAATATTCATGGGCAACATCACAAGGCAGCACATGTTTAATGACTGGGCTAGAAATGGCATCAAGGTTTGGTTGCTGGTTTCATCTCAGTGTTTGGTATTTTCCAAGCACTGCAAGTGCATTACCCTGGTGTAACTAATCACCCTGTTATACCTTCCTCTGCAGCATCGTGTGTGGGGCACTGTCCAAGATGGGCTACTGGAGCAGATGGCCTGTGGGTGTGAGCCAGTATGGCAATGCCTGCGTTGCCTACTTGCATGAGTTTATCACGAGTCTCGCCGTATTTGGTGGGATTTTTTTCCTTAAAGCCCCAGCTCCTGGAATCAGGAGAGTTCAATGAAAGCTGCGATTCCCCCTTAAAAGGAAAAATAATTTCCTAGCCCTGCCCATTGTGGAGCAAAGGTGGAAAACGTGATCCAAGTGCCCCTGAAGGCTCAGAAACCTGAAGGTAAATAAAGAGATCCCAAACTCTCATTTTTTAAACCTCGTGATTTTAAGCCAGTCTTCTGCTTTGTGGGGTGGGGAATGGACTCAGGATTTTGAGCACTTGGGGTTAGCAACGTTGCTATCCTCATTTTACAGATGGAGAAACAGGCACATGAGGAAGCAAAGTGAGTTACTCAGGGCTACCTAGCAAGTCAGTGGCAGAGGAAGGACCAGCACTCAGGCCTCCCAGATCCAAGCGTGGCGTTCTAGGCACCAGTCCCGCTCCCCATGCAGCGCTGTGCTTGCAGGATCTGCAACAGGAAACCCAATGCCTGGGTTGAGGCCCAGTAGCCCAAGATGAATGGGAGCTTTGCTCCTGGGATTTAGCCGCTTGATGGAATTCACGCCGCCTTGAATCACAGCTGCCAGTCACTCTGTTGTGCTGCAGCGGGTGTGGTCCCCCATGTCTGGCAGGCTCTGCCTTCTCGTGTTCAATCACTAGTTTCCCTTTTCCCAGAACTTCCTCTTTGCAGATGGAAAAGTCCCATCTGGAACGTGCCCAGTGGGGTCTAGGAAGAGGAACCGGGTGCTGCTGAAGCCTGGAGGCCACTCAGGCGAGACTGCGAGCAATTCCAACTACTGTCCTTTCCTTGCGACACAGGCCACCCAACCCCGTATTGCCCAATGGGTGCAGTCTGGCCCAGTGGTTGGAGCAAGAGTCAGGCCTCAGTCGAAGGGTTAACCGGACTTCAGTCAGCAGGCATAGCGGACGGTCAGAGCTGGGGACAGAGGTCAGGAAGGAGCTGGAGGCTGGAGCAGATGCAGGCTGACGCTGGATGGAGCAAGGGCAACGCTAGAGAGAGTGGAGGCAGTGACAGGCCCAGGCCCATCTGCAGGCTAGAGAGCATTGAGCAGCCAGTATCAACCCGCTGATTCCTTCAGCCCATCAGGCTGTCTGGTGCAGTCAACCAGACAGCTGCTCTCGGGGCCAGCTGCGCTCATCAAGGCCCCAGGAGTCTGAGGCCCCTGACAGATGTGTGGGCTGCAGGACATGGCAGCACGGGCCTGGGGCAGCTGGAGCCTCCAGGCTCGTCACTATGAGCACGAGCAGCCTCTTGGTGATTACCGGCACAGCCAGCTAACTGACCACACTTGCGGTTTGATATTAAGAATGTTCATGAGACTCAAATAACCACGATCAGTGACGTCGCCGACCCCCCAGGCAGTGCAGCCTCCCCATGTCTTTCCTTCACTTGACCCAGGTGTGTTTCCCAAAGGCCCCCATAAACTAGCCAGCAGCTATTTACAAAGCACCATTTACGTCACTTTCAACGTAACTAGCTGGCTTGTGGCAGCTTTGTCCTTGGTGCCTCCCTGTACTTTCCCATCTTTTGCCTGAATATTAACTTCCTAATGTTAAGGGCAGGAAGGGGTGTTGCTGCCAACCCAGGGGAAATCTTTATCAGCCCTCGTCTTGACAGGTAAAGAGGAACGGATCACAGAACTAAAACTGAACGGTAGCTTAGCTACAAGTGGTCATGACTTGATCCCATTTATAATGTGCAAGCAGAACAAAGTCCAGATCAGTTACATAGAGATGACTCAGGTAATTATAGACCTGTTGGCCTGCTGCCGATTCTGGGCAGGATAATGGATTGACTGCTACAGGAGCGGATCAATAAAGAATTAAATGAGGGTAAGAGAATTAATGCAGCTCAACATGGGTTTATGGAAAATAGCTCCTGTCGGACTAACTTGATATTTTTTTGGATGTGATTACATTGGTTGATAAAGGTAACAGTGTTCACCACAGGCACCAGCTTCCTCCTTTCCCCGGGGGGGGCTCAACCCCCGCTTAGCCTCACACAACACCTCACTCTACCCCTTCCCTCAAGCCCCATCCATACTTGGCCTCTTTCCACCCCCGTTCCACCCCAGGCCTTGCCCCAACCCCACCTCTTCCCTCCCAGTTCTGCCCCCTCCCCCAAGTGCACCTCATCTCCACTCCTCCCCCTCCCTCTCAGCACCTGCTGCACGCCGCAGAACAGCTGATTGCAGTGGGCTGGAGGGACGGGTGAGGAGCAGGGGAAACTGGCTGCTGATGGGTGCTAAGCACCCCCTAAAATGGCGTTCACATCATATACTTAGAGGTGTTTGACTTGGTACCACATGACATTTTGATTAAAAAACTAGACCAATATAAAGTTAACATGGCCCACAGGAAATGGATTAAAAGCTGGTCTCAAAATGTCACTGTAAATGGGGAATCGTCATTTCATGGCTGTGCTTCCAGAGGTGTCCTTCAGGGGTCAGTTCTTGGCCCTTTGCTATTTAACATTTTTATCAAGGACCTGGAAAAAAATATAAAATCATCACTGACAGAGTTTGCAGAGAACACAAAAACTGGAGGAGAGGTAAATAAAGAAGAGGACTGGTCACTGATTTCGAGTGATCTGGATCGCTTGGTAAATTGGCACAAGCCAACAACATGCATTTTAATATAACTAAATGTAAATGTCTCCATCTGGGACCAAAGACTGACGGCCTCACTTACAGGATGGGGGGCTCGATCCTGGGGAGCAGGGACTGGAAAAGCGTTGGAGGTCATGGCAGATAATGAGCTGAACATGAGCTGACACTGTGGCCAAAGGAGCGAATGAGATCTCTGGATAGATACACGGGACTGTCCAGTAGGAGCAGAGAGGTACTTTCCCTCTATTTGGCACTGGTGTGACCACTGCTGGAATCCTGCATCCAGTTCTGGTGCCCTCAATTCAAGAAGGACGTTGATAAGTTGGAGAGAGTATTCGAAACCGTCCCTTCTCCTGATAGACCCAAAGAGCTCAGGCCATTGTGCTCAACAAAAAAGAAAGTTAAGGGGTGACTTGATCCAGGGCCAGCTCTAGGCACCAGCCTAGGAAGCAGGTGCCTGGGGCGACAAAGGGGAAAGAGCGGCTTCCCAGATGGTCTTAGAGCGACACTGCAGTGGCACGCCGGCAGCAGCTCCTCCGGCTCCCTCTTCGGGGGTGGCAGCTCCTCAAGTTTCCTCTTTGGTGGCAGCTTTTTTTCCCCCTTCGCTACTTGGGGCGACCTGACTTGATCACAGTTAATGAATGTAACCCTTCTGCCAAGTGGATTCAGCGGCCGGGTTCAATATCTCGGGGCTCCTTTCCAACAGTACAGCACAGAACCAGCTCGGGCCCCCACCCACTAACCTGGGAAATTTACACATCACTCCGGGCGCCTCGGAGAGGCAACACTTCCCCTTTCGCAAGTGTAAGGGGACTGTTATCCCCTTACTAACATTCAGTGGGGGGGGGGTTGGTTGCTAGTTCCCAGCACTAAAAGGGGAGGGATCGATGGCAAATCAGGACCCTGAGACTGACAGTCCCCAGGAACAATGGCGAGAGGCCAATGCTCCAGGTCAGCCTGACAAGGCGGGCAGGCTAATCAATGGGACAGAAGGCCAGGGTGGGTCCCGTCCTCCCTGTGAGCTGGAATTGCCTGCGTCAGGCAGAGTGCGGCCGAGCTTAGGAGAGAGCAGGGGCCCAAGCTAAGCTCCTGGGAGCAGAGCTGCAGCCCCAAAGCCAGAGAACAGCCCAGAGGGAGCGACCTGCCCTGGGAGCGGAGCTGCAGCAACCAGAGCCAGAGGGACCAGACAAGCAGCCCAGGAAGCAGGTGAGAGCTGGGAGCAGAGTCACAGAAGCAGCCTGCAGAGCAGACCTATCCTGGGAGCAGAGCTGCAGCCACCAGCGCCGGAGGGGCCAGAGAAGCAGCCCAGGGAGCAGATGAGAGCTCAGAGCAGAGTCACAGAAGCAGCGTGCAGAGCAGGCCTGCCCTGGGAGCGGAGCTGTAGCAACTGGAGCCAGAGAGGCCAGAGAAGCAGCCCAGGGAGCTGGAGGCAGAGCAGCAGCAGCAGGAGCCGTGCTGAGGCAGTGTGGAGCTGGGGCTGGAGCAGTCCGGAGCTGGGTGCGGTGAGCAGCTGGGGAGAGCGAGGGGGACCCTGGGCAGTGGGCCCAGCACAGGGAGATGCCTCAGCCAAGAGGCTCTGCAGGCCAGACTTGGAGGGGGATCGTAACCCTGACGGAGCAGGGGTGACACTGGGGAGAAGGGTCCTGCCACCCAGAGCCTGAGAGTGTGTGGTCACCACCAGAGCAAGTGTCCAACCCGCAGCGTCCCTGCAGCACAGCCAGGGCCTGAGAAGGAGGCCTGGGACCTACAAGGAACAGACTGTGAAGTGCCCTGATGTCCAGAGACACTGTTTGTGATGGTCCCTGCCACAGAGCAGGGTGATGTGTTTTCCTTTTACCTTTCCCATTTTTCCTTATTCTTTTTTAAAATTAATTGTTAATTAAATAACTTGTATTTGCTTTAAATTGTATGATGTGATCAGTGGGTTAGGGAGGTGTGCAGTGCAAAGAGAGTACCCCAGAGTGGGGACAACCTAGCCCCTGTCCTGGGAGACCACAGCAGGGCTGGGGGTTGAGCCCCCCAGGAATCCTGGGCCCAGCCTGCTGGGGTTACGAGGACTCTCCCAGACAGGAGAGTGGAAGGGGAGTCCTCGAAGGCAGGGAGGCCTCTGGATAAAGGAAGTGGGAGTGAGGACTCAGATCCTTTCGTTAGCCCACTTCACCGGGGTAGTGCAGAAGCCAGGAAAGTTCCCCACAACCCCGCTTACACAAGCACAAAGTCTGAGTGTAGAAAAGAAACTTTTAATGAAAGGAGGGAAGTCAGCTGACATTAATTAGGGAAAATGCCACAAGCAGGATTTATAAACATAAAACTGAGCAGGGCGCCTACCTAGGGTGACCAGATGTCCTGATTTTATAGGGACAGTCCCGATTTTGGGGTCTTTTCTTATATAGGTTCCTATTACCCCCCACCCTGTGTCCCGATTTTTCACATTTGCTGTCTGGTCACCCTACGCCCACCCCAGAGTGCGTGGGGCAGACCTTTCCGCCTCCTGTCCTTGAGTTCCACAACCAAAAGTTCTTTTCTGTGCCCCCTCAGCTCCCTCTCCACACCCCACTCGTAGTGCATGTCCTGGGTCAGTGAGGTCCAAGGGTTCAGAGGTGCAGCTCTGTGAGTTCCCCTCCCACCGCGGGAGGGAGAGAGGGAGGCACCTTGCTTGTTCTGCCATCCGAGTACTTGCTCTGGTGTCACCGCCCTGTCGATCAGCTGCTGCTCCGCTCCGCTGGCCGCCCTGCCAGCCGCTGTGCTGCGCATGGTCACCTCCTGCTGCCACCTGCTTCTCCACTGTGACCTCTGGGGGTCCGTCTCTCACGGCTCCCCCCAGCTCTCAGCGATTGTCAGCTCTTAGTGGGGGAACTTTGCTGAAGCAGGCTGGGAGAAAAGGCCGTCCCACACCAGGCAATTTCAGCTCCAGGAGCACTGAGCAAAACAAGACCCTAATAAAGTCTTAATTAGCTCTACCTTTGAACATTGGGGAGGGGAAGGTTAAACCATGCCTGGGACTCTTAGGGCTGGTCTACACTTGGGGATAGCTGAAGTCGACGTATCTTATTTCAACTTACCTCCCGTCTTCATGGCGCGGGATTGACGGCCGCGGCTCCCCTGTCAACTCCGCTTCCGCCGCTCGGCCTGGTGGAGTTCCGGAGTCGACGGGGAGCGCGGTGGGGATCGATTTATTGTGTCTAGACGAGACACGATATATCGATCCAGCGGGTAGAATGGACGTACCCTTAGGTACGCCTGGCAAGGACACCTGTCCCCACCCCCTCTTACCCTTCACAGGGGTCTGGCATCCAAGCCCCCTACTCAGCAAATTCATTTCAGTTCAGGGCGGCCCCCTCCATCAGGACCAGCTACGTGCAGTTCTGCTCCACTTTGCTCATACAATAAGGCACTTCCCCAGGGTCACTTCCCCCGTTTCATCCCGGGGCTGCTGGCTTTCCTTTGGCGGTTCCTGTTATAAAGGTGCTGTCCCCGCTGAGCCAATGGTCACGCACCGCGGTGGGCTGAGGGCTTGCTGAAGCCCGCAGAACCTGCTCTAATTGTTCATAGAAGAGGCAGGTGGAAGGGGAGTTCCTGGAGGTGCGGTTACTCACTCTGCCTGTGCAGTAGTCGATTTCAAGCCGCTTGATTCGCTCTCTGTACTGATGGGCGGCCCGGTGGATTCCCAACACCGCAAGCTCCTGCAAGATTTGTTTGTACACCCAATCATTTCTTGCACTTTTACTGGAGTCAAATGTCTTGCTTGTCTCGCACTCAGATTTACCAGAATTTGGCTGCGTCCCGATAGCCAGGTAGCGGTGCATTAGGGTCGGCATCTGTGTGTCCGTGGGTATAACTGACACAGGAAACTGATCAGTGGATTTTCAGGTGAGGGGGTCAGCATTTAAAGGAGTTAAATGCACAGCAGCTGTATTTGAACCAAGTAGGCTTGCTTCTGGACTAGTCCTGGGAATCAAATGGCAAGTTTGGGGGTACAAGGGCTCAGATACACAGGCCCAGAGGCCTGTGAGACATTGGAGGAATTTCTGGACACGAACAGGCTTGAGCTGCATTCACACTGCAAAATGACGGGACTTGTACCCAAGTCTTGATGGTTCTTGGTCCCACAAGAACTTGGGCTTGGACCCAGCCCTCTGGGTGGATCCTAGGATCCGGGTCCTGAAGGCTTGCAGACCTGATTGAGAAAGATTCATGTGTAGCTGCTCTGGGGGGTTGGGCTCAAATCTGCGGTGTAGAGACACCCTCGGGGCTGCTAGACTCCCTGGCAAGTGTTCTGCAAGTCCTCAGAGGCCCAGCTGGAGCAGGGAGCAGCTAGGGCAGGCCTGAGAGAGCCAGCTCCAGCGGGGGGCTGCAGGAGGTGGCAGGCTCCTTGCACGGAGCTGCTAGGTGAAATTGACATTATTCTTCTGAATCAGGACAAAAGCAAATAAGAAAATACTGTCAAGTATCAGAGGGGTAGCCATGTTTGTCTGGATCTGTAAAAGCAGCAAAGAATCTTGTGGCATCTTATAGACTAACAGACGTTTTGGAGCATGAGCTTTCGTGGGTGAATACCCACTTCGTCAGATGCATCTGATGGAATACCCATGAAAGCTCATGCTCCAAAACATCTGTTAGTCTATAAGGTGCCACAGGATTCTTTGCTGCTTTTAAAGTAAATACTGAAACTTCAGGTGACCGCAAATCCTCGCGTTTCGGCCAGCTCTCTTCCCGAGCTGCTCAGGTAGAAATTGTTGTTTGGCTGCAGCCTGGCTGTAGTTTGTGGTTCAGGATTGAGAGCCCCTGGAGAATGAAGATTATGAACGGAGATCAAGTTCAGACCCAGCTGCCCTGAAATCTTGCAGCCAATCATGCAAGACTGCAGCTCAGCTGAGATCGTCCTCCCCCTCTTGCACTGGATGTTGTGCAAACACAGTGTAAGGAACAGTCCCTGCCCCAGAATGATCACAGTCTAAACAAATGCAGAGCCGGCGGAGAACCACAGGCAGAGACAAATTAAGAGATTTATGCAAGGTCACAGAGCAGATCAGTAACAGAGCCAAAAATGGAACTTGGGTGTTCTGAATGCCAAGCCAGGGTACCGCCCACTAGACCACACTGCCATCCTAAAGTCAGGAGCTCCTGACCTCTGCAGTCCTGGGATGCAGCTTCATTCAGTATCGTTTAATAAATGAATATCCTAACTCCGAATTTTCACATCAAACTCTGGAGCCAGCAGCGTCTCCTTTTAATGCTGACTCAGCACTCCTGGCCCATGAAGGCAGCTGACTCAGGTTTGATTCATACCCGACGCCAAGCAGAGGAGCTGCCCAGGATGTTGTAAGTTAGTTGCTACGGTTTGGAGCTTGAAAAGGGGGATTTCCCAGACACCTACTCCACTGGGGGGAGGGATAGCTCAGTGGTTTAAGCATTGGCCTGTTAAACCCAGGGTTATGAGTTCAATCCTTGAGAGTTGGATTTAAGCAGGGAGTTGGACTAGATGACCTCTTGAGGTCTCTTCCAACCCTAATAATCTATGATTTGCACTGGATTTAGAAGTGAAGTTGAGCCATAGAGTCCAGTAGTATGTGGATTTCCTAGGGAATCCTGCAGGAGAAGTTAATGCCAATTCTCCTTCTCCAGGTATGTGAAAACCCAGCCTACTGAAGCTACACTCTGAGGAGATGGTCATTGTCTGCTGATCACCTGTTACCGAAGGCCTGAGCTGTATGAAGAAACAGCCGGTCTGCCCTGGTTCCAGATCTAAGTCAGATGAATGGGGAAAATCCAGGTATAGGTTTGGAAGGACTAATACCTGCTATACCCTAGGCTGGGTTTGGAGGTGACTTTGGGGGAGCTTTCAGGCATGTGTGTGGGTTCTTTTATTGCTTCAATATGCTTTCTCTGCAGTGCTTTTACCTTAGGAATGAATGTGCTTGCTTAGAAGCCGTTGGGTTGTAACTTGCAGTTGTGGGCGATATGCTGAGTATAACCCTCAGAGAGAAAGCAAAGCACAGGTGGCAGTCTGGCTTGCTGGGGATATCACGGCGCACGGCAGGAGGTGCTCCGCTTTAAAATCCCCAGTCGGAGGGAGGGAGATATGAGGCTCTGTCCAAGAGAGGTGCCATCTGGGAACCAGAAACCAGAAGTGGGTGCCCTTGGTGAACCATGGAGGGGGAATACAGGCACATCAAAGAGCAAAGAGAAACAACTGCCCCCGACCATGGGAGAGAGACAGCACTGTACTATGGAGAGACCTGCTACCCCCTCAAGAAAGACCATAGGCCCAGGGATCAGCCCCCACCCCTCCCACCAAAGCATCTGACCCTGTGCTGGGCATGTCATGCTCCTCTCTGACAGAGCCCAACACGCAGAATTATACCATGGGGTTAGAAGGGACCGCAAGGCTCATCTAGTCTAATCCCCATGTCTACTTTGCCCTGCCAAAAAGTCTCCTTGAATTGCAGTGACCAAGTGTATATTGAGCACTCTTCCTTGATACCAGAGTGAGTGCTTAGTATTTTCCTGGTGCTGCAGCCATGTCGAGAGATGGGACAGGACTCCCAGAAGTGGTGTGGAAGGGGATATAACGGCATCTAAGTGCGTATGATGGAATCTAAGGAGAGGTATGTGTGTGTAATGCAGCCACAACAGTGTCTAGGGGCCACTGACAAAGACGAGGGATGGTCCAGTGGCTAGAGGAGATTTCCTGTGTGACTTTGGGCAAGTCACTTACCGGCTCTGTGCCTCAGTTTCCCCTCTGTACAATGGGAGGAATAGCAGTGCCCTACCTCCCAGGGGGGTTATGAGGTTAAATCCACTGAAGTGCGTGATGCTCAGATAGTGATGGCTTCGTTAGGAAGACCAAGAAATTTGGCATGTGCCACACGGCCAGTTCACACACCACCCCTCCAGCCTGGAAGCTGGAACTGCCTCTGCTCAATCTCCTCTGGGCACAGCGGGGCCAGTCTGGAGCCATGCAAGCCCTGCTGTGGCCAAGGGGAGGTTGGGCGCTTGCCAAGGCCGTCACACTGGTACCATCCCGATCCCTGCATTAAAATATTGCTAAATATGCAAAGGGCGAAAATAACAAAACAGCTGACGGCATCAGCTACTTCCCCAAACCAGAGTCATTACAAACCCAGCAAGCAGAAGTGACACGCTCTCCTGGATTCTTCTCCAGCCCTGGGATTAATTAGCTCTCCTGGAGTCAGCGTGGGCAGACGCCATCGCCTAGGTCCAGGGCTCTGGTCCTCTGGTTGGGGATTTCCTAAGGGAGCAGCTCTCTCCTGGGGACCATTCCATGAGAAGGTAACATTCAGGCCATGCCTGAGACCCCTGGCTGGGGAGGATGTAGCTGGGGACACACCTGGATCTCGGGGCTGGTTGCCTGGGTAAAGGGGGTTTAAAATGCAAGGTGGCCATCTTGCACAAGTTGAATGCTGACTGGTACCTACCTGCCGGGGGAGATACATAGATTCCAGGACAATACGGATCCCATCCAGAACTGAGCGGAGGGGATGGCATTCGCATCTGGATGTGGCGCAGGTTCAGGTTTGGATCTGCTGGTGCAGAACTCAAACACGATGTGATTTCCACCTCCCACCCAACCCAGACCCAGGAAGCAGGCTCCCAGACCTGATCCAGAACCAAAACCCCAGGACTGGGATCAGAGCAGGGGTTCAAACCCAAACGACCCCCTCCTGCCCCACCAGGGAACGTAACCAGATGTGGCATTCCAGTCTGGAGCCAGAGCCAAAGAAAGGTGTTGATAAGACATGAGATTGTGGTTAGATGACACAGGCCTCTGGAAAGGATGCAAAGGAGTGGGGCAGACTGAGGCAGACATTTGGGGCGGGTAAGGGACCCCACCCCACGCAGACACCTGCAGGACTACAGCACACTGGTGGGACCCAGGAAGGTCGGTGGGGAGCCCACAACCCCCCCAGGGTGTGGCTCAGTGAGGATGGCGTTGGATGTAGCCAGGCGAGTGGGAAGAGTCTGGTTACCTATTGGCTTTGTATGGGGCAGGAAGCTGCTCATCTTCTGGAGAGCTTGTAGAGCAAATGACTCCAGGCACAGGAGTAGAGCCTAGGGCAAGAGATTAAGCAGCTGGGTGCCACCTTCTCTAGAGCGGAGCGTGTCCCCTGGCACCCAGATACACTGGCTGCCTCTGCAGTCAGAAAGGTCTAGGTCAGGGGTGAGCAAACTTTTTGGCCCGAGGGCCACATCTGGGTGAGGAAATTGCATGCAGGGCCATGAATGTAGGGCTGGGGCAGGGGATTGGGGTGTGGGAGGAGTGCGGGGCCCAGGAGAGGACTCAGGACAGGGGGTTGGGGTGCAGGGAGAGGTGTGGCAGGGAGCTCAGGGCAGGGGGTTGGTGCAGGGAGGGGTGCGGAGTGTGGGAGGGGGCTCAGGACAGGGGGTTGGGGTGCAGGGAGAGGTGTGGGAGGGGGCTCAGGGCAGGGGGTTGGTGCAGGGAGGGATGCGGAGTGTGGGAGGGGGCTCAGGACAGGGGGGTTGGGATAAAGGAGGGGTGCAGTAGAGGATTGGGGTACAGGGTGCAGGAGGTATTTGGGGTGTGGGCTCCGGCCCAGCGCCGCTTACCTTGAGCAGCTCTGGGGTGGCAGCAGCACACAGCAGGGTTGAGGCAGGCTCCCTGCCTGCCCTGGCCCCGCGCCGCTCCCGGAAGCAGCCAGCATCATGTCCCTGTGGCCCCTGGAGGGTGGGGGCATGGCACAGAGAGCTCCGCACGCTGCCCTCACCTGCAGGTACCTCCTCCGAAGCTCCCATTGGCAGCAGTTCCCCGTTCCTGGCCAATGGGAGCTGTGGGGGTGGTGCCTGCTGGTGAGTGAAGCACATGGGGCCCTCTGCCCTCCTCTGCCCCAGGGGCTGCGGAGACGTGGTGCGGCTGCTTCTGGCAGTGGCGCGGGGCCAGGGCAGGGAGGCAGGGAGCCTGTCCTAGCCCCACTGCACCATGGGGCTGGCAATCCCGCAGGCCGGATCCAAATTCCGCAGGCCATAGTTTGCCCACCCCTGATCTATGTGCATCCTATGACAGGCCCACTGGGCATCTTTGCCAGGATCATGGAGAGGAAAAGTCCCCAGATGGGGAAGGGAGGAGATGGGTCTTCCTCTGTGACTCAATATAGGATCCTGCCGAAAATCAGACTCATCCTTCTGCCCTCTTCCAAAAAAACCCAGGTTGTCTCTTTGTTGCATTGTTGAGGGCACTGCTTGGCCAGCTGGACAGTGAGACCACAAGCTCCCTCTTGTCCAATCATCCGCCGTGAATTTAAAAGGCAATGAAACTGATTTGCTGTAATCCACCGAGGAGTGTGTGTTACACGTGCCTCCCCCATGCCAATAGCTAGAGGTGAAGAGTGACTGCACCGTCTTAACCTTTAGCTCATGCTTTTTAGCTCGAGGTTCCAGGTTCAACACCAGGTGCATCAGCCGAGAGGGCATCTGCCATCCAACTTCCATATGCAAGGTGTGACTAACCTGTGGGACTCCCTGCTGCAGGGATGGGCAATGGACAATTTTCAAATGGCCTGAGTATCTGCCACCTTTAGGAAGCCAGTCTTTGGGCGACTGTAGATATGGTTTGCACCTCCCTGCTGTTCTCCCCTGGGGAGCCCTTTACTTGGTCAGCAGGAGGGGAGCTGTCCCAGCTCAGGGTCCTGTCTAGAGCCCATTGAAGGCACTAGGGCAGGGGGTCTTTCCAATGACTTCGCTGCGCTTTGGGTCAGGTCCTCAGTGTGACCAAGGAGACCACTGGCTAGTCATTGCCTCGTAAACCACAGAGCAGCTTGGAGACTGGATGCTCAAGCCACGACTGGGTCAGGCATGAGACTGAGAACCGGCAGCGCCCCCTCTCTCGAAGGAATGGGCTGCCTGGGAGCGTGTCACTAGTACTCACCTCCCCGGGGGCTCCAGGGCCATAGTGATGCATCATGGCAGACGTAGTCCAGCTGGGGAACCCATCCCATAGAGGTGAATGGGGAAGCGAGGCACCTGAACTACAACCCCCAGGATGCACTGCGACAGCATTTCCAAAATGGATGTTTTTCCAGAGCCCAGTTTTTTAGTTTTCCCTGGAAAGCAGACCCCCACCACAACACACACACACTTTCGCCGCCCCACCCAGTCTGTTTAGTTGAAAACCCCAATTTTCCATCAAAACCCAATTTTGACAGGACGTTTCCAACTAGCCCTCCTTCTTACTCCGTGCCCAGCCCTGTAGCCATGATCTCACACTAGAACGTGGTCAGATCACCAGGACTTTACTGGTGAACATGCCCTGTGACCTGTAATGGCCACAAGAGATCAGGGAAACCGAGGTTTCACAACCTCTCCAACCACTGCACCTCCAGCAGCATCGCAACTGCTAGCAGCGCCCTGAGCTTGGCCAGAGAGAAGAGCTCCACCTATCAAATCAGCAGTTCCCTGCAGCAGCTGGGGACGCCTCATGGGTCTCATGAACTGGCTCTGGCTGAACATCCAGCAGTTAGCTGAACGACATTGCTGGTGGCTCCGCTGACGTTCATAGTCGGTGATTGCCCATCTGTCCCTTTTCTGCTCTGTGTCCGAGGAGCTGCTGAGTTCACGGGGGTTGGAGACAACAGGACAGATCCTGAATGGGTACAGCATTTCCTTAGGGCAGGAGAGCCCCAGTCTCAGGGAAGGTTTTAGTTGCAGTAGGATGGGTCTCAGCAGTAACGAATAAGGCTCGGACCTGTGGGTTTGCATTGGCCAGTCTCTATTATGTCACAGCAGCAGCGAGACACCCTAACCCAGATCAGGGCCCATTGTGCTAGGTGCTGCACAGACACAAACTGAGAGACAGTCCCTGCCCCAGAGAGCTCATCATCTTAGGCTGTGCAGTCCAGTGGACAGAGCCTGGCTTGGAACTCGGGAGACCCCACGGTCCTGTTGCTGGTCTGCTGGGTGACCTCAGGCAAGTCTGTGCCTCAGTTTCCCCATCTGTAAAATGGGAATATTGGCACTGACCTTCTTTGTAAAGCGCCTTTAGAGCTTTGGATGAAAAGCACTACAGAAGCACTAGGTATAAAACTAAAGAAAGGGCAGAAAGCAGGGGCCAAGAGAATTGTCCAGGGTCACACAGAACGTTATTGGCAGAACTAGGAGTAGACCCAGGTCTCCTGCATCTCAGACTAATGCCCTGTCCCCTGGATCACATCCAGCAACACTAGAGATGGGTCAGAACCAGAACCCCAGCTCGAAACACCCCGGAACCTTGGGGATGGTCAAACCCACATCCAGATCTGAATGTCAGAAACGGCTTCTCTCACTACTGAGAGACTGGGATGTGCCTCAGAAACCTGATCCAGGATCCATCACTTCACACAGTGACAATGAAACTGTGAAACCAGGGCAGGAGCGCAGGAGAAACGAAACTTAGTGGGGAACCATGTGTGGAAAAGTGACCCCAGGAAACAGATGGGACACTGCAGAGACACACGGGGCCATTAACTTCCTTCTCGGCTCTGCAGGCTTGCAATCTCCAGAGTTTAGCAGTTATTTTAGGCTCTCTGGCACACCACCAACCTGTTTTAGTTCTGTAATTTGCCAGATATCTTTGGAGCCAAGTTTGGGCAAACGTACAGCCCATGTTCCCAGTGGGATGCCATGTGCTGGAGGGGACCTTCCATTGAGGCTTGCTATAGATCCAGGAGAGAGTGGACCATTTTCTAGATGGGAGCCCCAGGAGAACAAGGTGATCATGGGAATGGGCTCTTCCCAACCCAAGCACTGCTAGTTCGAATACTGGAGATAGCTGGGAAATGCAGACACTGTTGGAAAACAATTGTGAAATTTATTGCAAAACTGTTCATCAAAATGTCACATTTTTGGAAATTTCTGGCCTGCAAAAAACAAACAAACAAACAAAAAACCCATGGAAATCTTCCAGGAAAAAAAAAAGTGAAAATTGGTAACATTTTTGACCAGCTGCATTTTTCAAGCACTGGGTAGAAACGTTCGTGCAAGTGGTTAGCCTGCACAACAGATAAAAGCCTTCACTGACGATCTCGGGGTCTGTCTTTGCTAGGGTCCAGAGTGGAGGGTACTCGATGGTAGCTGCCCACAGGGGGCCATTGGCTGTGTAGACTAATCTCGCTACAGGACTGATACTGCTTCCATTACCATAGCCTCTGAACATCTCATCTCCTTTCTGTGTCTATCCCCACCACGCAGGAAACGGGAGGCAAAGCAGGGACTTGCACCTAGCTCTTCCATGTCAGACTAACTCACTTAACTGCTAGAACATCCTTCCCTCTAACAACATCCGGGTCCTGCCTCAGCCCAAGGGGCTGGACTAGACCTGTCTAGCAGACGTGCCAAACCTGCGAAAAAACGCAGAAATCGGGCTTGTTTTTGGCTTAATTGGCTTGTGAGTTGCTTGTTGGCTTGTTTTTAGCTTGTAGCCTGTTGGGCTTGTAGCATCTTTTTTTTTTTTTAAATCAGCTCCTGGCAAGCAGGGCAAGGGAAGGAGAGAGTCAGGGGTGCACAGCAGGCCCAACACAGTCCCAGGCTGCTGTTGGAGAAAAACACAGTTCTCACTTTCTGGTTGGGTGCAGCAAAGTCAGATACTTTATTTCTCCAGCAATTGCAAAGAGGGAGAGAGAGTGCACCAGGACACAGGGTTCCCCCCTCCTTGGCAGGTCTCTCTACAGATAAACAATTACAGCATGTATACCTTTTGTTACATACAATAATAAGCAACAGCTGCATTTTGTTTATACATAGGTCATCTTATTTTTCTCACTTTCTATTTTCTCACTTCTATTTATCTCACTGTAGTCTACATTCCATATTTATTGACACAAGATCGCAACAACTTCTCACACAGTTCTTTCCCACTCGCCTCACACAGTCCTTGCTTCTACAAGTCTCGCGTTATTAGGGTTACAGCTAGCCTGACTCTTGCTAACAGAGACTGTCATGCAATGACCCCTTCAAATCCCTGTCAGTTCTTTCTCTATTTCCACACTGCAGACCAGGGGGAATCTAGTCACACAGAGTGTTAGGTTTTTAGGGATTGTCTTGTTTTGGCCTTGTTTTGAAATGGTATTAGCTTGATTATTGGCATATTGTGAAAGTCAGGTGCTTATTTACTGCATCAAAGTTGGCAACTGTGCTCTCTAGGCCCCTTCCACCCAGGACCAGCTCCAGGGGTTTTGCCGCCCCAAGCAGCCAAAAAAAAAAAAGAAAAAAAAAAGCCACGATCGCGATCCGCGGCAATTCAGAGGGAGGTCCTTCGCTCTGACCGGGAGTGAGGGACCCTCTGCCAAATAGCTGGATGTGCCGCCCCTCTCTGAAATGGCAGCCCCAAGCATCTGCTTGCTAAGCTGGTGCCTGGAGCCGGCCCTGCTTCCACCCCTACATTTCTATGGGGACCTACTAATTTAGGAGTAACAAAACAGGTGCTATTCTCCTTGCATGCACTAGGTGATGCTCTTTTGACAGACTAACTACATACACCAGTGATACTCTGACCTCAGTGGTTCCAGAGCCAAATTAGTGCTCAGCGTTGCCAGAACGGTAGTGTGAATTCACTGATTCGTTTGCTAGAGTGCTAGTCATATTTAAACAGTATGACAGGGAAATAGTGTATATTATGGATCTATTATTCTCACAGCAAATACGTTAATAACATGCCCAAATAAATGTGTTAGTCCCTAAGGTGCCACAAGGACTCCTTGTTCTTTTTGCTGATACAGACTAACACGGCTGCCCCTCTGAAATTAATAGCTTAGTGTAAGTTAATAACTTCACTGGTTAATAACATCGTAAAAGCATCCTGATTGGTTAATAGCGTCGATTGGTTACTAATTAAATCACACAGCGTTTTAATATCAAATACTGATATTAGAGCCTCAGGCTGAGAGTCACTGATACACAGCCTCCCAGATAGCGCCCTACCACAGACATTTCCCCATGGCATGCTTCCTGCCTAGAAGGGCTTACAGCTGGGGATCCCACCCCCACAGTATGTGCAACAGGAGAGGGCCAGTACATAGCCCTTCACTTTCTGCCCATGCTGTGGTTTCACCGAGCTTATGCTGAACGTCCATCAGATCAAAACTGGCCACTGTGGGGAAAATTTTGCTCTGGCTTCGCCAGTGTCATGGTGGAATAACTCCACTGACTCCAACGGGGCTACTCTAGAATGACACTGGATTGACACCGAGGGGTGGGTCTCTTCTCATCCACAAGGAGGCTGCTATTCAAATCTCTCTGCAATGGAATACACCGTGACTATCATCTGTCTAAACTCCGTGTCCTTCCAAACTCTCAGGCTTCTCTTCATTCACAGAGAGGTTATGTCAGGTCCACCATACCCCTCATCTCCACAAAGGGCCCATCGCCACTCCCCTGCACTCCAGGGCATTTTGGGGGTGGATGCTCATTTAATCAGACTGGATCCGATCTCTACACATGGCCAAACCAGAATCCTGGAGCTGAGCTGCAGGGAAATTTGGATCCAGATCTTGAATCCCATCTGTTGTTGCAATCTGCACCAACACTCTGGATCTGAACGCCTCCAAACAGGGGGCCTAATGTGAATGGTGGGGCTTGCGCCCAGCTCGAGGACATCCCATGACCTTCTGCTACCAAACATCACATGAGAAACTCTGCATTGCCCCATCAAGCCATTGTGTAGGTCTGAGCTGGGCTCACCTGGCTGAATCCAAGTGCCCTTGCTCCCAGGCAGAGGACGCAGAGAGATGACTCCTGGAAGAGCCAGGAATGCATTTACACTTGTACACAGGCGTGCCCAGTGCCCACACGCTTTGCAGAAGATATTTGGGGCCCAGTCTTGCCAAACTGGCTTGCAAATTTTCCTATTAATCTGGGAGTTTTTAATCTCAGCTATGGGCTTTCTTTCTTTCCCCACAATCAGCTGTAGGTTACCACATTGTGAAGAATTTGAAGGGATGTTTTTTACTTTTTGGGGACTTGCGGGGGAGCAGGCTTCTTATCCCTTCCCCTTCCAAAAAAATAAAAAGATCTAAATATTCTCAGTGTCTGAGTCTGTGGGGCCAGGACATGGTTCCACAGCTGGAGTCCTTAACCCAGAGACATCAGAGCTTCCAAACAAGCCAAGCAGAATGGTGGTTTTGTCTAAGGTCTCTCATTGGTTGCCCAGAACTAGTGGGTTATCCAGTCAAGAGTGGATCATCTCCAACCAGCAGGTAAGTGATAGATAGGGTCTCCAACCAACACCTTCTGTAGAAGTGTCTGGTTAACAATGCCATGGAGCTAGGCGATGCTCAGCCCAATGTCCCATGCCCCTGTCCCTGAACCATGGAGACACCAGGTACATGTTTTCGCAGCAGCAACCACATTATTGAACAGAATCAGGTGCACTAGCTGCACCAGTGTGAATCCGGAGTAACACCAAAGAGTCAGCAAGTAACACCAATAACCGTGGGGTTGTTCCACCGTGATACTGGTTCAGTTGAGAGCGAAATTTATCCCGTAGCAACCAAAAGCTGTTTTCATCTGATGGACACTCAGCATAATCCAGGTGAGATGAGTGGGGTCCCGGCCCGATGCCTAGCAGGTAGATAACCACCAGTCCGAGCAGAGGAGTCAAGGACTCGCTGGGCTGTGGAGACTGCACTCGTCTTCCACCCTGCTTTGGGTTGCAGCATGTTGGCAGGTCAATATGGAGGAAGTCTGCTCTACTGCTACTCAACCTGCCCCAAATCTTTGGTTAAACAGAGGCCTCTAGCCTGCAGGGCCTTTGACTCAGCTCCTTTCACCAGCACAGCTTCCTTTTCCAAACACTTATAATAAAGACTAACCATCCTGCAAGAGCTTACTGGATGATCCTCTTTTCTCTTCCACCAGGATCTCCCATACCGTTATCCAGTGGGAGCTGTCATGCCCATCTTATTTCAGCTTATCTTCCTGGCCAGTCATGCCCTGCAAGGTACGGTGCCATGTTTAACCCTAATAATAATCATCAGTGGTGTTCTGTTAGCTTCTGCCTGCATGCAACATTCCCTCCACTGCCTCCCTTCAGCATGGCAAAGGGTTTGTACCATTAGAAAAGGGATAGAGAAGAAGACAGAAAATATCACAATGCCACTACATAAATCCATGGTACACCTGCACCTTGAATACTGCATGCAGTTCTGGTCAGCCCATCTAAAAAAAACCCTATATTAGAGTAGGAAAAGGTTCAAAAGAAGGGGAATAAAATGATTAGGGGTATGGAACAGCTTCCGTATGAGGAGAGATTCAAAAGGCTGGGACTGTTCAGCTTGGAAAAGAGACAACTAAGGGGGGATACGACTGAGGTCTATACAATCATGACTGATGTGCAGAAAGTGAATAAGGAAGTGTTGTTTTCTCCTTCACATAACACAAGAACTAGGAGTCACCCAATGACATTAATAAGCAGCAGGTTTAAAACAAACAAAAGGAAGTATTTCTTCACACAACGCACAGTCAACCTGTGGAACTCATTGCCAGGGGATGTTGTGAAGCAGGGGTCAGAAAAGAACTAGATAAATTCATGGAGGATAAGTCCATCAGTAGCTATTAGCCAAGATGGGCAGGGATTCAACCCCATGCTCCAGGGGTCACTACCCTCTGTTTGCCAGAAGCTGGGAATGGGCGACAGGGATGGGTCACTTGATTACCTGTTCTGTTCATTCCCTCTGAATACCTGGCACTGGCCACTGTCGGCAGACAGGATACTGGGCTAGATGGACCACTGGTCTGACCCAGTCTGGTCGTTCTTATGTTCTTACCCAGAGCCTGGAGGATTCTCTCTCCTAGGCTCAGAGCAATCTCTAACCGACCCTTGTATATTCGTCCAGGGCAGTGCATGCTCCTGTTTTACACCAGGAGGAGTGGGCGTAGGATCAGACACTGAGTGTTTACTGGTCCTAAGGCACAGTACAAAAACCAATTAGCCAATCCCTTGGCAGCAGGTGACATTATTTATTTGTATTTTGGTGATGCCTTGGACACAGAACACAGGCAGTGCAGCATTATCCCCATTTTACACGCAGGTAAACTGAGGCACTAAGCCAGCAGCCCAAATTTCCAGCATGGCCCCTGATTTTGGATGCCCAGATTGAGGACCCAATTTACAGTGGTGACATGCATCAGCTGCTCACAATAGGACAAATTCTGCTCTGGGATGACTCCACCAACTTGAATGGAGTTACCCCAGAGACCAGTTGGGTTCATTGACTTTAATGGGAATTGCATCTGGTCGGCACTTCTGAAAATCTGGGCCTAAGTGAGATGCTCAAGCCCTTTCCCCCTCTCCCTGGCTCCACACACAGACACGAGAGATCAGTAGCAAGTCCAGAAGGGAAGAGAGCTCTGCCCAGGAGCCAGGCCCCACTGGCTGGCGGAGAGGAGAGAAGCATGTTGCTGATGGAGTCAGCAGATTAGCTCTCTCCTGACTGAGGTTTCTGCTTGTGCCTTGCTCCCTCTGTCTGTTCCCCTCCCCCTCTCTCTGTTCCCCTCTGTCTAATCCAGCCTTTGGCTCATGGGGCGTGTCCTACCCCCTAAGCCTGCACAGTGTAAAGGACTCCTGCATCCTGATACCCTGCACCTTCAGCTACCCCAGCACAGTGAGCTCCATGGGCAGCATTGTGGCCATCTGGTACAAGGATTACGATAGTCAGCGCATTGTGGTTTACCACTCGGCCACTCCCAGCGAGGTTGATGGCAGGTTTCAGGGCCGGACCGAGCTGCTGGGCGACCTGGCCGGGCACAACTGCACCCTGCTGCTGAGGGGCGTGAGGAGCGAGGACAGCGGCAAGTACAACTTCAGGTTCGAGATCAACCAGGGCGACCGGTGGTCAGACCTGCGTGGGGTGATGGTGACGGTTACCGGTGAGTATGGAGACGAGCTAGCCAGAGCATGTAAAAGCACAACTACTCCACTGTGTGTCATGGGCCCTGTAGTGCTGCCAGCCATGGGTGAGTCTCCTGTAGCTCGAGTGCTTGTGCAGCAGCTGAGTTCTATCCCCACTGCTGCCATGAATGTCCAAGGGTACCATGCCGTGATGGAGGAATAAACTGGAATCGCTATTATCCCATCGCAGATTCCCCAGAATCTCTCTGTTCTTTCCATCCCTAGATGCCCCCACCAGCCCGGCCATTGCTGCCCCAGAAGATCTTATGGAGAGTATGAGAGTGAACTTCACCTGCTCCAGTCCATATGCCTGCCCATACGATAGCAGCACTCTGCAGTGGAGGGGCTACAATCCCGTGCTCTCGACCGTGACTGGGACAGTGCAACTGGACACCACTGGAGTGCTCAGCCGGCAGAACCTCGTCAGCTCCTTGTCGTGGCAGGACCACTCCAAAATTCTGTTCTGTGAAGTGTCTGTTGGCTCCAAGCAGGCAACCGGGGAAATCGCTCTGAGGGTGAAATGTGAGTAGTGCTGTTTTTCAAACACTGCCCTTGCTGACTGGAGCGAGGACCAGCAGCTACACCCTCTGTTTCTGCATTGCCCAAGTCACGTCTTTCCAGCCCACAATGCTTCCAGTTCTGCCATGTGATCTCTGACCCCTGGCCAGAAATTCATGGCCAGATTCCAACGGACGTCTGGCTTCCCTAAATTCTTCTCTGTGATTTTCACTGAACAAAGACTTCTTCTTGCCTTGCAGCCCTATCCTGCTCTGTGGCAGTGCTGGGTGCTGCTTCAGCAGCTGCCCTGTTCCACTCCAGAGGCAGCTGCATTCCTGTGGGGAGCGAATTGGGTCTTGTGTCTTACAGAGCCACACTTGGGAAAAAAATCTCCTCTGGTTGATTTGATGCTGGGTGCAATTAATTGTGGATGCGAGTGAGAGGATGCAGAGGTCTGACAACTTGCATAGTTAGACATTGCATGCTCTCGCTAGCAGAGCGCGGGAGTGGAAGGCAGGCTGGGGACCCTGGTGAATATCATCTGTAAAGCTCTCTGAGAAGACAGGGGCTGTACAAATGCAGAACATGTTACCCCTTAGAATCAGTCTGTGACCCTCACCCTGGAGCAGCTGTGCCGACATTCTCAGACTCAGCAGCCTAAAACAAGACAGCACCTAGCCAGCTGGGTAAAAGTGGCCAGAGATCCCAGGGGCTGGTGTCAATCCCTGGTGCAGTTACTCCAGATGTCTCCTGGAAGCTGCATCTGGCCAACAGTTTCCTAGTTCCTCCCGTTCTCCTGGACCGACTTCTCTCACTGCTACAGACCCTCCCCCCCCCCACCGACTGCCTCTTACCACTTGGTGGTGCTACTGTTAGCCCCAGAAACGTTTCTCATTAAGGCCAACTGCCCTTCTAACATCACCTCTTCTCTCTCTACTCACCACCAGCTCATTACAGCTCCCCACTTTCCTCTCAGCATAGCCCCTGTGCAGTGTGCTCAGCCCTTCCTCCCCACCCACCGTCCGCCTGGCAAACAGGACTCTCCTCCCAGCCCCGATGGGGACGCTGAGATAGCTGGTAGCCAGATCTCCTCGCCTCGTATGTCAAAGAACCCCAGTGCTCCATGGAGCGCAGCACCGCTTGCCCGCGCACACTTTTCAGCCCAAGAACTCTACCCATGATGTCCTGTTCTTCTGCTCACAGGCTCATGTCAGCAGCCACCTCCTGCCCATGTCATTAGCTTGACCATGGGCCAAGACCTTTCCAGCTTCTACCTGCAGAGCTGCCTCCTTTCCTGAAAGCAGAGAAGCTCCAGGCTATGCTGCCCAGGGAACGTGGTTAGGAAGCAGTCCTAAGTCCTGGATCTGGCTTCCTGACCTGCAGAGAACCATCTCTAAGGATGAGAAGCTGGTTCAGGTCCTTTTGCCCACTCAGGCTTTGGTCTCTGACACTGGCAAGGGGGCGAGCTGAGGCAGGGGGGTCTTGTGCCCTGTAGGGATTTGTTGGATATACAGACTCCTAGAACCACAGGGTGAGAAGGGACCATAAGAGCATCTAGTCTAACCCCCTGCCAAGATGCAGGACTTATGCCAACATCATTTCCAAGAGACCACAAATAGAAGTGCTGTCAGAGGGTCATGAGCAGCACAGACCAGACTGGAGACAGTGACGAACACGTCTGAGCTAACCCGACTTCCCTAAGTCAGGACCGCTGGCTTCAGTCTCAGCCAGCGACTCCTGGCTATGGTGGTGCCCACTGGATGCCACCTCCATTCATTGCATGTCCTTTCTTCCTCTGACTCCCCTGCAGATTCCCCAAAAGGCACAAAAGTGGTAATCAACCCCTCCACAAAGAACATCCGGGTGGGCGACGCTGTGTCTCTCATGTGCAGTGTGAACAGCACCTTCCCCGAGGTCACCACCTACAAGTGGTACAAGGGCGGGACCGCCTTGGGGGAGAGCCAACAGATTCTGACTCTCCAGAGCGTTGCTCGTGAAGATTATGGCCTGTACCACTGTGAAGCGGAAAATTCCGTCGGCACCGGGGTGGCGGAAGCAGTTGTTCTCTATGTTTTTTGTAAGTATGGAGGGCAGGGGCCTTAGATGAATCACCAGCCAGTACCACTGTAGCACCAATGCTTCATGGGAACCATGTGCAGTAAAGAAATGAAACGAGTCCTCCGTCTAGGCCAGGACGGCCAAAGGTGGATGCTTCAGCAAAACAATAACGTTCCTCCACCCTAATGCAACTGACTGTCTGCCTCAGTATTTGTCATTAGAGAGGGCTGGGAATTCTTCAAGGAATGTTTTTTTTAAAAATGCTGATTTGTCAAAACCCAAACAGTTTGCAAAGCAGGGTCAGTTTCAAGGACTCTCCCGACTCAAAAAATGATCAGAAAACTTTTTGAAATTGTCAAGCTGGCTGGTTTTGATATTTTTTGCACTGGCATGTTTCCACTTTTCAAGTCAAAATGACTTTTTGTTTAGAAATGTTAGTCAGTTTTGCCTAAAAAAATAGTTAAAGAAAAAAAGGTCAAAATCAAACTGAAACATGCCATTGACCCAAACCAATTTTTTTTGCATTCACAAAAATTTGAGATTTTGACTTTTCGTCCGACTTCTGGACAGGAACATTTTTCAGTGTCTCTGATTTATTTTATACGATGGGAAAATGGTTTCCTACTCAGCTCGACTGATCACCCTCATGTCCAAGTGCCTCACAAGCACTACTGAATCTACCCTTTGGGATAAGGAAGTATTGCTAGCTCTGTTTTACAGATGGGGAAACTGAGGCACAGAGTGACTAAATGACTGGCCCAAACACAGCAAGTCTGCCAGTGTGGTAGAAATTGAATCCCAAAATTCCCAAGTTCTAGTGCAGTGCTTTAATCACAAACCCAGCCTTCCTCCCCATTCACTCTTGCATCCCGGAGAGATGGAGGGGGCGGTCTTCTTCAACCCAGAAGGTGTCCCATTCATGTCTTGAAGCTGGAGGATCGGTCGCCTTTGAAATCTGGCTTCACCTCATCCTGGGCACAGGTTATTTGCTAGGATCATGTGGGCGTATCTCACATACTCAGTTTCCTGCCACTGCAGGGGACTGGAGCCCTGGTACATCTCCTTTCCCCTCAATCTCTGCCCGTGGCACAAAGTAATTGAGTATCCCAAGGGCTGTACCTTTTTTTCTAATTCTGGTGGATGGACTTGCTAGGGGGTGGCTGAGTGATGCTTAGTGGCCTCTTCTATACAGAAGGTCAGCCTGGATGATCTGGTGGTCCCGTCTAGTCTTAATATCTATGACTCAATCTGCTGTCATCTCTTTCAGCTGCCGTGCTCTCGGTGACCCCTTCTGCAGAGATACAGGAAGGTGAGATGGTCACTTTGACGTGCGCCATTCCCGGCGAGGAGAACCAGGATCTCAGCTACACTTGGTACAAGAATAACGTGTGGATCAAGGAAGGCACGGCCCGCTCCCTGGTGTTTCACAAAGTCACCAGCAGCGACACCGGCTATTATTTGTGCAAGGTGCAGAATGACAAAGGAAGTGAGATGTCCCAGGCCATCAGCCTGAGCGTGTTCTGTAAGTGTATCACAAAACTCACACCTACTACTGCAGGGCACCTTGATCTGAGGTTTTTAAAGAGTTAAGGTGTCATATAACCTAGTCCCAGATTTGGACCTTAGCGTCCAACATATGGGGGTTAGCATGAAAAACCTCCAAGCTTAGTTACCAGCTTGGACCTGGTACTGCTGCCACCACCCAAAAAATTAGAGTGTTTTGGGGCACTCTGGTCTCCCCGAAACCCTTCCCTGGGGACCCCAAGACCCAAACCCTTGAGTCTCACAACAAAGGGAAAAAAATCTTTTCCCTTCCCCCCCTCCAGGTGCTCCTGGAGAGATACACAGAAGCAAACTCCGTGAATCTAAGCAGAGGGAGTCCACCCTCTGTAAATTCAGTCCTGGAAACAAAAGCACTTTCCTCTTCACCCAGAGGGAATGCAAAATCAGGCTAGCAAATCTAACACACACAGACCTCCCCCTGACTTCTTCCTCCCACCAATTCCCTGGTGAGCTGCAGACCCAATTCCCTGAAGTTCCCCACTAAAGAAAAACTCCAACAGATCTTAAAAGAAAGCTTTATAGAAAAAGAAAGAAAAATACATACAAATGGTCTCTCTGTATTAAGGTGACAAATACAGGGTCAATTGCTTAAAAGAATATTGAATAAACAGCCTTATTCAAAAAGAATACAATTCAAAGCGCTCCAGCAACTATAGACATGTAAATACCAAAAAAACATATAAATCCTATCTGATCTTCTTGTACTTACAACTGGAAACAGAAGATTAGAAAGCAGGAAATAGAAAAATCCTTCCCATAGCTGAGAAAGAGTCAGGCAGAAGACAACACAACCCCTCCACCCAGATTTGAAAAAGTCTTGTTTCCTGATTGGTCCTCTGGTCAGGTGGTTCAGATTACTTCTTTCCAGGTGAAAGAGACGTTAACCCTTAGCTATCTGTTTATGACATAAGGTTTTTAAGGGGGGTTGTGTGCTGAGCCGGGGGGGGAGGAGAGGCGAGGGGCAGGGCTGCTCAGGAAGAAGAAGGGTTTAAAAAGCCAGCTCCTAAGTGACCAGAGGAGCTAGTGAACAGGGGAGTTTTACAAGGGAGTTTAGAGAGGGGGTGCGAGAGGCAGATACACCTAACAACCATTCTCTAAACTTAACCCCCCTGACCCCAAAAGCAAACCACAAACCACAAACTCCTGCAAGAGTAAAAAGACCGCCAGCAGAAGCAGCTGAGTGGGGGTAAGGGAGGATATCCAGTTTACTGCAGTGAATGCAGCATGTATGGTTGTGTGCAGGTGGCAAACGTGCATTCAGTGCAAACAGCTCCTGGCCTTCAGAGACTGAGGACCGGCTCTGGAGACCAGAGCAGCTGAATGGGAGGAGCAAAGGGAAACAGAAAGGTGAACCGAGGAGACTTTCAGGGACATAGCAGAGCAGCCCCTCCCCCAGTTCGACAGCCTCTGAGTAAAACAGCAGGGGGGGAAGGGGAATCACAGTTTTGCAGGTTTGGGGAAGATAAATATTTAGGGAGTTTTGCCTTGACATGTTTGTCAATAAAAACTGGGGAAACCGTCCCTGCTCCAGGAAATATCAGCTGCCCCAGAAATATCTGCCAGGGGATCACAGGAGGTTTGATGCAGCAAGGCTTGCAGCATTAATGGAGTTCTGGTACTTGGGTAAATGTGGCCGGATTGCTCCTTGGCTCACAACCACAGCTGTCTCCTCGGTCAGGTGCAACCGACAGAGATTACCTGCAGCAGCCTCACTCAGCAACAGCAGCTGCATCAGTGCTAGCAAATCCAAACCGATAGTCCCAGCGTCACTCTGCAGGCAGCATGTTTAGTCAGTGGCTGCGCCCATCCAGGCCTCTCCTTCACGGAGTTTGGTCTCCCTCCCAGCCAGTCCTTACCTAGGCTGGGGTCTCCCCTAGTGGTTCTCACCCTGCAGACAATGGGCTACCTGTGGTCCTATCAGCACAGAGCTATGGCCAGGAGAGCCGCCAGCTTTTTTGCCACCCTAGGTGGCAGAAGTTCCCACCACCGAAATGCTGCCTCCGACAGAGGCGGCAGAAGGTCCGGCCGCTGCGGTCATGGTTCCCCAAATGTTAGAGCCCTAGACGACCGCCTAGGTCGCCTAATGGGTTGCGCCGGCCCTGGCTGCGGCCCATGTAACATCCTCAGGGCCATATAGGCAGTATTGCATGCAGCCAACATAACACATCATGGGCCACATATATGGTCCACAGTGGGAAATAGGTTGAGAACCACTGGACCCTGTCACAGTAAGATCCAGCACCTCTGGAGGAAACGGATGGTCAGGGCCCTGGGAAAGGGACACAGGCCCAGATTCTCAAAGGTATTTAAGCACCTAAACTAGGGTCACCGTATGTCCCATTTTGGCCGGGACAGTCCCCTTTTTCAGCTCTGTCCTGGACATCCCTACTTGTTTGCCAAAAGTGAGCATTTGCCCCAGCTGCAAGGCAGAGCGGAGAGCAGCGGCTGCTGCCCCGGGGCTCAACCCCAGCCGCAGGCAGTGTGGAGCTCTGGGGGTCAGCCCCAGCCCTGGCACATGGGGAGAGCAGCTCTGGTGAGCCCTGCACATGGGGAGGCAGCTCAGGTGAGCCCCAGGCCATCTCATTTTTACTTTAAGAAATATGGCCACCCTACACTCAACTCCCATTGATTTCACTGGGAGTTAGGTGCCTGGTTGCCTCTGAGGATCTGGGCCACAGCTCTTTTCACCTGTAGGGTGCTGGCTGTATCCCACCCAGGCCTGCAATGTCCAGAAGCCATTCCCACCTAACAGCTGTGTGCTGGCCTGGAGTTGGGAGTGTCATCCCAGTTATTAGTGTAGCAATGAAACCCCAGACCCGAGTTACGATGTATTGGGAAACCCAGGAAAGTGCTGTGTCTGTGAGGCCACTGAGATTTGGCAGTATTCATAAAGCCCTGACTACTGGAGTCAAGGGATTAAGTTAAAAAAAAATCTCAGCTTTTATTTTTTTTTTTTTTAAAGGGCAAGTTTCTAGCACTGCTAGCTGGGAAGAAAAGCTTGAAAAGGTGACCTGAGTGTGCTCCAGTGACTCAAAAACTGGAAGGAATAAAAGGAACCCCAAAATTATGATATTTCAAAAATCTCCCGGGTGCTATTCAAACCCAGCAGGCACCTCTGTTTTCTAAAGCTAGGTGATTTTAATCTGGCTGTCACCTTTTAACCTCTTGCTCTAATCATAAAACCAGTCGTTATTCCCCCTTCCCGCCCCCCACCAACTCTCCCGTGGGTTCCTCAATACATGGCTCATCACAACGCCAATGCTCTGTCATTGTCTCCCTTCCACTGCACAGATCCCCCTAGGGACCTTGCCATCACCTTGTTCCAAGAGACGCAGGAAGGAAAACTGGCTCTCATTCACTGCACCGTGGATAGCCACCCCCTGTCTGTGCTAGCCCTTTACCGCAACGAGGCCCTCGTCGCCACCACCAGCTCCCACGCAGCCCCCAGCCAGCGGCTCAGCATCACAGCTTCCCACAACTCCTTGAAACTAGAGATCCAGAACGTGCTGCCGGAGGACGACGGCCGATACCGGTGCACGGCAAGCAACGCATACGGGAACGCGACTGCTGCTAAGCTGTTCCATGCCCAAAGTGAGTAAATGATTTGTGATTACCACGCGGGGTAAGGGGCTGCCACCAGTCGGGACTCCCAGGCCCCTGGACAGATTTTTGGGCATGATGCCTTCTCCGAGCATCATGTTTAATAATACCAACATTCTTCTGCCACCTTCACAGTGGAAACCCTGGGCAATGGGGTCTCTCTCATCACTCCGTTTGAGGAGCATTTCACAACTGTTCACTGTGCCATATCTGCACCATCCTTAGATTAAGGCCTTACAGAAAGGTCGTCTGACTGCTGGGGCACCCTCATGTCTAGGTGCAGCCTAGCAGGCCCTCCTCATCTATCGCCCCTCGCCAACAGCAGTGGTCTGCCTCGTCTCATGACTGCCCAGCTCGCTTTACGTCTCTCCCCAGCTTGAGTAACAAACATACAACAAAACATTCCAAATTGTCTCCCAACACAAGAGATTCCTCGGCCCCCTCGGGTGCTATTGCTCAGCTTGTCCTCGAGGCTCCATCTTCAGCCCCATCCTGGGCTCAACAGTCCTGACATGAAGCATGTACGCCCCTTCCTCAGGGCTGGGAGGGGAACCCTGGTCCATTCTCCTTCCCTGCAGCCTGCACTTAGCATAGCCTCTCTGCTGGTCCCCAGGCGTCTCCCTCTGTCCTCCCAGGGCCGCCTTCTCTGCTGGAACGCCGACTCAGGACTGCCTCTCTGTGCCTTAGCCTGTTCCCAGGCCCTGCCACAGGGAATAATTCCATTCCTGCAGCTTTCTTCAGTCTGCCTTCCCCTGCCCCTTCCCAGAGAGAGGAAACACCCAACCTCCTCTAAGGACAATGTGCCTCTGGCCCCAGCTTCACTGCCCCTGGCCTCCAGGTTTCCTCCTGGCTCTGGGCCCTCTGATTTTGGCTCCCAGGCTTCTCTCATCCTTTAGCCCAAGGAAACTCTCAGCTATCTCTCACCTGGGTCTCCTCCCTTCTTCTGCTCTGTGCTCCTTCCTTTATGAGCACCTGTCTCCCCCCTCAGCTGCCTGAGTAACCAGTTATGCCTGACACTCCTCCAGAAATCACCCGGGGGCCTGTTACACCCAGTCACAGACCTACACTCAATAAAGAAGTTATCGAGATGCTATTTAACGTTCTGATACAGGCAGAGCTGGCTGACAAAACAGAACAAGTTCACTGAACATTTTGAAGTTTCAGAGTTGGTGGCACAATTGGACCCATTTTTCATATTTTTTTCAGAAAATTTCATTACATATTTTTTCAAAACATTTCATCTCTCTTCCTTCTTTTGGCCCCTTTTGGCTAAGCAGTGAAATCATGTGGATAATGTCCAGTGGGGTCCCTCTCCCCCTAAACCTTTTCTTTTACTTGTTTTTCCTTTTTCCACTTAGTGACTTTTCAGATCTTCTCCTGTTTCAGACCAGTTACAGAGCGGCAAAAGGGAAAAAAGAAAAGTAAAGTGGAGGGTTGGAGGAGAGAAACAACCTTGCCAGTTTGCTCATCCAGTTGGATTCAGTGAGAGGGAGGGAATGATGAGAAAGAAGAAAAACCAAAAAATCTGTAGTTTCAAAATTTAAGTAATTTTTAGATTTTTGAAAACCAAAATGAAACAAAAATGTCAATGAGAACAAACTGAAAAATGTTAATTCCACCTAGAAATTTCTGCCTGAAAAATTCCATTGAAAATGACATTTTCCCACAACAAACAACAAAAACAAAAAAATCCTTTTTGACAAATCCCATTTTTGCAGTGGGAAAATGTTTTGGTTAATTTTTTTTGACCAGCTGTAACTATAGACAGCTAAGGGACTGCTGATTTCAACTCACTTTTCTCCCGTCTTCTGGATTGTGCCTTGAAGAAGCTACAGCTGATTAGTAATGCAGATGCTCAGGATGAAGAGAGCATGTTGTTCCGATGCTGAAGTTCTGTGAAGTTTCATATAGACCTAGTGTATCTTTATGAGGTCTTTTTGTTTTTAAGCTTTCTCTGGAAGGAAATTATTTCTTTGATTGGAGAAGCCAGGAGCCTCTCTAATAGAGCTAATCAGAAAATGTTTTTCAGAGTTTTTTTTCCTTTTTGGAAATTTTGAGTTTTCTCCAAAATTTTTAGGTTTCTTAGCAAAATATTGAAAATTCCAAATTTTTGACAGAAAAATTTCAACTGGAAATTAAAAATATTTCTATTTGGAAATGCAGTGATGGTACTTCATGGGAATTGTAGTTTAGGGTCCTCATATTCCCTTTCTCCTCTATAGTACCGAATCCCAGCCAAACCACAATTCCCATGATGCACCACGGCTTCCTTCTTGTTAAGCCACCACAGGAGCATCAAGGGACTCCCTGGTGCAGTGCATCATGGCAAATGTAGTTTGACTAGGGAACCCAGCCCATAGAGAAGAGTGCAGGCAGTATGCACCTGAACTACAACTCCCATGAAGCACTGCAGCAGTATTTCCAAACTGCAGTGTTTCAGCTTTGAGCCAAAAGCCAAAATCTGTTCTGGTTTTCGGTGTTTGGGTTTTGTGACAAAAAGTCATTTTTTCCACACAGAAACCAGAATTCTTTTGTGGAATATTTTGTTTTACCAAAAAAAAAAGCAATTTTTCTGTTGAAAAACAGTTTCTACAGGATTTTTTCAACCCTCCTTCCTCCTTTGGGCCAGCTATCCCAATGTGGTAGGAGAGGCTGAAAGCCATCCTGCCAGTCTTATAAATGGCCTGTATTCCTCCTCTCCCTCCCTCCCCCAAACTGGACACAATAAAAAAGAACAGCAAACAATAAAGAACCTCAGCCTATCCCCTTTCCCAAGCCCATAATACTGCGGTATACGCAAACCCAAACAAGAGCAGGGTGCTGGATCTCCACTCAGCAGCTGGACTAGAGGCTTGATTTCATGTCCCTGGCTTCATTACATCTCGCCGTACATCACGGAACTCACACAGCCCTGAGCACCAAAGCATATATTTGGATTGGCAACATGGGCCAGTGTCCAGCTGGGACTACGGAGGCTGCTCAGGCTCACACAGCTCATGTGAGGCCCAGAGGACAAACCTTGGGTCACTGCCCTATCATGACAAAGATTTCACTCCCCTGCTTTACTGTGTTTCCTTCCCTCCCTCTTTCAGTGGCGAGAGTGTTGATCAGTCCCTCCCCGGAAGTGCGCGAAGGAGATGCAGTCACCCTGACGTGCGTCGCCACCCGAAGCGCAGAGGAAGGGACCAGCTACACCTGGTATAAGAACACCAGGTGGCTGAAGGAGACCTCAGAGAACACCCTGGTCCTCCCAGGTGCGAGCAGCAGGGATGCCGGCGCTTTCCAGTGTAAGGCCCAAAATAAGAGAGGCAGCAGCACCTCTCCGGCTGTCACCCTGCGGGTGCTGTGTAAGTATGACCTCCCTTCCACAGCCCCCAGAATAAGGCAAAAGGGGGAATTCTTTGTGATTAGGGAACTGGCTAATCCTTAGATCAGCTGGAGGAACATCTTGGGGAGGCCACAATTCACACACTAATGGCCAAGTTCTGCCCTCAGCTGCCCCATTGTGAAACTAAAGTGATCCCTGAATCAATGGAGTGACTCCAGATTTACACAAGCATGTCTAAGAGCAGAATCTGGCCCTGAGAGCCTTTATTAAAGTAAGATGCAAGTCAGTTAATCAGATCAATCTGGCAATACCGTCCTGGTCCTGCAGCTGATGGGAAATAGCTAGCCTCCAGGACCCAGCAACCTTCTAGCTGAGTTCACAATCCAGATTCTACAGCAGGGTGCTAAACTGGCATGGTGCTAGTGGAGTTGTCATCTTGCAGTGAGATGTAGAGTAGAACTAGTATCCTGACCATTCATGGTCAGTAAAAACAGGCCCTGGCTGGCATTCTTCATAAAAGTATTAACTCTGGTGCCAGGCTCAAATTCCGCTTGCGGTAACTGCTGTTCATCCTGCCAGTTACTTCTCCCTGTTTTAAGAAGAAACCGTTGTTTTTGCTTCCTGCCCTTAACATGAGTGTAGAGTTGCTATGCACTGTAAAACAGCTGCTACGTTCCACCCCACATCTGCGTGTGCATTTCAGAGGTGGATGCCATGCTCCCTACCCATAGCTTGTGTATGAGTTTAAATCTCTGGACTCTATCCAGATCCAAGGCTCCATACAAATGCAAGATCCTTGGGTCAGCTCCTGAATGAGTGTCAATCGGAGTAGCTCCACTGAAGGAAATAGAGCTCTACGGATAGACACCAGCTGAGGGTCTGGCCCATTGTTATCATCTAAACTCCCAAAGTTCTACCCCAGAACATACCGTCTGTCATATCAAAGTGAGGCTGGCAGTTCAGGGACCTTCAGTTGCTCCAGATTCCAATTCTGGCCAGATTCCTGTCTTGTCTGTATTGGCCCAGGCCTGTTTGAGCAAGGAAAGACACTGAAGCAACAGCCTGGCTGCTGGTGCCATCAGAAGGACCCATCAGAGCGCTGGGGAAGGAGGGCAGAGCGTTGCAAGGGTTTCTCCTAATCTAGTAAACAATCATGTGTCAAATAACATATCGGCCAACAACATTTTAACCCTGCAGTCCCACCGAGACGGCCCCAGATGACCTCCCTGCTAGAGACGCAGAACAGGCACCTGGGCATCATCCTGTGCACCACAGACAGCGATCCACAGTCCGCATTAGCCCTGTACAGAGGAGAGGAATTAGTAGCTTCCACCAGTGGCTCCCGCTCGGCCGGCCAGAAGCTCAGTGTGACGCCATCGTACAACAGCCTGAAGGTGGAGATCCGCGAGGTGGTGCTGGAGGACGAAGGGACCTACGTGTGCTCAGCTAGAAACGCCTATGGCAATGCAAGCACCTCCATGGTCTTCAGTGCAGAGAGTGAGTCCCCAGCTAGGTTCCTTTTGTCAAAGGGAACTGGCCTTTCCAACCGCGTGTGGTGGGAGAGAGACCCAGGCAGGCAGGGAGGGGGCCAGGCCCCTGTGTTGGCGGTAAGGGACGATTCACGCTAATCCTTCTGCTGTTATAAAAAAAACAAGAACAACTCAGCAATTCCATTGATCACAATGGGGATTCACTGGAGGGGCGGGTCGCGTTCCACCGACTCCTGTCACGGCCCTGGATTGAATCCTTAGTGAAATGGCTGTTGTGAGGGATTGAATAAGTATCACATCCTTTGGTCACCCTGAGCATCATTCACCACTGGAACAATTTCCCAAAGGTCGGGGTGGATTCTCCATCACTGGCAAGTTTTGAATCAAGGTGGGATGTTTGTCTAACAGCTCAGCTCCAGGGATTATTGTGGGGCAGATCTCCAGCCTGGGCTATGCAGGAGGTCAGCCTAGATCACAGTTGTCCCTTCTGGGCTTGGAATCTATGAATCTATGGGTGATTCACTACGGATCCCACCCTATTAACTGCTGTAGGGGATGCCCCATTGCTTCCTAGGATGGCATCCAAGTTAGTGGGATGGGATCCATAAAGGGAACAAGTTAAAGGGGAGATTCCACAGTATCCTATGGAACCACTGAATATTAAATATCATAGATTCATAGAAATGTAGGGCTGGACGAGACCTCAAGGGATCATCTACTCCATCATGAAGGGAGGAAACTGCCTGAAATGTAAGTGTCCAATCTGGGCCTTTTGACCGAGTTTGCTACATAAAACCAAGCTTCTGAGCATGGAGACGCAATACTGGATAAATACGACATATCACAAATGACTTTAGGCCATGCACATTTTGCCAGGCACCGGCTGTTTGACAGAACTCGGGGATAGCTGTAGGAAAATGGCTGCCAAATGGGGGCAGCATAATGGCCCCTTTTTGACATTTGAAACAATTGAGTCATTCGCTGCTAAAATAAAGATAATTGTGAAATTTGCAAAATGTTCCAAAGTCCCTCAAAGCCGGCGATACTCCAAGAAGCAACGATTCCCATCTGTGGGCCAGATTCTGCTCTCAAGAACACCAAGGTAAATCCAGAGTCACTCCACTGAAAGCGATAGAATTATTATGCATTTACACTGGTGTAACTGAGATCAGAATCTGGCATTGTGTTCAAAGTTCCCCTCTCAAAGCATCATACAACTCCGATGTACAAGGTCATCTAATGTATGCCGCCCCCAAGGTACTCCTCCTACCCCCCCGCCCACAGAAAACCTCACACGCACATTCTGCTGTGCATTCTCCAGGACTTTGCCTACTCCAGTTTTAACTGTCTGTTACAGCTACCACTGCTTCTCTTGAGAGCCTGTCCCCAGCCTAATCGAATCACAGAATCTAGTGATGGAAAAGACCCTCTTCTATGCTCCTAGCACCAAGGGGCAGGACTGCTCCCTCCAGAATATTTTCTAGAGCTCTGTTGAGTCTAAATTTTAAATGTCCCATGCAGTGGGGCTCCAGGCTGTCTCTGGGGGACAGATTGCACTAGCAGGAAATGTAGTCTAGGATACACAGACTAACTCCCCCTTGGGATAAGCCCATCCCCTTGCTCCTTCATATACCCCCATGGCCTGCCCTTAACAACCACCTGCCCCCTTGGCCCTCCAGCCCTAGCAGACAATTATGTCATGCCCCATAATGTACCCAAAGAGACACATCTTTCGTTGCTTTGCTCTTCCCCCGTCGCTCAATCCCTGAATCCTGTTTTCTCTCTTCCCCACTCAGCGGCAAGGGTCATCGCCACGCCGGCCTCAGAGGTGCAGGAAGGCCAGGGGGTCAACCTGACCTGCCACGTGAGCAGCAACTCATCGGCTATGACTAACTACAGCTGGTACAGAAATGGCCAGTGGCTGTCCGAGGGCCTGGCCAATTCCCTGGTGTTCCAGCGGGTGGCCAGTGCAGATGCCGGGGTCTATTACTGCAAGGCAACGAATAATGGAACAAGCAGAAGCTCCGCCTTGGTCTCGCTGAATGTGCTGTGTAAGTTCCAGACACTTTGAATCTTCATGGCAGTGGCAGGTTCCCACAGGAGCACGTACGCATGGGCCCCAGTGGTGCAGTCAGTCCTGTCCCAACCAACACACCTAACTACACTTGCAGGTGTGTGTCACGGTTGTGTGTACATGTGAGGGTACATTTGGCTACATGTCAGTGGCTGCATGTGTGTTCATGTGGGTGTGTGGGTCCATGTAGTGTGCACGTGTATGATTGTGTGGGTGTGTGCATGTGTGGGTGTATGTGCACCTGTGTGCATTGTTTGTGTGTGTCTGGGCTCTTGCGTACATGCAGAAGCATGCGTATGTGCCAACACGTATGTGCACATGTAATCCAGGCTTACTCAGGCTGATGCTCTGGCCCCAGTAGTGGCCGAATCACATGGAAGCTGAAGACCCTGTTATGCCCCAAACAAGGACCTGTCTCTAAAAGCACGAGCTCCTGCTGCCTGTGCTAAAATACCCAGGGCTGTGAGCTCAAGGCTGGAGCCAGCCCACCAAGCTACATGTGATCCAACCGCTAGAGGGGGACCATGCGCCCCCCTGAGTACGAATGGGCGACACGTCCGTCTGTTCCGGTCAGAAGATACCTGTGAAACACTGTGATCAAACGTGACTTATTGAACTGTGGCGACCAGCCTGCGTGCAGTCCCTGTGCTGTTGTCTAACACGCAGTGCTGTCGCTTCCCCTCCCATGCTTGCACAGCCAGACTGTTTGCTTTAGGAGCCAAACTGCTCGCCTGGCTTTTTAAAATTCACTGTCGGGTTCTTCATGTCAGTCTCAAAACCTCAGAAACTCATTCTCCTGCTTCCGGTCATTAGTACCAGCTTCCACTCTGCCCTTCACTTGGTCACTGCTGATGAGAGACTGCCTCCTCCGCTGCAGATCTGCCAGCAGGAATGGCCAGCAAGAGTAGATTTGGGGCCAGGCTGTATTCTTTTCCAGGGTCACCATAGGAAGCTAAAACCTGAGCAGAACTGACAATAAATAGCCTGTCTGTAATTAACCAGCTAGTGTGGGTGTGGGTGAGATCATGTGTGTGTGTTAGAATATGCATGAGCATGTCTGTGTATTTTAGCAGGCAAGTGAGCGTGTGTATTAGAATGTGTGTGTGTGTATTTTAGCATGCATGGGATCATGTGCCTTCGTGTGTGTGATTCTCTCTACTGGATGGAATCAGAGCTTTTCTTCTGTGTGTCATAGCCCCAGTACAGCTCACAGTTAAGGGCGATTCTCTGCTAGCTCAATCAGACGAGGAGCTGAGTTCCATCACTGCGTCCCCTGTAAGGTTTCTAGTGGTTGTGGTATGCAGCAGAGTGATGACAATGGTGAGGATCTAGGTGGCCATGGGATGGTCCAAGAGGGATAGGAGGGGTTTTTAAACAAGCCTCAAGACATTTATAAACTTGAGGATGATCTTTGCTCCCGACTCTTCAGACGCCCCCAGGAATCCCAGAATGACCTCGTTCCTGGAGGCGGAGATGGGCAGACTGGCCATCATCCGGTGCATGGTGGACAGCAACCCCCCGGCCCAGCTGTCCCTGTATAAAGGAGATAAACTTATGGCCTCCACCGGCTCCAGGACTGCAGCTGCCCAACGGATCGGCATCACTGCCTCCCCGAACTCCCTCAGGGTGGAGATCCGGGACATCACGCTGGAGGACGAAGGGAATTATCGCTTCACTGCTAGCAATGCCTATGGCACATCTTCTGGGCTCCTGTACTTCCGTGTGCAAAGTGAGTACGGAGGAAATGGCTACAGGGCATGTGCAGCACTTCCCTCTGCTGGGTGCATGCAGAACTGCTCATCTGTGTGTCCTAGATCCCATGCTGCTAGGGAGTGGTCAGATGCTACTTTGATTCTAGGGCCTCAGGAGTTCCATGGGGACAAGGACCTCCTAGGAAGCCTTTGGACCAGGCAGGGGTCCCTGCACTAGAGACAGGTGATTGGCTACAGGTTTCATAGGGTCTGTCTGGAGTAACGCCTTCAAATTTGGCTACTTCTCTGAATCTTGGACGAGCTTTCTCAGGCTATAAAACCAGGCTGGAAATGCTGTGAGAATGGAGAGTCCTAGTACGCACCCACCAAGAAATACCGCAAGATGGGGGAGAGGTCTTCTGTGTGTAGCTAGGAAGGGCAGAGGATATGCAGGGAAATGACCTGTAATGAAGAGGGTGAGGAGGAACGTAGCTGAGCATCTGAGAACCGTTAAACAGGGGAGCTGCCCCAGGGCCGCAGAGAGGCAGGGGGCAAGTGGGGCAATTTGCCCCAGGCCCTGCAGGGCCCTCATGAGAGTTTTTCAGGGGCCCTGGAGTGGAGTCCTTCACTTGCTCTGGGTCTTTGGCGGCAATTCAGTGGCTGGGGGTCCTTCTGCCCTGGGACCTGCCGCCGAAGTGCTGGGTCTTCGGTGGCAATTTGGTGGCAGGGGCCCCCTGCGGCCGAAGACCCCAGACCCCCTGAATCCTCTGGGTGGCCTTGGAGCTGCCCCTAGATGAATAACTCCTGGGAGCATTCGGGTGGGACTTGCCCATCACCTAGGAGAGGAAGAGCCCTCTCTGCATTCACGGGTACTTTAATGAGTATTTGACCTAAGTCCTCTCTGCTGCATTTATTGGACACCGTAGCCTTCACTTCCTGTCCTAACCTGTTATGTAGCATTGCTGTATAAACAGTTGTCATGTTCCACTGCAGAGATGGCAGCATAGTAATGGTGGGTGATCCTGACTGTAAAGCACCAACAGGAGCATTTGGGGCTCTGTTATTGATGTAGCCTGAGAGGCATGCACAGTCCTGCCCAGGCAGGCAGATAAAGATCCCTGCCCCAAGAAGCTTACAAACCATGGACTAGATCTTGATGTCCTTGCTCAGTCCTTCCTCAGGCAAACTGTCATTGACTTTGTAGTGAGTAAGGCTGGAGTGCCGCTGCCAAGGCCTAAGCCAGCATGGGGAGGGCGGTGAAGTGCACTGGAATGGTGTAAACTGAGGCAGGTGGGGATTTTTGGAGGAGAAGAAAAGGCCTTGACGGATGGTGATGGAAATTAGGTTTAGGCCAAAATCAGAACCCCAGACCCAAAGCCTGAGTTTCAGGGAAGTTTGGATCTGGATCCAGAGTCTGCAATTCAAGCCTGTGTCTGTAATGAGTCGACACACTGAATGCAACCTCTATCCCGCTGGATTTTGTGGGAGCTTTAGAACCATTTCCAGATCTGGATTTCCCATCTTGGATATAAAAGGCTGAATCAGAACTGCCCGAATAGCAGCCCCCGTATTTTGGATTGAGATCCAAACTTGGCATGTCGGGGCCATCTAGGGTGGGGCCAGAGGTAGGATTCAACTTGCTTCTGAGATCCAGGCTGTTGTTATCTCTCTTTGTGGTGGTTTGTCTCCATCCTCTAGCGGCCAGAGTTCTAATTACGCCCTCCACAGACGTGCAGGAAGGGGATGATGTCTCCCTGACATGTGATGTGACAGGAAATGCTCCAGAGGGTGCCATCTACACCTGGTACAAAAACAGCCACCGGCTTCAGGAGAGCTCAGACAGCTTCCTGGCCTTTCCACACATAACCAGTGGGGATACTGGCTCTTACCACTGCAAAGCTCACAACCCCAAGGGAACCAGCAGCAGCATCTCCCCAGCCGTCAGCTTACACGTCTCTTGTAAGTGACATTGTTTATCCAGGTGGAGGCTGAGCCAGTTCTTATGGAGGTCTGTGGCCAGCGTCTCATTGATGTCAGTGGATAGTGGAGCAGACCGTTGCGTTGCATCGCTGCTTAACTACGCCCTGGGCTGGGTACATTGTTTTTCTCCAGAGCCCCTGCTGGAGGATGGCTATTCCCAGAGTGGGTTGGAAATTTTCCAGCGGGAGATTTTCCTGGCAGGAAATGATGATTCATCGAAAGCAAAACGTTTCGCAGAAATGCATCGTCTTTGGTGAAAATTTGTTTGAAATCAAAAGGTGAAAAGAGCATTTCAATCGGGTCCAATGTTCCATTGCAGCCTTTTTGGACCAGAACGTTTCACTTTTCCATTTCGACATGACTTTTGGTTTCTGATTTTTTCCCTTTTTATTATAAAATAATCACATCAAATGAAAACAAAAAGGCAAAATCAGGACGAAACGTTTCAATGTTGTCAAAATAAAACATTTTGATTGACCTGAAATTTTATTTATTTTTTCTTTAGAATTTTGGCTAGCAGGAAATTTCAGAATTCTTTGATTTCCAAATCACAAATCTCCCCCTGAACTGAAGATGGCAGTTTCTGCACAGCTCTGCGACTGCCCCAGGCCATGGCTGGCCGAGATTCCATGAACCAGGGCCCTGCTCCAGGACAGCCTATTGCTTCTGATGGCTCTAGAGAGAGAGGTTCTGGCACTGATCATGACAAGCCAGAGGCAGGAGCCCGTATTGCTTGGTAACATTCACGCTGAACTCAATAGGAATTTGCCTGAGCAGAGAAGGAACAGGAACTGTGGAAGGGTCACAGGTTTCACCCTGACCCTTGCCAATGTTATATCAAAGACTTATTGAGCAGAGCAGGAGACGGTACGGGCCACACACCCTGGAGAAAGAGTCAGGCCAGGACCCATTTCAGTGGGAGTTAGGCTTTGAAGGTCTGGGCCATAGTTGCTCTGTGCCTTAGTCCCACAACCATAACATGGAGGTCTTACAGACCCCTTGCCGCAGAGGCATGTTGTGAGAATGAATCCACTAACGGCTGTGCAGTGGATAGCACAAGGAAGTAGCTGATGGACACGTCTCCCCGCTGTGTCAGGCCAGCAGAGACCTTTGTAACCAGGCAGCTGGAATCAATTCCAGCCTCTTCCCAGCACCACTGTGCATCACCCTTCTTTTAAAGTGTCATCACTTGCACTTTTGGGCCTTTGCTTAAATAAGGAATCTCATTGGACCCTCCGGGCTACCCTCGTCAACACACAGGAAGAAATATCAATGACTATTCATCAGGAATGCTCAGCAATAAGCATATGTAGGACTGCCCACCTGTATCATGGCATTTACACTGTAGGAGGCAGAGCTCAAGGGGGAAAAATTTTTCCCATCATGTGAAAATTTTCAGGAGTTGAAAAAACTTTCCCATCCTGGATCTGGATCAAACACCAAAATCTCAAAAATTTTCTGCAAACTGAAAAAACAAAAACAACAAAACCAAACTTCAGGTCCAGATCAATGGAAATATTTTGTTTTGATCATTTTGAAACCATTTTGTTTTGATTTTGAACTTTTCTTTGGTTGTTAACCTTTTTTAAAGGTTTAACTGGCTGACTTTTCAAAACAAAGTCATTTTGAACTCGAAAACTGCTGTTTTTTTCATTTCAAATCTTTTGCAACTTTTTTTCCAAACATTTTTCAAGGCCAGAGATTTGTTGAAACCAACTGTTTCACAAGCAGTTTCATTTTCAATTCATGAAAAATTTTTGACCCCCCAAAATTACATCGAAAATTCCCAACCGGCTCTAGGAAGAGAAGCGAACCACAAATATAAATTAAAAAGTATTTGCAGTGGACTCTTTAATTTTGATTTTCAAATGGGAATGGGATGGTCTGATCAGATTCTTCTGGGTGGATCTGCCTTTCCATCTTCTCCTTCTATTATTTGTAGTGTGGTAGTGTCTGCAACGGAGAACTTACAAGATAAAAGGACTTAAGATGGGTTCTCAAACTTCATTGTACCGTGACCCCCTTCCGACAACAAAAATTACTACATGACCCCAGGAGGGGGAACAGAAGTCTGAGCCTGCTCGAGCCCCACTGCCCTGGGTTGGGGGGTCAAAGCCCGAGCCCCACTGCTCCAGGCAGGAGGTCCAAAGCTGAAACCCAGGGGCTTCATCCCCAGGCAGGGGGCCTGTAACCGGAGCCCCACCACCCAGGGCTGGAGCCCTGGGTGGTGGGGCTCAGGCTTCAGCTTCGGTCCCGGGGATGGGGCTCGGGCTTTGGCCCTGGGCCCCAGCAAGTCTGAGCCAACCCTGGTGACCCCATTAAAATGGGGTTCTGACACCCAGTTTGAGAACTGCTGACTTAGGAGATAAAGGGTTGTGAGGGGAATAGGGATCCAGCATAGACGTTTCAAGCAACTGACTGTGAATATTGTGCTGGTGAAATAGGCTGGCAGCCCCAGAAACAAGGCTTTGCTGGTCAAAGAAGGAATCGTGGCATTAAAGGCTCAAGATGATGGCAAATGAAGAGCATGTTGACTGTGCCTTAATGTGAGTGTCTCACCCCAACAGATCCGCCCCGGGAGCCCCAGCTGACCTCCTTCCTGGAGATGCCGGATGGGCAGCTGGGCGTTCTCCAGTGCACGGTTGATAGTGACCCACAGTCAGAGTTATCTCTGTTCAGAGGAGGCGAACTCGTGGCTTCCACCACTGGCTCCCACCCTGCAGCCGGACAGCGAGTCAGTGTCTCCTCATCACACAACAGCTTGAAGGTGGAGATCCAGGCTGTGGTAATGGAGGATGAAGGAGAGTATGTGTGTTCTGCTAGTAACGCGTATGGCAACACAACCACCTCGCTGAACTTCACTGGAGAGAGTGAGTGCAACATTGCCATCTACTGCCATGGGAATTGGATCCATCCATCCATCTATCCCCCTACATACCGCTGTATCCCGCCAGCCAGTCACCCACCTACATACCTCTGATAGCTATAGATCCAGCCATACAGACCCCTGTATCCAACCATCCCCCTACATACCCCTGTATCTATCCATCCATCCAACCATCCCCCTACATACCCCTATATCCATCCATCCACCTAAATATCCCCTGTATCTATCCATACATCCATCCCCATACATACCCCTGTATCCAACCATCCACCTAAATATCCCCTGTATCTATACATCCATCCATCCCCATACATACCCCTATATCCATCCATCCACCTAAATATCCCCTGTATCTACCTATTCATCCATCCATCCCCATACATACCCCTATATCCATCCATCCACCTAAATACCCCTTGTATCTATCCATCCATCCATCCCCATACATACCCCTGTATCCATCCATCCACCTAAATATCCCCTGTATCTATCCATCCATCCATAAATCCCCATACATACCCCTGTATCCAACCATCCACCTAAATATCCCCTGTATCTATACATCCATCCATCCATCCATCCGTCCCCATACATACCCCTATATCCATCCATCCACCTAAATATCCCCTGTATCTACCTATCCATCCATCCATCCCCATACATACCCCTATATCCATCCATCCACCTAAATACTGCCTGTATCTATCCATCCATCCATCCCCATACATACCCCTGTATCCAACCATCCACCTAAATATCCCCTGTATCTATCCATCCATCCCCATACATACCCCTATATCCATCCATCCACCAAAATACCCCCTGTATCTGTCTATCTATTCATGCATTCCCATACATACCCCTGCATCCATCCACCCATCTCCTTACATACCCCTGTATCTATCTGTCCATCCTTCCCCATACTTATCCCTGTATCTCTCTCTCTCTCTCTCTATAATCCTTGCATCTCCATACGTATCGCTGTATCCATCCATCCCTCTACATAACCGTCATATCCATCTGTCCATCTCCATACATGCCCTTTATCTATCTATCCATCCATCCATCCACCCACACCCGTAGTATATAAACATTTTCTCACATTAGTCTTTCCTCCCAGCTGCAAGGGTCTGGATCTCTCCTTCGCCGGATGTCCACGAGGGGGATGCTGTTAACCTGACCTGTGCAGTTGACAGTGATGCCTCTGGGATGCCGCACTACACCTGGTATAAGAACAACATATGGTTCAGCGAGAGCCCTGGCAGGTCACTCATGTTTCCCAAGGTCACCACCGCTGATGCTGCATCCTACCACTGCACGGTGAAGACCCAGGAGAGGGTTAGAAACTCTTCCCCAGGCACTTTGAACATCCTCTGTAAGTTCTTTGCACAGTTGAACTGTGCAAGGTTCAGAGAAAAATGCCTCTGTATCCACCAGCACAGCCCAGAGCCCCCAGCCCACTAGCCTAGACAGGGGGGCTAGATAAGGGACCCCTCCATACATTGGGAGGGGAGGGCTGCACTTCTGCCGAAGCATCCTGCTTTGGCAACTGCTGGAGACAAGACCCCAGAGCTGGTGGACCTATGGTCTGATCTGCAAGGCAAAGTCTATGTCTTTAGAGGAACCCCATTGTAGGAGCATAGTGTAGTCCTCCCCCCGCCCCCCGGTCTTTAGAAAGCAGACAATGCTCCATGGTTTGTGCCCACTCAAACCACACAGGGGAGAAAAGGCATCCAAACATTAGCAAGAGACGTGTTTGGATTGAGCCTAGATATATTGAGCCATCCCTTGGGAACTGGGGGTTTGAAGGATCTGGGAACTGTGTCAAGTAAAGGGTGAGGTCTAGTCTGAGGGTCGGGGAAGGTTTCCTTGTTCCATCCTGACTCCCTAGAGTGGAAATCCACCCATGCTCCTGGCCATCAGTTTAGGAGCCAGCTGTTAGAGGACATGTCAAGTGGGTAGCTGTGGAGAGCGTGGGCAGCAGGGAGAAGGGTGAGTGGAGCTCATTGTGGGGAAGTAAGGCAGCTGCAAAGGGTCACGTCTAGGTGTGGAAGTGGGATGGACAGTAGTTCAAACTGAGCTAGTTTCAGCAGGAAACCAGGTAAATTCAGAATTTGCCAAATCTCATCTCAAGCCAGAACCACAGCCCTCCTTGTTACCACCAGCCACAGCCTCACCTGGAACTAGATGTGGGTAAAAAATACCAAGCATTTTTTGGCAGAAAGTGTTGACATTTTTTCACATTTTTCAAAATTCCCCAAGAAAAAATTACAAAAAAAATGAAACGGAAAAGTGATCCATTTTCAAAAACTGTTTTTATTAAACATTTTCTGATTTTTGAAAATGAAAAATTGATTTATTTTTACTGGAAACAATTTTTTTAAACGAAAGCCAAAAAAACATTTTACAGAAACATTTTTGGTTTCCGGTTTTTCTATGTTCATTAAAAAAAGTTTCAATTAAAAATATTTTTCAGAGGTTCATAGATTCCAGGCCAGAAGGGACCACTGTGATCATCCAGTCTGCTCTCCTGTATAACACAGCCGGAGACCTGCCCCACAATAATCCCTAGAGCTGAGCTTTTAGAAAACCAGCCCAACCGAATTTAAAAATTGCTAATGATGGAGAATCCACCATGATCCTTGTTAAGTTGTTCCGAGGGTTAATTACCTCACTGTTAAAAATGCATCTTTTATTTCAAGTCTGAATTTGTCTAGCTTCAACTTCCAGCCTTTGGATCGTGTTAGACCTTTGTCTGCTAGATTGAAGAGCCCATTATTAAATATTTGTTCCCTGTGTAGGCAGGTGTCGACTGTGATCAAATCATCTCCTAAGCTTCTCTTTGTTGAGTAAAACAAATTGATCTCCTTGAGTCTGGTGATCAGCACTACTTAACACCCAACCCTAGGGTTCCCCCAAAACTCAGTCAACAAGTCCAGGGGTCCTCCTCATGCCCCTTATCCTGAGTATCAAGTGCTGAGGCAAGAAAGTGGAGTGAACATTGCTAAATATGGCACATGTCAATGGGTCTGACTTTTGAACTGAGTTCACATTGCCTACAATCACACTGCCCTGTTTGTGTTTATTTTCCATGAGTATTAGTGTTCCCAGGACAGAAGTTGCCAAAAGTGGAGAATCTGCAGCTGATTCCAGAGAATATATGAAAAGCGAGTTTGCAATCTTTTCCCCCCAGAAACCTGAGTCTTAGAGTCACACTCATCCAATCAGGGAACAGTGACACACCATGTGACCCCAACATGTCCAATCAACGCAGCTTGAATTTTTGTATTGAATACTCATCACAAACAGCTCATTGTGAACGAGCGACAGGCCAAGAGTCAGTCATAGAAATCCCTTGCCAAGTAATTTTGAATAACAATGGAACTCAAGAAAAATGAGGCAAAGTTCACTGAATAAATCATAGAATATCAGGGTTTGAAGGGACCTCAGGGGGTATCTAGTCCAACCCCCTGCTCAAAGCAGGACCCACCCCCAGACAGATTTTTGCCCCAGATCCCTAAATGGCCCTCTCAAGGATTGAGCTCACAACCCTGGGTTTAGCAGGCCAATGGCTCAAACCACTGTGCTATCCCTCCCCTCCTTGAGCTGTGACAAATTGCTTGTCCAGCTCTAATAATGGATCCTTCATGAAACCTTTCTGGATCTAGTTCACAGAGTCACACAGTCCCAAGCTAGAAGAAGCCATTCAATTATCCAGTCCGACCATCTGTATAACAAGGCAGGGAATTTCATCCAGGTACCCAATAATTTGTGAGTCGCTGATGTCACATTAAAGTTCTGAAGTCAAATTAGATCCTCCTTCCTTGTAGATCCTCCCAGGAATCTCTGGGTGAAGTCCTTCCTGGAGACTCAAGATGGGAAGCTAGCCATCATCATCTGTGCTGTTGACAGTAACCCGCAGTCAGAACTGGCCCTGCGCAGAGCTGATGAGCTGGTTGCTTCTAGTTCCTCCCGAGGTGATGGGGCATCCGGACAGAGGTTACGCGTCTCATCCTCTCCTAACACCTTGAAACTGGAGATCAGGAGCGTCACCTTGGAGGATGAAGGGATGTACGTGTGCTCTGCAAACAATGCAATCGGCGAAGCCAGCACCTCTGTATACTTCACCATCGAGAGTGAGTATGGAGTTTGTCATTCCCATTGCACTCCAGTGTTGCTTAGAAGGGAACTCGGGGCAGATTCTCTCCCCCACTGCCCTCCCCCTGCAGCAGGGAGTGAAATCTTCCTGTCTATTCTGCTGGGGATTCTCCTGGCCAGGAGACTGCTAACTAAGTGGACAAAGAAGCCACAGAGCCATCTGACCCAAGCATAGGGGGTGTGTAGAGACAGGGAAGCAGATATGGCTGAAACATGCTGCATTCCAGCTATCCCTGGCTGGTGAACATGGATCATTGCCAGGTGTGTAGGTTGGAGCAGCCCCCATGCTGCTCTAACCTATGCCAGGCCTGGGATAGAACTGGGCAGAGGATCAGAGATCTGTAACACTCTACCAAGCTGACTCCGATTGTTAGTTGGTGGTTTCAAAGGGCTGCTCCAGCTGTATCCATTCCAGCTTTGCTCTGGTTTCTTCCACAGCTGTGAGGGTTGTGATCCAACCGGGTCCCGATGTACGTGAGGGAGACCACATCACACTGACCTGTGAGGATGCCAGTGCCCGGCCGAGCACCATTTACACCTGGTACAAGAACACCAAATGGCTGGCAGAGGGCTCTGCCAGTTCCCTCACGATCCGTGGTGCGGCGGGCACTGATGCTGGCTCGTACTCCTGCACGGCTCACAATGACAGGGGAAGGAGAACATCTCTGCCCACCGCCTTGCGCGTGCTCTGTAAGTTGCCTGCGGTTTAGATAATGTTACATCTTCTCAGATGGAGGCATGCAACCGAATTCCCAGTGCAGGTGACTCCCAATCACAAAACCAAGTCTTCTTGGCTACCTGCCAAGGCTAGCTCCAGGGACAAGAGATCATTGTTTCTCTGGGGAATGGATGACATTTCCCTGCTGGACACAACCCAAATGGGTCAAATTCTTGAAACGTTACTTAGCTTTAAATATCTTAAGTGGAAACATTCCCCACTCTAGAAAGGGAAGGTCTTTGTCCCCCTCTAGTGGCTGCTCCACATCAGAGGTTAATGAGTCTGCCGTTGCTGCCAGCTAACGAATGGGCTTAGTCTTTTCACTCACGCTTTTAGCTCTGTAAACCCTCGGATCAAATCCTGCTGTTGGCTCAGATGGAGTCAGTTATAGAAACATACCAGGCCAGAACCTGCTTTCAGTGGTGGCAGCCTAAATCCAGAGGAACGGAGTTTCTCCAGAGCAAAGCTACCCCACAGTGATTCAGGGACCAATGAGAAGTGCCTTCAAAATACCTGAGATAGGAGGAGATTGACTCCAGCAGAGCTACTCTGTGTTTACACCAGTGTAACCGACATCGGCATGTGGTGCACTGGATCTGCCCTACCATTCTATTAACAGTGGGCACAGCCCCACGGGCTTTGCCCGCATTGCTGCCTGCCTGTGCCTCGGCTTGACCTGGAGGGCAAACTCCAGGAGAGACAGAGGAGAAGCCCATTCGCTGTGGCCCATTTCACCTTCGGCCTCTCCGCTGTGACTGCCAACGGGAGGCAATCAGTGCCAGTTGTGGTGGATGCGCCCTGACAACTCGGTTCAGGCTCCAGGTCACATCACACAGATCGGTGGATAGTCATCAAGTGCCGATGACGTCCAGTCACCCCTGAGCTAGTCAGAGACTTGACCAGGGGCCTAGTGTTATAAGCGTCATGCTAGAACCGACTGGGAATTTTGTAACAAAACGTTTTTTCATTGGAAAACACTGATTCCTCAGAGCCTAAATGCTTCATAGGAAAGGGTCGGTTTCAATTAATTTCCCATTTCAAACCTTTCTGGAAAAGAGAGATTCTAAGTCGTCGAAGCATCCTATTTCAACATTTCTAAATGTATTTTGGTTCAAACCAATTTCCCATTTAGAAATTTAAGTTAACTCAAAAAAGCGACAGAGAGTCCTGTGGCACCTTATAGACTAACAGACATATTGGAGCATGAGCTTTCGTGGGTGAATACCCACTGTGTCTGACAAAGTGGGTATTCACCCACGAAAGTTTGTGCTCCAATACTAAGGTGACCAGATGTCCCGATTTTATAGGGAGAGCCCTGATTTTTGGGTCTTTTTCTTATATAGGCTCCTATTATCCCCTACCCCCGTTCCAGTTTTTCACATTTGCTGTCTGGTCACCCTATCCAATACATCTGTTAGTCTATAAGGTGCCACAGGACTCTGTGTCGCTTTTTACAGATCCAGACTAACATGGCTACCCCTATGAAAGTTAACTGAAGATACAAAACATAAAAAATATGAATCGGTCAACATTGAAACAAAATGTATCCAAAATTATTGAAACAAAATGTTCTGATTGTGATGTTCAAAAACAAATTTCAGATTTTTGGTTTGCGAAAGTTCTTGAGATTTCAATTTTCCATCCTGATTTGGGACAGGGAGAGTTTTTTAAATCTCAAAAATGCTCAAAAAGCAGGAAAACCATTTCCTTTCTAGAGCTACTCCCTACCCTCTGCCCGTCCCCAGAGCCATCTGGCCAAACTGTGCAACCCCCTTCCAGAAGAAAGTCACTGTCTTTGTTTCTTAGCTCAAGTACAACGTGTTCTTGTCCCTTCAGACGCCCCAAGGAAGCCCTCACTCAGCTCCTTCCTAGATGCCCAGGATGGGCGCCAGGCCATCATCCAATGCACTGTCGACAGCCACCCACCGTCAGATATAGCCGTGTACAGAGGGGCTGAGCGCACGCCCATGGCTTCCACCCAGAGTTCTCAGGGCTCATCCAACCAGCGGCTGAGCGTTCATGTGTCCCACAATTCCCTGAAAGTGGAGATGAAGGACGTCGTGCTGGAGGACGCAGGCCAGTACGTCTGCTCAGCTAACAACACCTACGGCAGTGCCGCAGCATCCGTGCGCTTCGGTGTGGAGAGTGAGTGCAGGTGTCTTTTGAACCCTTCCATGCCGTGCTCTCTCCCATGAGCACTCACAGGGGATTTGGATTCAGATCCCGCGAGGTGGGGCCAAAGCAGGATCTGGATCTTGTGCACCTGCAATCTCTGGGGTAAACTCAGATTTAAATCTTGATCTGAGCATCACAGCAGATTTGGGCGGGAGAGCTCAGGGCTAGCAGCTGGTGCTAGGCTGACAATGCTCGAGGCTGAGACTGAGATTTGCCAAGTGATCTAGGGCAGTGGTTCTCAACCAGGGGTCCAGGACCCCCTGGGTTCCATAAGCAGGTTTCAGGGAGTCCCTCCAAGCATGGCTAGCTGGGGCCCAGGGCAGAAAGCCGAAGCCCCAGCACATGGGGCTGAAGCCCAGGGCCCTGAGCCCCATCACCCAGGGCTGGTGCCGAAGCCTGAGCAATGGAGCTTCGTGGGGATCTCTGTGGTGTGGGACCCCAGGCAATTGCCCTGCACTGACGCCAGGTGGGCAGTGGAGTTTTTATAGCATGCTGGGGGTGGCTTCAGAAAGAAAAAAGGTTGAGAACCCCGATCTAGGGGATTTAGACACATAGCTGCCAATAATGTCACTGAGACAAGGTGGGTGAGGTAATATCTTTACAGAAGTTGGTTCAATAGAAGATATTACATCACCCCCTTGTCTCTCTAATATCCCGGGACTGACGTAGCTACAACAACACTGCATACAATAATGTCACTGGGAGATGTGTGTCAAAATCCCCTAGACTGCTTCGAAAATCACATTCCCCCAATGCTATCTTTATCTGCACAAGCAATGGTGGTGTAATATACCCAACACATGTGCTTCTCCATGCCCCAACTCTGGCCTGGAGGGACCCCCTGTAGCAATGAGTAGATAGTTCATTTCTTTGGTCCATTGAAAGGGAGCCAACAAGGGGTCCGATCAGTGCCAATTATGGTGGTGGGTTTTGTGGAGGAGGCATCTGGACTAAGACACACCAAATAGCCATCAGAAGGGTCTAATTTTGGGCTAGATTGGAACTGGAATCTGAGATGACTAGCACTGGTTGGAAAATGGATATTATTTTCTGCCGAAAATGTTAACAAAAAGTAACATTTTTTTGTTTTTGTGGACATTTTTTGCAGAATTGTTCTGGTTTTCGTTGAAAAACCAAAACCTCAAAAGTTGTTGAAAACTAAAAAAAAGTCATTATTTTTAAACACACATACACGCACACACATATCCCTCCAAAAATCAACAAAAATGAAAATTTTCTTGCCAAAAAAAAATCTGAAAAAAAGAGTTTGGATGAAAAAATTTTAAGCAGCTCTGCTGATGAGTAGCTATTCTCATGAAACATGGAGCTCTGCCGGTTCCCACTAGAATACATTTGGCTGATTTTCCTGATCTCTTCTCCCTATCAGCTGTCAGAATCATGATTGAACCATCTCAGGAAATACACGAAGGAGTCACAGTCAACGTGACCTGCCTGGTTGCCGATTGGCTCGGAGGCGAGACCAACTACACCTGGTATAAGAACAGCAAGTGGCTGCAGGACGGTCCTGTTAGGTCGCTCCACCTTGATAGGGTCTCCAGCACCGACACGGGGTCATACCACTGTCGGGCAGAGGGGAGGAGAGGAAGTGCCATCTCTGCCCTGGTCAGCTTGGATGTGCTCTGTGAGTGTCAAGGGGATTTGGGGGTTGATTTGTTCACACTAAATAAAGGCAACTTGGGATCTCATTGTTGTTATTATCTGTTATTTCCATAGAGCCATAGATGTGCCCTGTGCTCTATGAGAGTAAAATTAAGACACAGGCCCAAGGCAGAGCCCCAGACCCAACCCGCTCTGAACTAGGCGAGCATCTAGAATCCAAAATCAAGACGCAAACGTCCCCTCCCTTTAAATGAACCAAACCAAACAATGATTGAAACAACCTCTTCCTTCTCCTGCAGTTTCCCCTCCTCCTCTCTCCCCTGTCCTTTCACTTCTCACCCTTTGGATGCTAAAAGCCTGGCTAACTGATTTCTTGGTGTTTGTGCAGCGCTGTTTTCAGTTACACTTTGAAGGTCAATAATAGAGTGAGTCTAACAATTTACAAGGGGACAGTTTTCCTTTGGAAAATGCTGATTTGACAACACAAACATTTCCCTGGAACTTATCCATTTCATTGAATTTTTCAAGGGGGAATCAGTAAAACATTTTGTTGTGATAAGATCCAAATGTTTTGTTCCAATAAGGCTGAAATGCTTCTTTTCCTTAATAGAACAGAAGAGTCAACACTACAAAGTCGAAATGAAACATTCTGATGGTATCCAAAAGAAATTTTTGGATAAGGTTGAGCAGAAATATTCCATTATGCAAAAAATTATGAGATTTGAAAGCAGGACAAATGAAATTTTGAAATCTTGGAATTTCTCATAGGATGGAAAGTCTGTTTTGTGATCTGTTCTAGTCAATAACTGTAGACCACCACTGGCTACTCTTAACCAGTCACCTCCCCTTTGTCAGTTGAAGAAGTCCAGTCACCTGATCTAACAGTAATATTGTCTCCTCCATGCAGATGCTCCAAGGAACCCATCGATGAACGCCTTCCTGGAGAACCGCAATGCAAGGGTGGGCCTCATCCGATGCACAGCTGATAGCAACCCACGGGCTGAATTAGCCCTGTACAGAGAGGATAAACTAGTGGCTTCCAGCCAAGGCCCACGCTCAGCAGCCAGCCAGAGGATCAGTGTGTTTCCATCCTACAACACCTTGAGAGTGGAGATCTGGGATGTCACATCAGCAGATTCAGCAGAATACACGTGTGTGGCCAGCAATGCACTGGGAAACGTGACAGCCACCTCCTACTTCAGTGCTCAAAGTGAGTCAGACTGCGAGGGGGCTGTGAGACAGAGACAGAGCTATCAGCCATGGGTGAGGCTGCCACGTCCCATCTAATCCATCCCCACAGACAACGTAGGATTGTTCCCTACAGCGTGTCCTCCATCCAGTACTGATGTACCCAGCAGGGGGTACAGACCCTCCAGGAACAGATCTGAATCGATCCAGCAGGGGGCAGTGAGGCACATATGCAAACACACTCACACACACACACGAACTGCCACACTGGGTCTGACCAATGGTCCATCCAGCCCAGTGTCCTGTCTGCTGTCAGTGGCCAATGCCAGGTGCCCCAGAGGGAGTGAACAGAACAGGGTGATTATCAAGTGATCCATCCCTGTTGTCCAGTCCCAACATCTGGCAGTCAGAGGCTGAGGGGCAGCCTGAGCATGGGGTTTGCATCTCTGACCATCTTGGTGAATAGCCATTGATGGACCTGTCCTCCATGAATGTATCTGATTCTTTCTGAACCCAGTTATAGTTTTGGCCTTCACAACATCCCTTGGCAACGAGTTCCACAGGGTGACTGTGCGTTGTGTGAAGAAATACTGCCTTTGGTTTGTTTTAAACCTGCTGCCTATCAGCAGGTGACCCCTGGTTCTTCTGTTATATGAAGGAATAAATAATACTTCCTTATTTACTTTCTCCAAACCAGTCATGATTTTATAGACCTCAGTCATATCCCCCCTTAGTTGTCTCTTTCCCATTCTGAACAGTCCCAGCCTTTTGAATCTCTACTCATACGGAAGCTGTTCCATACCCCTAATCATTTTTGTTGCCCTTCTCTGTATCTTTTCCAATTCTAATGTAGCTTTTTTGAGATGGGGCGACCAGAACTGCATATAGAACTGGATTTATATAGCGGCAATATGATTTTTACTGTCTTAGTATCTCTCTCTTTCCTAATGGTTCCCAACATTCTGTTCGCATGTTTGACTGCTGCTGCACAGTGAGTGGATGTTTTCAGAGAACCATCCACAATAACGCCGAGATCTCTTGGAGATCTGATCCTACCCAGCAGGGGGCAGTGGGACACACACACAGGTCGGACCCTGTCCATCGGGAGGTGGAGGAGCACAGACAGTAGCCACAATGCAATGACTGAAACAACATACCGATGACATGAAGACTCAGACGTTGCGGTAGAAGAACACAGCCTCCTGGCTTTGAGCGCTGGGTGTATTATCAGACCAGACAAACATGTCACTGCCCCTTCAGGAAGAGGGCTGGCGAGGGAGAGTTTAAATCCAATATATCACAGGGCCAAAACTCATCGCCTCCTGCCCCATACCCATGTTTTGCCCTTGTTGGAGTGACTTGTGTCACAGCAGTGTCTGGAAAATCACTGTGCAGGCAGCTGTTTGTGGTTTTTACACTGGCCGGAATAACCCTCCTCTCCTCCTCAGCTCTCGCTGACCTGCGCTTGTACAAGATCCTGGCCGGGATATTCATCGCAGCGCTGGGGGCTAGTCTTCTGGCCGTTGCAGTGGTCTTGTTGTGGCCCAGGTAACTTGGCTCTTGATGCTTTAGTTCGTAGCAGCAGCTCAGGGGTGTCCAGTTGGGCTAGCTCACAAGGGCTGGGAAGGGACGGCTTGTTTTGGGGTGGGTGATTTTTATTTATTGTTTATTTGATATTACTAAAGCCAGCCCACAAGAAGGGGTAAGTTTTGACCAGGAAAAAGCCTGAAGTGACGTTTATTTGAACAGCATAAGAGGGAAATTGAGGCAGGCTGCCTGTAGGCCATTGAGGGGGCACAAGGGAGGCTGCTGGCCTGGTTACAGACCGTGAAACCTTTTGCTGCGGGGTTGCTGGCCAAGCCAGTGGTGAACATGAGTTGTATGACCCACTGCTCAGTGTGTTGTGTCCCCCACTCTGCGTGATCCACAGAGGATGTCAGGCTATTACAGTTCAACCTGAAGAGCAGGTTTCTATAGCAGATGCTGTAGACTGCCACGGTTCGCTCTGGAAGCCCCTGGTTTGGGCCCTGATGGTGCCGTTTGAGAGTTTTTGAGCACTTTGTGCACAATGCCTCGCCAAGTCTCAGGCCAGTTCCAGGTGTTGACATCACAACTGGCCTCCTCCCTGGCAGTCTAACTGGAAAGGCCAATGACTGAATGGCCCTAGAGAATGGCAGCCCCTCTTATATTGAGCATGTGCATTCAGGAGTTGTAGCTGATGGAGGGGGGCATTGATGATCAGACACCACAATGATGGGCACATGAGAATAACACACTGGCAAACTGTATGTCAGACCTCTCACTAGTGCTGGGTCCACCACAGGAAAACAGCCTACTACTGCTAACAGGATTGTTCCTTTAACTCAAGCAGCAGAGGTCTGCTCTTCAGCTCTGGGTTCAGATCCTGCTGATGACCCAAGCGAGGGTTTGCGATGTAGGCGGATAGACAGAATAGCGGGCCGGCCGCGTTGGACTTTTTCTGCTCCTAAAATATCTTCTCTTAAGTGCTAACCACCCTCACCTCCTCCCCTGCCTAGGATAACGAAGCTGCTGAAGCCGCTAAAAGATGAAAGTTCCATGGAACTGACTGGCACAAGGCACCAATCGCAGGTGCGATTCCGCAGTGTGGCTGGGTTGGTGCCGTGCTTGGGGTTTGGCCTGGGGTCACCAGAGCTGGAGCTCAGGCCTCCAGCTGCTCAAAGGTGTAAAAAACAGTGGGGCCAGCTGAACTGAGAGGCTCTGGCTGCTTTGCTGTTGTCTACAGAGCAGGCCTTGGGTTGGATACTGGGGACATGAGTTCAGGAGAGTGGGACTGATGGGGATGGAGCGGGAAGAGGGTTAATGCACTGGGGTGTGTAAGAAACTGAAATCCTGGGTCAGCATTGGTATCAAACAGGATCTGGGTTGAATTTTTTCCAGCCCACCCTGCCCTGCATATGCTGGCCTATCAAAAAGGTCTGGGCATGAAAACTGCAGGTTCCCCACAGCCTTCCCCATCTCTGTCCCTCCCCCTTCAAGCCTCTCTCTCATTCTCCAGGTCCGATGAGATATGGAGAACTTTCTCTTTGGGCCTGTTTCCCCATTTCCCCTTGCTACATGCACCCCTCACCTAGGAGCCTAATTCTTTGTGCCTGGAGCATAGGGGAAGATGCAGTCCATGCTGGGATGCAGGGGTTACTTAAGGACTAGATCCTCAGCTGGTACAACTTGACTTAGCTCCATTAGCTTCAGGGCACCTGTGGGCATTGACTGGCCTGTTGACGGTGGTGGATCTCTGCCGATCGCTGGGGATCCAGCCTGCTGACATCCATGGAGCTCTGCGGACGGGTGCCAGCTGGATGTTGATAATTTAACCCCACTGGCTAGGAAGAGTGCTGGGTGAGGGTGGGAAATCACACTCCCATTCCCTGGGCTGGCAGAGCTGAGGGTGGACGGGTCCAGGGCCGGGCAGAAGGAGTGCTCAGAATAGAAGGGCGAAGTGACCCCTGCAGGAGGGTCAAAGATAGGCAGAGGGGCAGGATTTTAGCTCAGCAAGTCGGTGCTACTGTCTATGGCCCCTGGTTCATTTTTGTACCAAAGTTAACAGAGACCCATGTTTGGTGCATGGCCAGGGATCATGCACTTGGGGGCTTCTCCCACGGGCTGATTTGGGGCTCTGGGGGTTTTACCAGCAAATTCCAACCAGAAGGTATTGTGTAACTTTTCCAGGTTGACGACATCTCCTTGGCCAACAGCTAACCACACCGCTTGGCAGCACCCAGAGCAGCCTGCACGACAGTCACACCGAGACCCCTCCTGCCCGGCTGGACCCGGACAGCGAAGTTGTTCTCACCCAGTGGCACATTTTTAGTGCTCGCCATACTTGGTACGTTGCATGTGCCAAATGCAAAACTGCTGTCAATACCCAGAAGTGAGCTCGGGCTATGAAAAATCCCAGGCTGTCTCCCTCCACAAACCCATGCCGTCCGGAGCACCCTCATCTGCGCCCTGTGACTCCGCCAAGCCCCTACGTTTGCAATAACCTCCGGGCGTGCTGCTGAGCATCTCATCAGTCACAAAATAAACCAAAGTGTGGTGTCACAAATGTTGAAAAGTACAACCCCTCTGGGCCTGATCCCGTGTGAGGGGAAGGCAGTGGAGAAGCTCCCCCTTGATAGCATAGATGCAGGATCAGGCCTTTAAACCTAGTCATTCTCAAAGCCTATTCAACCTTCCTGGAGGGGAAGCTGGGGGAGCCCTCGGTATCTAACCATTGAGAGGTGCTAGGGGTGGATCTTGGCTCTCAGGTGAGGTGTGCCCAGCAATACAGACTCAGCCCTAATGTATCTGATTTATCTAAGGGCTGCTATGGGAGATAGTCCATACCTGTGTTATGCCCTACGTATGTGCCCAGGATGGGAATTTGTAGATTATACAGCTGCGAATGGGCAACAGGGGCTGGATCACTTGATGACTCCCTGTTCTGTTCACTCCCTCTGGGACACCTGGCACTGGCCACTGTCAGAAGACAGGATACTGGGCTAGATGAACCTTTGGTCTGACCCAGTCTGGCTGTTCCTATGTTTGTCCTGAAGCATCTTTCAAGCGACCGTCACTCCTAGGAGGCAGCTGCAAGAGACCCCCAGTGGAGACACCTCCTGGGCCATTTGTGATCTTCCCAGACCTGTGCATATCTCTGAGAGGCTACATGCCTGCCCTGGGGATACCCCACACCCACCCCAGGAGAACACTAGGGGCCAAAGGCCTGGTCTGTACTATGGGATCTGTCTGTCTGAATTGGCCAGGGTGACACCTGGTGGTGAAGTTAGGGAAGTGCATGCAGCAGACACAGCCTCTCTGGATGCTGCATGTTGCTTTAGGAAAAGCTCATAGAATCCAGAACTGGAAGGGAAAGGTCATTGAGTCCAGTCCCCTGCCTTCACAGCAGGACCACGTACCATCCCTGACAGATTTTTTTGCCCCACATCCCTCAATGGCCCCTGTCATAAACCTAGTCCCAGATTTGGACCTTAGCGTCCAAAATATGGGGGTTAGCATGAAAACCTCCAAGCTTAGTTACCAGCTTGGACCTGGTAAAGCTGCCACCACCCAAAATATTAGAGTGTTTTGGGGCACTCTGGTCCCCACAAAAACCTTCCCTGGGGACCCCAAGACCCAAATCCCTTGAGTCTCACAACAAAGGGAAATAAACCTTTTCCCTTCCCCCCTCCAGGTGTTCCTGGAGAGATACACAGAAGCAAACTCCGTGAATCTAAGCAGAGGGATTCCACCCTCCCCCGTTTCCAGCCTGGAAACACAAGCACTTCCCTCTTCACTCAGAGGGAATGCAAAGTCAGGCTAGTAAATCTAACACACACAGATTTCCCCCTGACTTCTTCCTCCCACCAATTCCCTGGTGAGCTGCAGACTCAATTCCCTGGAGTTCCCCACTAAAGAAAAACTCCAACAGGTCTTAAAAGAAAGCTTTATAGAAAAAGAAAGAAAAATACATACAAATGCTCTCTCTGTATTAAGGTGACAAATACAGGGTCAATTGCTTAAAAGAATATTGAATAAACAGCCTTATTCAAAAAGAATACAATTCAAAGCACTCCAGCAACTATAGACATGTAAATACAAAAGAAAAAAACAATAACCCTTATTGTTTTTATGATCTCTATACTCACAACTTGGAAACAGAAGATTAGAAAGCAGGAAATAGAAATCACTTCTCATAGCCGAGAGAGCATACAGGCAGAAGACCAAAAACAAAGGACTCACACAGAAACCTCCCTCCACCCAGATTTGAAAAAATCCTGTTTCCTGATTGGTCCTCTGGTCAGGTGTTTCAGATACTTCTTTCCAGGTGAAAGAGACGTTAACCCTTAGCTATCTGTTTATGACAGGCCCCTCAAGGGCTGAACTCACAACCCTGGGTTTAGCAGGCCAATGCTCAAACCACTGAGCTATCCTTCCCCCATGAGGTGGAGCAGCCACTGGTGCCACTGAAGAGGCTCTGCCCCTGAGCAGGGGGAGTTGCCTAGTGGAGGATTCCTCTTAGGGTCCTACACTCAGTCTGCTGGGTCCCATGGGGCTGGGAGCAGGCACAGCCCTGAGCATGGGGGGCAGGGGAAGCAGCTTGTTTCTCAGGGTTGACTTCTGTGGAGGTTCTCAGCCTCTGGCCCTCCCCTCATCTTCTTCTCCCACCCTTCTCTTCCTGCCTGGTCACTTGCAATTCGAGGCCCACAAAAACCATCAAATCAGGGCCTCCTGGTGCTGGGTGTCACACAGACACAGTGAAGGCCAGCCCGTCCCCAGAGAGATTACAGTCTAAACAGACGTGAGAGAAAGCACACAGCAGCGGCTAGGGAACTGAGCAGGGCCACCCAGACCAGGGGGGGGGGTTTGAGTGAGTGAGGCAATTTGCCCCAGGCCCTGGGCCCCACAGGGCCCTCCACAAGAATATAGTATTTGTAGTATTGCAACTTTTTTTTTATGGAAGGGGCCCCCAAAATTGCTTTGCCCCAGGGCCCCTGAATCCTCTGGGCGGTCCTGGAACTGAGGCACAGAGTGTGACCTGCCTGCTCCTACACACAGCGTCTGCGGAGTAGCTAGGACCTGACCCCACACTTCTGTGATCCCGGTCTCCTGCCTTAACCACTCCCCGCCCATCAGCTCCCCTCTAGTTGTGCAGCCAGCCCTCTAGTCTGACTCCTTTCCCTGCAGCCCCATGGACAATCCAATTCACCACAGGGCCTGGTATCAGAACTGCAGCGTCTGCTCTGATTCCAGCTGCCCGGTGCTCCACTCCCCCCTCTCTCTGCGACACTCCTGGCCTGTGATTGACCAGACTGATGATAAAGCCAAAGAAAGACCTGCCTCTTGCAGGGAGAATGAACTCCACAGCTGGGCAGGCTGCTCCCATCTGCATCAGAGGGGGGTCAGCCACAATCTGCAGAGAGGGCAGGGGCAGATTGGAGAGACAGAGTGGGCAAGTGGCACAAAAGGTTCCTTAAAACAAACACACAGCACAAATAGTCCATACACTCGAGGCCACGTCTACCCTGCAAAATTAAACCCAACAAATGTATAGCAGCGGACAGCCGCCACGGTGGTTCCCTCGCTTGTGCGTGCCCTGTGCCGCTCCTTGGGTTGGCTCTGTGCATCCTCCCCTTGGATCGGTTGTACTGTCAGTGCGGGGCATTGCGAGAAGGCTCCTGAAAGCCAGAAACAGTCAACATAAGCACCGCGGGTCCACACTGACCCTGCGTCGACCTAAAAACAGTGACCTTGCCCCTGCCCAGCTGGAGAATGGGGTAGCTGGCGCGTTGGCAGGAGCGAAATTGAAGTGTAGACACTTCTGGTTAGGTTGACATGGGCTGCCTTGCATTGAGCTAACTCTGCAGCATAGACCAAGCCCAGTTCATGTGCCTCCTTGGTGGGGGCTTAGCTAGCAAGAAGACAGGCACAGAGAAGTACCTCTCCCCTAAGAAAGCCAGCCCCCCTCTTGGCTCCCTTCTCCAAGAATTTGATCCTCCAATCTCCCTGTCCTGGCTCCACCCCCACCACCATAGGCAGCAACTCCTCTTCCAGTCCCTTCCCCATGTCATCCTAGCTCCCCTGTCCCCTCTCAGTGTGTCCTCGCTTGTGCAGCCAGTGCTGGAGCCCATAGGGCGGCATTCTCACGTCTATTTTTAGCAAGGTCGCTAGAGAGCAGCTAGTGGGTGGGAGCCACAAATCCCGCCTGCACTACAGTGTAGACGGACCTGCCACCTCAGCGGGATTCTGGCTCCCCAGCCAGCTCCCTCAGCAGTTATTCATCATGTGACCACTACCAAAGTGGGCCTCCTTCCGGAAACACAACACTCACTGCTCGCCAGCTAGGTAGGGGAGGCAGCAGGCCCCAGTGGGCAGAAGTCAGGAGACCTGAGCTTCATTCCTGGCTCTGCCACTGAGCTACTGTGTGACGTTGAGCAAGTCACTTCTCCCATCCATACTTCTGTTCCCTTCTCATACTTTGTCTGTCTCTACTGTGAGCTCCTGGGAGCGGGGCCTGTCTCTCGTTAGGGGTATGTACAGCACCTAGCCCATGGAGCCTGATCTTGGCTGGGGGCTTTAAGTGCTGCTTCCTCTCTGCTGCTGATCCCATTGCTTATAATCCCAGGCTCCCAGTCTTGCAAATACAGATCATCAGGCTCCCAAGGGGAAGGCCTGGAGTCCTCAGAGCAGGGGCAGCAGCAGGATAAGCTCCACACCCCCACCCCACAGCCTGCCTGCATGCGGAGAGGGCTGCCCATTGTCTACGCCCACTCCAGCCCTTGGCAGCTGTCGAGTGGTGCCGGGTGCTACTGGCTGCAGTGTGCATTCCTGGCTGCACAGACCTTGCAAACTCATCTTGCACCGGACCACTGATGAGCCATCAGATGGTAACTTCCTTTGGCTGCCAGAGGCCTACGGCCAAATCCTGAGCTCCACACTTGGCAGTTACACATTCCTGACTTATGCTGAGCTGCTGTGAAAGTCAAGGGGGGCTTGTAACTGGAGGAGCTGGATGCCGTAAGGACCTTGGGCCATTGGGATGCATTGCCTAGTAGTAAGAGTCATCCCTCCCCCAAACCATTTCCAATCACTCCCCACACAGATGTTCCTGATGATGCTAATTACATGCATGGCTGCTGCAATAGACCCCTGTTCACTGCAGCTGAGATTCCCTCTCTCCGTGTCGTGCAGGTCGCTAACGAGCCACCAAATGGTAACATGGCCAGCCATGGCCAGCATGGACGCCATGATCTCCAGGGGAGGGACTGCATTCCCTCATGGCCAGTCTCCTGAACCAGCCACGCTGCTCCCCCCAAATGGCATAATCTGTCATAGTTTACAGCATAAAATGAGAATCTCTATGAATCTGTCTATCCGCATAGATGCCCATCCAGCTAATCCATTCGAGTGGCCCACCAGGGCTGTTTAAACCTCGTCTTCTAAGTGCTCCCAGCCCCCCAGGGTTACTTGGATCCAGCCTTCGTCGGCATGAACAACAGGTGGCGCTGTGAGGCTGCGTCATCACAAAACCTAAACTTCATTTCCCCAATACTAATTTCTCCCTACTGTTCCTCCCACCTTCTTCTCAACTGTCTGTAATGGGCCACTCTCTTACCACCTCAAAAGTTATTTTTCCTCCCTTGGTATCCTGCTGCTAATTGATTTATCTCATTTGACTGACCTCACACTTGGTAAAGCAACACCTTCCTTTGATGTATTTGTCATAGTATAATTCCCAGATCTGAACCTTAGCGTCCAAACTATGGGTACTAGCATGAATTTCCCTAAGCTTAATTACCAGCTTAGATCTGATATGCTGCCACCAATCAGGACTTAGGTAGAGCGCCTGATAGACTCTGGTCTCCCCCAACACCTTCCCTGGGGACCCCAAGACCCAGATTCCCTGAGTCTCACAACAAAGGGGAATAAACCATTTCCCTTCCCCCTCCTTTCTTCCTCCCAGCTCTTCCCACTCCGGGTACACTAGGAGAGATAGACAGATTCAAGTTCCGTGAATCTAAACAAAGGGATTCCCTCTTCACCCTTCCTCCTTCCCCTCACCCAGGGGCAATACAGATTCAAGCTCCGTTAATCTAACACAAAGAGGAAATTTATCCTTCCCTTCTCCCCACTAATTCCCTGGTGAGTACAGACTCAATTCCCTTGAACCTCAACTGGGGAAAAAACCAAACAGGTCTTAAAAAGCAAAACTTTTAATAAAAAGAAGGGAAAAAAAAGTACAAGTTATCTTTGTAATTTAGATGGTAAATATTACAGGGTCTTTCAGCTTTTAGACAATAGAAAGAAAGCTTTCTCCAGCAGAAATACAATTTAAAATACTTTCACCCAAATACACATTAAAAGTCTACCAGCCAGATACACAGTTGCAAATACAGAAAAACAATTAAAAAGACTAAATTGTCTTTCTACTTTTGTACTTACAAAATTGGAACAGAAGATTAGAGAGCCTGTAGGTATGTGTGGTCACTCTCAGAGCCTAGAGAGAACCAAGCCAAACCCAAAAACACACACAAAGGCTTCCCTCCACCCAGATTTGAAAGTATCTTGTCTCCTGATTGGTCCTCTGGTCAGGTGTTTGGTTCCCTGTTTGTTAACCCTTTACAGGTGAAAGAGACGTTAACCCGTAGCAATCTGTTTATGACAGTATTCATACCTACTCCTGTATCTTTTATATCACACATCTCCTGAAGTGGATTCTAGCCCAGGAAAGCTTATGCCCAAATACATTTGTTAGTCTCTAAGGTGCCACAAGGACTCCTCGGTTTTTTTGCTGATACAGACTAACACGGCTACCACTGAAATCGGAGCCAGCAGGAATTCACCCATGGAGGGGATCGAACTTGCATAGCACAGCGTGGGAGAAAGGGGCTGTGTTTTGTGTCAGGACATTGGGATCTTTTCTAAACCAGACTGAAATCTCTCCATGGGTTTGTTTTGCTCGCATGAGCCTTACAGCATGTCTTGAGCTAGACGGCTGATATTTTCTCCTGCTTATTTACTGTCCGGAAATAATGTACCATGACTTCTCCTGCTGGTAGGAATGTTTGAAAGGAAAAGTATGTGAATCTCTGTGTTATGCAGAAGGTCAGATTACATGATCATACTGCTCTCTTTCTGTCTTTATAATCTGTTTTATTCCTAATGCACTTTGATACTCAAGGCACTAACTCATACAAACAGGCTCTTTTCTTGGAGACTAAGAGCCATTCACATTTCTCTGTCCCAGAAATTCCCAGACCATTCCATATGGCTGAGATTCCATATGGCCTTGGTTAACACTGGTTCAGCATCTTGACCCATAAATGGGATTAGACATGCAACCCCATCTGACGTGCAAGGGTTAAAGTGATCCCGGGTTTTGCTAAGGGGAAGAATTTCCCTCCGTGTCTGTGAAAAATGGTCACTTACCACTGGCTGGTGTGTTAAAGGAGGCATCCACCCCAGGCTCATGTGAGAAGATCTTCCATGGTAGTAACCGTCCGTATTCCTGGCATGCCATGGGCACGGACTCCTTCAGAAAGGCGAAGGTCGCCAGCTGGAGACCATGAGCATGGCATGCCATATCACTGCAGAGCACCAGGGAGACAACTACAACTGGCCTCTCACAGCCTTAGGCACCGAGAACCTTACTCAGTTACTTTGCTAAGGGGTCTGATCATTCCAAGGTGCTGAGCACCCAGCAGCTCCTGGCTGGACCTGGGCTCCCCTGAAAAATCAAGTCACTTATTAAAAGTGCCCAAGTGTGGATTTAATGGTCCAGCTCGTGGTAACCAGGGGTGAAAAGTCACAATTGAAAGAGCATTATGCTGCTTGTTCACTTTTCACACTAAGGCTCCTGCCTGCCATGGGTTCATCATGAACAGCCACGCTTTGCTTCCCAGAGTGCCCCATGCTGGCCTCAAACTCTTGGCCTTGAGTTGCCCCCACACTGCAGGGGAAGGGTCTACCAGGAGCAAAACCCTTCTTGGTGACCCGAAAACAAGACAGATTACAAAAAAGGGCACTGCTGTCACACAGAGTCCGTTTTGCAACTGGTGGGTCGCCAGGGGGATCACAAAAGGCAATGGGGGGCCGTGTGAGGTGTAGGAAAAATGTTATTGCAACACGAGACAAAGAAAATCTCACTCCCCCACTTCCCAACCCATCAAAGTCACGTGTTCTCTTTCAGCTTCTCAAAAACCACACTGATCAGTTTTTTGGGCTTAGCATTGCTATTGTCAATAGATTTCCACCACCACCACTCCCTGCCCAACCTCTTACTTTTGGAGGTCATGAAAATGTTTGACTTTGAATAAGGGATCGCCAACCTCAGATGGCCGAGAGACACCAACACAGAGGATAACAGCCTACTACTGCTTTTTAGTGGAGTTACTCCTATAGTGCAGGTGGGTGCTGTGTCTCCTGTGGTGCTAAAGGTTTCAGGTTCAAACCTCCTGAAATTCTGTGCTGGGGCTTGTTATGCTTATTCATGTGACTTCAAGAAGTACCCTCCTTGAAATACCACACACCGTGGCTAAGCCTGGAGCCATTGCTCCATTGACTCTGGCACCCACTGCTGACAGCCCCCTCAAGCCAGCAGTGCTTTGCCCCTTCTCACAACTCAATGCTCTGGCCAGGTGGCTTATAGTTCCCATCCTTTCCTGAGTAGCCAAGGCTCCAACAAAGTCTAATGGCCTTATACCAGGTCTTTGCCCTCACCCTGGACTCAAAAGTCTTTGGCCTCCATGCATTGGGAGGGGGCTCTCACATCCATTTCTCTTGTGACAAGAGGGGGACCCAGGCCCTCCAGCCAGGGATGCAGCTAAGGTCTGCGTGCTCAGACTCACTGCTGCTTCCCAGCACACCTCTTTCCTGGGCTTTGTCCCTGGAGGTCCCTTGAGCCATTTCCCACCTTTCTTCCTCCCTTAAATATCTAGCCATGACCTTCTGCCTGCTCCCTAGACTCTTCTCCCAGCTGTTGATGGTTCCCCAATTCACCCCAGCGGAGGCGGTATCTACTCCATCTCTGAGCCCCTCAGGGGTTGCGGCCGGATGGATTCCCCCTCATCCCAGGCTCCACTGACGACTGGGCAGGCCTGGTGACTTTGGGAGAGACGTAGCTCACTGACCAGAAGGAAAATGCCAAGGACTCTCCTGCAGTCCTCATACAGAGGGATGGAGACTCCTTCTGGGGCTCTGTATTAGAGGGCATGGGTGTTACTCTGCCACTGGTGCCAGCTGAGCTTTGGCTGGCTCCTCGCACTGTGTCCAAGGCTGCCCCTTTGAAAGCAGCGCCGTGACTCTGAGTATACGCTGGTGTCGCTGAGAGCAGAACCTGGCAGAGAAGGGACAGAACTGGGCCATGACGAATCCAAGAGGAATTCTTTCTTGAGGCGGTTGGACACAGACACACCCTGCCGTTCCCTCTGGCTCCCGAGCTCACAGCCTGTTCTGCTTAGTGTCATTCCAAGGGGTCTCCCTCTGTCCTGGTCCATGGGAGGAATTGTGGACTACCCTAGAAGAGCTGCGGGGCTGCATAACCCCGGAACTGGTGTATGTGTGTGTCACCTGGCTACCTGCACCGCTGGCTCTTTGGAGGAGGTGGGCCAGAGCCAGACCAAAGCCATGCAGCATCTCCATGGCAACCCCGGTGCAATCAGACACAATGGCATTAGAATACCATTTGGGAACTGATTGAACGCAGCATGGTAAACATACCACTTAGTGTCAGGCAAGCATAGAAATTCCGGCCTGCGTGTTTGGGCGAGATGGCACCAGTCTCTGTCAGGAAGTGTCACGCTGCACAATCGAGACACCGAACATAATTCCACAGCTCTGACACATGCAAATTGGGTGCTGCCGCACAGACACTCCTATCGCTGGCATCCAGGACCCTGTTTTTCCCCCTCCATTGTCATGCAAAGCGCTGCCTAATGCCATGTTGTCCCCAGAGCTGTTGGCAACTCACTATCCTGCTCTGCAGAAAAAGAACAAGCTCTGGGTCTCGGGGCCTGAGTCTTCAGTCCCCCTCCCCATGGCTCTGTGGAGCCCAGCGTCCAAAGGAGCCAGCAGCCCCTGGCTCAAACCAGGTGCCCCAAGGACAAACTAGGAGCACAAGGAAAAGGAAAACAGACTTGGGAAAAGATCAGTGACAGGACTCAGCCCTCAGCCTCTGTAAATCAGTAAAGCAGAAGCAGGGAAGGGATAAAATCCCCTTAGCAAGAAGGAATTGTAGCTTTGTGCTGTGTGGAGCAAGACTTACTGAACATACGCAGCAGATTCCCAGTGATTAGCCTGGGTTAGCTCTGCAGGGCATAAAGACCTTGCTTCTCAGCAAAGCGTCTATGACTTTGAAATGTAAGAGTGGAACTCATCTGTGTGCGTCTCTGTTCACCTGCTTTAACCATGTAAATAACTCTCTCCTTTCCTGTGTAATAAATCTGTATATTTTATTGTAGAATTGACTACAAACGTTGTCTTTGGTGTGAGGTCTAAATTGCAACTGACTTGGGTTAAATGACTGGGCCTTTGGGACTGGGAGTAACCTGGCTGTGAGGGACCATGCAACACAAAGGCAGCTCACCTGGTAGCGAGACAGATCGGAGAACCCCAGGGACTGGCTCTGACACCTCGGTTAGGCTGTGATGACACCCAAGGAGTTCACACTTGATGCTCGGTGGATGAACTCGAAGTACAGAACTCACAGTCCATGGGGGGGGGGGGGTGCCCTGCTTCCTAACAGCCTCGCCGGAGGCTGGTCCTTGTGCTCTCGAGTCACTGCAGACAGCTTGAGGTGCAGCCCCGAGCGTAAGAGAGGAGATGAGACAGAGCCTGGCTCGTCCACAGGGTGAGCGGGGCTCTGCCTGTTCCCGGAAATACCTCAGGGCGGGAGAAGAGCGATGGGGAGAACAAATGGGGAGAAACATGGGCAGCAAGTGAAGCTTACCCAAGGGGAGGCTAGTGCCCTGTCCCACCTCTTCTGCCTGAGGTCCTGCCCCCTCCACCCCCACTCTGCCCCAGGCCCTTCCCCTTCTCCTCCCCCACTCAGTCCCCTACTCCCCTGCAGCTCCCCAAGGTCCCTCCTCTCCTTCACCCTGCTCTGCCCCCCCCAAGGCCCCCACCACTCCTGCTCTGTGTGCCTCCTCTCCACCCATGGAGCTGGGGGGGGGTGAGGAGGGATACGGCCAGCAGGTGGGGTCTTGTGGAGGAAGGGGGATGCAGTGAGCAGCAGGGACCTCAGGAGAGGGGGGCTGGAGTAGAGGAGGGACTCCCCAGGCAGTGGGGACCTTGTGGAAGGGGCAGAGCAGGAAGAGGAGGAGGTGGTGAACAGGTGCGGCCACCCCGGCCCAGGCATCCAGAGGCAGGTCGGCAGCGGATGCACCAGGGGAGGCTTAGCCTCCCTTGGCCTATTATACCCGCTGCCTAGGGGAGAAACCAGCCAGGAATAAACTGAGGCTGGAAATGAGAAGAGGGTTTCTAACCATCAGAGAAGGGAGGTTCTGGATCAGCCTCGCAATGGGTCCAGGGGGCGGGAAAACAACTGAACTCATTTGAAGACCGAGCATGCTAAGTTTATGAACAGGATGATATGACAGGGAAGGCTGTGTTAGCAGAGATTGGACTTAATGGCCTAGGCATTCCCTTCCTGTCCTAGACCCTAACTACTGCGTGTAGACAAGGCCTCCGCCAGATAAAGAGAAACAGAGGCACAAGCTCTGCCCGCAGGTCACCGGCAGAGACAGAAACAGAACCATTGTCTCCTCACAGCTACCTTTGAGCCTCAAGTCCTAGATCGCACCTGGAAAGCAAACCTGTGATTGTGTCTGCAGGGATTAGCTGCAAAGGTCTATTTCTCAGCTTGTCTTCGCTCTCTCCTTTTCCTTTCAGGCTGGAGCAAAGCGTCTTACACCAAATCCTTCCCTAACATGGTTTAAAGGCAACGCGAGTAGCTCACATTAGATCAGAAGGTAAACTGGAGGCCAGGGATTTACCATCTGGCCAAGTATCTTCTAAAAAAGCACCAGGCCTTCCTCCTCAGATAAATCCACGGGAGTATTCAATTTGACGCACTCTTTATACTAATCCCTGGGATGTTTGTAATGCACATTGATTTGCTGGAGGCAGAGTTTTGGGTTCCTCCTGACCATTGCATAAAGTGCACAGGTTTGAGGTCACAGGGCTGCTGCTAAGAGCTGACTTGGGCTTGCTACATGATGTTATTAATTATTGTTATTGCTGTAATTGGGTTTTGCCTTATGTTGAGCCTTTCATCCTAGAATACCATCTCAATATGCCTTGCAATGATCTCTCACGTAATACATTAAAGCTCACAACTCTGCCTCCCCCCGGCCGTAGATAACTAAAATAAAATGGGGATAACGCTTATTATATTTGTTTCAAGTGAAATACTAATTTAAAAGACCCCAAATCCAAGGGTCCAGGAGCCCTGACACATAATTAATGCTACAACACAAGCCCAGCAGCATTCAGACAGGAATTATTAGCTGAACACAAGCTCCTAGTGCAACGCGGTGGCCGAAAGAGCTAAGGCAATCCTGGGATGCACAGACAGGGGACTCACAAAGAGAGCAGGGGGGTGATTTTACCTCTGTATCTGGCACCGGTGCAACCGCTGCTGGAATCCTGTGTCCAGTTCTGCTGCCTACAATTGAAGAAGGATGTGGATAAATTGGAGAAGGGTTCAGAGAAGAGCCATGAGAATGATGAAGGGATCAGAAAACTGCCTTGTGGCGAGAGACTCAAGGAACTCAATCTACACTAGACCAGGGTTCCATATAAGAAGGGTTGCTTTGCCTTGATCTGCACCAGCGGATGCATTTGGTATGCCAGGACAGGGCTGTGTCTGTCTCATACCCCTGATCCCCAGGAATGGGTGTGCGTATGTGTGTGCGGAACGGTGCACAGGAACATTCACTTTGTGTTACTGCTATAGCTCTACGTGGTTCCGAGCTTTGGTGTCTTAATTAATTGTGCTAATACAATTGCAGAGTTTTGCTTTGCCCTGAGAGTGTCTTCGCAGTGCACGCTGGGATTCCCAGCTAGACATTGCATTTAAAAACCTTCATTCTGTTGTGCCTGATTCTGGGATTAGAACCCTACAGTCCCCCAGCTCTTTCAATCAGAATTAATTGGGAATCACTAATAAATCAATAACCACAAAAGAATCGGGCAACACGCTGTTGCCGTGTTGTTAATGGGAGCTGGGCTGTTCATGCTCATTCGTTATTGGAATTGTGCCTGGTGTAAAATAGTCATGAAAAAACAGGCCAATATTAATATGCCTGTATCATAAAACCCATTCCCGTGGTTTGACATTATGTATTTCATAGAACAGAGATCAGAGCCAGAATGGAGTTAGGAGATCCCCATATACACCCTGCCAGCAGTGCAGGACTGCCTGTGAGACACTGCCTCGTGTTTGTCCAGGCTGGTTTTAAATAGCCCAGACTGGGTGATTACCATCTCTTCCCTTTGGGAAACCGGTGGCAGCTAAGTTCATCCCACTGGCAGGACACTTCTCCTGAGCTTCAGCCTATGACTATGCCAGGACCCCTAGTTACACCCCCCTTGGGTCAAGGGACTCATCCCTGCCCCTCCAGACAGCTCACAAAGTTGTAGGATGTTGGCATGGCACACACCCCTGCCCATAGCCAGGCTTTTTCAGTCTTGCCTCCTCAGTCCTTGATCATTACGACTGCAATACAAAGACAGAGTGGACAGAAGTCCTACTGGACCTGGACTCCACAGTGCCAGGTGCTGTACAACCATGGAACAAAGACAAGCGCCTTGGGGCAGGGCCTACAAGCTACATAAATCTTAGTCTGGATGCAGGGATCCCAGTGCAATCCCAGCACGGCTGTTCAGAAAGAGCCTATTTCCCCCCAAGCTGATTATTACCCCTGCAAGTGGCTAGATGTAGAGCGAGAACAGTTGTTCTTGACTCTGGCAAGTACCTGCCTTCCTGCCAGCTCCTCACGGTGACCATCACATCCATTCCCTTGGTTTCCCACAGTGGCCTCTGGATGTTTTTTCCTCCTTTTCTGGCTAGTGAGGCCAGGTGGAACAGAGAATCAGCTGCCTTAGAGCAGAGTGCTGATCCAGTTCCCACCTGTAGATGGCAGCAGTGGAGCTAAGATTTGCAGTTAAAGACCTTAGCCCAGGGGTAGGCAACCTATGGGACATGTGCCGATGCCGGCACACGAGCTGATTTTCAGTGGCACTCACACTGGCCAGGTCCTGGCCACCGGTCCGGGGGGCTCCACATTTTAATTTAATTTTAAATGAAGCTTCTTAAACATTTTAAAAACCTTATTTACTTTACATGCAACAATAGTTTTGTTATATATTATAGACTTATAGGAAGAGACCTTCTAAAAATGTTAACACGTATTACTGGAACGCAAAACCTTCAGTTAGAGTGAATAAATGAAGACTCGGCACAGCACTTCTGAAAGGCTGCCGACCCCTGCCCAGCAGAGACCTCAGCCACAATAATATAGACCAGAAAAATCTTATAAAAGCTACAGCAATTCATCTAGCTTCTCTCCAGTCCCTCTGGAGCATCCCAGTGTCCTCCCTAGTCCCTCCACCGCTTCTCAGAGTCCTTGGGCCCTGTGTGCTCGGACTCCCACAGCAAACACAAACTAAGCAGAGTGTAAGAACATCAGAACGGCCAGCCTGGGTCAGACCAAGGGCAAATTTAACCCAGTATCCTGTCTGCCGACAGTGGTTGGTGCAAGATGCTTCGGACAGAATTAACAGACCAGGGCAATTGGTGAGCAATCCATGTTTGTCCACTCCCAGCTTCGGGCAGTAGGTTTAGGGACATGCAGAGCATGGGGCTGCATCCCTGACCATCTTGGCTATTTGCCATTGCTGGACCTATCCTCCATGAACTTGTCCAATTCTTTTTTGAACCCAGTGATACTTTTGGCCTTCACAACATCCCCTGGCAACAAGTTCCACAGGTTGACTGTGCATTGAGCAAGGTAGTACTTCCTTTTGTTTGTTTTAAACCTACTGCCTGTTAATTTGGTTGGGTGGCATCTGCTTCTTGTGTTCTGTGAAGGGGTAAATAACACTTCCTTATTCACTTTCTCCACACCAGTCATGACTGTATAGACCTCTAGCGTATTCCCCCTTAGTCATCTCTTTTCCAAACTCAGAAGTCCCAGTGCTTTTAATCTCTCCTCATACAGAAGCTGTTTCATCCCTCTAATCAGTTTTGTTGCCCTTCTTTGTACTTTAACTTGTATCTTTTTTTGAGATGAGGTTACCAGAACTGCACACAGGATTCAAGTGTGAGCATACTCTGGATTTATATTAAGACGTTTTATTTTCTAGCCTTTTCCTAATGTCTCCTAACATTGCTAGCTTTTTGAACTGCCACAACTAGCCACAACTCCAAGAGCTATTTCTTGAGTGGCAACAGCTAATTTAGACCCCACCATTTTGTATGCAGAGCTTGGATTATGCTTTCCAATGTGCATGACTTGGCAAATGAAAGTCAATGTTCATAAATGCAATTTTCTTGTCCCAAGACCCAGTTTTGTGAGATCTCTTTGCAACTGTTCACAGTTAGGTTTGGATTTAACTATCTTGAGTCAGTTTGTATCTTCTGCCACATGTGCAGCTTGACTATTGATCCCTTTTCCCAAATCATTTCTATGTTGAACACCATCAGTCCTAACAAAGAGCCTTGGAAGATCCCACCATTTACCTCTTCCCATTGTGAAAACTGACCCCCTACTCCTCTTTGTTTTCTATCTTTGACCACTTACCAATTCATAAGAGAAGCTTTCCACTTATCCCAGGATTCCTTACTTTGCTTAAAAGCCTTTGGTGAGGGACCTTGTCAAAGGCTTTCTGAAAGTCCCAGTATGCTATATCCCCTGGATCACTCTTATCCACATGCTTGTTGACCCCCTCAAAGAATTCTAGTAGATTTGTAAAGGGAAATCACGCCTCACCAAAGTTGACCCTTCCCCAGCATATCATGTTCATCTAGGTGTCTTATAATTTTGTTCATTAGTACTAGGCAAATTGGCTGAAAATATAATGAAGTTAGGCTCACCAGTCTGTAATTCCCAGGATTGCCTCTGGAGCCTTTTTTAAAGATCAGCATCACATTAGCAGCCCTCCAGTCATCTGTTCCAGAAGCTGATGGAAATGACGGGTTACATACCAGGGTTAGTAATTCTGCAGGTTCATATGCGAGTTCCTTCAGAACTCTTGGGTGAATACCGTCTGGTCCTGGTGACTCCTTTCTGTTTAATTTACCAGTTTGCTCTAAAACCTTCTCTAATGACACCTCAATGAGGGACAGTTCCTCAGATTTGCCTCCTTAAAAGAATAGCTCAGGTATGGGAATCTCCATCACATTCTCTGTGGTGAAGACAGATGCAAAGGATTTGTTTAGCTTCTCCACAACAGCCTTCTGTTCCTTGAGCGCTCCTTTTGCACCTCCATCATCCAGCAGCCTGACTGATTGTTTGGCAGATTTACATCTCTCTGGATGTAAGAGAGCTGTGGTTAAGATGCTCAATGGGAACTTAAGCCATCTGAGTTCAGTCCCCTGCTCTGCCCAGGGGAAGCTGGCCTCTCGGCGTGCAGTTCCTCAGCTGTAAGGTGAGGAGAATTATTCATCTGTTTTGTCTATTTCGATGGTCAGTGTGCTGGGGCCGGGACTGTCTCTCACCAAGTGTTCGTAAGGCATCCAACACAATGGAGCCGTGATCTCAAGCAGGGCCTCCAGGCTCAGTAGCAATACAATCATCATAGCACAGCTGACAAACTGGGTTTCCCCTCCTGCTGCCCTCCCAGCTTGGGCTGTGCTAAGAACGGAAGCTCTTGTGATCAAGGCTTGAGTCAAAGGTCGGGGCTCTGACCCGACCCACCCTGGGCATGTCACTTCATCTCTCTGGGCCTCATCTGTCCAACAGAGAAGATCATCCTGGCCTGCCTAATTCATCTAGAGATGGGTCAGCGCTTGGCTGGGAGACCCAGGGATGTCAGGCAGGGTCATTGGCATGTGACACCTTTCTCTCTGGGTCTGTGGAGAACCCCAGTTCCCCCCCACACCTCCCACAGTGCCAGCTGAGACTGTCAGGATCTGGCCACTTTTCCCACAACCCCAGTCACGACACTCACCCTCCAGATCTCTCCTAGGAAGAGCAGGTCGAGGGGGAGGTAGGTATGATTGAGCTCTGTCCCCCAGCCTCTGCATGCTGCTTGTCTCCTTAGACTGTCTGCTCCTATGGGCAGGAATGTCTTCCCGAGTGGGTAGCCCCCAGCTCAACGGGGCGGCTGGGTGCTGCTCCAACCCCCTGCCCGATTACTAGTAGGGTAGCAATGGCCCAGCCTGAGCACTGTGCCGCTGGAGGCACGGCCTTTCAGGTGAAACATGAAGCCACATTCCTGAGTGGTTTAGATCCTTAAAGGTCCCACCACCCTCTTTATAGGTGTCATGGGTAATTACATCCGGCTCCTGGTGTCTTCCTTGCTGGTGCAACTGAACATGGAATTCTTCCTCCCTTTCTGCCTGGAACAGTGTGAAACCTCTCCTGAGCGTTGCTGTGTGGTGCACTTTAATGGCAGCTCGCTATGGCGTGCTCATGGATGGGCTGCAGTCCATTTATGGTGATTAGTTTAAGGTTAACTCCATCCCCCAAAGCAAAGATTGGAGCCATAGAGTACAAGGCCAGAAGGACCCCAGTGATCATCTAGTGAGGCCTCCCGCCTAGCGCGGGCCAGAGAACGCAGGCAGTGGGTATAATAGGCCTCCCCAGTGCAGCCACTGCCGGGCCCTGGGCCGTGGTGAGCCCACCTGCACTCTGCCTCTTCTCAATGGGGCCGGGGGCTGCTCAGAGTTATTGTACCAAACTGTAACCCCTGTCTGTGATGGAAACCACTTCCAGCCAGGGGGGCTGCAGCCCCCCCTGCACCCCTAGTTCCAGCACCTGTCTACCTGCTCTGCCCCTTCTCAGAAGCCCCCACCACCCACCACTGCCTGGCTGAGTTCCTCCTCTCCTCCACTCCTCCCTCTCCGAAGGCTCCCCACCCACCATGTCCCTCTTCCCCTCCACCACCACCCCCCCCATGAGCCTCCCGCCACTCACCATGTCCCACTTCCCCTCCACCACCACCCCCATGAGCCTCCCACCACTCACCATGTCCCTGCAGGTGGTGGGGGAGCTTGTGAGGGAGGCGTGGAGGAGAGAGGATCGCGGGGAGGGGGCTGATCAGGAGCAGAGGCAGGGCCTGGGGCGGAGCGGGGGGTAGTGGCAGGGCTGTGGGCGGAAGAGAGGGACAGGGAACTAGCCTCCCCCAGAGGATGCTTCAACCACAGCCCAGGCCAGAGAACTTCCCTGAATTCATCCCTGTGTGAGCTAGAGGAGATTTTAGGAAAACAGCTCGTGGTGGAAAATCCACACCCCTTATGAAATCCTTCCCATGGTTAATTCCCCTCTCTGTTAACAATTTACCTTCATTTCCAGTTGGAATTTGTCTCGCTTCAACTTCCAGCCACTGGATCACGTTAGACCTTCCTCTGCTAGACGGAAAAGCCCCTTATCAAATTTCTGTTCCCCAAGTAGGTACTTATGGACTGGGATCAAATCGCCCCTGAACCTTCTCTTTGTTCTGCTAAATAGATTGAGTTCCTGGAGTCTATCACTACAGAGCACGTTTTCCAGCCCTTTAATCATTCTCATGGCTCGTCTGTGAGCCCTCTCCATTTTTTTCAACCAACAGCAAAGCCTGCACAAAAGCCCTAATATAAATTCAGACATTCACATGCATCTTCACTTGAAATGACTGAAGCAAACAGCAGAACAATGACTAATGGTTATTTTCTTTCATCGTTGGGGAAAATACAAATTAGCTGGCATCCCTTTAACACAGCCCATTAAGAATCATCATTTCAGACTGATGCTTTTTTCCTGGCCTCAGAGAGGTAATTGCAGGAGAATGCTTTGCAGACAACACTGTTTGGTAAAACTAAAAGAATCTCCCTCTGCTAGCCCTTCACTTCAGCCTTCAAGATGTCAAAGGGGTGCTACCACAACCCACTGCACTGGGGCAGAGGGCACAATGGGGTTTGAACCCAGGAATTTCAGTGCTACAGTTCAGACCTCTGCTGCTGGAGCTAAAGTCATAACTGCAGCAGCTGGTAGCACTAGTAGGCTGTTCTCCTCTAGTGAACTAGACACAGTGAGTTACAATAGCAAGGTAATGGCATAGAATTTAGAACAGGGGTTCTCAAACTGGGGGTCAGAGGGTCATGAGGTTATTACATGGGGGGTCCATGAGCTGTCAGCTTCCACCTCAAACCCTGCTTTGCCTCCAGCATTTATAATGGTGTTAAATATATTTCAAAAAGTGTTTTTAAATTTAAATGGGAGGGTTGCACTTAGAGGCTTGCTATGTGAAAGGGGTCACCAGTACAAAAGTCTGAGACCCACTGACTTTGAACCATTGGAGCTAAAGGAGACTCTCCAATAATTCTTACAAGTAAAAGGTATTTGACACAGAGTTGAACAGACGCGATCATAGGCAAATAGGACTTGAAGGAACCTCATGTGCCCCGAGTCCAGTCTCCTGCTATTACAGGCAACCAGGTCATACGATTCCATTAATAAATGTATCAAGCTTCATCTACCATCTCGTTAGGTTGTTTGCCCCCCACTGCTTCTATTTGGAGGCTGATCCAGAACCTCCTTCCTCCGATGGTTAGAAACCTTCATCTATTCACCCAGTGGCAAGCCGTGATGCCTATACTGTGCTTTATGGTTTAGCGTAGCTGTGGGTATTGTGGCTTGGTTCCCTTCTCCTGCTATTTTCACTTGTCTGAGTTAGTGTCTACCCCCTACTAGCTGAGTGGGCATGGGCACACCGTGCCTGACAGGAACATAGGGTTTAACTGGTACCAGTTAAGGACTACTTCATTTCAAATCTGGAACTGGTAGAAAATTTCCCCATCAAAAATATTTCTCAACTGAAAACAGCACCACCCCCCCCCCCCCCGAAACTTTCTCTTTTGAAATTTTCCTGGTTGGGGAACAAAAAAACCAAACCAAACCTGATTTTTTTCCTGTTGCTTTCCCTCCCCCTTTTGTACCCGTCTCTCCTCTGTTTCCAAAGGAGGAGAAAGGACAAATGGGGCTGGAAGGGAGAGGAGAAAAAAACTGAAAACAAAAACCACCAGTTTGCCAGAGATTTGATTTTTCAAGTTCCCGCTTCAGTTTTTCCAATCAAAAAACCCATGTTCATAAGACCATAAAGCGTTACGCCTCACCACTGCCTCATGCCGGGACTCAGCATTACAGGCCACCTTCTCCTCTAGCACCCTCTTTTATCTGCCATTTTGGTTCTTCAATGGGCTGCCACTCCTGCAGCCCAATCCTCCGTCCAGCCTTTCAAGCTCAGCCCCCTTCCAGGGGAACAAAGGAACACTTCTGCCCTCTTGGGCTTCTCTTCAGCCCTTCTTGTGGGCTCAGTTCTCAGCCCCTTCTGGGCTACCACTGAGCTCTTCTCTGCTCTATTATAGAACACTGATTCCCCGGGCTGCTTTCCCTTAAGTCCCTTCCACTCCCTGCAGGGTCTGGAAGTTGGGGTGATGAGCAGGGAACCCCAGAGTTCCTCCTTTGCTCCCTTAGCTGTGCACTGCCTCCCACAAGACCCTTTTTCCTAGCAGGTTCCAAATAGCTCCCACCATCCAACAGCCCCTGCCTCAGGGTCTCACTAATCTGCTTCCTATAATTCATCTTTTAAGTCAGTTCTCCCAGACCTTCTCAGGAGGCTGAGATGTCCATCAGGCCCTGACCCCAACTAGGTGTTAGTTAGTAACACCTGACCCCATGTAGTCCTGCTCCCTCGGACTGGGAGACAGCTAATTATGACACAAGTGGGGGTGGCCCCCCATTTTCCCTCCATGGGGCCAGTCACCATGTGATGGAGAAATTTGGGGGTTTAAGTGAATTTTTTTTTCCCCCAGAAAAGTTTCCCATCCAAACATGTGTCAGTTTGGGGCCAGCGCTGCTCCTTTCGCAGAGGCCTCATGGGGGATTTATTGTTCCCAGAGGAAATACTAGATGTTCCTTTAAAGGGAGGGGCACCCTGCCCAGTGACAATCCACTGGGGCCAGCGGGCCTGACTCACTGAGTAGGGACAGGAGCCCGAAGGGTTTGAGTTCTGAGGCTCTGCTCAGGTACGCCTCGCCACATGCCCTGGTCAAAGTGGGAGGGTTATAGAGGACTTGAGGACATTTTAAAGTAAAATTTTGCCCTCAGAAGTGTGAAAATAAATCACACACACACCCCCTCTCTTTTTATTCCAACCGGCTCTAATCTGGAGTTTTATCCAGACTTCTTGGGGCTGCAAAACTATGCTAATAATCTGAGCAGCTTGGCCAGCTTCCAGCTCTGGTCAACACGTTCCACTTATTCATTTATATCACCAGAGCACTTAGTGGCCCTACTTATAGGCTACAGCCCCTACTTAAATTCCCTTCAGGTGGATGCAGGAGTCTTCTACACTTCCCATCCCAATCTGTTGCATAATACTGTTGTGAGCTGTTAAACTGCTGCCATGTCCCACCCCAGAGGTGGCTGCTCCTTAGTAGAGAGTGAAATTCCTCCAACAAATATGTAACCCTTCTGCCAGGCCGAGTTGATAGCAGCAAGGGTCGGGTTTAGTACAGAGGGTCCCCTCCCAACAACGTAATGCAAAACCAGCTCTAGCCCCCACCCAATGACCTGGGAAAATTACACACACACCCCTGGGTGCCTCGAAGAGGAAATACTTCCCCTCTCGCAAGCACAGAGTCTTGGTGTAGCAGAAAATTTTTAACATGAGGTAAACGACATCAGCATTAAATTGAGAAACCACCACAACTAGAGTTCTTAGACCAAACCATGAGCAAAGACCCACCCAGCAAATTGGGCCGTGTCCTTTCTCTTCGGTTCTTGGGTCCAACACCCCAAAAGTCTCTTGAGTCCAGCACCCAAGAATCACCCAAAGTCCCAAAAGTCCAACAACTCAAGTCTGTCCCTAGTCAGTACAGCCCCAGAGTTCAAAAGTTTCTCTGCACAGTTTTACACCCCCACACCCCAAGCCTGGGTGGAAAGGGAAGTGGGGGAAAGGGGAGCACTGAGTGTTATGGGGCACTTACAAGGTCCGAAGCCAACTGCCCCGCCTCTTCGTGGGGTTCTGCTGCAGCCCTTACCACAAGCTGCTCCACTCCAGCAGCCATCCTGTGAGCCATTCCAGCCATCCCATTAATTGCTCTGCTTCGCCCCGCTCCACTCTGCTTTGCTCTGCCAGTCGTCCCGTGAGCCATTCCAGCCATCCTGCAAACTGCTCAGCTCCACTCATTGTCCCATGGGCCACTCCAGCCATCCCTTAGGAAAATATCTTCAGGCTCCCCCACTAGTTAACACAGCACTCCATGATCTCAGCTCTTAGGAATTTTATCTCTTTAGTGATTTCAGCTTGTAGTAGGGGAGCCCCAGTGCTGATGCACCATTGGCCCAAAGTGAATTCAGCACAGCAGGCTGTAACTAGACTCTTAATAGAATCAAAATTAGCTCTGATATTCAGAGGAAAAAGAAGATGCAATTGGTGTTTTGCTTCCTCAAAAGGGGCCTACCCCAATACAAATACCTATCCCTGACCTCTCTCAATTCACTGAGTTGTGGAACCCATGTCCCTTGTCTAGCAAGTGCTCCTTAGGTGATGGCAAGTCCCTCTGTCATAAAACAGTTCCACTGGCCTTGATTCACATAACCAGGGCAACAACACTTTATTCTTCCTGCCCCACTAACAGAAAAACTGGGGATCCCACAGCAGCCAAAGTGACCATTTGGGCAGCTGTGGGCTCATGGTAGGCGGGGTGGGTGTGCCTGTGCAAATAAGACCAGCCCCTGAAGTTCTTTTGCACAACTAGCCACCAGATGTCAGGGTAGAACTCATCCTGATTCTGCTTACAAATGTATAGTGGACTAATTGTTCGGTGCACCCATCTCTGTTGTCTCTGGTTGCATGCAGGTATCTCATAAACACTACAGCTACTTTTATGCAACTGAGAGGCCCTTACTCAGGTGAGTTATCCAACTAAAATCATAGCAACATAGAAAAATAGGAAAATAGACACAGGGCTCTGGGTCTTCGAGTCCAGTCATTGCTATCACAGGCAACCCTATCACAGAATCCCATTAATAGACTAATCAAGCTTCAACTTCAGGGCAGTTTGGTTCTGTGCCCCTGATTACTCCTATTGGGAGGCTGTTTCAGAGCCTCCTGCCTCTGATGGGTAGAAACCTTCTTCTAATTTCCACCTTAACTTTACTCCTGGCCAGTTTATTCCTATTTCTTCTTGGGCCACTATTGCCCATTAGCTCTTCTCCCTCCCGGCTGTCCTCTGTATCAGGGTTCACCCAACATTGTGGCATCTCCTTGCAGCTAGCTCTGGGGAGTAACTATCACCCAGTTTGTCGCTCCATTTCATCACTCACTCATCACTGCAGAGGTCTCTCCTCCCATCCTTCACAGCACCCTCTCCTCATGACTCAGCCCTCTGGCTAGGTCACTAAACCCCCCCCCCCCCCCAGGGTATCAAGGTCTTACTGGACCTACTTGTCCCAATGGCACCTCCAACAGTCCTCTGCCACTCCCCAGAGGCTGATAGGGGAACCCAGACCTTCCTGCTACACCTGGCTCCAGCAGCCTAGGTCTACAGAGTGCCTCACCTTGCTGCTGGTTCCCTGGGCTTCTTCTTACCCTGCCTTCCCAGGGCTGGCTTTCTCCACAACTCCTCTGGGGGTGACCCGTCTTCCTGAGGGACGATGCCAAGGCTTTATTCTCCCCTAGGCATTCACCCTTTGCAGTCACTCTGGGCACAGAGTGACTGCAGACTCTGCCACCACCCCCCACTCCCAATTTCATTTCCTTATCTTCCTCACGCAGCTGGGCTTCATCAGCCATCAGTATTTATAAATCCCTGGGCCTCACATCAGGTGTGACTGTGAACGTTAACTGCCCCCTTCTGAGCCACCTTACCCCTGCAGGGCTGGTGTGGGGGTGGACACCCCACCACAATCCCCCCTGATGCATTCAGAGTGGTTGTATCCCCTCTCAGCCTGCATTTTGCCAGGCTAAAGAAGCCAAGTTTCTCTCATCTCCTCTCATAAGATCTGCTTTCCAATCCCCTGATCATCCTAGCAGCCCACCTCTGCACCTTTCTTGACTGTAAATGACCAGAACTGGGCCCAGAGTTCCAGATGAGATCTTCCCAGAGCCTTGCTCAATGGCATTGACACTGCCCTATCTCTGCTGAGAGCACCTCACCTGATGCCACCTAACAGTTCATTGGCTTTTTTTATGGCGGCATCACCTTGGTGGCTCATGGTCACCCTGTGATGGACTAATGCACCCAGCTCTTCCTCCTCCTCTGTCATTTCACAGAATCACAGAACTGGGGGAGACCTTGTCCAGTCTCCTGCACTTGTGGCAGGACTAAGCATTATCTAAACACCACCCTGACCCCTCGACAAGTGTTTGTCTAACCTGCTCTTAAAAATCCCCAATAATCCACAGCCTCTCTGGGCAACTTCTTCTAATGCTTAGCCATCCTGACAGTTATAACGTTTTTCCTAATGTCCAACCTGTCACGGAGTCACCGGGCGATGCTCTGGAACTGCTCCCCACCAAGCCAGTCAGGACTTTGGGGAGCCTCCTCTCCCTTGGAGCAGACTTGTTCAGGGCAAGAAGCTCACACGTCTTCACCTCCTGGGTCTCTCCTTGGAGCATTCAGCATCCTCTGCCCCTCCGTGCGCTTCCCACAGCGAGCCTGCCCCAGCGGGGTCCTGGGGAAGCCACCGGGTCCTGCACCCCCACTTTGCAGTCAGACGTGACTCTCAGCCAGCCAGTAAAACAGAGGTTTATTCGATGACAGGAACAGGGTCTAAAACAGAGCTTGTAGATACAGTGAACCGGACCCCTCGGCCGGGTCCATTCTGGGGGGCAGTGAGCCAGACCCCCAGGTCTGCCCTCCACCCTTGACCCCAGCCAGCTCCAGACTAACAACCCCTCCCAGCCCCTCCTCTCTCCTCAGCCCCTTTCCCGGGCCAGGAGGTCACCTGATCCCTTTGTCTCCAACCCCTTCAGCTGGCACCTTTGCAGGGGAGGGGCCCAGGCCATCAGTTCCTAGGAGACAGAGTGTCAGGCATTTAGGTGCACTGGCCCTTTGCTCTGCCACATACTTAAGAACTGCCATGGGGACACTGAGGCACCAATACAGTATTCAGAGAAAACATTAAGAACTTTCCCAGTTCGTCACATCTCTCCCCCCTTCGAGACCGAACTGAGCGAGGTCACTTCAGCCAGTGACCTGGGGAAGTTCGAACCCACCAAGGTTCCCATGGATGCCCCAGCATCTCTCCCATCCCTTGGTGTGAGTTACACCAGGACAGTCCAGTCTTACGCCTTCCCTTAGGTCGGGTGTGCTTGATGGCACTTGCAGGCCGCATGTGGGAAGGTTTATGCAGCCCACACTCTTTGCCACCCCAGTACCCCTGGGCTTCAAGCTGGGATTGGGTCTTTTCCCAGCACTCTGGTCTGTGATTCGGGCTCCCTTGGTTAAGAGCCCCCATCTTGGCCTTTGCCAGCTCTGGGCTTGGGCAGCCGCTTCCCACTTTGTGGCCTAGACACAACACCTCTGCTGTCCCCCCTTGCACTTTCCAGCTTTTAACGTCAGTCCCACCTCCTTGAGGCAGCCCAGCCCCCTCTTCACCTGGGACACCTGTTCCTCCCAGGTCTGGCTAAAGATGCACATGTTATCAGTGTCTGCCAGGGCCAAGTTCTCCATCCCTCTCAGCTTGGCTAGAATCTCCCCAGGCCTAGGCATGGGGTGGGCATCGGACACTGTGATGGCTTTAAGCTTCTGATAGCCCCCATAAAACCAGATCATCCTGTCTCGCTTGGGGATCAGCCCCACGGGTGAGGCCCATGGGCTGTAAAATGGCTGGATCCCATCTAAAGCCAGCATGTCCTTGACACCTCTCTCTAGGTTCTGGGCTGCTTTCCCAGTGACTCTGAACGGGGAACACCTGATGGGGAGATTGTCTCCCACCGCAGGGAAGAGATCCCCCAGGGGGTCTTCCCCCTTCTCCATCCAATCCTCCCTCTTCAGGTCCAGGGGTCCCCTCACTCTCCTCCCATCCAGCAGCTCAAATGGGAAGAACCCTGTGGATTCCTGGGGTACCGCCAGCTGTCTCCCGATTCCCCCCAGTTCTACTTCCCCTTGGGGAGCCCATTTCCGGTACAGGAATCCCTTCTCCGGCAGGACTCTGTCCCTGCAGCCTTCCCCAAGGAGGTTTGCAGCGCTGTGGCCAGCAAGTTCTCTCAGCTTCTCCAAGGAGGGATCCCTCTGCAGCTCAATCTGGGATTCAGCAGCTGGGGCAGGGAGTGGGACCTGCTCCCTCTCGCTGGCTGGGCCTGGGGTCACAGCCCCCCTGAGCCCTGTCCCTGGTAGCTCCCTTCCTGCTGTGTAATCACTTCCCAGCAGCACGTCTGGACCAGGCAAACCTGTTTGGCAGCTGACCTGCCCTGCCTGGGTGTCCCCCCACTCAGCTGGGGTCTCAGCTCCCCCGTGCTCAGCGCTGCCCTTGCTGTCCCAGTGGGGGCAGGCAGCGAGCTCTCTGCTCTGGTCACAGCATCGGAGCCAGTGTGAGCCCCCTCTCCGGTGTGCAGGGGGGCGGGGAGCATCTCTCCCTCCCACTCAGCCCCAGGGGGCTGGTTACAGGTAGGCAGGTATCCTGAGCCCAGCAGCCCCTCCCCCTGCCAGCCAGCTTATTTGCATTTTCACTGACCATTTCAATCCTAGCCAATTGGTTCCCTGGATTTGAATTCAAACCCTCGGCTGTTACAGGAGCGGGGCCTGGATCCTGTCCCATGGGGAGACAGTCACCCCCCAACAGGGCCTCCCCGCCGATATCCTGGAGAACCCCAACTACCAGCCAGCCCGACCCCTTCTGGGTCTGCACAGGGATCTGGGCCATATGCAGGCCGAGGGGCCTCACCCCAGGGAACTTCACCCAGGTCCCACAGCCCCTCAGCATCTGGGGCTGCACCACCACAGTTCTCTCTGTCCCAGGGTCTCGCCCTCGCAGGCGTGTTTCCCCACTGACCCCTGGGCAGCCCCCTATGTCTCTCTGCTTCACCATCACCAGTCCACACTGCTGCTGCTTCTCCTGCAGCTTTTCCTCGGGCTCTTGCTTTCTCTCATGGTCCTCTCGCTCTCTCGGGCTCTGCTCCCATCCCATCCGTCTCCAATCTCCTGATGGGGAACCCAATCGTGAAGACCCTCGTCTGATTGGGGACCAGACTCCCGGGGATGCCTGGCTGATGCTCCAGCTGCTCTCAGATCCTCTTGTAGCCCCATCTGGGCCAGGAATCTGCTCCTCAGAGCGGTGCTTCTCCTCCAACTGCATGATTAACTGTGCCTTGGTGAATTTCCCCATGCGTAACCCTCTCTTTGTGCACAGGATCACAACGTCCTTCTCAAGGAGATGGTGATAGACCATCACTTCACCGTTCCCAAGTGGCTCTGGACTCACAGGCCTGTGTGCTCTTGGCTCCCCCATGGTTTCCAGGAAGAACCCCTGGTGTGCCAGCCCTTCTCGTGATCACCACCTCTTTGCCAGGATCGAGCTGCAGACTCCTCCGCCCCTGGGACTGCTCCTGCAATCCCCCGGGGAACCCTGCTACTGCAAAAATCCTTCTCTCTCCCAGGGTCGAGCGGCAAGCTCCTCCGCCCCTGAGACTGCTCGCTGCAGTCCTCAGGGGGACCCCATTACTCCAACAGTCCTTCTCGCTGGTCACACACTCCCAGAGGTTAACTGCCCCCTGAAACCGTCCCTCTCTGAGCCTTCAGCACGCCTGGTACTCATTATCCCTCCTTTGTTTTACTGCTCCCCAGTCACTTACTGCAAGCAGCGCCATTCACGGGGTGCAGTACGTCCCACCGCTGCCACCAGTTGTCATGGAGTCACCAGGCGATGCTCTGGAACTGCTCCCCACCAAGCCAGTCAGGACTTTGGGGAGCCTCCTCTCCCTTGGAGCAGACTTGTTCAGGGCAAGAAGCTCACACGGCTTCACCTCCTGGGTCTCTCCTTGGAGCATTCAGCATCCTCTGCCCCTCCGTGCGCTTCCCACAGCGAGTCCACCCCAGCGGGGTCCTGGGGAAGCCACCGGGTTCTGCACCCCCACTTCGCAGTCAGATGTGACTCTCAGCCAGCCAGTAACACAGAGGTTTATTCGATGACAGGAACAGGGTCTAAAACAGAGCTTGTAGGTACAGAGAACCGGACCCCTCGGCTGGGTCCATTCTGGGGGGCAGTGAGCCAGACCCTCAGGTCTGCCCTCCACCCTCGACCCCAGCCAGCTCCAGACTAACAACCCCTCCCAGCCCCTCCTCTCTGCTCAGCCCCTTTTCCGGGCCAGGAGGTCACCTGATCCCTTTGTCTCCAACCCCTTCAGCTGGCACCTTTGCAGGGGAGGGGCCCAGGCCATCAGTTCCTAGGAGACAGAGTGTCAGGCATTTAGGTGCACTGGCCCTTTGCTCTGCCACATACTTAAGAACTGCCATGGGGACACTGAGGCACCAACACAGTATTCAGAGAAAACATTAAGAACTTTCCCAGTTCGTCACACAACCTAAATCTCACTGGCTGCAATTTAAGCCCATTGCTTCTTGTTCTATCTTCAGAGGTTAAGAACAACAATTTTTCTCCTTCCTCCTTGTAACAACCTTTTATGTACTTGAAAACTGTTATGTCCCCTCTCAGTCTTCTCTTCTCCAGAAGAAACAACCCCAATTTTTTCAATCTTCCCTCATAGCTCATGTTTTCTAAACCTTTAATAATTTTTGTTGCTCTTTTCTTGTTTCTGGACTTTCTCCAATTTGTCCACATCTTTCCTGAAATGTGGCACCCAGAACTGGACCCAATACTCCAGCTGAGGCCGTATCAGCGCGGAGTAGAGCAGAAGAATTACTACTTGTGTCTTGCTTATGACACTCCTGTTAATATATCCCAGAATAATGTTTGGTTTTTTTGCAACAGGGTTACACTGTTGACTCATATTTGGCTTGTGATCCACTATGACCCCCAGATCCCTTTCCACAGGACTCCTTCCTAGGCAGTCATTGTCCAGTTTGTATGTGTGCAACTGATTGTTCCTTCCTAAGTGGAGGATTTTGCATTTGTCCTTATTAAATTCCATCCTATTTACTTCAGGCCATTTCTCCAGTTTGTTCAGCTCATTTTGAATTTTAATCCTATCCTCCAAAGCACTTGCAACCCCTTCCAGCTTAGATTGTCTGCAAAATTTCCACCAAATGAGTCCTCAGCAAAGCCATTTGGTTTATTCACAAGGGTGGAGGATGCAGGATTGGGCACTGGGTTAGCTAATGTTTATTACACATCCGTAGGGTTATCCTCAGCCTGCATAAACCAGCACCACTGCAATAAAGTCGGCGCAGTCTGGGAGCACTGTCAAAACAAGCGCCTCACTAAGGAGGCCATTGAGTTCTGCACGCCCTGTTCTCTCCCAGTGTTTGCAGAGCTGTTTCTAAAGCTTGGGAGTGAATTTATTTATAGGCTTTTCTGTGGGGTGCTGGCCCCCCATCATTCATAGATTCCAAGGCCAGAAGGGACTATAGTGGTTGTCTATTCTGACCCCTGCATAGCCCAGGCCAGAGACCTGCCCCTAAAGCATTCCTAGAGCAGAGCTTTTAGAAAATCAGCCTCTTATGACTTTAAAATTGTCAGTGGTTGAGATGCCACCGCAACACTTGGCAAACTGTTCCCAGGGTTAATTTCTTTCCCTGTTAAAAACATACCCCTTATTTCCATTCTGAATTTGTCCATCTTCAACTTCCAGCCATTGGATTGTGTTTGACTTCTCTGCTAGATTGAAGAGCCCATTGTTAAATATTTTTTTTCTCTTGTGGCGGGGCGACAACTCTTTGGCAGGGCACCTCCTGCTGGTCATCTCAGGAATTAGTTTTTCCAGCCTGGAGTGCCCTCTGCAGGCCGGTGTCTCACCTACCGCTGGCCCCCGTATCCATCCTGGACTCCAGTGCCCCTCTATATCAGGGTTCTGCCCCCAGCAGCAACTCACAATCTGGGTCTCCCCACCCAGGGGAAGCCCCCCAACCCTCTATCCCCACCTTGCCTCAGTGACTACTACCAATCACCATCCAGCCCCCGTTCCCTGGGGCCGACGGCAACCTGTGAACCACTCATCATCGGCAAGGGGGGTTGGACCAGCTGCCTCTGCCTGTCTCTGGGCTGCCCCTCTGCAGCCCCAGTACCCTTTGTGGGCCCTTAACTCAGCCTGCAGCCTGCGGCTTTGCTAGACTGGAGCTCCCCAGCTCCCTCTGCCCTTTCCCAGCCCTGCTCCACCCTAGGTACCCTCCTCAGCTTCCCAGGCAGCCAGGCCCTTCTCCCTCAGAAAGCTAGAGAGAGAATGTATCTTCATGCTAGAGTCTGGCCCCAGCCTTTTTATAGGGCCAGCTGTGGCCTGACTGAGGCGTGGCCCCAGTTGTGGCTGCTTCCCTGAATCAGCCTGGCTTTTCCCAGTCACAGCCCTCTCCAGGGCTGCTTTAACCCCTTCAGGGCCAGAGCAGGGTGACCACCTCGCTACTCCCCTGGAGATATTTACGGACTGTGATCAAGACCTTCCTTAACCTTCTCTTTGTTAAGCTAAATAGATTGAGATCTTTGAGTCTATCGCTATAAGGCAGGTTTGTTAATCCTTTAATCCTCCTTGTGGCTCTTCTCTGACCCCTCGCCAATTTCTCAACACCTTCCTTGAATTGTGGGCACCAGAACTGGGCCCAGGATTCCAGTAGCAATTGCACCAGTGCCAGATACAGAGGTAAAATCACCTCCCTGCTCTGACTGGAGATTCTCCTCTTTAAGCACTCCAGGATCATGTTAGCTCTTTTGACCATAGTGTCCCCCCAGGAGCTCAGGTTCAGCTGAGTATCCACCATGACCCCCAAATCTTTTGCAGAGTCACTGCTCCCCAGGATAGAGCCCCCCGGGCTGTAAGAATGGCCCGCACTCTGGAGCCCCTCTCCAGTACTAGCTGAGTCCTTGACGCACTTCAAGAGAAGGGTAAATATCATTATCCCATTTTATCAGTGGGGAAACTGAGACACAACAAGATGTGGTGACTAGTCTAAGCTCACACAGCGGGCCAGGACTAGAACTCAGAGTCCAACTCTAGAGCCGCACTCATGGAGCTGCACTGCCCAACCCTTAATGGACTAGGCCTCACATCCTCTTCTAGACATGCTCTTTCTGCTTGTCACGCCTAGGGGAGCAGAGATACAAGACTGGTCCCAGAGCTGGGATCCAAGTTACAATCATCCTGCCTCCTGGCTGAACCGCACTATGGCTGTAGGAAGCGGTGACGGAGCCCCTGGCACTGAAGTGCTGGTGATGGGGGAAGCTGGCTGATGTGGGGAGTGTCTGAGAATCACCCCCTGCCTGAAACAAGCAACCCGCCTTTCCTGCCTTCCTGGCCCTAGCCATTCTGAACCTCTGAGAAAGGACCAGCTCAGAGACAGCCGGGCCACTTCCACGCTGGGGGAGAGGAGGGCGAGCCTGCAGCAGACTGCACGAGGCCCTAGCGGGCAGTGCAGAGCCCTCCTCCCTGCGCTCCAGGCTCAGTCAAGACAGGAGCTGCGGCCGGAGCCTGGACACAACAGCAGACCCATCTGCACCACTAATCACAACCAGGACCCTGGGAGCAGCTGAAGATGCTTGAGTGGCGCAGTTTGAGGGGATCTTCTAACAGACACTCTCCAGGTTCCCTTTGGTTTGGGTGATTTAGCGAAGTGCATTTCAGCCCTACTTCTGCTCGCTAATTAGTTAGAATCTCTCTCTCTAGCTAATTGGCGGGTCTGTATTATCCTGTGTAGATGGGGTGTGCTCTGTGAATGCAAACGGACAGAAATAGCTAGAGAACAAACTGGGGGGAGGAGGGGAAAGAGAGAGAGAGAGAGAGAATTCAGGAAATATACATTGAAATTAGCTGTATACCGGAGGTGCGCTAATACTGTTTGTTAATTTCATTCAATAATTTATGCCATGAATCAGCTTCTGTCTGTCCCTCGTCCCTTTTCTCTACATATAAATGCACACATACACTGGGTGTTAGTCACACACACACACACACACACTTTCTCTCTCTCTCTACATTTCTCCCTCTTTCCCATTTCAGCCTTAGCCTTCTGACCCTTGCCTTCGGGATAAAGCGCAAGGGAAGCATTCAAATTCCTGGTAGGAAACTTTGACTTTATCCCTTCCTAACACTGACTGAACTAAAGCAGGTTTTCTTTTCTGTGGGGAATCGGACTTTATTTCTCTGATGTCAAACACTCGAGCACCACTAGAGTTTGGAATTTCTCTTAGTGTTATTAATCGATGATAATGACGTTAAGAACCTGGCGAGGAAATGGGGGTTCACTGGGAGCTCTCTCTTCCTCCTGTTTAGATTCGGGGGAGGCGGGAAGGTACCTTTCGACCAGGCTGCAGGTTCTGACGAAGAGCATCGGACATCCTGCTTTGAAACAGCCAAGCGAAATCTCACCGGACGGTAGCAGCAGCCGGTGCCGAGCATTGTGAAATATGAAACGACAGAACTAATATTCTGAGCCCCTCTTGCACAGCCCAAGCAGTCAATACAGGGGATCTGATTCCCTCGGATTTTAGAGAGAAATTATCTCTCTCCCCCGCCCCGTATTTACTATTGAATCAGAGAGAGAGAGAGAGACAGATCACTTTCCCCCGCTGTTTATTTTTCTCTCTCTTTATCCTCTGACTCTTCAGACACAAATACATTTCCAAGTTTAACTCTGCAGCAGAATTGACTCTAATTCTATAACTTTCCACCTGGCTGTTTAGTCACGGGCTTGACGCTGGCCATAACATATGCCCCGGCTTCTTACAACCCCCCAAGCTTTCCCCTCAAACATCCCTTACTGATATATTTTGCGAGAACTAGCCTTGTTTGCCTTTGTTCCGCTTGGTTTCGTTGTTCTTTAAAGTGGCTTCTTTAGAATTTCCACTTCTCCTTTGATTCTGGCTAGGGGGAAATCCCACACTTCTCTACGGAGCAAAAACCGGAGCAGCGATTTTACAAATAACGTGGCTTGTGTCGCGCCTTTTAATACTCGTGTTAAAACGACCCTCTTCGGGGATAAATTCGTTTAAGAATGAAAATCTCCATTAATATTTCAAGCGTTTCCACTTCTCTCTTAAGGCATTTGAAGGTGCCCGGTGGAGCTGAGAATAGAGACCATTAAGGAGAGAGGAATGAGCTTTTGAAAACTAACTCCTCGCCTTATAACGAAACCCTGATTTATTTAACAGCAGCCCTGGAGCCAGCCCCGATCGCCTGCCGTTTCCCCTCACACCCAGTTATTTGCAAATCAGAATTTTTAACCAAAAAGCATTTTAAGGCAGATGTTGGTTAAATGGATGGATTAAAGTCTAACACTCCCCTCTGACATTTCTTTGTGAAGTTGTAGCAAATGAAGAGTATTAAGTTGTTTACTTGAGGAGCACGTGATATTAACAAGAATCTAGGTAGAGCCTCTGCTATGTAATATGTATTGAACAGTAGATTCCTGCTGAAATGTCCACTCCTTTCCCCACAGACACAGGTTAATTCCACCCCTTTCTTCTGATCAAAGCTTTTAGTTGAGAAAATAGCTCATCTCTATCCTCCATTGTCTTGCTATTTTCGATTCATCCACTAAAAATCTATGGGGAGGGGGAGAATTGCAGAATAATTGATAGAACCCAAATATCCATGTTTACAAGCGATTTTATCTCCTTGTCCTCTCCTTTTGTTTGTTTGGTTGGTTTTGTTTACATCAGTGAATCCTTTGTTAGGTCTTTTCAGGAGACAAAAATCACATTGTTTCAGTTTTAGGAGAACCAATAAAGAACCAGGATTTTTTTAAAAATTAAAATATCATTGGAAACCATCTTTTAGAAGCGCTCGAGACTGAGAAACATTTTTACAAAAATCCAAACGTGAGAATGAAACATTCATCTTTTTCCTTTTGTACATGTTGATTTTTAAAAGAAAGAAAGAAAGAAAGAAAGAAAGAAAGAAAGAAAGAAAGAAAGAAAGAAAGAAAGAAAGGCTATTAAATGGAATCGGGGTGAGAAGCAGATTCTGGTGTCTGTTTGAGTTCTGCCCCCGCAATCTCAGCTGTAGAGAAGGGGAAACATCTAGTCTGGTTCCAGTATCCTCAGCATCCGATGTTTTGTTTCCTTTTTCTCGCCTTCATTCGGAATTCACATGCTCTGGTTTCTCAAAAGCGCCTTAGGAAACATCTCGACTTTTTGGCTTTTCAGATTTTAATACTGTTGTACTGAGAGGGCCAATTATTTTTCCCGGGGGCTATTGGGTCCCAGTCACAGAAGGCTTCGGGGAAAGAGGGGGAATGTTTGTAAACACACTCAGTGATTGTATTCAGCAGAGGAAACAGAAAGTGCTTGTGTCAGCCAGGCTCTAGAAAGGCACCTGGCAGAACAGACTCTTCGAAGCAGAGCCAGATTGCTGCAGTCTGCGGTGTGTGTCAACAGCGTCTCTATTTCCCCCAAATATTGATGGGGGGCAGTCAAAATTGTATTAACAACGCACATCGCTGAATTGAGGGTAAGGTCTGGAAGGGTACATGCTCCTCAAATGAATCTTCTTCGCGGATTTACTTATTCGTTTTTAAATCGGGGAGAGGAGGTTATATGAGGGTCGAAAGTTAAGTCAGAAAGAGGCCATAACGATAGATAGATAGATAGATAGATAGATAGATAGATAGATAGATAGATAGATAGATAGATAGATAGATAGATAGGATGGCTGGGGATGGATAGATAGATAGATAGATAGATAGATAGATAGATAGATAGATAGATAGATAGATAGATAGAGAGGGTGGCTGGGGATAGATAGATAGATCCTCCAGTACTTGGGAATTATGCTTAAGGATCGCAAATCTGAGCTCTTGGATGTTCTTTGAGATATTGGTGATATTAACCAAAAGATTTAAAATTATTTTTAGGCCAAAGACATTCAACGCAACGCACATCCACAAACACCGCTACCCCACGCCCACCAATGATATAATATATCTGCGTAAGGGGCGAGTTTACTACGCAAAATGACCAGAGAGGCATACACCGAAACGGGGAATTTTGCCTGAAATACTCCTTTCCATTCTGCGGTAACAGGGCAGATTCTGAAATTGACGAGACCCTCAACAACCGAGGTTCCAAAAGGTGCTACCCCAAACTCCGGGCAGCTGGGGAAAATCGAGGTCTGCCAGATGAGTTGTGTTTGACCAGAGAATTACTGAAACCCCCCAGAAAGCAGTCATTTCCAGATTACTGGGGTTTATTGTCTGTAGGGTCCTGGATCCTAGGTTTGTTTTGTTTCCTTTTCAGTCTTCAGGTGGAATTTCCCCCTCCTCTCTGCTTTGATTTTGCTAAGTGTCTTTGTCCATATTTGTGAGCCTGGATTTTTCTTGTAAACTAGAAGTTGAATCTGATTCAAATCGAAGTCATAGAAGTATAAACCCTGCCACAATAGGTCCCAATGGTCCCACCCCCAGAAGGATTTTACTTTAAATCAAAGGCGACAACTTTAATGATTTCTTCCTCCCCCACCCCCCATTTTTGCTGATCACACGAGTTTTTTATTTTTTATTGTATTTATTTTTTTAAGGAATTTCTCACCCATCCGCACTAATACCCAGAGGAGACAGAAAATTTCCCTGCACAGCCCAAGAAAGATTCCTTCCCCATTCTTGCCTAGCAAATGCCTTCCTGGGAACCACTGACAATTGAGTATGTTCCCTTAGTGACGAAAATATTTCCCTCTGGCGCCTGGCACTTGAATCAAAATCCCCCGCAGTGGCTGATTTATTGAACAATGTGTTTTGGTTTTGTAGTGGGGGTGACGAGTTTAAAATCGACCCCTAGATCTGGGGCGCTCTGCCCAGTGTGTCATGTAGCGAAAAGAGGGGGGACTGTCTTTTGCCAGTTTCACCCTGCCCTCCGTCCAGGCAGCCCCCAACGCCCCTCGCCTGGTAGGGATGCGAACAGTGTGGGGCGGAAGGGGCTAGGATGATTTCAAACAGTGACTGGATCTTGCCCGGTTTGTGCACCTGTGTCATTCACGGCGGCTTTGGCTCTGCAGGGGAATGAACGGATACGCACGGAGAGGTTGTGAGGCCTGCAGCTTCACCCTGGACTTGCAGATGGGATGCTGCCTGGGGAGCAGGCAGTGGTGAGTCCTCCCTCGGGGCGCTGTGCAAAGGGGGGGTCCCTTATCAGGAGGGGCGGATGGAGGAGAGGAGTTGTTTTTGGAGCAGGTCCTTGTGGCAACCCCCGGGGTTCCTATCGTTGGGGCAGATTGCCCAAGCTCCAGTTACCTTTCTTTTCTGGTGTCTGCCCCGATCTCCGCAGGATCTGGCCCACAGAGCCCCAGGGAAACCTCTGGGAAGGAAGGGGGGAACTTTGGTCTGTTTTCAGGAGGTTTGTGGTTTAGGAGAGCAAAACCACACCCATACGGACAACCTGCACAGCACACACAAAATACACGCATGCACGCACAACCTGCACAACACACACACGTACATGCACACACAACCAGCACAACACACACCAACCATACACATACATCCGTGCATACACACCCTGCACAACACACAGAGAGCACACATACAACAGCTACAAACACATACAACAAAAAACTTACATACATTCACACAACATACACAGCACATACGAATAACCACTCACAAAACGCACACAGAGATTACATATACACACACACACACACACAACGTGCATACCACATAAACCCGCACATAAAACACATCCATGCCCAGCACAGCCACACCCTCGACATACACACAGCATACAAACACAGACACACACCAGACAGGCCCGTCCCGCTCACACACCAAACAAGAAGTGCTAAGGCACAAACTCTTGGCCCCTCTGCAGCCTAGCGGCGCCTGTAACCCTCTGCCCTGTGCTCACCCTGAGCTGCCGTTAGTTCATTTCACTGCCAGCCTTTGCCATCAGACCTGCCTCCGCGCCCACAGCAGGGCCCTGGCAGACTCACCCCTTCTTTCCCACCGTCTGCCAAACAAGGGCTCGCTCGCTCGCTCGCTCTCAGAGAAATAAGTGTGGCCTTTTCTGGGGCGGGGGGCGGGATTTCTCTGCTCTTGACTGTGAAGAATCTCGGAACCCCCCCTCCCCCCAGCCCAGACTCCACTGAGGATGGCCCCTAGCTGGAAACACCTACCTTTTCCCGGAGCTCCAGCTCCCAGGCTGGCAAGCACCCTCCCTCTTCTATTCATTCATAACAAAGTGAGCGTGTGTGTGAACTGGCTCCCTGAGCTGAGCTTCTGGGCTCCTTGTTAAGATGCCCCCACCCTGTGCTTCCTCCCCCTCTCCCGCTTGCTACAGGCACAAAGCCCCCCAGAAATACCCTTTGCTAAACAACCAAAGGGATCCTGGAGCTATGCGCACGTGCCAGCTCCATCCTTTCCCGGGGGCGTGTTGGGTTTCTTGTCTTGCAGGGCTGGAGATCTCTCTGGGCTGGATTGGACTGTGGGAGTGTGATCGCCCCGGCCAGACAGCCCGACCCTCACCCCCTTCGCGGGGAGCTTGGCAGAGAGGCAAGGGGTGTTTGCGGACGGACAGGGATGGGTTTATTCAGTGGGTAGCCGCATGGCAGGGGTGCTGAAGGGGTGGGTGACTTCGCACAGCAGAGGAGAGCCTGGGGGTTAGACAGCGTGACCCCCACGGTCCTCTCCAAGCCTGTGATTCTGCGATGTGATGACTTTATACAACCAAGAGTGGGTGAATCCAACAGCTGGAAGCTGAAGGTGGACAGATTCGGACTGTGCACGAGGTGACATTGTTACCCGGGTGGGGAATTAGCCGCGGAACAACGTAGCCGGGGCCCCGGTGAAATCTCCATCACTGGCCGTTTTAAAACCCAGGGTGGCTGGTGTGTGTGGGTGGGGTGGGATGCCAATAACAGATCTGCTCTCATTCAGCTAGGCACTGTCCCGACCAGGTTCGCTAGGCTGGGCCATGCAGGAGGCCAGAGCAGAGGATCACAGGAGTCCCTTCTGGCCTAACAATATAGATCTGTCCCGCTCACTCCTATAGGTACTTGCTCCCTGGGAGCAGAGAGGGGATTTCCTTTCCCAAAGGAGGGAGCATCTAGTGAAGCCGCATTTCGCTGCCCCTGACCACTACAATGGGCCACCTTCCTATTGGCTCGAGAATCGGGCCCCGGGTAACTGGCCCTGGTCTCTGCGGTCGCCGTGCCCAGTGGCTCGGAGGTCAGGAGATGAGAGGCGCGCAGCCCTCCCGGGATCGGGGGTGTTTCTTACTTCGGCGGGGATTGTCTCCTCGGTTGCAGGGAATGGGAGGCCCTGGGGAGTGCGCGTCGCAGGCTCCTACCCTGGCGATTTCAGCTCCCCAGGCTCGCGCCTCTTCTTGTAGCGCTGTAGGAACAAATGAAACCCGCCGCCCGAAAGATCCTCGCCCACCGGTTGCTGAGTGTCCCCGTCCTGGGGCAGAAATTCCGGGGCCATTGCCGAATAAAGCCCATCTGGCGCTTGGATCAGCGATGGGGAAATCTAGGGGGAAATGCACCGATTTATTAAAAAAAAGTTTACACCCAATTCATGCCCAGGGATTTCCACGTTTTATAACCTGAGCAAAGCGAGTTTGATTCATTTCCTCCCCCCCAGCCACGCCTGGCCTGGCGCCTGGTTTAATCTACATTTCTCCCAGCCGGGGGCTAACCAGGAGGTGGGGGGAGATAACTCTGCACATTGTAGCGGGCGGATTGTGCTCGTGGGCTGGGAATGTCTCGCGCTGGAGGTTCCGGGCTGAGGTCGGTGGGTTCCAAGGACCGAGGTGAAAGAATCAATCCGGAAAAGCCTCTGGACGCATCTTCCTTCGGCGAGCGCGGCTGGTTTCCAGGCAGGCTGCACTAGCCCAGCCCCCCTGAGTCCCGTCCCCCTTGGGAATGACAGGCCCCCCCCTCCTCTTGCCCTTTTCACATCCCTGCGCACAGGTCACCGCCAGATCCCTCGGTCGGGGGTCGGACACCCCGCCCCGCTTCCCCTATTAATCCTGCAGCGGCAGCGGGGGTGGGGAGACGTTCTGCATTTCATATAGAAAGATAAACAGATAAACCAAAAGTCATGGGGGGGGGCAGGGCTGGGAGCAGGACTTTCCCTTGGCTTGTTTACCGCTTGTTCTTCGCCAGCCCTCTGGCTTTAGACACCCCCCTCCTTCCCCTTTCCCGGGCACCGGCGGGCTGGATCCTCCGCAGAGCCCCCGGGCTTCAGAGACCAGGTTTGCTGCTTGTCGCTGATTTGCACACTACAGGTGGCGTTTGGGGGAATAGGCAGCTAGGTCCAGAGACACTCGCCTCCCCCCATGCTGGGTGCAGTTTCCTGTTTATTTGCAGTTTATATCTCCCTTTACACACACACACACACACACACACACACACACACACACACACACACAGCCTGCCCCCTAACACACACACGCAACCTCTCCCAACAGCAAACAACCCTCCCCAATACACACACAACCCCTCAACACACCCAAAACCCTCTCCTAATGCACACACAAGCCCGCAACACACACACAACCATCCCCCAACACACACACACAACCCTTCCCCCAACACATACATACTCGCCAGAGAAGTGAAAAGTTTAGGCGCATTGAGAATCACACTGGTAACACTGTTGACAGTTTGGGTTGATCAGAAAGGTGGGGTGCAGGCGTTTTGGGGGGGACAATCCTTCCTTCCTCACTCAGTTGGACTTTTGCCTGAGTAAAGAGGGCAGGGATCGGGCCCTGCATTTGTATCTGAGTAATGATACTAATTAATTAATAGAATGCACACACAGGCCTTCCTCTTGCTGAGCAGTGCGTCTCGCTCAGACCCCGACGGAACGTTCTCATTTGAAGGGAACATCCCCCCCGCCCCTCCGTGGGGTCAGAAGTTTCCAGGATTTGGTGGGAGGGCCGGCGAGGTACAATTTCGAAACCGCCCCCACCCCCCAATTTCAACCCAATTTCCTCCCCGCTTCCTCCACATGTCCTGATATTGGATTTATCCCAAGAACGGAAATAATTTTTATTTCAATCGCTCCAGATTTTGAGTCTGATCTTTATTCCCCACCATCATGCAGCAATTGTAAATGCCTGGCGTAGAAACGAATCGGCTTGTAGGTGGAGCCACGAGAAATCTCTGGTGGCGGAGCCACCTTCAGAAAGTTGCAAATGGCAAACGGATCACTCTAGAAATAGGAGGTGGACTTTCGGGTACCTCGTCTTTCCCCCCGTCCGAGCTGATTTCAGTGTCTGATCTTGAGTCGCTGTTTTATTTTGCTGACACGCCAGCGCGCCTGCGCCACACCTGTGACTCCGCCAAGCAGAGCGAGTTTTGGGATGAACCTTTCAATGTTACACTTCCCCGGATCTCATTTCTCTTTGCTCTGCCCTGGGCTAGCGGTCCCTTCCTCCGCTGGGTCTTCACCGCAGATTGACCCAGGGACCTTTCAAAGGTTGTTATGGGATTTATTGAGGCCTTCTTCAAAGTTCCCAGACTTAAAAATCAGAATAAAATCCGTATTTCTCCCACTTTAAGACGCACCATGGTCTAGCTCCTAACCGGTTTAGGTCCGTAGAAATAAGCAGGTGAAAGAGATTATGGAACTGGGGCTGGATGAATGGCAGAACCCAGGCCAGCTCCCTGAGCAATCTCCAGGTCCAAACTCAGGGCGGTAGGGAATAGAGCTGAGTGTCGCTGGAAACTGCGTTTGATTTCCTGTGATGAACTCGGAATGTTCTTAATGTTTTCTCTGAATACTGTGCTGGTGCCTCAGTGTCCCCATGGCAGTTCTTAAGTATCTGGCAGAGTAAAGGGCCAGTGCACCTAAATGCCTGGCACTCTGTCTCCTGGCAACTGATGGCCTGGGTCCCTCCTCTGCAAAGGTGCCAGCTGAAGGTGTTGGAGACAAAGGGATCAGGTGACCTGCTGGCCCGGGAAAGGAACTGAGCAGAGGAGGAGGGGCTGGAGGGGGTGGTTAGTCTGGAGCTGGCTGGGGAGGAGGAGTGAAGTGCAGACTTGGGGGTCTGGCTCACTGCCCCCCAGAATGGACCCGGCTGAGGGGTCTTGTTCGTTGTGCCTACAAGCTCTGTTTTAGACCCTGTTTCTGTCATCGAATAAACCTCTGTTTTACTGGCTGGCTGAGAGTCACGTCTGACTGCAAAGTGGGGGTGCCGGACCCTGTGGCTTCCCCGGGACCCCGCTGGGGCAGGCTCGCTGTGGGAAGTGCAGGGAGGGGCAGAGGATGCTGAATGCTCCAAGGAGAGACCCAGGAGGTGAAGCCGTGTGAGCTTCTTGCCCTGAACAAGTCTGCTCCAAGGGAGAGGAGGCTCCCCAAAGTCCTGACTGGCTTGGTGGGGAGCAGTTCCAGAGCATCGCCCGGTGACTCCGTGACATTTCCCCACTGACCTGTCCTGTTAAGGAACACACCCTTTAAAGCCACTTTCTCAGATCAGTGAGAGTCATCCCAGGACTAGCCCATTGTGTGTGTGTGTGTGTGTGTGTGTAAGAACTCGTGTCTGCAAAGAAGATGCAACATGTCTACGTAGTATCCTCCACGCTGCACCGCGGATATTGACAAGATTCATTCCAATTTGCCCTCAGACGTTTCTTCCTTCCTGTTACTTTTAAATCATTATCCCCCGAAAAAGTTTAATTTAATCTATTTTCACCTTGCTTTTAAAACAATAAACTATGGATAGTTTAGGCACGATCTCCGGGTTTGTACATCTCACCAGGTTCCCGACTTTGAGCGATTACAAATCCACTCCTGCCTTGGTACATGATGAGACGAACATGATCAGAAATGGGGTGGGAGGTGTAAGGAATTCGTCAGATCATTAAATACAGACCCCAGGAGGTGCTTTCCTTCAGTCCCTACAGCACAGTGGTTCCCAAACTTCAACAACTTGTGAACCCCTTTCACTAAATGAACCCCCTCCTAAAAATGAATATTCCCAGGGATTTTCTCCTTTACCTGAATAGAAATTATAAAAGCAGCGATCTTGGAAATATGATATTTGTTTTTATGACATTCATATTACACACTGTTTATTATTATTTATCATTCCAGTATTTTTATTACATTATGAAAACGGCAACACTTCCAAAATCTCACTTTCGTAGCTCTTATCACTTTGAATAAGCCTGTTAGAAGACAAGGCTCCTAGGTGTCATCAGGGAGTATCAGATGTGAAACAGCATGAAGGGATTTAAGAAGTCAACTCAGAGTTCCTGCTACACAAGTATTCAGGTCTTTTTTTTTTCTCTTTGCAATGAAACTTTATTAGAATGACATTTCTACAGAGCTACTTTTGCCAGAACAATTCAAAGAATTTACTCACTTTCAGTTTAGCAGAAAGAGAGAGGGAGCATCATCATTTTTACTTGTAATAAAGAAGCTTCATAGACTTCTTTCAAGAGAAAGGAAGTCCTGGTATTAAGTGAGCACCCACTCTTATCAGCCTTGTCTAGGGTCTCCTGTCAAGGATACTATCCCAGGGGAAAAACTGACCTCTTCCAGGAAGAGTGCATTACTTTCATTTATTTTAGTGTCAATATTTTTTGCTTTGTTCCTGGATACTTTCCCCCAGAGACTCAGCAAAAGCACCATCTATTGAATACTAGACGTTCACCAGGTGGTTCTGCTTTTGTGAGCAGTCCAGGCAAACAACGCGCATTACAACAAAGCGTAAACTTCTTGTTCGTAATACTTTTAACAACACTAGCTGCCTATTTCGTTTTAAAAACAGTAAAATAATATTCACCAGCCTTTCCATTTCTTACAGGGAGTCTTGAAGTTTAAATCTCCCCAGTGTGACAGAGATGTTGGCTTTGATCGGCTCAGCTCGTGGAAGTCCAGGGGCTCCAGCCAGAGCGGCCGGGGATCCCTAGGTGCGGCTCTGTCCCGCCATTAGGGAATTGTTTTCCAGAGATCCCCCGTAACATTTCATGAACTCCAGTCTGGGAACCACTGTTCCACCCGAAACCTGACTGGTTCCCGGTCGCAGCGACTATCTGCAGACAGAGACTCCTATGCAGAAGGGGGCGGGGGGAGTTTGGTACCAATTATTCTTTTGTTGCTGTCATTCTGTTATGACCTGAAAGAAACCAGCCCCGCACCATGCCAAACTGCCTCCGAACTAGCAGCTGGGCCCGCAAGGGAGAAAGGTGGAGGTGGTGGCGATAGGCTTCAGGCTCTGCATCCTGGGCTGAGAACCTCGTCCTAGGAAACATCCTTTCCCCAGCAGACCTCCAGTAAGGGCCCAGCCCCCCCCTTCACTTTATTCTGCGTCCCACCCCTGGGGTTGGCTGGCTGTATAGAAGAACCTCAGCACGGACACGGGAGGGAAGCGCCCCGAAGGGACGCGGGTAGGAGCAGGGACCGGAACTGGATCTTCCAGAGTCGGTAGATGGTTTTTGTCGGAGCTGGTTGGGAGTTGGGGAACACTGATTATTTTTTCAATAAATGTGCACCATCCGGGGCCTGATCCTGCAGGAGATTTCCCGGCAGAACTCAAGTGGAAAACTAACCACAGTCCCTAGTTCTCACATGCTAAGGCCTCATTTTCCCACGCACAGAATCCATATAGGCGCACATCTATCTCTATATCTATATATTTAACATCAGAGGATCTTATTTACCCGGGTGATTCCCACAAGAAATCTACCCCGGGATTTAAGGTGGGAAATCATACAGCTCGGATTTAAATGATAGCTCTATCTGTATTCCAGTCAAGTCCATGTCCACCCCATCATACACACCGCCCGCCCCTCAAAAAATAGCCAAATCAGCCAGATTATTCTTTTGCGTCCCAAATTGTGGTGTTGATATTAGTTAAGCAGAAGACGCCGCCTGTGAAGTTTCAAAGAAAGGCGGGTGCATTTCATCGCAAACCTCCCAACGGATCCTAGCTTGGGGCTTGCGAGAGAAGCGCTGTCGGTCAGTTGCCAATGGGATTAAAAGCAGGTTTGTTTGTTTTATCCAGAGGAATTGTAACCGACATCCCTTCGGTTTTGAGGCTTTCCCAAATTAAATTGCGCAGTTCTGCGTCTTGTATTTAAAGTTGACTTGACGATGTAAAGAAAGAAAAGGAAAAAAAACCCAAGGAAGGTGAGTTAAAAGAAAAACTTACTTCTGATTTTCCAGTGTATTTTGCACGATCTTAACATACCAATAAGCACAGCTGTTTCTTTACAAAATAACTCAATAAAATCATGTAAAACACCCACACCTTTACTTTTAATAAGACTCTGAACCGGCTGTAACGAACAATGGAAAGAAACATCCTTAGGAACCCAGTTATAAAACGGATTCTGCGATCCGTTATAGCGATGTCAATCAACGAGATTATTCCAGATTTGCACCAATCTAACCTGACCTCAAAGGGGGGAAATAGGCAGTTTAGGGGAAGTTGTACGGTCAAGATTTGGGAACTGATTTGCTTTGCGTCAAGCTGCAGAAATGTGCCGCATGGTGTGGTGCAGACGATGCATCTTGGGTATTCGGTTTTGTTTCGAGTAAAACCTGGTCATTGTCTGAAATAATTTCCACTTTCTTTTTTCTGTGGTCTATATAAACTGTAGGACTAGGGTGCTGTGCAACCCAAGTATCAGTGAGCGAGAAGGAAGCGAAATGGTTGAATCAATGAACATTTTGGAACCATCAAAAGTACGTTATGGCAAAGTTTCCAAACTATCGCAGGGTGACAAGAATCAATCAGGCACCGGATCAGAACTAGTCAAGATCTGGCGGTTAATTGCAGGTGCCCCTTTCTGAATTACTGGGTCGTTTATACGAGTTGCTGGGAGATTTCGGAGAAACCAGTGGGTCCGTACAGAAAATGAAGGGAGGCTGGGGAACATTGAGCGCTTTGATGAACGAAGATCTTAGCTGGGCTGCGGTATGCTGCCCCTTTCTGCCATCCGCCCCCAGCACTGTTAGGAACTCGCTAGAGTATAAACGGGGGTGACCCAGGGATAGACCCAGGGCGGAACTTCCGTCGGGGCAGCGGCAGAAAGCCATTGTGTCTCGGCAATGAACACCTGTGATTGCAAATAAAAAAACCCTTCTGTGTGTTTTCCTAACTGCCGGGCTCCGGAGGCTAATCGCCTCCACACCTACGTTCAATAATACAGGCCTGGGTAGCCCCCCCCCCCAAATGGAGACACGAACTCTAAGGAGAAGAGAACATGGCCCTATCCAGAGCTGAAGAGGGGAATTGACAACTCCAGGAATCACTCTGGCGTGTCCACACCAGACAGGCTCAATCACAACAATCACAAACATTTACCAAAAATACTCCCCTGAGGAGAGGGGCAAACAATTGCCCGCTTGGATCAGAGATGGGGGGAGAGGATACTCTGTCCGGGGGAGGGGGCAATTCTATAATAGTCTATATGCAAAAGCCAATCAATCAAACAAACAAGAATACCCTGATCACGTACCTTTTTTAAAACAAATTGTGCTTATAAAACTACAGAGCTGGGTCTGTTTTCCAAAGCAGCCCACGCCAAGCCTCCGCCTACAGCAGTGTGTGTGTTAATTTGTTTGCTGCTCGTTCAGCAATCTGGGAGCCCAGGCTCGCCAAGGCTCTGTCCGCCTCCCCCTGCACTGGGCGCCTGCCTGCAACCCGGGCTAGCGGCCCGCGAAGGACCCAGTTAAGTGACTGACCAGCCCGTGGCCTTTTGTTCCTCTCCCGCTCTTCCTCCCAAAATAACACCCTGACAATGCCCAGTGCACCCTGGGCTTTTATAGCCCGGCCCTGCCCAGCTCCCTGGGAAAGGAGCCCAAGGGGGTTTGCCTGCCGAGGGGGCCAAAGCACAGGGACTCTTTGTTTGCCAATCAATAGCAAGGAGGCTGCGGCAGGAAATTACGTGTGTGGCAAACAGTCAATTTCAAACTGCTTCTTTCTCCCATCCCTCGCCCGGCTCACTCTCCTGCTTCCCCGGGGAGAGCAGGGGGGCTCGGTCGCGCTGCTGCGAGCCGCAGGTAGAAGGGAGCTTCCTCCGTCCTTCGATTACCGCTGATGATTGGGTTATTCGTGTCTTTATCGGCAGGGGATGAGAGATGGAGAAAAGGAGGGGGCGTCTGAAAAATATCCCGGACTATTTTAATTAAGCCCCCCTCACTCCCTCCCCCAAATCCACCCACATTCCCAAAGCAGGCGCGATCTCTGGGCACGCGAATCAGCTGCGGAAGGCCGGCCCGGCTGGCTGGCAGGCAGGGCTTGGCGAGACATTGGCTCGCTCCTCGGTTTTTGCTCATCAGAGAGAGACACGGGAGGAGCGGTTCGCGGCTTCGCTCTTGAAGTCTGCAGGAAGAGGGGTGCTGGGGCCGGAGGGGGGCGGTACGTGAGAAAGGACCAGGGCTGTCAAAGTTTTTAACTCCTTTCCCCCCCGCCCACCTCTGCCCCAGGCGCCCGGCGGACACCGGCATTTCCTGACTTCTCCACTGAAATTTGGTCTTGGGTTTTTTTTTTCCCCCGGAGGGGGGGAGCAGAAGGGGGGTGCGGGAAGAGGCTGTTTAAATGAATCGAGCCTGCCCCGCAGCCCGGGGGGAAAGGCTCCGGGAGTAGAGCGAGAGCTAGGAGGGAACCGGGGAGGATTGGACCTCGCTGGGTCTTCCGGACCATGGTGTTCGCCCTGGGCGAGGGCTCCTTAGCTGCACCCCGGGGCTGCCGCTGGCGGGAGCCAGGGCGCTGATCCCCGCCTGGTCTTGGGGGGGCAGAAGGACAGCCCCCCCCCGTGCCCCGCTCTCTGTCTCTTGATGTTTGATCCCTCCGCGGCGGCCACAGGCATGAGCGATGGCGGGGCCCAGGCCGGCAGAAGCCCCCTGCTGCTGGGGGACCCGGGAGCCCCGGAGCGCGCCCGGGGGAAGAGCGGTGCCCAGGGGGAGCTGGAGACCGCGCTGCATGGAGCTGGAGGCGGATTCGGACTCAAGGAGGTCCCGGGAACCTCGGCGGCCAGCCCCGGCTTGTCCCAGGAGTGCGTCCCGGAGGGCGACAGCCAGTCCGGGGGAGGAGAAGCGGATTACTGCCGCCGGATCTTGGTGCGAGGTAATGGGGGAGCGCGGCCCGGCCCTCAGCCAATCCTTAGGGCGCATCCCCTGTAACCCATCCCACCCCCTGCAACCTCATCTCCTGTACCCCCATCCCCTGCAACCCAACCTCATCTCCTGCAACCCTATCCCCTGCAACCTCATCCCATCCTTGCAACCTCATCTCCTGTATCCCCATCCCCTGCACTCCACCCCATCCCCTGCAACCTCATCTCCTGTACCCCATCCCCTGCACCCCATCCCTTCCCTGCAATCTCATTTCCTGTACCCCCACCCCCTGCACCCCATATCGCCCCCTGTATTTCCAACTCCTATACCACTTCCATTCCCACCCCCTGTACCCCCCATCCTCTACACTCCATCCTACTCCCCTGTACACCGTTTCCCGGTACCGCCCAGCCCTCCCCGGCAATTCCAGCTCCACCTCCGCCCCATATAGAGCGCCTCGAGCCCCGCTCCCTTCCCCCCGGAACAGCACCGATCCCCCCCAACAATAATACCCCCAACCCGGCTCGTTCCCTGCCCCGGGGCCTTTCCGCTCCCATCCCATCCCAGCGCCCCCCCAGGGCGAAGGCGGCCCGGAAGGGGAAAGCGGCGTGTGGCTTTGGTACAGGGCAGGCGAACTGGGCCCGAGCGAGCGAGGCTGCGCCCCTCCCGGCCCCTTTCCAGTCGCCTCCCTTGCCCACGGTGGTGACTGGGGGTGGGGGGGTCCCTGCTTGTCAGCTGCCTCTTCCCCCTGCGCCGCCCGGCATCCGCCTTCCTCCCTCCCAGCTCCCGTGGGGCTTCATTGGGAGATTTGGGAGACTGGGTGCAGTGTATTCGGCAGAGGGCTGTGCTGTGCGGAGGGGGGTGCGGAAAAGGGATGGAGGGGACCCCCCCTGAGCCTTTCTGTCCCAGCCCCTCGTTTTTATCCTCTTCTCGTTTAAACGGTCGGTCTCTGTGATGCATTCGGCTCTGGTGGGGGAAGGGGACCCCTCTCCCCGAAATAAACACACGGGGAGGGGGGAGGATCCCAGGGGGCTGCTTTGGGTTTTAAACCTTTGTCGCAGGAGAAAAGCGTCATGGAAGCATCATCGAGTTAAGAGGGTTTTTTAACAGCACTTGCTCCAGGGAAATAAATAAATAGATAAATAAATAAATCCATCCCCGGGATCCTTTCAATCGTTTGTTCAATAGACGCCTCTCGGCACCGACGGGTTCGAGCAGAGAAATCCCGCAGCGAGGGCCCTGCCTTGGGACCCCGGAGATTTCCGCGGGGGTGGGGGTGGGGGGAAGGGCAAGCAGTGTAAACCCTGAGCCTCCAGCCACCAGAGACGTTTCAGTCTCTCTCTGTGTGGCTGTTTATTCAAAATAACAATCGCGTAATGGCTAGAAAATAGCGGGTCCGATTAGGGAGGGAAACCCCCCTCTGCCACCGGATTTATTTTGGAAAGCCTCGATTTTGTTGTTTGCCTGGTTTTTAAATTAATATGGCAGCGGGGTTAACAGCTTTGGAGGGAGCATTGCAGTGGAGGAAAGAAACATTCTGGGCAGACAAGAAATTCGAAACATCCCTCCTCTTCTTTCCCTGTATACCCTCAGAAATATCCCAGTCCCGCTCCCCTCCTCGGGAATTTCTTTATTTCCCCTCCAAGATTGATTTTTTTTTTAGTCAACCCTCCAAGCAGAATTATAAACAGGTTCCAAGAACTGCGCTGTCTTGCATTTTAAGATTCCCTTCGGAAATATAGGGGCTTTTATAGAGGGATCTATTTTTAAAAAGGAAATCACGCGAACCTATTTGTTGTGTTTGCTCGTTGATGGGTTAGATAGATAGAGGGGGTCTATGGAGACAGATAGATCCGAGTGACGCGGCCACATTTCCCCTTGGCCAGAGCAGTCTGCGAAAGTAGGAGAGATTCTGAGGTTTCTCCGTACTCAAAGCGAATGCGAATCACGTTAGAAAAGGCCTCGGACGTTTCTAATTCTTCTCTCCGCTTTGGCTTGTACCTTGTGGGGTGACATAATGTTGACCCCATTTGGCAATAGCATCTGTTCTGCGGAGACCCTGAACATATCAGCAAGATTCGCTTGTGCCACAGATTTTCCTTTTAGATCAGGTCATTCGCGTGAAATTGCTCCGATAAAAAGAACGGCTAAGAATGGTGCACAAACTGCTGCCGCCATGGCGAAAAGTTCGGGGTTTGCAGCTTTCGATTTCCTTCAGTGAGGCGTGTGGGGCTTTATTTATACGTATCTCCGGCTGAACCTCCGTTTGGGATTATCTGTACCTCTATATTTACTGCGTATCTATGCAAAAACAGCACGCGCCCAGGCTGTAACACTTCGAATCTGTCCATCTACACACGGATAAACACACAGAGGTGTGTGGCTATCTGTGAGTGAGATATACAGCAGATGCACATGGATATGTTTGTAAATATGGGGGTATATGTTTGTGGATATATAGTGTTTGTGCCTGTGTATATCATATAGGCAGTAAAGTATAAAAATACGTCTGTATATGACTATATAGATCTGTCACCATAGATTGCTGTTTGTGTATTTATACACAGAAACTCTATATATATCACCATATATTTGGCTTGGAAGGACGAATTTTTGTCAGCAAATGTCAGTAAAAGTCCAGTTTTCACCGCAAACATTCAAACCAAAGGAAAAATATTCCCCTCAGTAATAATAATAAATTACAGCCAGGCAAAGTGAGACAAAGGCTGCATGGGAACTTTGACTCGATTTTCAGTTCAACTTGTTTGCTTTGCATGTTGGCCGGTGATACTGACAATTCGTGTGCTAACGGGTATAAATCTTTCACTCTTTGAATCTCACCATTTCTGGTCATTAAATAATTATTGTCTGACCGCTCCCATAATTCCCCCTCCCCGCAACTGTGAGCATTTAAATGGACACAAAATGCTTACAAATAAACCTCAATAATGCCTGTGATAATGATCACGACATTCAGTTCGGATTCTGAGAAGCCGGCACATATCGCCAAACGTGTATGTAGTGCGTGTCCACACGGAAACCAATTCTTTCTGGATGTGCACGTAGCGCCTGTGTCCACAGAAACGAAATATGCATGTAGCCATATATTGCCAGATATGTATTTAGTGTATATATACAAAGAAGCAAAGTATATCTCGCCGTGTATTGCTAAACGTGTATGTCGTGCGCGGATACACAGAAACGAGATATATATCACATGTATTGCCAACTGTGTATGTAATGTACAGATACACTAAAAACAAGCTATATATCGCTATCTCTTTCTAAATGTGTACATAGTGTACACATACCCGGACGAATATACATCGCCAGATATTGCTAAATGGGCATGTAGTGCATGTAGACACAAAAACAAAATATACATCCCCACACTTGCTAAATGTGTACGCAGCGCATTTATACAAAGAAACGGAACGTATTTATACCCCTATATTGCCAAACGTATATGCAACCAATGTGTATATATACACCGAAACAAAATATACGTCGCCATAAATGTGTCTGTAGTGCATGTATGCAGAGTAACTAAATATATGTAGCCGTATGTTGCCATGTGTTTGGTTAGCGTGTGTATACACAAACTGACGTGTGTGTACATACATATGCGGTGCAGGTGTCCATAGGTGACCTGTCTCTATATCTGCTTCGGTTGGTGTGTGCAGGCATTACAGGCACACGCAGCACTCTGTGGCTATATATACACACACAGTCTCTGGCAACAGTTGTGTAACTTTACCGGGTAACATAGTGACTCGCAATCTTTCTCTGTAAGCGGCTGGAGGTGGTGAGCAAGAGGGGGCGGCATCTCAGTCCTGCCCTTCCCTGTTTCCCCCCAACTATTCGCTGTTGGGGCGAGGGCAGAGATACTCGCTGCCTTTGGGGGAAGGACGGTGCTCCGCTTCCCAAAGCCTTTTAGCCTGTCACTGCTTTGGTGCCTGGCTGTAGGCGGCCCCAGGCTGGACTCTGGCTTCTCTCGCTAGCTCTGCACGGAGAGGGAGTTGGGTCAGGGCTCCTAGGTTCTAGCCCGGCTCCCTTTGCTGTCATCATGTAACCATGAGGTGCCTGCCATCCCGTGCCTCAGTTTCCCCGTGCCCAAACCGGGGATCAGTAACACCTGGGGGGAGGGGCGTTCAAGTTTAACGCGTGAACATCTAGGCAGCCCTTCCAGATTGTTAGGGAAGGCCAGGAGGGTGGTTCGTTATTCCCCCCGCTTCCTCATGCGGGTGGGGGGAGACTCGGGAGTGATTGGGGAGGGGTCCTTGGGTGCCATCCCATCTTGGGGTGGGGGCAGCAGAGTCGAAAGGGGCACATGGCGGTCGGGTGAGCGGGGTCCTATATCCCTTAGCCTCCTTGGAACACGGGCCGCCCCTGGCAGCTGCAGGGCAGGGGAAGGGGCCAGGGCCAGGGCCGGGGCCGTAGTCCCGGGCGTTCCTAGCAGCGGGCTTTGCCCTGCAGACGCCGAGCGAGCAGAGCTGGGTTCCGCGGCGGCTGGGCAGGGCGAAGGGCGGGGAACCCGGAGGCGCGGGGGAGTTTGCGGGCCAGGCCGGGCTCGGAAGCTGGGGTTCGAGCCCGCTGGGGTCAGCATAAGGTCAGCAAGTGTCTCCATCTCCCTCCCTGGCCTTGATTGACACCCCAGCGCTAAGCCACAACCAGGGGCCCTGGCCTGGCCTCGCCAAGGTGGCAGGGCCCCAATGGGCCGGGTGCCTGCAGGCAGGGTCCCCCGCGCGTGGGGTTTAGGCTGGGGAAGGAGCTTGCGAGGGTCCTTCTGCACCGGAGGGGACTCAGGCTGGGGCCTCCCTCTTCCAGAGCAAGAGAAAAGGCACCGCAGCCAAGCCCTGCTCTCCCGGAGGTGCCTGACCCCAACTCTGCTGGGGGGCCCGAGCCTTCAGCTGGGCAGGGCTCCACCATTTTGCCGCCTTCCCCACTGCGGGAACAAAATGGTGGCAGAAGCATAAAGTAGGGAAATAGCTGCATAATAATATTTAAAAATATCCCCCCCCCCCGCAGCCCTTCCATATCGCCCTCCCTCTTTCTGCCAGCACGGTATTTCTCCCCAAAGAGAAAGAGACCAACTACCGCCAGGCCAAAGCAGCAGCTGATCAGACAATCTGGCCAGGTAAAAACCAATTCAAATCCCCCAAACATTTGATGAGAAACGCACCGTGTCCCTTAACAATCCGACCCTGGGCACATGCACACTCAGATACAGATAGGTTCCCTAGCAGCAGCCCCGGGCAATTGGAGCGGGGCGGCGGGAAGAGGCTCTGTATTTCTCTGCTGGCATGAATACCATGGGATGGGCCATTGCTCCTGGAACTGCTCCTTTCTTTAATTTAGCGGTGGAGTTAATATTTTTCTCAGATGAGGAATAACTTGACGCGTAACTTGGGGCGGAAGGGGGCAAAGGTGGCGGACTGGACCGTGTAGCTTTTACATATTGTCCGTTGGAAGGATTTGACTTTATTTTAATGCACTTAAAAAAACCCACCCGTGACTTTATTCCACCCGTTATTTAAAAATCATAATAATTTCCTTAACAAAAGACATAGCACTCGCCGGAAGGAATATTGTGTGAACACCGTTTCTGTGGTTATCTCAGGAGCTTTGCTGAACAGGGAAATCCCCTTTAAAACCCCGGGGCCTGATGCCGTTTGAAGACAAGGGCGCATTGTCTCTGTTTTTCGGATCACGGTGATTTTCGCTTTAAAAATAGACCGGCGAAGGGGAATCAGAGACAGGTCCCTGCTCCGAAGATCCGTCGCCGCATGAAATATACATGGTCCATAGCTTAACTCTGGATATTTCCCACAGTGTCCTGTGCAGGAAATGTTCCCCATGTCCGTGCAACTCACATGTAAACGGGTTTTGAGTTTCCTTCCCATTTGGATTTTAAAATGTAATTTATCTGCGATCAGTTTGCCTAACAACAGTGGATCCGCCCCCCCCCTCCCCCCAGCCACAGAGACCATCCTTTATAAATCCATGTCCCTTTTCGTGAGGATGAGCTGTCAGCAGCACACAGCGATGACTTGAGGGAACTGACACGTTGTCTTGCAAACAAGGTAAAGGTGCATCGCTGCTCACAGACTGGAAAACGTCAGATCCTATTTTTTTCCCTTTTTAAAAAATTCCCAATCCCCACAGGAGTCTCTCCATTTCCTATTTTAAAAATTGCAATGTTCAGTCCTCGCAGCTCTCATTTAAAAACCCAGCGAATAAATAACTAGCGGGCGCCAGGTTGTTCGTAGGAAGCGGTACTTGCAGGGGCTGGTTTTGCTGCTAAAATCGAAGGGAAACGGGAAAAGAATCGGTCTCAAACGTGTCCAGGTCTGAATGTAGAGCCCCGAGCTAGCAGCACTTCGGCGGCCCCTACAAAGCGGCCGGAGCTAATCCGGTTTGCCGAGGTTCCTAAATTGCACTAAAGCGGCTTATGATTTATGTCCGAAGGGTCAAAGAGCAGCGCGAATGTAGCCGCGTTTTGAGAAAGAGACTCTCCGTCCGTCCCCTCCACCTCTGCTGGGAAGGTGCTTGGCTTGGGGCTTTGCAGAAGAAATGTGTGTTGGAAAACAAGTCTCTTTGTTTTCTCTGAGTGCAGCTCAAGCCAGTAATACATATATATATAAACGAGGCTAACAGAGGCAGGGTTTTGCTTTCCTTTGAGGGGATCGCTTTTACTGGGCACTCTTTACAAGAATGGGTGCGATAAACCGCGGGGGAAGGTGCGTTACATTAGATGCAAAATAGGAAATACGATTCGGGAAAAGAGTCGCACTTGCATGAACCCAGAGTGTGTGTTTATGTACGTAGAACATCGCTGGGTTTTGCTGTATTTTGGTGTGTGCGTATTAATATCTGTATCGTTATAGACACGTCAACACGCGGGTGCATTTATGGCCGCGTTTAGACATACGTCCGTAGAGTGTGTGGAAGGCACAGATTAGGCAAACAGCTCCTGCAGAGCCAACAAAACAGAAGGACCCTTTGCGCGTTCGTTTATGAAGGCCGCGCGCAATTTGAATATTGCCCTTTTGAAATACGCCTCGGATCTGCAACCTCCAACGTGCAGCCGGGGAGTCCCTCAGAGCAGCGGGGTTTTCCCTCCGCTACCCCATGGACTGGAAGGGAAGAGTCGTCAGCTGTTGCTGAGATCTGACAGGGAGGCCTGGTCCTAGCCTGGGAGAGGAACTGAGCAGGTTTAAACCCTCTCATTGGTTCTCCGTTGTGGTGTGGACTCTGTAGCACGATCCGCCTTCAGCGAGGTTGGAAGGTGCCTGGTGGTTTTTAAAGAAAATGTGCTTAAACGTAGAAATGGGGGCGGGGCACTTTGAGAGCCACCCCCCTCCAGCAGCCCCGTCCCCGACACAGCTGTCCCGTGCGCACCTCGCGGAAGGGCTGTGAAGGTGCCCCCGGATCTGGCATGAATGGGGAGTGGGACCCAGCAGCCGCACAATGGGCCCCCTGTCCGCAGTTAAAGGAGCCGCGCGCTATTTCGGGTCGTTAAAGAAACAGCTACTTTTGGGGTGTGGGCTGGGGAAGCCAGACTCGATACTTCGCGCTGGAGCCAGGGGGAGGTTAGCGGGAGAGAGACGGCTGAATTCAGTGCCAGGCTGTATTTGTATATAGACGCGTGGGAGGGGAGCGACTGGGGGTACCTAAAGAGGGGCCGGGGATCATTCACCCGCACTGCCGCCTCCACCCCAGACACACCCTCACCTCTCCCCGAGTCCGAGCAGTGCTTGGTGCATCAGGGAAAGAGGCATTTCACAAAGCAAGCAACCAACCGAAAGAAAGCCCACTAGAAACAATCGACAGACAAACACCCCATTAACATAGTAGACGGGTTGGACATGAGAATCTCGGCGGTTTACAACACCCCCCTCAGGGACCTGACATCCTGATCTATCGGTAGTGGCTTAGATCTGTCCCTAAGGGAGGGATCAACTCTCAGCAGGTTAGTTATACAGGTGAGGAAAGGGGAGGGAGGAGAGACATTGCCTGATTTTCCCAAGGTCTGCCTCTGCTGGGGTCTGTCCTGCAGTAGATGGACATGGTGCAATATACATTTATGTTTAAGATACAGTGTATATCTAGTATCAGAGGGGGAGCCGTGTTAGTCTGGATCTGTAAAAGCAGCAAAGAATCCTGTGGCACCTTACAGACTAACAGAGGTATTGGAGCATGAGCTTTTGTGGGTGAATACCCACTTCGCTGGATGCATCTGATGAAGTGGGTATTCACCCAGGAAAGCTCATGCTCCAATACGCCTGTTAGTCTATAAGGTGCCACAGGATTCTTTGCTGCAGTATATATCTTGCCTATTCATAATGCATACACTGTAACACACATACAAAGTGTGTGTCTGTTTGTGCATGTGTTTATACACACACACACACAAACTCAGAACCTGAGTTTATTTGCCTGTAAGAGCTAGAAATGTGTGGGCTGGAAGTGGAACCCTCACTGAAGATATTATGTTGTGTGTATAGCTCTATAGACACACACATAGCTCAGTGGTTTAAGCATTGGCCTGCTAAACCCAGGGTAGTGAGTTCCCCCTTTGGGAACTGGGGTAAAAACCTGTCTGGGGATTGGTCCTGCTTTGAGCAGGGGCTTGGACTAGATGACCTCCTGAGGTCCCTTCCAATGCTGAAATTCTAAGATATAAATATGTATATATTGTATACATATGTGTATATACCATATAAATATATGTGCAATGTTGTTGTAGCTATGTTAGTCCCAGGATATTAGGGAGACAAGATGGGTGATGTATTATCTTTGCAGTGGTTCTCAACCAGGGGGTACATCAACTCAATTAGATATTTGCCTCGTTTTACAACTGGCTACAGAAAAAGCACTAGCGAAGTCAGTACAAACTAAGATTTCAGACAATGACTTGTTTGTACTGCTCTCTATACCATACACTGCCATGTAAGTACAAAATTTATATTCCAATTGATTTATTTTATAATTATATGGTAAAAATGAGAAATCAGCAAGTTTTCAGTAGGGGTGTGCTGAGACACATTGTTATTTTTATGTCTGATTTTGTAAGTCAGTCATTTTGAAAGGAGGTGAAACTTGGGGTACGCAAGACAAATCAGCTTCCTGAATGGGGTACAGTCGTCTGGAAAGGTGGAGAGCCGCTGGATTAGTGGACCAGCTCCTGTGGGTGAGAAAGCCAAGCTTCGGAGCTTACACTGAGCTCTGCTTCAAGGCCTCAGTTCTCTCACCCACAGAAGTTGGTCCAATAAAAGATATTATCTCCCCCACCTTGCCTCTCTGATGTGTATTCACACGCAGACACGAGTGTGTGTTACCTATATCTGTGTATGTGTGCTGTAAACTGTATCTACTAAACACAAATAGTGTGGCATACAGTGGGGGGCGGGTGTAGGGAATTTTTGCAGGTGCAGCTGGAAAGGATCTGCCAATTTCTCCATTTGATTTCCCCCCATAATAGTATTTTCCCCCTCCTCGCTGTTTCAAGTGTTAGGTCAGTGTTTCCCAGCGACCAGCGCCGGGCCCTGAGATCTCCCTGACACAGTTTAGGAAGGCAGCAAGCCAGTCCCCGGTATTAAAAAGGGCGAGAAACACTGGGTTCGAGCCATCACAGCATCCAAGGGCTGTGGGGCAGGGAGAAGATTCTGGAGACAGCTAGAGTTACCACTAAAAGCTCTTTCCCCGTGGGCGATCGGCTCAGGAGCTGGTTCATTGGGGTCTGATGCAGCTTCTGCTCCAGCTGGACCGGTGGCTTTTCAGAGCCTCTCCACAGGTCCAGCCCGTCTGTAACCTGTCAGCCAGTCTCAACCCCTCCCACCCTATTGTAGTAAAATGGTCACCCAAGGGTTAACTGGGTTACTCAGAAGAGTATTATGGGCTGGAGCTATGCTCCACCCCCTCTCTTGGTTACATCCTGTTTAGTTAGCTGGTGGCCCTCCCCCTCGTTACATAGCTGGAGACAGCATCACCATCCCAGCCTGCGGTGCTGTAAGTGGAGTGTGGAGTTTTGTGCACTGAGGGGCCCTTTGTAACAGTGGCCATGAGGATGGGCTCTGCGTGGGAATGGCAACTGACAGGGGAATGAGGGTTTAATGCAGAAACCAAGGACTCGCCGCCATCTATTGAAAGCCTGGGCTGCTCGTTTCTTGCAAATTAGAGGACAGTCAAGGACCCACGGTTAGGGCGGCCAGAGAGCAAGTGTGAAACGTCGGGACACATTTTTCCCGGGATGGCAGTGGTGGTAATGGTAGCAAATATAAGAAAAGGCCCATCAGAGCTGCCTGTCTGTCCCCCTCCCAACCCACCGAAGACAATTGGGCCCATGGTCTGCGGCAGTAACACCTGCTCCCCCGGAAGGGGTTTGTTACAGCCTTAGTCACCCCGAGAGAAAAGTTTAGATTTGCCACAATCGTTGACAGAGCCCTGCCCCCCTCGATGGCAACTTCACTGCACCCATCACAGCCACCTCATAACCAGCCCCAAGAGCCCCATTCCTAGGCTAGCCGCGCTTGCCTCAGCCCCATTCCGCTTCCAAGCCTGCCTGCCCTCCTCTCTTCTTTCCACATTCCCATGCCTGACCTCCAGCCATAGCTCCATGCCTGACCTCATCACACTGCTCGCCCTGGCTGCCCCCTGAGCCCCTGCTCCCTTGCTTTGCCTTCCCTTGCTGGCTTTGCAATCTCCTCCCCTCCTGGCCCAATTAGAACGAGAAAGCAAAGCATTCAAAGGCCAGAGATCTGGGCTGAGCCCCAAAACTGATGGGAGCAAAGGGGGATGAAACCAAATTCTGATCTCCAGGCTCATCATAATGAATAATAGTAAATCTGCAGGCGATTCAGAGATGCTTTTTATTGTTATATTTAAAGACCCGCATGCAGCTCCCTACCCCATACGTGCTCTGTCTGCCAAGCCCCATCCGTGTGTCTACCCCATCTCCCACTTGCCCTAGCATCTGTTACCCAGTATGGCCCAGTTGGTCAGTCAAGGAGTGCTGCAAAGGTGGCCTTTGCTCTCCCCTCACCCGAGTCCGGCTCTGTGCCATGTCGGTGTCCCAGGCTGCTCCAAGTTACATTAAGAAAGGAGCCAATGTGGCATCCAGGGAGCTGCAGAAGGCCCTGGCCGCCCCTTCTGTGCCAGCGGGAAGATGGGAGGTGGTAAAGAAGCTCCTTTGACATCCTGACACTATCAGAGGATTTAGTCCCCTGCACTGTGGGTATCTCCCAAAGGCCGAAGGCACAGCCCTAGGCCCAGACTCCACCATCCGTGTGACACAAGCAGCAGAGAAACTGGGCCTGGTTTGTGTGTGCTTATGCTAGATGGCAAACGTGCTGGGGAAGGGGCCGTGTCTCCACAGGAGACCGGGGAGCAGCCTTCATAACGAGTTCAGTGTTCAGCGACCTGAGCCTCTTTCACAACTGTCCCCTAGCACCTTGGGAATTTTTTTATGTTACAAATTGTTTTTTTGTTTACCAGGTAATTTCTGTGACTAATTCTTTGGCTGCAGGTCAAGTGAAAGCAGCTTATCAGTAAGCGCTCAATGATTCAGAACTTAAAATTGGAGCTTGAGTTGCTTAGATTTGATGGGTCACATAGATCTCTAGATCTTTGACCCCCACCCACAGATCTCTCTCTCTCTCTCTAATTCACAGTTCCCCTCTCCTCACCCCCATGCGCTAGGTGCCTCAGAAAGCAAATTCTTTGCTTGATCTTAGAGGCAAGTCCCTTCTTTCTGTTTCTCTCTCTGGTATTTGGGGGCCTCCAAGGTATCTGGATTCCAAGTCATGTTGTATTGTTCCTGCTTCCTGGTTGGATGAGTGTAGTTTTAGAGCCAGGTTTCTAGCATGAACGTTCATGATCTCGAGTTTAAATTTTCTCGTCTATTGATTTTTGTTGGTGTTTGCTTAGCATTGGCCATTCTCTTACCAGGAAATTCAGTTGAATACGTGCGCAAAACAGACACGGAAGGGGAGTGAACACAGACCAAGTGCCCTTTATGATTTGAGGGAATATTTTTAGGAAATTTGTCTGGGTATTTGCCACTCTCCACTCCTTATACATCTTTCCAGTGCCACATACTTTTTTTGGCACCCTGTAAATAATGAACATATAATCCAATGAGACTGGAGCTTTGTGCTTTCCCCATCAGTCCATCGAAAAGGAAAATTGACTAGGACATTTTCCCTTAGCTGCTGAGAGCTTTACTGTTGTATCACAATTTTGGAGCTGATCACAGATACCTCTTGGGGGGAAATTTCCTCCTGTACAGAGGACCAGTGCAAGGGAAATGCATCACTTACGTCCCACATAAGCCATTACATGCTTTGTATGTGTTACACACCAGGGAATTTCACCTTTTGTGAGGGTTTTTTGTAAGGACACCTTTAGCTAACATTGGCCCTGGCCTCACAAACCTGTCATGTTGAGAACTTCCACAGACTCTGTACATGGAAGGTTACAAGATCACCCAGGTTTTTAAGTATCAGAGGGGCAGCCATGTTAGTCTATGTCCACAAAAAAAAAAAGAGGAATCTGGTGGCACCTTAAAGACTAACAGATTTATTTGGGCATAAGCTTTCATAGGTAAAAAAACACTTCTTCAGTTGCATCTAAAGAAGTGAGTGTTTTACCCAAGAAAGCTTATGCCCAAATAAAACTGTGAGCCTTTAAGGTGCCACTGGACTCCTTGATGTATTTCCAGGTTTTTAAGTGAGATCTATTTTACCTTGTTGCTCATCTCCCACTCCTCCATGCCCAGAGTGCTGAGATCTAGCTAGCTCCCATTTAGCACCACATGGGAAGGGCAGGGTGGTTACAAATCCCTAACACCTGTTCACCATCCCGCAGGTTGAGAGCCCGTGATAGAGAATTCCAGATAGGGTGTGGTCCCTGCTAAACAAGGGAAGCAAAGTTGGAAACTGAGCTGGGTAGAAGCCAGTGTATCGGAGTCTATAGTTTATAGCTGTTCTCTAATAAATATCTGCTATATAAGACCATGACTTATTCCTTATATCATGATGCGGTGTCTGAAGCTAAACCCATGAGAAGGTGCCAACTGCGGTGGTGGAGTCCGTGATACAGACATGGGTAATGGCCATTGCTCACTCCTGACCTGGGTTAGGTCTCTCCTGTGACCTAAACTCACCTCAGGCCCAATCCAGCAAGGTGCTGGCCGCTTTCCCCTCCCATTGCCTTCAGTGGTACCGCAGGGTTCTCAGGTGCATCCTAACAGGTGCACAACATCTTGGAGAGCCAGGCCGCAGACAGGCAGCTAGGAGAACAAACCCCACAGCTAGGGCCAGTGGGCATTTTTTTGGCAGAACATGTTTTCAATGCAAAATGGCTTTCGGACAAAACTAAACATTTGTGCAGAAAATTTTTGGTTCAGACAAAATGTTTCAGTTTTGCTGTGAGAAGTGGAAACCAAAAATGAAAAGCTTTTGGTCTTAAAAAGAAAAGAAGCTTGTTTGAAATATTTTCTTTGTTTCATAAACAAATTTCTGGTTTCAAAAATCACACATTTTTTGACCAAGAACACTTTTAAAAATATGAACATTTTTCTGCTTCCAGCTTAAGTTTTTCATCCAAAAATCAAATAATCTTAATGGGAAATTCTGATCCCCCACCTCCAGATTTGTAAATTATAAAGCCAGAAGGGATCATTAGATTAGTCTCCTGTATAAACGGCTGAGAATTTCACCCACTTATCTTTGCATTGAGCCCAGTAACGTGTTTGGCTGAAGTATCTTCCAGAAAGGCAACTGGGCTGGATTTTAAAGGATTTATTTTTTTCTAGTCCCCCCACAAAAATAATTGATGTTTTTTGAATAGCTCATAGACTCCTGACTTTAAGGTCAGAAGGGACCATACCCAGGACTCTCCTTCTCTTTAGCTCTGCCGTTTGGGGTTTTGGGGACTGGGTTTTTAAGGGCTGAGTCTCTGGACAGAGAGTCTGGGCAGGATGCTCTGGAGCTCTTGGGAACTGGGTAGAGACTCAAACAGCTCTCTCACTGCACCCTCGCTGAGCCCACCCATGACCTCTGAGAACAGGAGCCTTCTCTTCACGCTGCTCTCCTTGTGCTGACTTACAGATGCCAAAGGGACCATCCGGGAGATTGTTCTCCCCAAAGGGCTGGATCTGGACCGGCCCAAGAGGACACGAACCTCTTTCACAGCCGAGCAGCTGTACAGGCTGGAGCTGGAATTTCAGCGGTGTCAGTATGTCGTCGGCAGGGAGAGGACGGAGCTAGCGAGGCAGCTCAACCTATCAGAGACACAGGTAAGAAGCAAGGGGTCTGGTGGCTATTCCTGTCCACTCTGCATGGGGGACAAGCTCCCAGTGGACCATGCAGGTTGTCCCTCTACACCCTACAGCACATCTCTCTGGCAGCTCCTAGTCCTGGGGTGTTAGGGCTACCGCCGATTTGCTCCAGGGCCTGGCTGTGTTGGTGTATCTTCTGCAGTGTCGAGCCTGGCTGCTCTGGCTAGGTGCTGAGACGGGGATCATGCACTGACTTCTCCCTATGGTATTTCTCCAATAGAGAGGATTGTAAATCATCCAATTAATCAGCAGCCCTCGCTTGCCTGCTTCCCACCACGGACGGACTCTGTGGTGCTGAGGTCCTTGGGAGTGTGGGGTGATGCACACTGAGCGTGGTCAGCAGCTCGGGGGAGGCATATATGCAGCCGTCTCAATCAATTTCCCTTTATTAGGTACCAAACCCCTATCCTTTACCACCTTTATCACCACAGTTTGAATCCAGGACAGTCAATCAAGAGCACAGGCTTCTGCCACGTGAGCTAAAAGAGCAGCTCCATTACCTATTCAGTAGTAGTAAGCTATCATACGCTGTGTGGACTAACCTCAAGAAGAGGACATGACATGGTTAATCAGTGTTAACTTTCCAGGGAAGCTCATCCTAAGTGTTTGAGGTTCCCAAAAGGAATTGAACCATTTTGAGAGGAGAAGAAATACTGCAGAGAATCTGACAGGTACCCATCATACACCTGTGAGTTCTAAAGCCATTCCCAGAGAAAACCTGGAAGGTAAAGTTAAAAGTCCTTACTAGTAACGGAAAAGTAAGAATTATTATAAGGATGCTATTGTTACCAAACATGCTCATTGACAGGTTAGGAAATTCATAGCTAAGGTTAAACTTACATGAAACTCAGACTTTTGAAAGTAGGGAAAGTCTCAGCTGTGATCCCCAAACAACCTTAACTCTGCCCCCTTGACAATACCAGTCTCCAGTCTTCCCTGCCTTGTTCTTTCCATTGCAACCCTGTAAGAGGTGTTATTTCTGCAAGCAAAGACTTTCTCTAAGGACTTTAGAAAGCCTCTGAGCTACCACATGGCTCTGGGCAGCTAATATTTGGAGATGACTCTGTACTTATCTAGCTGGCTGGTGATGTACTGAAGGGATGTATCCCAGAACATTGGTTTTATGCCTGATTTAATCGATACACATCTCTGATAGCAAGTGTGATGCTTCATCACGATGCTAAACTTCACCTTTTTCATGTGCATGCTAAGATAAGATGATCTGTGCCTGGGAAGTGTACATACGGAGACTCTTAATCTCTCTGTCTAATGGCACTTGGAGAACTGCCTGACACACAGTCATAAGGTTTGATCCCGAAAGTTGCTGAGTGCCTTGCTTAGGTCAGCCTGCAGGATAAGGCCTCACAGGAGCTGAGGGGAATGATTGCCTTCAGTGGGCTGGCTGTGTGATCATGGGTTTGTAGAGTAGGTTTGTGTCCATGGAATACTTAGGGGCAAAAAAGAGACCAGAACGAGCACAACAGTGGTGGGGTTAAGGTCAAAGTGTTCTAGCCAGGATGGTCACTGACATGAATGTTTGCTGTGGATGGGAAAATTACAATCGTAGAACTGACAAAAAAGGTCTGTCCAAAACATTTTTTTGGACAGAAAATGGCATTTGTGTCGAAACAGGCCAAAACTGAGAGAAGATGGTGAGCATTTTCATTGGACTTTTTCAGGTTTTTGTGAAAAAAGGTCTGAAAAAAATGTTGCCATTTCCGGCAACAGAAAACCAAAAAGCTGTGATTCAGACCTTCTGTGGAAGGTTCTGTTTCTCCATGCGTCCAGCCCAAAGCCATTGGAGTTAGTGGAAAGATTCCCATCCACTTTGATGGGAGTAGATGCTGTTGTAGTGTATCTAGTAGAGCTGGCAGAAACTGGATTTTCCATTTCCTGGGAAATGTTGCATTTTCACATTTTTCTTCCATTCCAAAATGGGCCCAAATGAAAAAAATGACAAAATTTCACATGAAACAAAATCATGTGCCCCCCCCAATTTGTTTTGGGTTCATTAAAATGTTTTGTTCTGCTAAAACGATAATATTTTGTTCCAGTTTTGACCTTTTTTATACTTAAAAATTGCAAAAAAAGAATTTCATTCCAAAAAGTTGTTTCAAAACAAAAATCAAGCATTCCATTCTGCCAACGTCAGAATGGACCATTTCGGCATTATGAAAATGCTGTGTTCAGGCAGGGTTGGGGGCGGTGTTTTGAAACACAATTCAGCTGAAATGGACATTTTATTTAAAATGTTGAAATTTAGATGGAAACCTCATTTTCCACTGAAAAACCCTTGAGATGAATATTTTCCAACCAGTTCTAGGGTCGGAGGTGGGGGTCGATCTAAGGAACAAGCTCAGTTCCATGCTTGACCATAGCCTATAGGCCGGGGGATAAGCTGAGGACCATACAGTCCCCGCAGTGCCCCGGTAGAAGGCTTGCGTCGAGCTCAAGGGGAGGATGTAGCTTTCATGTAGTAACTAAATGTCTGGTTATTTATTAATTGTTCTGTGCCTCATTATTGCATTCATCTCTCAGTGAGAAAATCTCCCCGTCTTCAAGCCATGGCTGTCTCTGCTCGTTACTCTTCCTTCTCCAGCATCTCTCTCTGCATCTCTCCATCAGCTTGGTTTTTCAAATCCTTTCTGTGCTTTTTGCTGCATTTCCTTCCCTTTGGCCGTTCCCAATTCTCAGCCCCTGGGGCTTCATTTCCCCCTCTAAGCCAAGAAAAATGATCGGTGATTAAATAGTGAATATTGACGCTGAGGCATCGTTGCTAGGTGTTAAAGCTGAGACTCCACTCAGATGAACAGGGGACAGTGGTGCTCACCCTAGGGGTCCCCGCCAAGATCAGGACCCCACTGTGCTCGGCACTCCATCAACGCCCAGGAAGTGAGAGTCTTTGCCCCCAAAGGGCATAAAATCAGTAGGAGATGGAGAGAAACAGAGGGGAAGTGGGTAGACGAAGGTCACACAGTAGAATGACTGTGACTAGAACCTAGCTCACCTGACTTCTCTATCCACTAGGCCAAGCTGCCTCTCTAAGCACTTCAGCATATTTCTTTGCTGCGTACTCATCAGTTTGATCCAGGACCAAATTTCACTAGAGAAAAATGAAATTTACTCACCCTCACACAGGAAATGGTGAAATCCGAACACCAATCCCGGAGCAAGAAGGAAAGGGGGAATTTATTTTGGTTTCATCATTTCTGGTGGAAATTAACCTGCTCTTTCCTGCAAACAAAACTGCTTCCCCTGCCTTTGCTCTTTCATGATCTGTTCTGGACGGGAGCCACAACTGTCTGGCTATTTTACTAATCCATGGAAACGACTTTTTATTTTAAGCCAGTTTCATCAGCAGTGAGAATTTTTTCATACAGCCCCAGATGCAATAGGCTGGATTTAATCTATTAGAGCGAGGACCAGATTCTAAATTACACCTGTGTCAATTCCATGTGACTCTGTTGAGTCTCTCAGATTTACACCAGTGTAAATGAGGATAGAATTTGGCCCTGTATTCCTGGCATAAGAGCAGGACGCGTCTATCTCAAGCTCTGGGCATCCAGTCCAAACTCATCATGAACGATGATGAGAAGAGATCTTGCCAAGCAGCAGCACTGGCTCCCACAGGCACCTAGATCATAGACCCCAAGGCTGCTGCTATCCTGCAGTCCCATTGGGTGCTTGGGGAGCAGTGCAAATGCCTTGTCCCTCCTGTGCAGATGTCTTGGGGTGCACGGGATTTCCCTATAGATCTTGGGGCATTCCTGCCAGTGGGATGGGTCTGCCCCCCAATCTCGTCCTCATCAGGGTATGCCCCACCCTGCCTCATCCAGCTGGGATAATGTGCTGAGTGCTTCCTGGAGCAGAGACTCTTGGAAGATTCCTGGCTGCTCCTTGAGTTTTTTCCATATAGGAATCAATCCGAATCTTAGAACACAAGGAAACGGTGCTCTCATGAGTTCTCCTGACTCATCTGAGCTGTCCCACGTTGGCATGAGCCAGAAGTACTCGCCAGGGTAAGGAACAGAGGGTTGGGCACCAGAAAACCTCTTTGTGATTCAAAGCATCTCTGCCAAGGCCGCTACTCCAGAAACAGACGCAAGGGGTCTATTTATAGCATCACAATTAAGACACCACCATTAAAAATTAATCTCACATCTAGTCATTAACAATTCACAATCTCCACCAAGAGAGATGATCAGACGCTGGCCTGCAACCCCACTCGGTGCCCTCCCATCGCACAAAGAACCCACAATAGTACACACGAGAGCTACGGTGTGCAAAGGACAGCAAAACATCAGGAGAGTATGATTGTCCGGGGTCGGCACAGGAGCCTAAGGAACTGGGTCGGAGGTTTTCAAAGGCACCCAGGAGAGTTAAGTGCCCGACTCCCTTTGGCTTACAGTGGGGACCGGGTACCTCATTGTCCCTGGTGTCTTTGGAAACCTCCCTGTTAACTGCCAGTGGGAGTGGGGAGCTGAGTACCCACATATGGCACTGAATACCCCAGCCTAGTGGAACAGAAGAAAGTGACAGAGCAGGGTGCTGTAGCCAAACAGCCTTTAGTCATCTGTCTGTCTGTCTGTCATCATAACTATGTGCTCATCTGACAGTGCTGCCCCAAGGGTCCTAGCAGGATTGTGGCTCCCTTGTGCTGGGTGTTCTACAACACATGGGACGACCCAAAGGACATACGCCCAGATCCTCACAGGGATTTAGGTGCCAAACTGCCTTTGAAATCGATGGGAATCAGGGGCCTAAAGCTATTTGAGGATCTGGGCCTTAAAGGCTAATTTTAAACAAGATGCAAAATGAGTGACAAACATTAGGAGAATGCATGAGGGTGATGAAAAGACGGTCATGTTGTTATGCAGGTAGCTAACGTTGTGTGGTTCTTGATGGTGCAGAATCAATCCAGTTCTCTAACTTGCCGGTCTGTCTGTCCTCCACAAAGGTAGAAACACTTAGATGAGAATTGTTGCATTTAATAAATCTCCAACAGGAACTTTCTTCCCTTCTTGGCTCTAGCAGGGTGTTATTTTAAACCATTGCAATGCTTGTCTATGGCCATATTTACAATTACCTGATGGGCAGTTGCTGAACTAAGCCAATCAACAAGCCCATGTGTCTTGCTTGGACTGATTAAATCTATAGATGGGCTCATAGTACAAGTTTCATGTTTGGGTATGGCTTTCGAATACCACCAAGTTGTGGGGTGTGTAGATCAGGGGTTCTGGTTATCTATAAAAACAGAACCTCTTTTTAAAAGAAATCTCCTAGCTGTGTAGCAGCTCTATGGGAAGATGCAGGTGAGGAACCAGATGGATTTTTAAGGACAGGAACAATAATAAGCTAAGGCCAACATGTCAGTACAATTCTCTTAACCACGTCATTTCTGCAGAAGAATCCAGCTGAAAATGTGATAACCCAGAGCTGGATTCTGATCTCATTGGCACTTGTGTAGACTGGGAGAACCTCCCCTGAAGTCAGTGGAGTTACAACAGTGCGAACCTGGTGTGAGATCCGAAGTAGACCCGCTGTGTTCATGTTTTCGAGATGATTTCCGTAAAACTTGACGAACACGTTGAGTAGCACTGAGTGCTTGCCCCACAATGCGTCCACATACTGTAACAAGTCGAGTCATGGAGCAGCCTCATTGCTGTAACCCTGGCATTCCCATGCACCTCGTTTTTTATTCCTCTCATTCCATTACCCATCCTGTGTAAACTTACTCCCATGAATACATTGACTCACGTGGGTAAATCTTTGCAGAATCGGATTGTGAACTCTTAGTGGCCAGGTTCAGATCTTTGTATTTGCTCTGTAAAGCACCCAGGAGACTGTGGGGCTTAAATAAGTGTTAAAAGAAGGAGAGATACTACTACTTCGATTGCAAACTCTTTGGGAAAGGACTGTCTCTTTGTTCTGTGTCTGTATAGCACCTAAAATGATGGGGTCCTGGTCCATAACTAGGATCCCTGGGAGCTACCACAATACAAATTCATAATATTAATTATTACATAGCTAAACCATTCTGTTCTCACTTAAACCCATGGAAATCTGGAGTCTGTCATAGAATATCAGGGTTGGAAGGGACCTCAGAAGGTAATCTAGTCCATCCTCCTGCTCAAAGCAGGACCAATTCCCAGACAGATTTTTGCCCTAGGTCCCTCAACGATTGAACTCATAACCCTGGGTTTAGCCGGCCAATGCTGAAACCACTGAGCTTTTCCTCTCCACTCTAAGGGACCCTGAAAGGTCATTGAGTCCAGCCCCCTGCCTTCACTAGTAGAACTAAGTATTGATTTTGCCCCAGATCCCTAAGTGGTCCCCGCAGGGATTGAGCTCTCAACCCTGAGTTTAGCAGGCCAATGCTCAAACCACTGAGCTATCCCTCCCACTAAGGCTTGTCAAGGAAGTGGTAAAAATCCACAAGTTATTAGGCCTGACTCAGGTTCTCTGGCTTATGCAATGCAGGAGGTCAGACAGAATGAGCATCTTGGTCCCATCTGGCCTTAAAATTTATTTACACGCTTGTGTAAGTAAGATCAGGATCAGGCCTCTGGGCTTTGACTGTATTAGTATTGGAAGAAATCGGCAGGGATTGTTCCCATCGTTGCCCTGTTTATCTGTAAATAATATTTATGATCGGAGCTGGATCAGCTGTGGCAGATATTTGACAAAATTGTACTGGTTTGCCAAAATTTAAAAAAAAAAGTCAAGGAAATTTCAGAATTTTGTCGACCTATTTTGTTTGTTGAAAACTTTCCACCAGTTGGTTGAGAAACTTGAACATTTTCACAAAAAAACCCATCAGGTTTGTTTCAGTCCAAAATCAATTTTGGGAGGGTCAAATGTTGTCCAAGAAATGGAAATTTGGAAAATGTTCATTTTCTCTATTTATGATCAACAGTCAAATCACCAGAGCAGTATATAAATACCGTCATTTAACTGATATAGAGATGAGGGTGAGAGCTCTCTAGAACTTACAGCATTCTCTCCTGCGTCTGTCACAGCAGTCTGAGGTATAGCAGCTCTCCACAGCTAATGTAACAAGCTGTAGTGGACAGACTGCATCAAAACCTTCACAACGCAGCCCATTCCCTAGGAGAAGATGCATTTTGCTCTCTCCTTGGAGAAGAGTTTGGTATGAACCCTTGTTACACAGGGCACGTGACTCGCCTTTTCAATGTGCTCCCCTTGTCTCGTTTGTTGAATATCCCAGAGGACAGGTGTCCATGGCCCCAAACCTTCCACAATTGGCAATAATTGTCCTCCTTATTGGCAGCATCACCCAAGAGACACAGGATTGACCGGGCTGTGGAGTTTGAACTGTTCTCTCACTCCAGGACGGATTTGAGGCACGTTGTAAGTGATGATGACCGTGTGAAGCTCATGCTGTCTGTATCCATGTTCTACCTGTCCTATAGGTAGAGCAATTCATTCTCCAGGACACAAGGGTTATGAGATCAGCGCTCATTGTCCCAGCAAACTTGTGAGAGGTGGTACTGTGTCATGTGGGACAGGTCCCACGCACACTCTTATTCCAATAGGGCACAGTGGTTTGTGAAAGACAGGATCACCAGGAAATTCGGTGGGTAATTTTGGATTACAGGGTGCAAATTTCCTGCAGCCTGTCAGCTTTATGGTATTATCCAAGAATCCCAAATTAATTCTGGGTGTCACAACTAGGGCTGGTAGAAAATTTTCCACCAAAACTAGTTTTCAATGAAAAATTGGGGTTTTGACTAATTATTTTTGTTGTGAAAAGTTTCTACTTTCTGCCAAACGTTCACTTTTTGGTGAAAAATCAAAAACTACAAAACCTTTTGACCAAAAGTTGAAAACTTCTGGTTTTGAGAGAAAAACGTTTGGTTTTTCAACAAAGTTGAAACTTTCAGTGGATAGAAACCCATTTCACAGTGGACCATCAGAATGTGAAAGACTAAAGATAGGGTCAAACCAAACCCATAGGTCCGTATTATTATCATTGCTATTATTAATTAATTAACAGTAGCAGCTAGAGACCCTAACTGAGATCCAACCCCCACCTTACTAGACACAGTACAATGAGAGATGGTCAGAAAATGGAAATTTTTCCCAAAAGAAATTTTGCAAATTCACAATTTTTGTGTGTTTTATATGAAAATTATTTACTTATTTATTTGGGCCAAATACTCAGATAAATTTGCATACTGTTTGGGTTTTAACTAAAGATGACTATGAACCAAAACTCCAATCCAAACATGGTTGGGAAAGTTCGGATCCAGATTCTGGTCTGAACTTTGTGGCTTAGACTCATTCCTGGTATCATAACCTAGTCCCAGATTTGGACCTTAGCGTCCAAAATATGGGGGTTAGCATGAAAACCTCCAAGCTTAGTTACCAGCTTGGACCTGGTAAAGCTGCCACCACCCAAAAAATTAGAGTGTTTTGGGGCACATTGGTCCCCCCAAAAACCTTCCCTGGGGACCCCAAGACCCAAATCCCTTGAGTCTCACAACAAAGGGAAATAAACCTTTTCCCTTCCCCCCTCCAGGTGTTCCTGGAGAGAGAGACAGAAGCAAGCTCCATGAATCTAAACAGAGGGACTCCACCCTTCCTGTTCCCAGTCCTGGAGAACAGAATTACTTCCCTCTTCACCCAGAGGGAATGCAAAGTCAGGCTAGTAAATCTAACACACACAGATTTCCCCCTGACTTCTTCCTCCCACCAGTTCCCTGGTGAGCTGCAGACTCAATTCCCTGGAGTTCCCCACTAAAGAAAAACTCCAACAGGTCTTAAAAGAAAGCTTTATATAAAAAAGAAAGAAAAATACATAAAAATGGTCTTTCTGTATTAAGGTGACAAATACAGGGTCATTTGCTTAAAAGAATATTGAATAAACAGCCTTATTCAAAAAGAATACAATTCAAAGCACTCCAGCAACTATAGACATGTAAATACAAAAACAACAAACCATCTTTGTACTCACAACTTGGAAACAGAAGATTAGAAAGCAGGAAATAGAAAAAATCACTCCTCATAGCCGAGAGAGTACAGGCAGAAGACCCCAGAACAAAGGACTCACACACAAAGTTCCCTCCACCCAGATTTGAAAAAGTCTTGTTTCCTGATTGGTCCTCTGGTCAGGTGTTTCAGATACTTCTTTCCAGGTGAAAGAGACGTTAACCCTTAGCTATCTGTTTATGACACCTGGCTATTACTGTACACCTCAGATGGTGTCAGTTGTCATGACTGCAATTGTCTGCAGTTCTATCTATCTATCTATCTATCTATCACATCATGAGTACAGAGCTAGGTGTCTCAGCTTCTCATATGTGAATGTTCTGGCTTTGGTCATTGTGGCTCAGGGCCTCCCAGTTCCGTGCCCTTTGGCCCTGATTCAGCAAGGCAGGTAAGCACGTACTTAGCTGTCAGTGTGTACTTATGTGTGAGTGCTGTGTGGGATCAGGGCCCGTGAGAGCTGTGCGGGTCTCAGTTCGTCTCTGGGATTTAAACAGAGGGGCTAAATACAATAGTCGGGGCTCTCTGGGTGGAACTGGTCCAACTCTGTTTTCCCATTGGTTAGTGGGGAGTGACAGGTTGCTGGGACCCCCGCAGTGTGTTGGGGCTGTTATTAAGATTAGCAGTGGGGGGTGGGGCATGGGCCCCAGTATGCCCTGCTGCATCCCTGCCCTGCCCTTCTCTCTTGGGAAAATCTGCCTTCTCCCTGAGATTTAGTTCCTTGTAAAGGAGCTGCAGTGTGACAAAGGCGAGTGGGTGATGCTGGAATGAAAAGCAGGTGGTGTGAGTTGGGGGAGCTCTCTGCACAGATACCTGGGGGGCTGCTATGGGAGATTCTTGCTGGCTCAGTTGGGCACACACCCAAAATACCCTGGCATTTTTGTGTATGGGACTCAGCTTCATCCTGCCCTGCTGGAAGCCAGAAGCCCTCTGATGTTCCAGAGCCCTGAGACACTTGTCAAACATCTCCCCTCCCCCCACTTACTATGGGCTGGTAGTAGGAGGGGAATAACCTTACATTAGGACCTGCATTGGGTCTAATGCTTGAAGCCCTTCCCCTCCCTCCTGGCCAGGCCTCGCTCTGTATTTCTGTCTTTGTAGAGTTTGGGGGCCCAATCCTGCAAGGTGCTGACCATCTTTGGTTCCCAATGGGCGCTGAAGGCCCCCAGCACCTCAAGAACCCAGCCCCCCAGTTTGTACGTACAGCAGAGCCTCAGAGTTACAAGCCCCTTGGGAATGGAGCTTGTTTGTGACGCTGAACAAAACATTCTGGTTCTTTCAAAAGTTCACAGCTGAACATTGACTTAAAACAGCTTTGAAATCTTACTATGCGGAAGAAAAACACAGCTTTTAACCATCTTAATTTAAATGAAACAAGCAGAGAAACAATTTCCTTCTTTGTTTTTAACTTTCACTTTGTTTTTTTAGTAGTTTACTCTTAACACAGTACTGTACTGTATTCACTTTGTGTGTGTGTGTATGTGTGTGTGTGTGTGTGTGTCTCTGCTGCTGCCTGATTGTGTACTTCCAGTTCAAATGAGGTGTGTGGTTGACTGGTCAGTTTGTAACTCTGAAGTTCGTAACTCAGAGGTTCTACTGTAATTCTTTTATTCTTCCTAAAGCTTTTTGCCTGTTCTCTCTTGTGCAAAAACCAAAAATCTAATGCAAATCACATGCTTTCCCCTCCCTATCCTAGCAGTGCTACTCAGAATATATATGCATGGGGCGAATCCTGCTGCCAGCTACACCGGCGTCAATTCAGAGGGAGTCCACTGATTTCCGTAGGGTTCCTCCAGATTTACTTCGATGTGACTGAGAGCAGGAAGTGGCCCCCATGTCTCTAGCAGGATACATTCAGCAAAATGAAGCCTGCTGCGGGGAATGGTTTAAAAGTCAAATGCATCTTGTGGGAGAAAAAGAAGAAACTGACTCCTCCATGGTGGTGATGGAGAATTTAAATCACATGCAGTTTTCAGGAAAGCCTCTGAGAAGCTTATAGAGGTGCCCCCCCATTTCCCGAGCGCCACATCTGCTAAATAGAATGTAAAAAGCATTTCTGCCCCTCTTCTCCATGATGCAACCAGCTCGGGCCACCAAGGAGATAGATGGTCGAGTCCTTGTTTTATTCTTCTCCGCACACTCTCCAGGCCCCATCAGCACTACTCGTTGCTAGTGTGTTTTGTTTAGAGAAATCTGTCTCATTCCTAGGAGACTCCCCCCTGTCGGGCTCCCACTGTGTCTCATGAGATTACTCTCCTGGGGAACAGAAACTAGATCAAAATTTGAGGGCAACAGAGATGCAGGGACAGGTTTCCGGCCTCTGGTTTTGAGCCTGAAATTTGGGCTCCTTGTCCTCACAGTGGTAACAGATCACATGCTTAGACATTTGCTCCTGCAGATAATTGTGAGCACAAATTGTATCTGTGGAGTATTGAAAACTCTGTTAAAATTGTAGGCTATCAATTTAAATTTCAGGTTTTTTCTTTCCTGGTCTTTGTTGCAGCCTCAGTGGTGACTGGGCCTAGCATCTGTCAGTGTGTAGTCAGCTCATCTAGAGTAAAGTGGGGTGAGTTGTGTCGCTAGGTTATACGGAGCAGCCTGCTTTGTCTCTCTCTGTTTTGGGGTTCTTGTGCATTGTTGTGCTGCATTCTAAGGAATAAAGTAGGGTTACGCTGCAATCCTCCAGAAAGGGTATTGATGTTTTTACCTAACTTTTCTGTGTGCACACTATGAGCATAACAGTATCTGCAATTTTCATGCCTCCTGATCAAGACCTTGCTAGAGCCAGGCTTAAAACATGACTCCTTCACTCATCTGGAGTTGGGCCTCAAATCCAAATCTTGGGTCTAAGCATCCACAAACTTCGCAGCTGGCTCCTTTGTCTATAATGGGCCAAACCAGAACCCAATATCTGACACTTCCCAAACTTGGGGGAAATGTAAATCTATGTTTGGATTCACACTCCATGGCTTGGACTCATCTCTAGACTCAGCTTGATGTGCTGCACTTACTGGCCAAGGGAACTGCATGGCTAGGCTGTTGCCCAGTGATCTGAGCTTTGAAACTCCCTGGCTGTTCTCCCATCCCCCTGTTACCTGACTGTTGAGGAGGAGCAAGATGAGTCAGTTTAGGTAGGAGAACTACATGAAAGAAGAGGTTGATTTTGCAAAACCGTGTTGGCTGGAATAGTGGTTCTGTAACCAGGGCTGGGTCCCATCTGGGATCCACAGAGTTCTGAGAGTTTCAGGTAAATGATTCCAGTTTGTCCCTGGTCCCAACCTCTTCCCGACCCTCGAGTCAACTGCTGAACTGAACCTTGTCTGTGGCTCCAAATATTTTAGATAATGGGATTTGCCCTCCTTGTTTCTCCTGCTCTCCCACCGGTTCCTGGCTTCCAGATTCTGTCTGAAATAGCAAACAGGAGAGACCAGAAATCTCATGAGCAGAGATAGCTTCAGAGCAGAACCCCCATGCTCAGATCTGGTCAGAACACTGAGATGCAGGCTCCTCTCGGCTCATAAAAGCGACGGCTGTTGTGTGATTTCCAGCCCACGAAGTGCAGCTCAGCGTCTGGGTACCTATCCAGAGCAATCCACTGATGCTAGCCCAGTCCTCAGTGCAGTGCATTCGTACCCTAGATCCTTTGAGGACTTCTCATCACTCCCCACTCCCTCCTGGTGTTCCTTCTGCACTGCTAGCCACGTTGGACTCTGGGTTTCCTGGGAAGTTGGCCACCAGGGTCTGGGAGGATGAAGCTGTTTACCCTGATCGGCCTTCTGAGTCACAACAGTCCTGTCATCAGAAAACTTCCTGACCCTGCTGCAGCCTTGCCGTAAATGTTGGTTCATTTATGCAGTTCTAAGAGCCCAATCCTGCAGTATGTCCTGCCCCCCTCAACTGTTACTGAAATCCATGGGGACCGAGAGCACTCCCCAACCCACCAGAGCAAGCCCAGAATGGAGGGGCAGAGAGGGAAGAGGACAAGTAGTGATGCCGCTAAAAGGTGGCATGGATCCAGCCTTTGCCCTCTCCACAAGCATTGTCAGCTGATTGTCAGAATGAGCTAATCCCAGCATGGGTAGGGAAAAAGGCCTTGGAGGGAAGCTATGAATAGCCCAGATGCAGGGAGTAACTGACACATGGCACAGAGAGCTTTAAACCTCCGAGGTCATTCGCAGGGCAGCCTGTTAAATAATAATCGTAAAAAAAACTGCCCAGCTCTGCCCATCAGCCTGGGCTGCGGCGCTGCCTGCTCCCAGCCTTGGGCACTTTACAAAGCAGTGGCCAAGGTGAACCTCCGTATTGTCAGTTCCAGCGTGGGCAGGCGCCGTGAAGGGGAACCTTCCTGTCAGGATGCAAAATTCAGACAGACACTGAAGGCCCAGACATTTAGGAAACCTTCACTGTAGGAGCGGGCAAACATGCAAAGAAGGCTTAACAGGCAGGGATCACACGCCCGTCACGTAGGACAAGGAGGGAGGAGACAGGTGCAACAGAAGTTTCGTCCGATTTGGCGTGCAGGTTGTGATGGGGAGGTAGAAACACGTCCCATTCCTGCTAATGCCAGCCTCGGCGAAAGGCATTTCATAGGGGTTGGATGATACCAAATATATCAAGAGAGGGTGGATCCTCAGCTGGTACAAATCGCCATGCCTGTCTGGCCCAAAGAGAGATATTACGGGGATGTGAAGGGAAACACTCGGTATGTAAATGTTCAGCATATGGAGAGATCAGGAGCATGTGTGAGAGCGACCTTCTGACTGAATGAGCACAATGGCGGTGTGTGCAAGGCTACCGTAACGGTGTAAAGATAAACTCTAGGGCAGGTCCTCAACTGTTGGCACTTGGCATAGCTCCACTGAACTTAATGGAACTTCACTGATTTACACCAGCTGAGAATCTGGTCATCTAGACGATTTCTGCTTTTGTGTGACACTTCAAATTGCTTAAAGTTCTTTCTTTCTTTCTTTTGCAAGGGTGGAAACTCCCCTTTCAAAGGCATGGTCCTTAGATAATCTTGCCGTCATAATTATATTAGAGTTGGTGGAGTTGCTCTGGATTGACACCACCGACCCCTAGGATGGAATTTGTCCTGCTGATTTTGGGGATGTTAGTCTGGAGTTACCCCAATCTCACCACGATCGGAATCTGGCCCGTTTTTACATCTGGGCATTTTTGGGGAGGGGTTTTGTAACTAAAATTGATTTTGTTCAAAGACCACAAAGCTTGGATATGGCCCCAGATGTTTCCAAAGTTGGGCTCCCAGATTTCGGCTCAGCACATTAGGAAGAAATGGGGGCAGCCAAGGAATTTGGATCCAAACGTGCCCAGAGTCTGAGGTGGATTGTGGGAGCCGGGGGTTGGATTTGGGTCCACCTGATGTTTTTCCCCCCTCTCGTTGGCTGGTCCCTCTCTGTCTCCCTGCTGTCACTTTGCCTGGTGCTCCCACTGGGTAACTGGTTGCTCCCCTGGCTTGCCTGCCACTTGGCTAGCTTTTCTCCTGCTCGCTCTCTCTTTCTCCCATTCTCTCTTGATGACTAGCGTGTAGATTAGTGCACTGGCTGCAGCCTAGCTCCCAGGCTAGGTCCCTGATCCTACAGAAGCCAGACCCAGGGGAGCTGCAGTCCTGTGCCTCACTCCTGGAGCGAGATGCGTTTGGAGCCCTCAGATAGATTCCCTCTGATTGATCTGTTGCGTCAGAATCGAGGCAGCAACGGGGAGAGGAGGGAACGGGGGTTCCCAGGCACCCTCAGCACTCCTGATGGAATCGGACCGCGGCTGTGGGCAGCAGGTGAAATGCGAGGCTTTCACCAGGCTCACTACTCCATTACAGCACTGGTTTGGGTGCAGTCGTAGGGTGACCGTATTTCCCAAAGGGAAAACAGGACAGTGTATGTGGCTGGCCCGAGCCTCACCTCCTTGCCCCTCTGGGGCTGGCCTGAGCCACTTTCCCAATCCCGCCCTGCCACTGGGCTGGCCCGAGCCACTCACCCAATCCCCCCCATTGGGCTGAGAGGGGAGAGGGGCTGCAGACAGAACTTGGACGAGCACCTACTAGATAGAGTGATCATGTTTCCCAAAGGCTGGAACTGGCCTTGCTGCTCTCTCTAGCCCTGCTTGCCCTGCACCCAAGCCCTGCCTCCCTCCCTGCATGGGGCTGGCATGGCCACTCGCCCCCCCCCCCACATGTTCCTCTGCCCTGTTTGCTCTTGCCAACTGATTACATTGTCCTTTGTCTGCGGGAAAAGGCTCTCCAGCTGGTGGCGTGGCTGCTTTCCCCCCACATCCAGCCCAGATTAAGGCTGTAGGCCTGAATGCCCTGAGGAATTTGCCTTAATATAGGCTGGGATGGTCCTGCATGAGTATGTTACCGTATGGTGCCTTTCGCTGTGTACTGTATTGGATGAGCTGGTGGGTGGGGGAGAGGCCTACGTCTGGGTGGGACGGGGGGAGGGATCAGTGTTTCCAACACCCCCCAGCATGGCCAGTGCTAGCACTGACAGGCCCCTGCACTGGCTCCCCCAGCTGGGAGGCTGAGCTACCTTCCAACACCCATAGGAGATCCCTCCTGCCCAGACGTGGGGCTCGTTGGTGGGAAAGCATGGGAGTGGCTTGTGCTGATGGTCTCTGGGTTTTGCCCTGTCTTGGGGAACCAGCTCCTAGAGCTGCCAGCTGCCTGCTCTCTTCGGCACTGAACTCTTGTTAAAATTGGAAGATGTGTGTTTATAGAACTGCCCCGAGGAAGTGTCAGAGGCAAAGCTGGAGTCGCCCTCTGCATGGGAGACCCTGATGCCAATCCAGGATGTTACTAGCCCACGCTGTCTGCCGTGACAAGAGACAGCCCTTTAGCTTCTCCAGCCCTTTCCCAGAGGAGCAGGACTTGGCTTGCCCACCGCACCATCACCTCACCTTACCAGCTATGTATCCAGAGATGTTTTCACTGAGGAAGGAGAGGGAAATTTCCCCAACAGAAATTCCAAGAAAAATCTGTTTCCAATTGTTCATTTTGGAACAAAAAAAATGCAATTTTGTTTCAAAATGAAACTTATGTTTCAATTTGTTTTCATTTTGATATTATTTCTACATTATTTCATGACATGTCAGTAGTTGTACATAATATGACGTCACGTTATATTGTGACATTGCTGACATAATATGATAATAATCAAAGTATTCTGATAATTTTATATTATTTCATTATATTTTAAAATCATAATGAGCAGATGTTGCTTAACACAGATTTAAATACCTTATGTTCTAGACCAGGGTGTCTCTTATTTGTGTTGTAATGAAACAGTGTGACACTTTGACACTTTCAAGAAGAAAATAAGATAAATACTCAGTGTATTCATTACAGCAGCAGTTGTTGTCAATATTCTAGACAAATGACTCCAGGCTAACACAAGGAGAGGAGAGGGCAGTGGGTTGTGGTGGTGAGATGGGGCTGTTATGGTTAGGGCCCTGTGATGATCACAATTTCATGGACGACGTGTAAATCTGAAATTAGCCCAATCCTGAGATTTTCCCAGCAGCCTTTGCTGCTTAGAACACAAGCAGCTGTGGCCTTAGTGGGGAGGCAGGAGCTGGCATCTGCATGACCTAGTCTCTGGCTTGGTGCAGCTTGTAGTATGTCTTCTAGGCAGGGGCGATGCCCACACAAAAACAATCGCCAAGTCCCCGCTGGGTTGCTGCTCTGACATGATGCTGCTGCCGCATGCTTTGAGCCACGCTGAGAATGAGACCCGTATGTGCGGATGCCCGTTTCCACCTCTCCGTTGTTGGAAAAATCGCAGTAGTTCAGATGAGACTTGGCGGCTGTGCATATTCCATGAAATTCTATCATTAACCGGTGACACTGATGGGATTTTATTAGGGACCAAACTGTGGTTCTAGGTTTTGGAATGATCGAATGGTAAAAGAATAGGAAAGATGGCCTGATGGATAGGGGATTAGACCAGGGCCTGCGTCAGGTCCCAGCTCTGCTACAGACTACCTGTGTGACCTTGGATGAGTTACTTAAGGTCCCGGTTCAGGACAGTCCCAATAACTTCAGTGGTGCTTAAATGCTATAATAATGAAAAGTGATTTTTTTTCTGAATTGGGTTCTAAATCTCTCTGTGCCTGGTCAGTAGAAGAGGTATCATGATTCTGCCTTGTTTTGGGATTGTCTGTCGCTAGGTGTATGCACAGTGGCCACCACAACAGCGTCTGGATCTTGTTTGGGGACTTGAGGTGCTCCTGTATTATAAACGATAATAAAATCAGGTGCCACCTACATCTAGGGACATCCAAGCTCTCATTCTGTCCTTTCAAGGGGCAAAAAATATCCGTCATTTCCAGTGCCTCTGAGCTTTGATGAAAGTAGCCAGTAAGGAGTTTGGGTTATTTTGACCTCCCTCATCTATTTGAGATACAGCTTTAAATATGAAACTCCAGCAGGTGGCTCATTTCTGATAGCAAGTGAGGAACCTCCAGCTGGATTCTCTGAGCAAGTCACTTAGAATCTTCCAAAAACAAGCTGTCAGATGCCACTAACTGGAAATCTCAACACCCCTATTCCTGCAAATGCTGCGAAGGGGCATGTGGCATTAGCGCCGCATTTCTCTCCAGCTGGGAACCAACATAATTGCAATTGCTCCTGTGTGTTTGTCTTCAGAGGTAGTGTGTGCGTGGGGGGGGGGCACTTGCGATTTTAATTTTTGAGCTCTTCTTGCCCCTCTGTTCTCCTTGATTGTTTATTTTATTTCCCCCTTGTCCCCCAGAGCAATTAATGGAAGGATCTGTTGGAAGCGGAACCAGGGATGGGGGAGTGCAGGGAAGGGCTTTTCACTGGCAGTAAAAATGGGGAATAATGATCCATTCAGCCTTTATTTCCCCTCTCCAATGATGCCTAATTAAGCTGCTAACTCCGACAAGCCCCTTTTCATAGCGATTCCCCCCCCCCAACACACTCTCCCCACAACAGTAAAATATAATGGAACCTCTTAACTCCACGATGGCGAAATTCAAACAAAGCTCCCCAGAGGGCGACCCTCTCTGCTGTGTCCCCAGGTGATGGTGGGGCTAGGTGGGGAAGGGAAGGAGGTTGGGAGTCTGCCTGGGGCTCCTGGTGGGGGGAATGCAGTGTGCTGCCAAACGCATTTCATCAACCAGTCCTAACAACCCTAATAACAGGACTCCTTGCTCCAACCGCCGGTTGGTCTGTCATAGAAACATGTTTACCTCCCTTGCCTTTCCTCTGGTGGTTGCTGTTTTTTTATTTATATTGGGGTAGCATCCAGTGGGCCCATCTGAGATCAGAGCCCTGTTGTGCAAGGTGATGTTCACACACATTCGAATGGAGCCTCTGCTGCAGACAGCTCTCAGTCCAGTTAGAAGGGATGGGGGGTGGGAGAAGAAACAGAGGTGAAGGGAAATTGTGTTAATTTAGGTGGAACATCTGAGCAAAAGGTGTTAACATAACCCGGTCACTGGCCAATATTCGTTTTAAAGAAGGTCTGGGGTTTGGCATACAAAGACTTTAGGCTGCTTAGTACCATGGCACCATTAAAAATCCTTAACCTTTTATTGAAGACACAGAAAAAGAAGGGGAAGCAGGTAAAGCCTTTGAAATGTAAAGTTATTCCTTGTTCCCTTTTCCATTAGCTGCAGAGAGTTTTTAGAAGGAAACTTCCCCTCTTTGATAGTCTCTTAGATGGCACCAAAAATGGCGATCATTGTCTTTTTTGGGGAAAAGAGAAGTGAGTTGAGATAGGCTGGAGCTGTTGTTAAAGTCAGATCCTGTTTCATCCCAGGTGGTGGCTGGGATTCATCTGGAGCTGGTAGAGGTGGTGATGTCATATGGGTCCCTCTCTCTGGCCTGCCCTGGTCAGGACATGTCTTAGGATCAGGAGGACAAAGGCCCAGAGTCCCAGGAGATGGTGGGGGTGGCAGGCATGATGGTGAAGCCCTGGCTAGTAGCCAATTTTTCTCTCAAAATCTCTTTCTTTAAGGACCCCACAAAGGGCGTGGTGGGTGGAATAGCCCAACCCCTCATTATTTTGTTCACCAGTTTGATCTAGTTTCCAACACACCAGTTTGTATTTGCTAATTTCTGGTTCCACACTCTTCTTGTTTACCAGGCATGATCTTGACCCAGTCCTTGAACTATGGCAGTTAGGAGGCCTTTTTTTTTGGACTGATTTAGTCTTGTCTGTCTCTTTTTCCTATCACCATTTGTTGTTATAGGTTGTTGTGATGACTTATAAACTTTCACTCACTTTTTACAGTTAAACTTACAATTATGGTAAATTTGTAGGCCCTATTATCACTGCAGTGACTCGTTCAAGTTCACGCAATCAGTCAGTTTCAGAGCTGGGAACCAGGTTCCCCATTGCCCCATTCAGTGCTGTGTCCCTTGGACCATGCTTCTTCCCTTGCATTTGTAAGTTAGATTTGTGTGAATTTGAGTAACTCTTGTGGGACGCGAAGTGCTTGTTTATCTGCGCATTAGTATCTCTGCTGGGGAAGCCAGTCCTTCTACTAGAATATTTCTGTTGGTCACCATGTTTAGCATTAAAAGATCTCACCTTCTCTGAATGGCTCTCTGGGCCATCCTGTTACTCGGTGGGTATTTTGGCAAAGAGGTGATGACTGACATGGCTGGGTTTTAGCAAATTCCTGAAAGCTCACTCATCAGAGTTGAGGTCCTTTGTCGGTGATCAGAACCTGTGTGATTCTATGTCCCAGACCCTGAGATTTGATGTGAGCAGCTGCCATTCCACATCCTCGTGTTTGTTCACTTTGAAACTTCCATGAAGTCAGAGTAGTAACCAACTAGCAGTAAATTCAAACAAGTCCTGTCTTTGCCATGGTTTGTCTAGAATCTCCATGACCCTCGCTTGGCTCTTTTATTGGCTGTACCCTTCAGAAACAGTGACATACCACGATGAGTGAAGAGTCTGTTATCTAAGCACTCAGTCCAGACTGCAGCAAAACATCTCTTGCCCTTTGCTCGCCTTTGTTAATACCTACATGAGGGTCATGTATTTCAGAGTTCCAGAGATTTTAAGACCAGAAAGGACCATTGTAATTATCTAGTCTGACCTCCTGTATAACATGAGTAGAGCATCTGATTTTAGGGTTTAACCAATGAACACCATTAAAACATCCCAATTATAAAATAAAACAAAATAAAATAAAATAAATATTTGGTGTTTATCCAATAAGCAGCGGAAAAGCAGCTCAGATGGTTTTGGTATCTAAGGTAGGTTTTGTCTACACGGAGCAATAATGCAGACTTTGGGTGCGGGGGGATGATTTATAAAGCACATTAATGTGTTGCTCATTAATTGGTCTGTATAGACCCTTCTGGTGCACATTAGAGGTTCCCTCCTGTGCTTTAACATAGTACTGTTTGAAAGAGTACTACGTTAAAATGCACAAGGGAACGTTACAAAGAGATTAGTCATTAGAGTATATACTTTTGTAATGAGCAGTGTATATAATATGCATTAGTTTAGTACAGTATATGCAAAGAGAGAGCCCTGACATCTACATAAAACTCAAAAATTGCTAAAAATAAAGCCTGAAAAATTAAATTAATAAATCCTGAGTGACGGAAGCCTTAAACACAGTCCATGACTTTGGTTGAGCTACAGCAGAGGTAGGCAACCTATGGCATGTGTGCCAAAGGTGGAACACGAACTGATTTTCAGTGGCACTTACACTGGCAGGGTCCTGGCCACTGGTCCGGGGGCTCTGCATTTTAATTTAATTTTAAATGAAGCTTCTCAAACATTTTAAAAACCTTATTTACTTTACATACAAAAATAATTTAGTTATATATTATAGATTTATAGAAAGAGACCTTCTAGAAACATTAAAATGTACGACTGGCACGCGAAACCTTAAATCAGAGTGACTAAATGAAGACTCGGCACAGCACTGCTGAAAGGTGGCCAGCCCCTGAGCTAGAGGGTATCTTTTAGAAAAATGTTTAATCCTGATTTAAAGACTTGAAGAGATGGAAACTCCACCGTGTTCCAAGGCCAGTTGTTCCAGTGCTTAATCACCCCCAGTGTTAAAGTTCTGCACCTTATTTCTAATATTAATTTATCCAGCTTCAGATTCCAGCCCTTGGGTCTCATTCTGGCTTAGTCTGCTAAGTTAAAGAGTCCTCTACAGTCGGAAATCTCTTCCCCATGTAGGTGATGTAGACTGTAGTCAAGTCACCTCTTAACCTTTGGGATATGCTAAATTGAGCTTCTGAAGTCTCTCACTGTAAGGCAGGTTTTCCAGACCTTGAATCATTCTTGCAGCTCTTTTCTGAATCCTTTGCAACTGGTCAGCATCCCTTTTGAAGTGGGGCCAACAAAATTGAACACAGTACCCAGTAGTGGCCATATACAGAGATAATACCACCTCCCTACTCCTTCTCAATATTCCCCTGCTTACGCATCCAAGGACCATGTAAACCTTCTTAATCACAGCATCATCAGCTCATGTTCAGTTGATTATCTACCATCACTTCTATGACCTTTTCAGAGTCACTGCTGTCCAGGACAGAGTCCCCCATCCTGTAAGTGTGACCTACATTCTTTGCTTTTAGATGTGTGACCTTGTGTTTGGTCATATTCAAATAGATGCTGTTTGTTCCTATCCCACTGTTTGAACCTGATTGGTCTGTATAAGTGACCTGCCCTCATCATTATTTTCCACTTCATTTGTGTGTCATTTGTAAACTTTACCAGCAATGATTTTATTTTTTTTCCAGATCATTGTCATAACATTTTTTTCCCAGATGTGGACCTTAGCGTCCAAAATATGGGTGTTAGCATGAAAACCTCCAAGCTTAGTTACCAGCTTGGACCTGATAACGCTGCCACCAGCCAGGGATTTATACAGTGCCTAGCTCACTGTGGTCTTCCCAAAACCTTCCGGGGGGGACCCCCAGACTCAGATGCCTTGAGTCTTACAACAAAGGGAAATAACCCCTTCCCCTTGTTTCCTGGTTACTTCCTCCCAGGCTCCCCTCCCTGGATGACCCTAGGAGATTCCCTGCTTCCAGTCCTGGAAACACAAGTACCGAGAGAGCTAATCTCTCTTCCCCCTTACCCAGCGGGTATGCAAAGTCAGGCTTAGTAAATCTAACACAAAGAGATTTTCCCCTTGACTTCTTCCTCCCACCAATTCCCTGGTGAGCTGCAGACTCAATTCCCTGGAATCCCCACTAAAGAAAAACTCCAATAGGTCTTAAAAAGAAAGCTTTATAAAAAGAAAGAAAAATACATTAAAAATAGTCTCTGTATAAGGTGAAAATATACAGGGTCAATTGCTTAAGAAAAAAAAGTGAATAAACAGCCTTATCCAAAAAGAATACAATTCAAAATACTCCAACAACTACACACATGTAAATACAAAAAAACAATATAAACCTATTGTCTTACTATCTTTGTACTTACAACCTGGAAACAGAAGATTAGAAAGCTGGAGATAGAGAAATCACTCTCAGAGCCGAGAGGGCACAGACACAAGACAAAGAACAAAGAACTCACACACAAACTTCCCTCCACTCAGATTTGAAAAAGTCTTGTTTCCTGATTGGTCCTCTGGTCAGGTGTTTCAGTTACTGGTGTTACCCCTTTACAGGTAAAAGAACATTAACCCTTAGCTATCTGTTTATGACAATCATTATTAAAGATATTGAATAACAATAGACTAAGAACTGATCTCAGTAGTGCCCCAGTAGAAACTTCCCCATTGGATAATATTCCCCAGTTACAATTACTTCTTGAGATCTATCAGTTAGACAGTTTTTAATCCATTTAATAAGGGATGCATTGATTTTGCATAGTGCTGACATTTTAATTATTTGGGATTAAATCAATTGCCTTACAGAAATCTGCCTATAAGGTCAACGCAGTTACTTTTCTCAACCAAACTTGTCATCTTATCAAAGAACAATATGGTGTTTGTTTGACAAGATTTATTTTCCATAACACCATGTTGGTTAGCATGAATGATGTGACCATCCTTTAATTCTTTATTGAGTGGGGGTTCAAAAAAGAACTAGATAAATTCATAGAGGATAGATCCATCAATGGCTATTAGCCAGGATGGACAGGGATGGTTTCCCTAGTCTCTGTTTGACAGAAGCTGGGAATGGGCAATGGGATGGATCACTTGATGATTCCCTGTCCTGTTCATTCCCTCTGGGGGACCTGGCACTGGCCACTGTCAGCAGACAGGATACTGGGCTAGACGGACCTTTGGTCTGACCTAGTCTGACTGTTCTAATGTGAATCTGATATCAGCCATTCCACATTTCTGCCTGAGATCAATATCAGGCTAGCTGGCTTATATTTAGTAGTGTTATCCCGTTTATCTTTTCAATATTGTCACATTAACTGTTTTCCCAATCCTCTGCCCCCCACCATGTGCCCAGCTGTGCAGAACTGGGTCTCAGTATATGAATTTCATATTCATCAGTATCACTTTCAGCTAATATTGATCTATCTATTGCACTTGCTCAGGGTGTCTGCTATATGTAGTAGTATTATTAATTGCTTGTATTACATTGTATTACACCTGGGAGCCCCAACTGAGCTCCATCTATCTGTCTGTCTTAGATACTTACCTGACCCCATTATGGTCATATCTGAGCACCTCACAATCTTCAATGTATTTATCCTCACAAGGGTAAGGGAAAGATCAGGCCTCATTGTGCCAGGCTTTCTACAAACACGTATTGAGAGGCTGTCCCTGCTCTGAAGAATTCACAGTCTAAATGAACCAGACACACAAAGTCTGGGAGGGGAAACCGAGGCATGGAGCGAGAAAGTGACCGACCCTAGGTCACCCAGCAGCTCAGTTGCTTAGCTGGAAATAGAACCCAGGTTTCCTGAGTCCCTGTTTATTGCTGTGTCCAGGCTGCCTCCCCAGACTATTATTTATATTGTTGTATTAAAAAAAAATAATAATTGGAGAAATACCAATCTCCTAGAGCTGGAAGGGACCTTGAAAGGTCATTGAGTCCAGTCCCCTGTCTTCACTAGGAGGGCCAAGTGCTGATTTTGCCCCAGATCCCAAAGTGGCCCCCTCAAGGATTGAACTCACAACCCAGGGTTTAGTAGGTGAATGCTCAAACCACTGAGCTATCTCTCCCTGCAAACAGGACTAATCCCCCATTAATTTCCCAAATGGCACCCTGAAGGATTGAACTCACAAGCCTGGGTTTAGCAGGCCCATACTCAAACCGCTGAGCTATCCCTCCTCCCTGAATTTTGGTATTATGGCAACACTTAGCGAGGATGAGGAACAATTTGACCTGATTTCTATTGCACGTGGGCCAGACTCTCAGATGCAGTGTGGCTGCTTCAAGTCAAGTCCCTGGCAGCTGGCTGCAGAGGTAGCACATCTGGCCCAGAGAGGATCACTCCATGTGAGGGGACCCTCTGACAGCATAGACACGACAGCACCCTGTCTTGATATCTTTGGAACAGGGAAAAGGGGTGGAGCCTGTGCCCAGGGGGTGTGGCCTGGATGCCCCTGTGCCATACCTATCCCCAGCTGTGACTTTGGCATTTGAGCATCCCCATATATACCTCTCCTGATCGAACTTATGAGAGTTAAACACAGTGACTACGGTCTCCCTTTCGCTCATTCCTGCCTGCCTGGCTTAGGGTTCCGCAGGCAGACACCACGGACCGAACTCCAGGGATCCACGTCCTTCATGAGATGCACCTGTAGGCAATGCAACAGGCTGAGTGCAATCATAAAGGTTTCAAAGTGATAGGCCAACGATCATGGCTTGTCGCTGCTCGAAGGTCTGCTGATGTTGGTCTGCCCAGTGCCAGACAGGATCAATCCCCTGCCATCCCCTGGGGGAGCGTATTGACTGTCCATTGGTTAAGGGTCAAGGTTTGTCAAAGAGTTTGTCATCCCTTGCAAATCTCTACAGATCGCAGAGCTGACGTTTCAACCATGCCTCTTGATAGGCAGTGGAGCCGGCTTTGCACAGCTCCCATCCAGAATGCAGGTCATTCTAGACTGCAGTCACCGGGCAGGCATGCAGCTTGAGCAGACATACCTGAGCTAGCTTTAGTCCAGCTCGCTTGGGCACAGAGCTGGGAGGCTGTGGCTGCAGGAGTTTCAGAGCAAGCGCTACAAGTCCATATGGAGCCCTGAGTTTAAGCCCAGAGAGCTGGGTGGGAGTGGTCCTGGCCTCAGAAGTGAGCAAGATACGGAGACGGGTGACACCTAGGTATTGTCGACCCCTGGGACAGTGTCTCGGTGCTTCCCCCCCAGCGGCTTCAGGAACAGGGTAACAGAGCAGAACTAGGGGGTGGTATTCAGTGAAAGTCATTGCCAGGGGGGCAATTAAGTTCCCTCTGTGTCTTTGAAAATATTCTACAGGAGAACAGCCTGGTAGCAGAGGAGAGGTTGCCCACTGCCACCCTGAGTGTGGGCCTACAGGAAGGGACTCCTCCAGCTTGGTGCTTTGCATGGCTTGCATCAACTAACAGGAATATTTTATTTAAATTGCATGGAGAAATGCACATCCATCCTTGATTTGGCTTTTCATCTGCAGCTGTAGAATTACACTAACACGCGGATTTTACCGTTTCAGTAGCTCTCCTCTGTATTACCAAATTCAACTTTTACTTTACCTGCTGGATTTTTTCTTGGTGGGTTAGAGTTACTGGTTTGTCTGTTTGGGTGCAACTCTGAAGATGCTTAGGTGAAGTTTAACCGGGATCAGAATGAAGACTTTAAAATTGTGTTCTCCTTCCCTAAATCCTAGATGTTCTCTGACATCCAAGAATTCTCCTGGCTATGTCTCTACTTTCCATTGGCAGTTACCAGTAAACATCCTTTTAACTAACTGCTTAAGTTAGCAGGTTTCCAGGTGATTTATATGCATTTACTTTGTAGAAAATTATTGGCCCAGATCCCCAAAAGGGGTATGATTTTTAAAAGCTATGCTCAGAGTTTGTTGTGTTTATACGGATATTTTATTGCTTGACTATGAAACAAGTTTTGCCTTTGAATTCCATACCATTTCCTTAGCTGTGGAGCTGTATAACTTCCTTGGAAAAACACCACGCAGTGCACCAGTCCCTAACTTAAAAGCTACAGCTCTGCCATGAATACTTAGCAGCATCCACCCTTCTGAAGCAGCAACAGGAAGGAGATTTGTATCTCTGTATCTTTTAAGCGTGTAGCTTTAATGGCAAGACATGCCTTGGAAACAGGATTTTTCTTTTCAGCAGCATTAATGACAAATGTGACCTGATGCTGAGCAAATGTTTCTCTCATCTCAACGGCACTGAGTGCACTGGAATTATTCACTTTACAGGAAACCTTTTATTCCTCTTCTGAACAGCTGATTCTTTTTGAGAAAGTGCCAGATGTTAGCTAGCTGTTTACTCTGTGCAGAATCACTTGGCGCTCGCACTGCATTCTGCTGGCTCTGTAGATACCCCTGGCTTTGGTTCAGGAGAAATGAGATTCCTGAAGCAGTGCATAGCAGTGCGGTGACTTACTGGTGCGGCGCCTCCTGCTGGTCGTCCAGGGAATTAGCATTTCCAGCCTCCGGAGTGCTCTCTGTTGGCTGGTGTCTTGCTTGCTGCTGGGCCCAAGTTCCTCCTGAACCCCACTGCCCCTTTCCTCCCGGGTGCTGCCCCCTGGTAGTACCCCCACAGATCTGGGTCTCCTTCCCCGAGGACCTGCCCACCCTCTATCCCCACCTCGCCTCAGTCTATGGCCACTGCCTGTCATCACCTAGCCCCCATCTCCTGAGGCAGACTGCAGCGTAAGTGCCACTCATCACCGGCAAGGAGGGATTGGACATGCTGCCTCTGCATGCCCTTGGGCTGCCCTCTGCAACTCCAGTGCCTTTGTGTGGCCTTTAACAAAGCCTACAGCCTGGGGAGTTTCTAGGCCGGAGCTCCCCAGCTCCTCGAGCCTTCCCCCAGCCCTGCTCCAGTCTCGGTACCCTGCTTAGCTCCTAGCAGCCAGGCCCATCCCTCTCCATATCTAGTGAGATAGACTGTGTGTTCCTAGCCCACTGTCCTCTTATAAGGGCCAGCTGGGCCCTGACTGGGGCATGGCCACATCTGTGGCTGGTTCCCCAATCAGCCGAGGCTTGCTGCTTTCCCCAGCAGCAGCCCTCTCGCAGCCTCAGCCCTCTCCCAGGGCTGATTTCAAGCCCTTCAGGGCAGTAGCGGGTGGCCACCCCATTACACAGTGTGTTTAATGTATTTAAACTTATCTGGCCCCCTTATTGTCATATCTGAGCAGCTCCCACTCTTCCATGTACTGATCCTCACTACAACCTCACAGTGCTATTATTCCCATTATACAGATGGGGAAACTGAGACTAAGTGACTTGCCCCAGGTCATGCAGAGCCAAGAATTCAGCTAGGTCTCCCAAGAGCCAAACTAGTATCCTAAGCAATGAACCATCCTGCCTCTTCTGCTGAACCATCCAGCCACACGTCGCACGGGCATAGGGCATTCCACATACACGGCTCTCTGCCCAGTATCTTGTAGATCTAGACCTGTGTGTAGCCGGGACTTAAATATTTGTGTGAAAAAATCTATTTCCACGTCTCCAATCACCTTGGCATGTAAGCCCCGTTTACCAGCCCAGACCTTGTGCATGGCAAAGTCTGAGTTGGAATTTTCTATGGGTTTATGCTCGAGGGTTATAGCAGATTCAGAACAATGTCCCTTTTTAAAGAATTGCTACAGGGTGTTTGCCTGGATTCCTGGATCTGAGTTCTGTACGGACTAGTCTGAGCTGACGTTGGTGGAACAAAGATTATAAAGTCAGGGACAAGTGTCACACCTGAGTATATGTGCAGTGTTTGGGGATGCAATGGGAGCCTTTGGCGAGGGATGAAGGGCTGATTCTGAGTGGGGAATACATTCTTTATTTGTGAAGTGTACTTTGAAGCCCATAGAGGCTGGCAAAGGCTCACAGCAATCTAGGAGATCAGAAGTGGGTTCTGCTAGACTGGAACATAGAAATTTCCACAGCAGATCCAATCAGGGGGCCATCTAGTTCAGTAATCTGCCGCCAGCACTGACCAGCACCAGCCAGTTGAGATGAAGCCCTTTCGTTCTGGACAGTTATGAAGTCGCCTGCCAATGGGGGAGACTTCTTACTAGCTAGAGTTGATTGGGAAATGATTTTTCCCCCTGTGAAATATTCATGGAGTCAGACTGGAGTCATCGAGTCTGACCTCAGGCCAGAGAACTTTCCCACAATAATTCCTAGAGCAGAGCTTTTAGAAAAACATCCAATTCCCATGAAACCCAAACCAATTGTTATGTTTGTTTCCATCAAAAATTCTCTCTGAAATTTGGCAGGTTTTCACTGAAAAACCCAAAATACTGAGAATCATTTCAATTGAAAATGGAGCACTGGGGGTTTAAAACAGAAAAGTTTTGATTTTCAGTAGCCAAAAATCAGGGAAAAAATATAAATTTTGTGTTTTCAGCAAATTTTTGACAAAAATGGACATTTTTTCCCACAGAAATATCCATTTTGTCAAAAACGTTTTGATGGAAATTTTCTACCAGCTCTATCCCTAATCCTAGCTTTTCAGAAGATGGGTCATTGTCTGAGGCATGAGGACTGACATGCTGTAAAGGTTTTACTCTAATTCATATATCTGCTATTATTTTTATCCACATAGGGCTTTGTTTTCAAAAGATTGTGGCTCCCACCTAGCATTGGGGTTGCCAGAGAATGACGACTCTGTTTCATGACAACTTTCGAGGTTTAGAGATTTGACTTTGTTTTGCGCTGGAATGAAACCAAAACCTTTCAGACGTTTCCATGAAACAGGATTGTGTCAAAATGTCTTGGGCTGGGATCAAAAAGGTCCAATTTTCTCTCTCTCTTTGGAAGTGACCAGAGAGTTCACCCTGAACCTTCCCATCAAAAACGTTGTTAACTTCGAGATCTTCCCGTGAAACATTTCTGCTTCAACGAGACAGCACTGTTTTTTTCCTATGAAAAAACGTTTCATAAAAAATGTGCCAACCGGGACCAAAAGAAGTGGCCAGGTCAACAGGCCCAGTGCATGATGGGTGCTGACTCTGAGCACTTTTGAAAACCTGACCCCACTTGTGGTGCCGAGGGCTTGATGTTCTGAGTCCAGAGCTCTTTTGTAAGTCTGCACCTAAATAGCTCATTCTTTTTATATCCTATTAAGTTATTTGTAGGGATGGGTGAATTATTCATAGCAAATCACTTGTTTGTCTAACAGAGCCCTCCTTGTATATTGTCTGTTCATTGATCACAGGTTTAACAATCCTCTCTCTCATCCGTCTCTCTGTTCCATATGGAGCATAGAACCTTCCCACCTGCCTTCCATCTCTGGTCTCCTGCTGCTTCCACCTTAGCTTCTTCCCATGTTATTTTAACAGTACTATTGACATAATAATTACACTGTTGCCCACTATCTTCTTCTGAATCCACCCTAATGTTCCCGAGTTATTTTTTAGTGACCTTTGTGATACAGCATGGCCAGAGGGCAGCAGGAGAGTGTTAGCAGGGAGCCTTATTCCCTGCAAGGGGAAGAAGGTTTGTTATAGATTAACTAGAGCACCTGAAGCCAATTAGAGCACTTGAAGCCAATTAGAGCACCAGCAGTCAGTCATGTGATAAAAACCCCCTGCTTCAGTCAGACAGTGGATAATGGAGCAGGTAATCAAAGGCATCATCTGCAAACACTTGGAAGGTGGTAAGGTAATAGGGAATAGCCAGCATGGATTTGTAAAGAACAAATCGTGTCAAACCAATCTGATAGCGTTCTTTGATAGGATAACGAGCCTTGTGGATAAGGGAGAAGCGGTGGATGTGATATACCTAGACTTTAGTAAGGCATTTGATACGGTCTCGCATGATATTCTTATAGATAAGCTAGGAAAGTACAACTTAGATGGGGCTACTATAAGGTGGGTGCATAACTGGCTGGATAACCGTACTCAGAGAGTAGTTGTTAATGGCTCCCAATCCTGCTGGAAAGGTATAACAAGTGGGGTTCCGCAGGGGTCTGTTTTGGGGCCGGTTCTGTTCAATATCTTCATCAACGATTTAGATGTTGGCATAGAAAGTACGCTTATTAAGTTTGCGGATGATACCAAACTGGGAGGGATTGCAACTGCTTTGGAGGACAGGGTCAAAATTCAAAATGATCTGGACAAGTTGGAGAAATGGTCTGAGGTAAACAGGATGAAGTTCAATAAAGATAAATGCAAAGTGCTCCACTTAGGAAGGAACAATCAGTTTCACACATACAGAATGGGAAGAGACTGTCTAGGAAGAAGTATGGCAGAAAGAGATCTAGGGGTCATAGTGGACCACAAGCTTAATATGAGTCAACAGTGTGATACTGTTGCAAAAAAAGCAAACGTGATTCTGGGATGCATAAACAGGTGTGTTGTAAACAAGACACGAGAAGTCATTCTTCCGCTTTACTCTGCGCTGGTTAGGCCTCAACTGGAGTATTGTGTCCAGTTCTGGGCACCGCATTTCAAGAAAGATGTGGAGAAATTGGAGAGGGTCCAGAGAAGAGCAACAAGAATGATTAAAGGTCTTGAGAACATGACCTATGAAGGAAGGCTGAAGGAATTGGGTTTGTTTAGTTTGGAAAAGAGAAGACTGAGAGGGGACCTGATAGCAGTTTTCAGGTATCTAAAAGGGTGTCATCAGGAGGAGGGAGAAAACTTGTTCACGTTAGCCTCTAATGATAGAACAAGAAACAATGGGCTTAAACTGCAGCAAGGGAGATTTAGGTTGGACATTAGGAAAAAGTTCCTAACTGTCAGGGTAGTTAAACACTGGAATAGATTGCCTAGGGAAGTTGTGGAATCTCCATCGCTGGAGATATTTAAGAGTAGGTTAGATAAATGTCTATCAGGGATGGTCTAGACAGTATTTGGTCCTGCCATGAGGGCAGGGGACTGGACTCGATGACCTCTCGAGGTCCCTTCCAGTCCTAGAGTCTATGAGTCTATGAGTCTATGAGTGTGGGAGTTAAACTCATAGACTCAAAGGGACCATTATGATCATCTAGTCTGACCTGCACAATGCAGGCCACAGAATCTCACCCATCCGAGTTGGAGCAGGAAGGTTTGGTTGGAGCAGAGAGCAGTTCGAAGGACTTGGAGAAGAGAACAGTATTGAAGAGAGACAAAAGGAAAGTTTGGAGGAGTGCTGCGGTGGGCTGAGAAATCCAAAAGAAACCCTAGGTAAGGGGCACCTGGCTTGTGTAGAAGGAGGGCTAGAAGCCCCTTCACAAGCTGAAGGGCAGGAGAGGGAAGCAGCCTAGGGGAAGGAACCGCTAGTTCAAGTGGTTCACCACAAACCTCAGGGCCCCTGGGTTGGGACCTGGAGAAGAGGGTGGGCCCAGATCCCTCCCTCTCCACTCCCCTCCTCAAGGACACTAGTGGGGTGATTAAAATACCGGTTCAGAGGCAAGCAATGGTGCCCTGAAACCTTCCCCAAAGAAGAGAGAGCATGAGACTCAGCATAACAGTACTGGCAATTAGCCACAGCTTGTACATTGTTCAGAGGTCTCCATTGAACTGTCTGCAGTGAAAGCCAGGTGTTTCCCCTCAGGGGAACCCAGCGACGCAGGGGGCAGTTCCATGTGGATTGCTTTGCGCTAGTCAATACAGAATCTCAGCTGCTACTGGCCTGCCCATTCACCTGGCTTTGTGAACTTTTCCTGGAGTGCCTTCCGATCCTCCTGGATCTGATTGACCCACATCATTCATGGCATCAAGAATCTATTTATAGTGTTACAAATCCCTGGGCCAGAGGACTTCACAGGTATCTGTAAATATGCTGTGTATACTCCTTGACCTCTCTGTACTTCACAATGAGAATGCCGATCCTTCTGTCCCCAGTCCAGAGCTTCCCCTTAGCTTGACAAACAGGGTGTTTGCCTTTGTATTGTCCTTGAAAACAAACTGATTTACAAGCCCTAAATCACAGTGAAACTGGTTTGGTGAACACCCCAAAACAAAGAGCACAGGGAAAGGGCAGGCCAGTGGTTAGCTTGCTAGTCTGCAGCTTTGCCGGTGTGAGTTCAATTCCTATCTCTACCTCAGCCTCCTTGATAAGTCGTTCAGGCCTAGATCTGTAAAGGAGATTTAGGTGCTCGAATCTCATTGACAATCAGTGGTATTTAGATCCATAAGGGCTTAAAATACTTTAAAAATGAGCTTTAAGCTCTTGGCATTGTGATGCTGGGTGCAGCAGTGCCCTAATACCTTTACAAATCTGGCCTTAGGCTCTCTCTGTGCCTCAGTTTCCCATGTTGGCAATCTCAGACCCCAGTTCAGTAAGGGAGTGTCTGAGGCTTGTGAACCTTGCAGGGAAACCTGGAACCAGCGGCTGGAGTTGGCATCAAACCCAAGAGGCATTTGTAGCTTGACATGAAAGGAGGTGAAACATGACAGACTGTGCCTTGCACTGAAAACTCAGCAGTGCTCAGTCAGGTGGGTGCAAAACCCAAAGGAAAAGTTTGCACACAGCTCTGGGCGGTAAACCTGGGCTTTGCTGGGGCACAGCCTTGGCCCCCTCCCAGCTGCAGAGTAGCTGCACCCCATGTCCTAGTGGACTGCAGCAGGAAGAGTCCCACGTTGAAGGGTTTGCTGAAGTCTAGTGCCTCTTTGTTACTGTAGGGTTAGCTCAGCCGTGCTGCTTGGGAAGTGCACAGTTCAGGTGCGGTTTCCTTGTGACACCAAGCTGGGTGTTGCAGGGTCCTGGCTTGAGGTTGAAAGGTTTACACACAAAAACGGGCAGAAGGAGGGATCTACACTGTGGCGAGGAGCAGGCCTCCCGATCTGGGTAGACAGACCAGTGCTGCTAGCTCTGCCCCACCTAGGGTGCTAAAACACTGCAGCAGGGGCGGTAGCATGGGCTAGCCAGCTGAGCATGGCCCCAGGGGATCAGACAGGCCTTGTGCTGCCACCATCAGTGCACGAGCCCCAGGCCACCTAGCATGGGTCTGTCTACCTGGGCTTGGAAGCTCGCCTGCGGCTGCAGGGTAGACACGCCCAGTTTGCTGCTAGACGGTTATCCAGAATAATAGCACATGGAAGGCTTTGCTCAAGAGTGCTGCTTTGGTACTGTAGGGTTAGCTTAGCCAGGCCCTTCTGTTATTGTAGAGTTATGTGAGCCATGTTGACCTACCAGAGAAAAGAGCATGGACACTGTATTTATATGCTGAAATATACAAGACCTTTCTAAATAGTGACATTTGCTGCAAGCCTGGGCACCCCAGCTTCTGATTGCAGTCCTTTCAGTCCTGTTCTCTTCGGTGGAGGGGACAGCAACCACCGTTTAACCAGTTCAAAGAACAGATAGCCAGGCTGGGCAGGGATGGTGTCCCTGGCCTCTGTCTGCCAGAAGCTGAGAATGGGCGACTGGGGATGGATCACTTGATGATTCCCTATTCTGTTCATTCCCTCTGGGGCACCTGGCACTGGCCACTGTTGTCAGACAGGACACTGGGCTCGATGGGCCTTTAGTTTGACCCACTATAGCCGTTCTTATGTAGATATGTGCCTCTGAATCAGCTTCCTAACAGAAAGGAAAGAGATGGCTGAGCCAGACACATGGCTTGGAAAGAAGCCACTTCCCTTCCACCACAGACTCTACTGCGAGCCCGGCCATGCCCTGCCTCTGGCCTGTTAATCGGGGTGGATAAAAACTGACTTAAAAAAAAGAGACTCTAAATCAATGTAAGTTGAGTTTTATAGCTGTTAAACAAATATAGCTAGATATGGGGTATCCTCCTGGTTTGCAAGAAGCAGCACCACCTTTCGTGTAAAAGCTCTATTTAGTTAAAATCAGCATGTTTTAATGGTTACCAACCAATGAATAAACCTGGTTTTAGGAAAATGGCTAAAAAGCACAAATGCAAAGCTCAATAGAAACACAGGTTTCCTGCCTGCTGATTTAAATCAGGGTTAAAACGGGTGATTTAAATCACTTTGATTTAAATCCACCCACCTTGCTATTAATGGGAGCAGCGAATGTAAATCACCAGGCACGGGGAATGAGCCCCTTAGATCTTTAATTACCCCCTTGCATCCTTATTTGTAAGTTTGTCCAGCCCCGAGCAGCGCTGAGCTCCCACTGAATTGAACAGGATTGTATCAGGGTGCTCAGCACCTTGCAGGACTGGGCTCCCTGTGGGTTTCATGCTGACTTGAGAGCCCTGGGAAATGAAACCCACTTGTTATCCCCAGGAAGGACAGAGTGTGGGACATGATCCCCCCCCTTCCCCCACAGCCCAACCAAAGTGTCTCCTTGCCCCTGGCTCCGAGGGACCAAGCCTGGGGGGCCAGAAGGGGCTCAGTGTCTGTGGCCTATTCAGTTTGTTTCCTGAACCCCCCCTTCCCACCCCTATTTATCCCCAGTGCTGCTTAGAAATGGGGAGAGTCCTGCCCAGCCTCGTGCAGGGAATTCCCCAAGAAGCTCTTGCTTTGTGGGCGAGGGCACACAGGAACCAGGGCCCATCCCAATGAGTTGAGAGGAATCTTCCCCTTCCTCAGGTTGCCATGGCCTCTCCGCCCCTCGCTGATCCCAGGGATTGTGCCGCTGGCCCCAGAAGGAGACGCTTTTCTCCTAGAGATCTCAGTGCAGCTCCAAACTGGCCACTAGACAGTGCTAGGGAGGAGCAGCAGGTAGGTGCCGCCCTTCAGGTAGCTTTGGACTCCACAGTGGGGTCCATGAGGTCCTGTCTCAGCAGTTATAGCCTCTGTCCACAGGTCTGGTGCTGTTCAGCCAGAGGCCAGGTATCGTCTATAGGATTTGCCTAACAGTGGCCAGTGCATGTTGCTTCGATAGAAGTTACTGGCCCCAACATGCATCAGACTGTGCTATATCATGGGAAAGGGTTTTCCCTCCTGACCCCAGCTGGTCTGGTGCCCTGGAGCATGAGGATCTGAAGCCCCTGTCCCGCCTGTCTTAGCAGGTGTCACTGCAGATGCTATTCCTGCCGTATAAATCTCCCAGGCTTTATCTAAGTCTGCTAAGCCACTTGCCTCGCTATTATCTTGGGAGAGGGTCCAAGACCCACTCCTTGCCCGTGGTCCGGCAGTTTAGTGCAGCAGGTCTGAGGTGTCAATGGGTGTGTGAGGGCTGCGGGTTATGATGATGCGAGTCCTGCTGGCATGTTTTGTCAATGACGTGGGTGAATGAGATGCTCACTGCCCACAGTGCTAGAATTTAAACCCAGTTGAGATCTATAGTCTGACTGTCCGTCCACCCATCCATCCGTCCCCATCCATACCCCCGCCTCATCCACCTCATCTATTTCCCTATACAGACCCCTCCCTTATCTGTCTGTCTTTCCATCTCATCTCCCTTCCTGGCATCTCGATACCCGCCTCTCGCTCTGTCGCACTTCTCTATCGGGGCACAGTCAAGTGGGTCCTTGGCCCTTTGGCGTCTATGCAGTGAGGTCAGAGCAGGCCTAGGGTCGGCCACGGGTAGGAGGCAGAGCAGCAGGAGGAGCTGGTTGCTCTAGGGTGGCTGGGCTGCCTGGATTGGGAGGGAAAACAGAGACTTGGGATTTCGAAGGGCAAGTGTCATCCAGGGGTTAAGAAAGAGCCTGTGTTTTGGTGTATCCAGGAGCGGCTCTGTTTTTTGCTGCCCCCAAGCACAGCAGGCAGGCGGCTTTCGGTTGTGCGCCTGCGGGCGGTCCACTGGTCCTGCAGATTCAGTGGCATGCCTGCGGGAGGTCCACTGGTGCTGCGCCATCGGCGTCCCTGCCACCGAATTGCCGCAGACCTCCCGCAGGCACACCACCGAAAGCCGCCTGCCTGCTGCCCTCACAGCGACTGGCTGGCCACCCCCCGTGGCTTTCTGCGCTGGTGCCTGGAGCCACCCTGGGTGTGTCTGGAGCCCGCTGAGCCTTAACCCAGCCCCACTCCTTATTTCAGTGAGAGGTGGCTGTGCTGAGAGTTTCCACTCTGGACATCTCCAGAGTCCAGGCATGTCCAGATCCGGGGGTCTGGTTCATAGATTTCAAGGTCAGCAGAGGCCGTTATAAAGATCTAGTCTGACCTGCCGAACACAGGAGAGTGCCTGCCATGCCCTGATTCCTTCCTCAAGCCCATGTCTTGTGGTCGAGCTAAAGCGTGTCTTAGAAAGACACACCAATCTTGCTTTGGACAGTCCCCGATGAAGAATCTGCCATGTCCCTTGGTTTGGCCTGGGACAGGGCACGTGCTCAGCTACAGAGGTTGGTTCCAGATCCACCAGCGCGTGGGGCTGCTCTGAGTTCTGGTTTGGTCCCATCTCTCTCTCTCACTATTTCTGCCCAGCCATCGCATTGCACTCTGGGTAAATGCGCTGAGCAGCTAATGAGATCCCTCCCCCAGACTGCTTGCAGTCTAAAGGAACAATGGATACAGCCCAATGGGCAGCCTAGACGCAGTCTGGGGAGCGCACATCTGCTGGATCCATTTATCCCTCCATCTGCCACGTCCCGCCCTTGAGTGCTCCATGTTGCAAGGGCATCTTCTCCCATGGAGGGACACAGCGTTTGCCACGGAGGGTCTTTTGCTCCAGATTTTGCTATCCCCTGGTGGCTGGAGACCATTGTCTCTCTGGCTCCTGGGAAGGTGAGTGGGTGGCTGGACTGCTGAATCCATTTGCTCTAGGATGTTTAACACATTGTGACAGTCTCTTTCTCTCTCTCTTTTCCCATTCCCTCCTTTTCTCTCTCTCCCTCTTTCTCTCTCTCTCTTCCTTCTGCCTTTCTTGCTTGGTTGCTCTTTCTTCTTTTCCTACTTCCCGCTGCGTGCTTTCTCCCCATCCCCTTCTCCCCCCTCGCCTCCTTCCCCCTGTTTTTCCACTTCTGCTGCACTCTGTCCGTCTCCCACCCACTGCCCAGGTGAAAGTCTGGTTCCAGAACCGGCGCACCAAGCAGAAGAAGGACCAGAGCAGGGACTCTGAGAAACGATCGTCCTCCACCTCTGAATCCTTCGCCACATGTAACATCCTCCGGCTCCTGGAACAAGGGAGACTTTTGTCTGTGCAGGCCCCTTCCAACTTGCTGTCTCCAAATTCGAATCACATCAGGAGCCCTGCTGGGAATGGATCCAGCCTGGCTCCCTCTGACACCACCTCGCCTGGGCTGAGCAGTGGAAACAGCCCTCCTGGGACAGGAGCCTTCAGCCTGCAGGTCCCGTCGCTAGCATCCTCCTCTTCCTCACCCAGGCTCCCTGCCACCCCGCTCTGTTTCAGCGCCCCGCTCCTGGGCAGCCTGCACGAGCTACCCAGCGGCTACGGACTGGGGAGCTCTGCCTTTGAGCCTTACACGCGGCTGGAGAGGAAAGACAGTCCTGTACCCAGCAAGAAGCCGAGTCTTTAACTAAAATCCAGTGTCAAAATCATCCCCACCCCCCACCCCCACCGTCTCCCGCATGGGGCTGTTCTGTGGCCAGTGGAGTTGCAAAGGCCGTTGAACAAATGTCCAGGTGATGTGTGTGTGACTGTGTGTTCCTGTCACAGAAATAAAAATACAGCTGCAGCCAACACCCGGTTTGACATGCTCGACTCGGCAGGGCTCCCCAGGGAGACGCACAGGGAAACCACTGCTTCTGGGGGCCCCCCGATCTCAGATTGCTAGAGGGTCAAATGCACCCCTCTTCAGGGAGCCAGCCAGGTCGTATGTATACACTGATGCTCTGTCTCTTGCTGTCGGGTCCAGGGTGGGGGAGCGAGGGACGGGGGAAGGGTGGCTGGCACCATGTGTTTTAGTCTGCCTTTGTTTGCCATGGAGTGAGACTGCACAGTCACTGTCTGATCTATTTGATTGCAGGAGCCAAAAATCATCCAATACCCTGGATGTGAAGCCAGACCTGGACTGAGGCCAAGTGGGACAGGAAGCCCCAGGCAGCTAAAGCCAATCCCGGGAGGTGGGGTGGGAGGGTTGAGATGTTACAAAATTCAGGGGTGGGGTGTGACTTTGGAAGAGCAGATCCTCGCTCCTGTGTGTTGGCTAGAGAAGCAGCGCAAGCTAGTGGTTAGAGCAGAGACATGGGCGTCAGGGATCCTGGGTGCTATTCCTGGCTCTGCCTCTGGGCAAGTCCTCGTTGTGTGCCTCGGTTTCCCCATCTGTAAAGAAGTTTGTGCTCCTTTGTTTAGGTGGCTTGGGAGAGTCTGGGAACCTGTTGCAGGAGGGGGAGGCTCAGAGTCCAGTCTCTGTGATCTTGCCTTAATCTGTCCCTGCTGCGCATGGAGACAGCATGACTCTCGCTTGGTTTGTTAATCCCATCGAGCTAGGGGGGTGCACTTGAAGGAGGAAGCAGGTACTGTACATACAGGCTGGTGTTGGTGCCAATGATCCTTTCAGTCCCCCCCACACCAGCACTTTTGGCACAGAGAAGAGTGAGACTCAGAGAGACCCTTGCCCAGATGCCGGTGTCCCCCCCACACACACTGTTCTCCTGCACTGCAGAGGGGCCTGGGGGCTTCTGGCAGCTCTTCTGCACTAGTGCAAACTCAGGTTCCAGAGCAGCAGCTTTAAAGATGGACCTGACCCAAAACATTACAGCCCCCGCCAGGCCCAACAGAGGTGTCTGGTGTTTGGATCAGCAGCCATTGGCTTTTGACAGAGTATATACAGCGCTGACAGCTTGCCTAGATGGGAAATGAATGGGGAGCCCTGCAGGTTGTATACAGCTTCTTAACAAACAGTCTCTGGATAGTCACCAGTTTTATGTATCACACCAACACCCCAGTGTCCATGCCCACTTGCCAAGCAGGATAATAAACACTGCTCCCAGGACAGCTGCCAGCCTGGACAATACGGCTGCTAGAAGACACTGCTATGCAGGAATGTTAACTCACGTTTTGACGGCTTTTCTACTAGGGACATGGGAAAAGAGCCTAAGACCCAAACATTTCCCTGCCAACCAATGGTGACAGCATGTGGGTTAGTCATTAAGGCCCAGACCCTCAAAGGTATTTTGGTGCCTATGGGAGTTAGGCACCCCAATCCCTTGGAAGATCTGAACCTAAGCCTTTAGCAAGACCTTTGCTGACCCTTAAGATCATCCAGATGGTGTTGGAAGATTGAGGGTGGTCCTTGTCTTAAAGAGATGCCACCCATGGGAAGTCTGTCAGTTTTGAATAATCCAAGTTCAAAGCAATTTGGGAATTTTCCTCCCTCCTTCCATGACAATTTTTGACCGAAATGAAAATGTTCCAGGTTTTGGCTAAAAATGCTTGGCTGTAGAAAACCAGCCTTTGTAGGTATTTGGGGGGGGGGGGAGGTTTAACGAAATGCTCCAAACATTGAAAATGGGCATTTCCCATGGAACTTCCTGCAGTGACAGAAAGCCCGTTTGTGCCGCAAAACGGTTTGGACTCAACATTTTTGAGCATTTCTCGTTAAATGTCATTTCAGGCACGACATTGACCCCACATGCTGCTGGCCGTTTCAGTCGCCTGTTCTTCCTGTTTTAGAAACCTGTGAAAGAGGGACACAAACAACAGGTGAAACAGACTAAGTGACTGGACAGGGAACAGCCTGAAAATGGCTGAAGAGAAATTGTTATCAAATGCACAAAGCAACCAAACTGAAAAGCAAAAACCAAACTGGTTTGCCTGTCTCAGCCCCCTCTGTTCTAGCTTGCGTGGTGTTACAGTGGGTAAGGGGTTTTCAGAGAGAAGAGAAATTGCTGGTACAGTACCCTGTAACTGGAACTTATAGGTGGGATCAAGAGAAAAAATTGTCATCCAGATCCAGATTTTGAACCCTCCCGAATTCAGACCCAGGTTTTGGTTCAGCCCTCTACCAAGTGGGAAGTGGGCATGGCCTTTACAAAAGGGTTTCAAAACCCCCCTGAGGCTTATTGGAATGTGGGTTCTGGCCCATTTCTGAGCAATGGGGATCAGACTCAGAAGCGTTTCTCCAGACTGCCCAGGCAGTGGTAGTGCAGATCAGACAATACCCAGATTCAAACCACCCTTGAGCTGGTTCTGTGAGACCCAGTGAATGCTGGGCAGAGCCAAAGCCACCCCGTTTCCCTCCCCCTATCCCTAATTTAATCCCCCACCGTGGCCTTGCTCCTGCCCTGTCTCCTTGCCAATGCAACTGGTGCAATAAGTGATTTCTACTGCTTTGCCATGGATACCCAGGGGTGCCTGATGTCCTGCTGATGGGCATGAGTGATCGGAGTCCAGGCTGGCCAGGACTCCTGTCTGAATGTCCAGCTGGGTCCTGGGAATAGTGATATAGACACAGAAACAGGCAGAAAGCTGGTGGATCCAGGATGTGTGGGCTGCGTAGGAGGGAAGAATGGCTGTGAGAACACAAGTGCATTATTAGCAATGGGCCTGATCCTACAGTCTTGACATGGGGCCAAAGTCCCATCGACTCCAGTGGGAGCTGGGCTGAACTGCTGAGCACCTGCCCAGCACTTTCAGCTCCTTGCAATATCGAAGGGGTTGTGGGCGCTCAGCGTCCGTACCACTCAGAATTGGGCCCAGATGGAGGGCCTGATCCTGTCATCCACACTTATGCTCTTGCAAGCAGCCTTCTGGGTGTCAACAGGCTTCCACATGCGAGTCAACTTGGAAGGGCTTCAGGATTTCCTCCTGCCCTCTTGGCCCTGATCCTGCAAGCAGCTGAAGCCCCACTGGCTCTAAAAGAGATTGGGGGGGTTGTGGGGGCTAATCAGCTGAACACGAACTCCCAGTGTGGCCAAAAGGGCTGATGGGGCCCTGGGGTGCATAACCAGAGGAATCCTGAGTGGGAGCAGACAAGTGATTTTACCTCCGTATCTGGCACTGGTGCGACCCCGGCTGGAATCCTGGGCCCAGTTCTGGTGCCCACCATTCAGGAAGGATGTTGATAAATTGGAGGGAGCCAGAGAAGAGCCAGGAGAAGGATGAAAGGTTTCAAAACCTGCCAAGGAACTCAGTCTGTTTAGCTTAACCAGGGGTGACTTGATGACACTCTATCAGGACCTACGTGGGGAACAAATATTTAATAACGGGCTCTTCGGTCTAGTGGAGGAAGATCTCACAGGACCCAATGGGTGGGAGTTGATGCTGGACAAATTCAGATTGGAATAAGGTGTAAATTTTGTAACAGAGGGTAATTAACCAGTAGAACAATTTCCCAAGAGCCGTGGTGGATTATCCAGCACTGACAATTTTTGAATCAAGATGGGATGTTTCCCTGACAGCCTCAGGTCTAGGGATTATTTTGGGGCAGGTCTCCAGCCTGGGCTATGCGGGAGGTCAGACTAGATGGTCACATGGTCCCCTCTGGCCCTGGCATCTGTGGCTTTGATGGCAGGGTTGGGCACCACAGGCCTTCAACTGGCCATTGACAAGTCACAGATGCCACCACCCCCACCCGCATTGTAAACTAGGGCCCGATCCTGACAGCTTTACCCACCCTGCACTGCCCCCATTGAGACCAATGACTTCCATAAGGCCAGGATTTGGCCTGTGGCGTAGGGTGCTTGGATTGCTGTCTGCTGCTTAGCATGGTGTTTGGCCTGGCCTGGCCTTGCTATCTCTAAAGGGTCCCCCCGCCTCATCCCTCTCTCCCACATCTCACCACCTCTCAGGCTCAGAGCTCAGCCGGACGCTGCTGAGTCTCACGGTGAAGCCTTTTCTGCTATGAGGTTGCAGATGGGTTGGGGCCAGGAGGGTCCCTTTGCTGCCTCCAGCCAGTAAACCTGGCTTTGCTGAGGGATGATGCTCACAAGATTCTTGGGAAGGAGCATGACTTTGCACCTCATTGAAATCTGCCATCCTCAGCGGCGTTGTTTGGTCATCACCTCACAGGATCAGGGCCATAGGCGGAGCCTGCATTTTCTCTGCTAGCAGGGGCTGAGGGCAGAGCCTGCTAATCCAGCCCATTCTCAGCTATCTGGCAAGCGAAATCAACCAGCCACTCTTCCGTTGTCAAAGTCAAAGCCCCCAGAGCCAATGGCTGGTGGGGATGACACAGCTCAGGCATGTCAGTTCCACAGCCAGCGGTACGCCAGGGTGTGATGTGGCCAGCAGGCATACCACCTTTGGCAGCTCTCAGCTGAGCGATCAGGCAGCCATTGTGCAGCTGGGGGAACTTGAGAGGTGTGACTCGAACCCGTGACCTTTAGGAGCATGGTCGAGCGCCTCCTTTGTCCCACACCTGCATTAAAGGCCCCTGCTTTGGGAAGCAGGAATGGATAGATCCAGACTCATCACTATTTTGGCCTGGTAGAGCCCAGCAACCCCCCCTTCCACAGCCCCCAAACCCAGCACTTCTGCTAGTGCTCAGGGTGTCCCTGCATTGGGGTGATGAGGAGGGGGTGGAGTTTGGAGGCTAGGGTACATCCCACTGCATAGCACCCAGGTCAGGCCCTGCCCGCTGGGTGGAGCCAAGGTCACTTTGTCTCCTGACACCCTTGCAGACTTGCTCACCCGGCGGGAGCCTTGTGCAATATTTGCTGCGTCTTGGGAGCCAATGGAGGGGTGTGTGTGTGTGGTGTGTGTGTGTGTGTGTGTGTGTGTGTGTGTGTGCGCGCAAAGGTTAACCCTTACAGGGACGGATGATACCCACAAGCTCGCATTCTGCCCAGGGAATCCTTAGCAAGGTGCCAGTCGACCTCGCCCACCTGGCACCCCTCCCAGTGCCCACTGAGATCCCAGCTGCAAATGCCTTGTTGGTTGCAGGAACTGTCCCCACGGGCAGGATCGGCCTTGGATGTTTGGGGGTGGGTGGGTTTGGGTGTGCAGGGCTGCTGCCCACCGGGTGGGAGACAGAGGTCATGGGAGTGGGCGGTGCTGTGACACAGGTCGGGAGGGGGGCTGAGGTGATACCCTCAATACCAGGATTGATGACACCCTGTGGCAACTGAGATGGGAGGAGCCCCCTGAGCTACACACGAACATGGGTTCTGTCTGGTTTGATCCTCTTGTATCTCCCCACCTACCCTGTTCCCTCTCTCCAGCTCCCCTTTTTATCTTAATTTGCCCCTTCTTTCCCCTCCCCATCCTCTGTCTGCATCCCTGTTCCCCTGCTCGGCTCTCTGTGTTTAGCACAACGGGACCATGGCGCTTTCAGAGTTTTCTGCGTTTGGGCTGGGACAGCAGCTGCCATGGGCCCAGGACAGGGGGTTTAGCAAACTCACCATTTCAGAACATTGGGCCCCTCAGGAAGGAGGTGGGGAATAAGCAATGGAGAGTGGAGACACCTTTTAAGGCCACTTAGTGGGTGTGGCTAGGCTAGGCTAGACTCTAGGTTGTAACTGTAAAGCTACAGGTTCAAATCCTCTACATGATGGAAAGGCCATTTCTCATCCTGGGAGGTATAAATCTAGTGCTGGCACCAGCAGAAGAAGCCCATGTCTGGGGTGGCATGTGTTAAGCAGCAACATTCTGCCCATTCTTGGGGTGGCACAGTGCAGGTATTTTTGGTTTGGTTTTTTTTTTTTTTGCTTGGGGTGGCAAAAATGGTAGACCCGGCCCTGTATAAATCAAAATCCTAGGGGCTTCCTGGAGAGGTAATTAATGCAGCATTGGTCAAAATACCTTTTCCAAAACCAGCTTTCCCACCAAGGGGCCTGTTTTCATGGGAAATTTTCACCTGTGTCCCGGTTTTTCAGCAACAAAAGTGCAAACCGAAAACAGACATCGGTCCGTTAAAATGTTGTCTTTTCAACAATGGAGCAGTTTTAGCAGAAACCAATTATTTCAATCCATTCTCCCTCAGCTTTTGGCTCCATTTTTTTGTCTAAGCACAAAAACGTTTCATAGAAAATATTTACAAATCAGTTACGTGCTGGCTGCCACTGATTGGCATTTTCCACACCTGTTCTAGTTAAAAGCAAAGCTCTGTCCGGCTTATGCCAAGGATGCTGTGATGCTTTTTATGTAAGGAATCTTTGGCCTAAATTCATTCCCACCCGTGCCCCTTAGTTGCTGTTTGTAAACCCCTATAGGTTCATTAGTGGTGTCAACCATTCATCTTTCAAAACCCAGACCCCGGTTTGGGAATGGTACTTATTCACATGCTTGAAGTTAAACGTGATTTAGTGCTTTTCTGAATCGGGCACTAAAAACACATATCTCTACTGCTTTAACTCAGTGACCAGCTCCACAACGGCTCTCAGGAGTAACTTGTTTTCCTCTAAATGGACCAGTCTCTTACCCTTAGCCAGTGTGTTAAACTCCTCCCTCTATTTTGAAGGGAAATATTTAAAATAAATGTTTTTATAAAGAAGGTTTCACTCATTTTTTTAAATCAATATCTATGAAATAATATTTATCCTGCATGTCACTGTCTGAGCACTTTGTAAATATTAGTTAATTGGCATTTTTGGGGGGTAGCAAAGTATCGCTATCACTTTTTCACATGTGGGGAAACTGAGGCACAATGAGGGGCCTGTGAGTTGCCCAAAGTCATAGACATCCTTGGCAGAGCCCAGAATAAGGAGCTTCTCTCTCCCAGGCCCAGAGCCTCAAAGGTGCACCTTTGCTTAGACCACATCTCTCTATTCTTATCCGGGTTTGTTACAATAGCTTGTTTACAGTTCCCCAAATTTGACTGTTCACTGGACTTTTTGGTTGACTTGCAGCAACAAAAAATTGCAACAGCTTTTTCACACTTTGCCTCCTACGTTTTCCTACAAGCTCTGGGGCTGGTGGCAGTTTGGCAGAGGTCAGCATTGTTTATTACATTTTTTGGCTGACATGGTGTTTCAACGGGAAAAAACGATACACTCCCAAAAAATACATTTTTGCCATTTTTTTCTTTTTCATTTTCCTCCAGCTCTGTTTGCAATCCATTTGTCTGAAAAACCAACATCTAGAATTGGGGCCTTATGCTAGCAAACTGCTTCCTGTTAATGTTCAATGTTTGCATGGTTTATTCCTGGTGAGGAGTATTTCCGACCTTTTGAACTTTGATACAGCCACATGCGGTAAAATTTGTGCACAGATCCTGTAATTAAAATACGAAGAATTTCATATTTGCCTGGAGGCCCCAAACTTAGCAGAAAGAGAATCCTCATGCTTTAGGGCCAGGATCCTCTCACAGAGGGGCATTGGAAAGCAGAAACTTTTGAGCAGATTATCCCATATCTACCTGCTGCAGCTTTCATACACATTTCTCTGATGCTGGCCTCTGGCTGAGACAAGATCCTGGGCTGGACAGTCATCTCCAGTACAGCAGTCCCTTTGTTCCAAACCCTGAATAAGCGCCTGGGAAATATTCATGAGGAAGTTTGACAGCTTTGCAAGGTTTCTCGTGTCTTGTTCTAATTTGGGGGAAATGGTCCAATCTGGTGACAAACACATTGCACTTTGAGAGCTGTTTTTTGTCCTTGTAAATTTTGAGGAAGAAAGGGCCAACTTTCACCCCAAACAGGGACCGGTTTTCTTGCAAGAGAGCCTCCAAAGTTTTGAAATGCCAAAATGTCATGACACAATTAGGCTTTGTGAGCATTTGAAATGTCACAAATTTGGATGTAAAAAACAAACAAACAAACCAACTCCCCCAAAACCCTACCAACAAGCTGTCCATACTTCAGAGATGATTTTGCAGAAAGTAATATACTGGGGGAGGAAAGCCACTAACGGACCTAGAACAAAATGGCAAATATTTTTCCTAAAACTCTTGGGTAGGAGGGACAAGATCATTTCTATTTTTACCTGGCTTAAATCCTGATCCTCAGATGGCACTGCTGCTTATTCCTTACTGCACAGAGAGTTCCTCCAAAGTCACTAGCGTCCCATCCAGAAATGTTCAGCTGTCTGCTTTAACCAGTCAATGAATCACCATCAAACCTGAAATCAGCAACACCAGCTATTCAGGAAATAACCCTGTAACCCTACCGCCCTCTCTCTCTCTCTCACACACACACACACACACACACACAGTTCTAACAGTCTTGAACACCAGAGATAAATCCTGGAAATGTATTGTAACGTGTACAATTTGAAAAAGAAAAAATAAGTACTGTATGTCAAACTTTAATGAACAACGTGGTTTTTGATGGTTAATAAAAGTGATGTCATGATGCCCACCTGCCTTTTCTTCCTTGCTGTCAAAGTGCGCAGAGCAAGCGGTTGCTGTGAACCAGTCTCATGGTTTGAATGTCAGAACGCCAGCAACACTACCCACTTGGACTATTTTTAAGGGGAAAAAATTGAAACAAGGTTCCCAGTGTCCCCTCCCCGCTTTTAAACCAGCTCATCAAAATATCAACTTTCTACAAATCAAATCGGATAGATGCTGTCAACCCGCCACGCTGGAGCAACCCAGTGCTCCCGCGCAACCCTACACTAACAACCAGTGTGTGCAGCCGGCGTTTGAGAGTGAGCAGACGATAACCAACCCGGGGGGGAGGGAGGAGATGTGGGGCCGGGGTAGGGGGTGTGTATAAGAGAGGGCGTCTTTAAGGCTCTGTTGTGGCAAAGAGACCGGCCTAGGGAAATAAAACGCATAACAGACGTTCCCTCACATCCACAGTGACACACACATACGCAGACACACACGGGCTCTCACAACGCTTTCATCCAAACATAGAAATTAAAGATGGAGAAGGTACTGCTGCCTCTCCACCTGCCCCAGCCCAAAAGCTGGGCCTGGATGATGGGATGGATCACTCGCTAATTGCCCTGCTCTGTTCATTCCCTCTGGGGCACCTGGCATTGGCCATTGTCGTAGACAGGACACTGGGCCGGATGGACTTTTGGTCTGACCCAGTATGGCCATTCTTATGTTCTCATCAGTCCTCTCTCCAGTCCAGCCCGGTCTCATATACCCCCCGCCCTCAGGGCAGCCCAAGCACTGGGACTCCACTGGGACCCAGCACAGGGCACATGCCCATTGTATCCACCCCACTGTGCCAATCGGGGCAGGGAATCACTGAGCCCTAAGTGACTGGACCAAGGCCACAGAGGGAGGCAGTGGCAGAATGGGTTAGCTCCTGGCTCGCAGGCCGGTGCTCAGATTGCTGGGCCATGCTGAAAGCTCCACAAAGACTGACCATGCTGCCGTCCACACACATAACACACACACACACAATCACCTTCCCGCCCACACTGTTACACAAACTTCCCCTTACGTGTGCACACACAGACACACAAAACCATCTTCCCACCCACACTGTTACACAATCTTCCCCTACACACACACACACATACAAAACCATCTTCCCACCCACACTGTTACACAATCTTCCCCTACACACATACACAAAACCACTTATACAAGCACACACAATTATACACCCTTCTCCTGCATGCACACACATTACAAAACATCCTACACACACATACACATTTATCTCCTCCAAACATACATAATTTCACAACTCTTGCTCCACCCACAAAAAAAAAAACCTTCCAATTCCCTCAGGACACAGATACACAACCCCACGCTACACACAACCACCACCTATTCCCCCCACCACATAGCTACACAACCTCCCATTACACACAGCCACCATCTGTTCCCCCGACACTCAGCTACACAATCCCCTGCCACACACAACCATCACCTACTCCCTGGCACACAGGTACACACAACCCTGCCACACACAACCAACCCCTACTCCCCCGACACACAGCTACACAACCCTCACCACACACAACTACCTCCTACTCGCTGACCACAGCTATACAATCATCTGCCACACACAACCACAGGCTATTCCCCTGCCACACAGCTACGCACACCCTTGACACATAAGAAACCACCACCTACTCTCCTGACATACAGCTACACAACCACCACCTACAACCCCAAGTACTACTACACACACCTCTGTCACACACAACCACCACCTAATACCCTGACACAAAACTACACAACCCCCCCACCACACACAACCACCACCTACTCCCCCGGCACACAAGTACACAACCCTCTGCCACACACACGCAACCACCTACTCCCCCAGCTCACAGGTACACAACCCTCTGCCACACACACAACCACCTGCTTCCCAGCACCCAGAGCTCAATGCAGAGCCCTGAGCTGTGGCCTCACTCAGCCGCCCCCAGGTGGGAGCTTTCAGGTGACCTTCACCTGCACTCTGGGCCCAGGGCTCCCAGCCAGGTGCTGAGGCTTTCCCAGTTTACAGTCAACAGGGGCCTGTGTGGGCAGGTCTGACCCCCGCCGGGGGCAGAGCGAGGCAGCCGGGAAAGGGGCAGGTCTGACCGGTGTGGGCCAGCAAGGGACGAGCAGGGGAGCGTAACCCTCTGCTATAAAACCCCCGGCTCCCTCCCGCCCCGGCTGTGCCCAGCGATGGCTGCCAAGGCAGAGGCGAGGCTCGGCGGGCACCCAGCAGCGCTGGCAGGGGCCCAGGAGCATGCCCTGGCTGTCACCAGGAATTACATCACCAACCCCAGGCTGAGTGAGTACCGTTGGGGTGGGGGGCGTGCTGGGGGAGGCTGGCAAGAACGTCCCCATTCCTGCAACAGCTGTTCTCACACACACACCCCCATAACGTTAGCCCTTCTAGCACCCAGCCTGGGGCTGTGTATGGGGCAGGGGGAGGGGAGAGCTGTGGGGACTTGAGCTCTTTGCATTTAGGCCCCCCAAGGCCTGTGCGGTTTCAACCTTGACAGTGAAGCCAGAGCTGTCTCTGGTTCTTCGGCAGTGTTATCTAGTGTTTAGAGCAGGCGCCTGGGTGGGGGGAGCTGGACTCCTGGGTTCTTTCCCCTGCTCTGCGGCCCTGGGCAAGTCACGTCCCTGCTCTGTGCCTCAGTTTCCCCACCTGTCCTTTCTGAGTGGCTGGAGCACCTCCGGTGAAGTGCCGAGCCCAGTACACGTTTCTTGGAAGTGCACAGATGGATCCTTATACAACCCTGGCAACTGAGTGCATCTGTATTGCAGGCTCGGGGGGGAGGGGGTGTCCCTTCCCCCAGGGGATGTACATGGGGCCTGTTGGATTGGAGTCCTTAACTCCCCCTAGGATGGAAGCCCTTTTAGTCTCTGTCCTCTGCCTCCTCCTTGTGTTAGCTGCACCCCAGCCCAGAATGGCTGAGAGGAAGCGACCCTGGAATGGTGGTAGGGCACCATTTCCCTGGGGCTATGGGGCTGAGTCACCTACCCAGGCCCCATAGCTTCATACAGCACCTGGTGCTCACACTGAGGCTCGCTGTCTGGGAGGCTGTTTCATACTGAAGTAAAAGGGTGACATTTACCCCAAAGAGAAGGGCACTGGGCCAGATTCTGTTCTCAGCAAAGCTGGCATAAAAGTGGAGTGACTCCAGCAAAACCGATGGACTGACTCCAGATCTACACTGGTGTAAATGAGAACAGAATCAGGCCCAGAAAGTGGATTGCTCAGTGAGAAACTTTAGATGGCAAAGGAGTCTCTCTTTTCCCAAATTCTGTATAGAAGTCACTTGGCAAAGTACTCAGCAGTCGCCATCATTACCCCTCTTCCCCCCCCCCCAGCTGTTGTGGGTAGGTGAGCAAGAGAGAGAGAGAGATCGGGTTCTATTTGTGTGGTTAGGTGTGTGTGTGTGAGAGAGAGAGAGAGAGAGAGATCAGGTTCTGTTTGTGTGGTTAGGGGTGTGTGTGTGTGAGAGAGAGAGAGAGAGAGAGAGAGATCAGGTTCTGTTTGTGTATTTAGGGGTGTGTGTGAGAGAGACAGAGAGATCAGGTTCTGTTTGTGTATTTAGTTGTGCGTGTGTGACGAAGAGAGAGATCAGGTTCTGTTTGTGTATTTAGTTGCGTGTGTGTCTGTGTGTGTGTGTGAGAGCGAGAGCGAGAGTTTAGGTTCTGTTTGTGTATTTAGTTGTGTGTGTGTATGAGAGAGAGAGATCAGGTTCTGTTTCTGTATTTAGTTGTGTGTGTGTGTGTGACGAAGAGAGAGATCAGGTTCTGCTTGTGTACTTAGGTGTGTGTGTGTCTGTGTGTGTGAGAGAGAGAGAGAGAGTTTAGGTTCTGTTTGTGTATTTAGTTGTGCCTGTGTTTACTTGCCTGTCTTCCTCTCTGGCTCTGGACACATGCAGACTGCAGGTCTGGGTGTGTGTGGCTGTCTCTGTGTGCAGACATGAGTGTCTGTGTCCCACCCACACAATCAGCGCCTCAAGTCCCTGCCTTGCAAACGCTCCCAGCTAACCTTGCCCAAGGAGAACTCCCGGAAGAGGTCCCAGCAGCTCCGTGCTCCCTGACGTCAGCCCAGCCTGATAGCTTCTCAGAGTAATACACAGCCCTGCAACGGGCACTGGGACCCCAAATGTGCACTGCTCCCAGGTCACGGCTTCTTCGTGAGCAGAAGCAACAGATGAGCTGAAGCCTTTAACCAGAATCAGTCTTCCCCCAACCACTCAGACAGCAGCACCTGCTGCTTGCATGCATCCTGTGGACTGGCTTGTGTGTATGCGGCACCCCCACTCTCCACGGGATGGAATCAGAACTGCTCAAGCCTGTGTCATGGGCCCTGCACTGCACACAGCTACCAGAGATGCTCTCCAGGCTTGGCTTTTGGAACAGGAGGATCTGAGTTGTGTGCCCCGCTGCTGCTGTGAAATGCTGAGTGGCTGAGGGATGCAGGGGAAGGAATCTGCAGGGGACTGGCCAGTGTGGGGGTGGGCTACAGACCCTTTTCCCCTCTAAGACACGTGTTCCAACTCAGTCCATCAGTCGAGACAGGTGACGGCTACTGAGTGGACTTTGAGCACTGAGTCTGGAGGGGAGGGAGGCTCCGTCTAGGTGTGCACCTCGCACGAACGGCCAGCATGGTGGGCATTAATTGGCCCCTGGTTGGCAATCTGTGTAGAAAGGCCCTCTGGAGAGAGACCGACCCGCTGGTCCCTCCCTGCAAGAGCAGCGTGGGGGAGTCTTCAATTCCTCAGTCCCAGTCCGGGGCCTCAATTGCTTGGCCACCCGTGGCAAGAGCCTGGGACAAAGCCATTATCCACCCAGCCCCCTGGGTTGTGGGCATAGGGCAGAGGGGCTGAATCTGCCCCAGTAATTCAGCACAGGTGCAAAAGCCGGTGGGTGCATTTTTCGCAGGCCCGAGTGTGCTCGTGAAAGGACTAACTGGGCCTGATTCTTTTTGCACTTCCCCTAGCTCTGCGCTCGGGAGAGCCCATTGTTCCTCCTGATTGACACCCGTGGAAGTGAGGGGGCCCCCAGACTCTCTCTGCCTATGGCTAAACAGCTGGGGTGAGCTGTGGCAGCAGCTTTCCGGGCAAACACGTATCGGCTTATCGGGACCTGGTGCTCCCTGTCCCCCTCAGTCTGTCCTTAGCCGGCTGCTGTCTCCTGTCTTAGACTGTAAGCGCCTCGGGGCCCAGACCGTCTGTGTTTGTTCAGTGCCGAGCCCAGGGGGCCTGGTGTGTGACTGAGGCCCTAGGTGCACTAGCAGTTCTGAATGCCTAGAAGCTAGCTGGCTATCCATCCCACACTCATCAGTGTGGTGTTCTGGAGCGCTCCCTGACTCAGTTTCCCCCGCTGTACAATAGGGGTAAGTACTGTTCAGCCCCTGTCTCCGGGACGTGTTGGGTGCTTGTCAGGTGGTATCAGGTTCATGTGGGGCAGGGACCAGCGAGGGGGAAGGTTCCTGCAGCTGCTGTTCGATACAGCTGCTTTGAGATCAGGAAGGCCCGAAACACACTTTCCTTTGCCTGAATGCTCCCCTCGCCCTGCGCGCCACAATCTCCTTGTCCAGTTCAAGGTGAATCCAGAACGCCCTAGTCAGGCTCTGCCTCAGCTGCATCTATTTCCCCTCACACTGGGCTGAACTGGTCCTGCAGAACAGCTCGTGTTTGCTGTCAACAGCGCGGGCTGGGCTCCTCAGGAACGGCTCCCCTCCTCGCCCAGCCCAACCAGGGAGGGGTTGCTTTGCCCTTGGGCAGTTGCAGGGGGTAGGGGGGACTCAAAGCCAGGAGGCAAAAGGGGTGTCAGATCAAGCCCAGAGCCAGTTTGCAGCAGGGAGGTAGGGCCAGGCTGCTGCTGATTAAATTCAGGCTCCACAGGGCGAGGGGGAAACTTCTTGGGGGAAATGGCTCCCTTCCTTTTACTATGGTAATTAGAATGTTTGGAGAAAATTCTCATTTAAAACTGATTTTTTTGGTATGTGTTTCAGCAACTGGTTTAGTTCCTTCTGCCCTTTTTTTTTCTCCCTGCCCCTTTTTCCATTTTTCCCCTGAGAAAAGGAGAAGGGAGGCGAAAAAATGAGAAAAAGTCAAAATTGGGGACTTTTTGTAGAAAAACTAAAACGAGTACAATTTGTCATCCAGTAAAATCCCAGAACCTGCCCGACGGGACCTTGGCGGGTCTGCTCCTAGGCCCGAGTGCCCTCGATCCCAGGATTTCACCACCAGCCCCTCCTCCTATCAGGGTGCAACACAGGCTATATTTAGGCTTAGCAGAATGCGGTTTTTATTCTGTTATAATGTCACTGGGTAATACCAAGGTTCATTTAGAAGCATTTTTCCCCTGTTCTGATCAATGTACATTTTCCCAGATGTGGGAGATGGAGCAGAGGGGGTGGAGGGGATGTCAGAGTAATTGTTTAATGAGAGGAGATGCTGAGATTTTAAAGCTTTATAACCGTTAAAACACAAAGTGTCAATATCCCGTGTTGAAATATGCAGAGTAAATATCCTCAAATCAATCTAGAATAAGTTCCCAAGGAGCATTTTCTTGCTTTGCCTCACTACAAATTCCCACAATTGTCAGTGGAGACCTGTTTTCACCGGTTTGTCTGCGTACGATGAAATGGACGTTTGCTGACATTTGATCCCCCCAAAATCAAATCCTTCCACCTCAGTCAATATGAGGCCCTGCCACATTCAGGGCTGCACCCTAGAAGCGATTTTCTGCCCCTGGTCACGCATGTTAGCATGTCGGCCATGCATGCTGCTTGCATAGAGATTTTCATTTCGTGGGGGCAGGTTATCAGGACTGGAGAAGATTCCATACTCTCCATCTGGCTGTCCCTAGGGCTAGTCCCTACCCCCAGCTCCCAGTAGGGACGTGCTAGCCATACAGCGTGAAAGAGAGAGGCCACACCACCGTCACAGAGGTTGCTAGGAGGGGCTCGTTTGGTCTGGTGTGCACCTCTGGTGCTTAGCAGAGGCTGAGTGCCCGGGGCTGCGGCACCAGGCTCACCCCCTAATCACACCTCAGTGCCCAATCCCAATCTGGAGCCAGCGCTCAAGGCTGTTCGGAGGTGGGAATCTGGTTCACTCGCTGGCTTCATTGGAAGCTGTGGCGAGAGGTTCTGGGTTTAGCCCAGTGGAATTTCCTGCCCATTTTTTAAGCTGAAAAGTTTCTGGCCATGCAGCCAAAGCTTCAGAAAAAGTAACTTTAGGATGCCTCTCCTGGCCGACCATCTGGACCTCCGGGCTGCTCCCCCGACACTAGTTCAGTAGTAAATCAACTCGGAGCTGCTGTGAGGTCTTGTCTATATCACAGGAACTGCTACTGGCCCCAACTAGGACCAGGACCCCACTGGGTTGGCGCTGCACCTGCGCAGAGTCAACTGTCAGTCCCTGCCCCGAAGAGCTGACGGTCTGAACAGGCAGAGGAGGAGAGGGGAGACTGAGGCCCAGAGAGAGGTGGAGACCGGCCAGTGGTCAGACAGCAGGTCAATGGCACAGCCGGGACTAAAACCTAGGTTTTCTGAGTCCGAAGCTCTAGCCACTAGGAAACACTGCCTTTCGTTTGAATCTTTACAATATGGCTGGTGTCCTGGCCACCAGCTGCCAGGGGATCCCCGATGCATTGATGGGAGTCCAGGCTTCCTTGTAACTAGTACGTCAGTGATGTGGGTGCCAAACGTAGCCCTCAGCCTGCCTGCTGATTTACTTCCCCTCCGGGCTGACAGGCTAGGCAGGGGTAGGGCTTTGGCCAGGAGCTCTCCAAGGAAAAGGCAGCAGTTGCTGGAGATGGAGTGGGTGATGTGGCACGGATGGCTCCTCCCTCTGAGTCTCTGCTCCCTGCTAGGGAGCACTGTGCTGCTAGAGGGCCTGTCTTTTGGCTGAGATTGAGAAGGCAAATCAAAGTCCTGCCCACCTGCAGTCACTGACGATCCCCCGGCTCTCCCCCTGGGGGCAGGGCTGGGAGCCTCACTCCCTGGACCAGAGTCCAGAATGACGTTCTCCCTCTCCAGGTTCCCCTAGTGGCTTCAGCTGAACATAGGAGTCTCCTTTGCCTCCTAAACTGTAATGTGCTGTGGCCGTGGGGCTGCTGTGTCCCGCCCCAGAAGTGGCTGCATTTCTGGCATTGATGAAGTTGTTCAATAAGCTGTTTGGAAGGCACTTTGGGATCCCTCTGAGCCTTGCTGCGCCCATAAGGGGAGGATCTTTTCACTAGACCAGGAATGCAGGACTGGGGGCCACTGAGGCCAGGCCCTGCCATCCCAGGCAAGCCCTTTGTGTCACCCATTTACTTATCAAGCTCCACCTTCAGTCTGGTTAGTTGGTTGTCCCCCAGCTTCTGCTATTGAGAGGCTGGTGCAGAATCTCCCTCCCGTGCTGGAGCTAGAGATCACCGTAGGACCGTTGCTGTCTCTTCCTCCTCCATCTGGCTCAGCTGAAGGTCTCCCAGCCATGAAAGGCAGCTCCAATGAGTAGCCCTCTCCACGACCTGCCCTGCAGTGCCCCAAAGGTTTAGCTCCAGGGAGGCCGCTGCAGATCTCCCCACGCTGCAAATGCTTGGCCGGACCAATCTGCCTGGTAGCCCCAGCAGCATGCGTCTAACCTCCGTGACCTCCCGTCTGCCAGGCGTGAAGGCACACGCTGTTCCTAACAGGGATCTGCTCGGCAGGGTCAAGGGCTTGGAACTGCGTCTGAATGTGTCTTTCCGATTCCAGGCCTGCTCATAAAGGGGCCACTTTCACACTGCACAGCTGAGCCTGGAGGAGAGGGGGCAGGGGAAGCAGAGACTGAGGGCACTGGGTGAAGGCGGGGGGTGTCTCAGGGTTCAGGGGTAGTGGGTGTCTGCAGCGGAAATTATGCCGTAACTGTAGCAAAGTCTCCTTGTCCCCATAGCTCTGGTCTCCCAGTGTGAGCTTTGCCATCAGTTCCACTTGGGGTCTTAGCTGGCCCGTACGGGATGGGTGGCGAGAGGACCAGCTGGCACTGAACCAGGGGCTTTATTTTCTTGGCACGTCTCAGCTGGCACAGCCATGACTGCAGTGTAAACAGTGATGAGCCATCAGTTCCTTGGCCGCTCGTGTTCCGTAGTCTCTCTGCAGCCCAGTTAGATAGTCACTCTCTTGCCTGAGAGTCTTTCCTCCCTCCCTCCCAAAATTTCTCTCCCCCCTTTCCCCTGGCGCCTGGCCATGCCCCTGCCTCTGGCACTGCTCCGGGCAGCAATGGCCAGTTCTCCGTGCCTGGGGAGGCAGAAAGGAGACAGCCAGTTAGTTACACCAGTTGTGAAACATACAACTCTGCCAACTCCAGCTACGTTTACCCCAGGGAAAGATTTGGCCTGTTAATTGGAACCCAACACAAAGTGATAGTGGTGGCTGGACGGGGCCCTAGTCTGCCTGGAGGCATTCAGCTCCAGTTCGTGATCAAGGCAGTTTTCCCAAGCTCAGGAACAGGGGTGGCTCCAGGCAACAGCACGCCAAGAGCGTGCTTGGGGCAGCAAGCCACGGGGGGCGCTCTGCCGGTCGCAGGGCGGCTGGCAGGGTGCCCTTGGTGGCTTGCCTGCGGAGGGTCCGCTGGTCCTGCAGCTTCGGCGGACCCTCCATGCTTGGGGCGGCAAAACGTCTGGAGCCACCCCTGCTCAGGAAGGTGACTCAGGCCGGCTTGGTACCTGGATAGGAAACCACCGCAACATGGTGCTAGTGGGTGAGTGGAGTTGTTGATGCCTTAGGTACTATTCTACCAGCTGGGGGTGCTGTTCTGCTGGAGCTGCTGCCCTTTCGGATAAGACTGGTAGCTCTGAACACCTTTTGCTAGGCGGCGAGCGTGATCCCAAAGCCCTCCCCGACTGCTTGGCTAGGGAATGACATTCTGCCAGCCTACATGCGGCTTGCAATTTCTGCTAGTTACAATGGTTTTCTACGCTTTCCACCCAAAAGTGTTGCGCAGTGCAACTACCTGTTAAACAGCTGCCACAGTCTGCCCCAGAGGTGGCTGCATCACAGTGACGGTTATAGTTTGCAAAGAGCATTGGGGAGCAAAAGGCATTCTAGAAATGCAAGATATTTTCCTTTCTTTCCCTGAGCCCCAAAACAGTCTGTGGTCAATTAAACCAAGAGCGACCAGGAGGAAGAATTAAACACCTGCTCCCTACGGGGTCTTGGGGTGTGTTTGTCCTAACGTTTCACTTGAAACCACACAAAATCCAGGCAAATGACTTGTTACAGCTTGTACCTTAGGCTGATGACCGATTCAGCGACTGAACTGCTGTGCTCTGAGCAGCTGCTGGTGATAGCTCAATGCTTGTTTCTTACAGCCCTTTGCAGGGACTGGAAAGTTGGCGGTAGGACAGTTATTCCCCATCCGATCCCGTTCCTTTCTCCATGGGCACTGCAGCACGAATGCTGCCGAGGGAGAAAGGCATTTGCCGGCTAACAGTGTGCTAGGACGTGAAAGAGAGACGGGGCAGGAGAAATGGCCCAGATGGACGGCTGAGGGAAAATGCGTGCAAGTGAAATGACTGATCAGGGAGTTATACAGCGGGGAGAGAACAAACAAACCTGGAGCGTGAGGGGAATAGAGGAGAGGGAGAGGGAAGAGGAGGTGACTAGGAGGTCAGAGAGTTTGGGGGGGCCCAAGGCTTTACAGCCCAGGGAGTGGGGTCCCTTCCACCTTATGTCTTAAGTTCCTAAAATCTCATGCTTCAGGGCCCAGCCAGTCATCTGCAGGGATCAGGAAGGTGTCCCCCACCCCCCAGTGTATTCTGTGTTTTGTTTTGATTTGTCTCCTTCCTCTGAAGCATCAGGGATGGCCACAGCGAGATGTGGGACCCAGGACGGGGTGGGCCGTGCTCGGAGATGGCAGCAGATCTCTCTCACTCAGCTGCTTGGCTGGTTGGCTCTTTCTCACGTGCTCAGAGTCTAGCTGATCACCATGCGTGCAGTCAGGAAGGAATTTCCCCCCAGCTCAGATTGGCAGGGACTTGGGGGCTGGGGGAGGGCGGCAGGGGGAACTTTCTCTGCAGCGTGTGAGTGCAGCTCACTTGCCAGGATTATGTGGGTCTAGCTCATGTAACCATTTCCCTGCTATCAGGGCGGCCTCGGGCACTGGTGTGCCTCAATCCTTCCTATTCCCCGCCTGTGGCACATACTCGGCCAGTCTCCAGCAGCCAGACGGTGCTACTGCAGACTCATTTCTGTGGCTTGGTTTAGTGTGTGGGAGGTCTGACTGGGTGCTCTGCTCACCCCTTCTGGCCTTAAACTCTCTGACTCCAGCCTGGAGCAGCAGGGAACCGTCATGAGTAAAGGAACAGGGGGATATCAGGCCGGGGGGCGGAGGGAGAGGGTGTGAGGTCAGAAGGAATGGAGGAGGTGGTGGATAGAAGACCAGAGAGGCTGGGGGTCAGACTCAGGTCAGAGAGGCTGGGCTGGGGAGAAGTGCTCACTGTGGGGCTCGGAGGAGTGTCGGATGGGGACTCAGAGACTGCTCCTGCTGCCATTGCAATCAATGGCACAATCCCTACCAGCGCCAGTCGTGCGGGACCAAACCCACAGCCGTCCCTGGGAGGCTGAATGCTCACTCCCAGAGCAGCGGTGCCGATCAGCGCCCTAGCCGGCGAGAGGGCCAGGCACTCCAGGTGCGTGCAGACGGATCAGCTTGTGCCTTGCAGAGGTGTTACCTGGGGTTCTTTCAACCCAACCCCCCTCCTCTCCTGTCTTGGTCAAGCTGAGACTGCTTAATAGGTTGCTTTTAACAATAAGCCATAGTGGTTTCAGGCACTTTACTGGTTTGCCAAAGTCTCCCCATACAGAGGGATCTCGGCTTTGCTCGGATAACGGGTCAGTGGCATCACAGAACCTGCTGTGGCCTCGCTAAGAAGCACGGCCCTTGGCCAGCACGCATCGCCAATCTCTGAGCGTGTGGCCAGGGAATCAGGGAGGCACAGCCTGCCACCTCTCTGAAACCACAGCGGATATTGCCAGTGAGCCGATGCGCTGCTGCTGGTGACCGTTTACTTGTCATGCTCAGCCAAGTTTATACCTTAAGACAGTTTCCGATTGCATGTCAGTGGGCGAGCTGGATTAATGCAGGTTTTGTGAGTGAGGCCAGCAGCATCCCTGGGTAGCCCGTTGGTCATTTGGCACTGGTGTGACCGCTGCTGGAATGCTGGGTCCAGTTCTGGTGCCCACAGTTCACGAAGGATGTGGATAAATTGGAGAGGGGTCAGAGAAGAGCCATGAGAACGATTTATGGATCAGAAAACTGCCCTGTTGTGATAGACCCTAGGAGCTCAATCTGTTTAGCAAAAAAGAAGTTAAGGGGTGACTTGATCACAGTCTACAAGTATTTGATAACAAGCTCTTCAATCTAGCAGAGGAGAGTCTAACACTATCCAATGGCTGGAAGTTGAAGCTAGACAAATTTCGACTGGAAATAAGGCGTGCGTTTTCAATGGGGAAAGTAATTAACAACTGGAACAATTCACCAAGGGGCGTGGTGGATTCCACATCAGCAACAATTTTTGAATCAAGATTGGCTGGTTTTCTAAAAGCTCGGCTCTAAGGATTACCGTGGGGCAGGTCTCCGGCCTGTGCTATGCGGGAGGTCAGCCTGGATGATCACAATGGTCCCTTCTAGCCTTGGAATCTCTGACTCTCTTTGGGTTTGGGTTTCCAAGCTGGAGCAAGCCCAAGGCCCAAAGGTGATAAGTGCTTCTTCTACTCATTCCTGCTAATGGATTGGTGGTGCTTCGAAACAGCTGCTAATACCTCCCCGGGATCTCAGGAGAAATGACCCCACCAGAGACCGTGCCTGTAACACAGCCAAGAAGTCTACAGTCGAGCACTGTGGCTTGCGTACTGTGTCCCTCTACTGTCAAGGCAGGTGTCTGTGCATGGGGGAAGCAGCACCAGGCCTCAGGCCTTTCCCCAGCTCCCTCTAGCATTCTCCATTATACTCTGCACTTGCTCGCTACAGCCTCGGTGCGTTGGCATTACGTTTAAACTGAGTATTCAGAGCAGGGCCGGCTCCAGCGTTTTTGCCACCCCAAATGGCAAAAAAAACCAAACGGCGCTGCGATCGGTGGCACTTCGGCAGCAGCGCTACCACCGACGCTTCATCCTTCAGCAGCACTTTGGCGGCAGGTCCTTCCCTCCTAGAGGGATTGAGGGACTCACCACCGAATTGCCGCCAAAAACCCGGACATGCCGCCCCTCTCCATTGGCCACCACAAGCACCTGCTTGCTGCGCTGGTGCCTGGAGCCAGCTCTGATTCAGTGGTTCAGAGATTCATAAAGTGTAGGCCCAGGAGGGACCAGATCATCTAGTCTGACCTCTTGTACAGCACAGGCCAGCAAATTCTCTGCAGGTATCCCAGGAACTTCTGTTTGGCTGAAGACACCAAGAGGACCCATTGTGAACATGGGATTGGAACCACCCCTAGGCATAGGAACAGCAAAGGGCTCCCAAACTTTGCCCTCCTGAAGGCTGCATTGAGGAATGACCAGATGCCCAATGATTGCACAAAACTGGGCTGCAGCTGTCCAGGGGTTTGTTTCTGAACATACAGAGGAAGGACCCAGCGCTGATGTGATTGTTGCAGAATCCGACTCGTGTCAGGTCTCGATACAATTACAAAGCAAGTCGGGCCAGTTGGGAAACAGTTTTCCCATCCCACAAGAATTTCAGAGATTTTATTAAAAAAATCCTGTCTCGAATTGCTATGAAAAATTGAAATTGCAAACATTTTCACAAGCCAAAAATCTGAAAAAAAAATCACCAGATCAGGCTTTACCAGTAAAAATGTTTCATTTTGATGATGACCTTTTTATGTTTTCATTTAGTGTGACAGACCTAGACCAGTGGGGTACAGGAGTCTGGTAGAGGGCAAAGATACTGGTCACTGGATGAGTAGTTTTCTGTTCCCTGAGTGACCAGAGCAGGGGCTGCACTAGAGTAATCAGGGACCTGCTAGAACCAGTTAAGGCAGCCAGGCTGATTAGATCACCTGCAGCCAATCAAGGCAGGCTAGTCAGGGCACCTGGGTTTAAAAAGGAGCTCACTCCAGTTTGTGGTGTGCGTGTGAGGAGCTGGGAGCAAGAAGCACAGGGAGCTGAGAGCTGCTGGAGAACTAAGGAGTACAAGTGTTATCAGACACCAGGAGGAAGATCTTGTGGTGAGGATAAAGAAGGTGTTTGGAGGAGGCCATGGGGAAGTAGCCCAGGGAGTTGTAGCTGTCATGCAGCTGTTACAGGAGGCACTATAGACAGCTGCAATCCACAAGGTCCTGGGCTGGAACCCGGAGTAGAGGGCGGGCCCGGGTTCCCCTCAAACCTCCCAACTCCTGGTCAGACACAGGAGGAGCTGACCCAGATTGTGGGGAAGATCACTGAGATGAGCAAATCTGCCAATAAGCGCAGGACCCACCAAGGTAGAGGAGGAACTTTGTTACATTAGTCATTACATTTTTTACTCTACGTTCAATTAAATTTTGAACCAAAAATCATTTTGACCCAAACAACAGAATGTTTTTTTCAAAAAATGTTGAAAGTCCCGTTTGAACAATTTAGAAAGGGTTGGGCTTTTTTCTACTTTTCAAAATGGGGAAAACCAGCCCTTTCCTGCAAATAGCTTCAGTTTCAATGAATTGTCATTTTCCAATGAACAAGTCTTGTGGAAACACTTCCAAGCAGCTCTCAAAGCAAGGACCAGGGCCAGATTTGCAGCTGGCACAGTAGGCACATGCCAAGGGGCGCCAGCGTTTTAGGGGCACCTCACCTCTCTAAAACTGTGTACAACTTGCAGGTCTGCTGTAGACAAGGGGGGCACTGAAGATGCTGGGCCTAGGGGTGCCTAAGGAGTAAATCCAGCCCTGTTTGGGACTTTGGAAATAAACAGAGGAAAAGTGATTCTCCGAAGAGTTATTGAAGCTCGGTGCACTATAATGGCAGCATGCACAGGCAGGGAAATCAGTGACCTGCCAACGTTAAAACTGAAAACAAAGTTGGTTTCAAATAGCCGTCATCGAATAAGCAAAAGCCACACTGTGGAGAGATGCCATTAAGCAGCGTTTGACATAGTGAGAGCAGGATGCTTTAGGAGGTGGTAAATATAATTCAGTTATACTGATTCTGAAACAAAATCTCACAATCTCAAACATTAAACATAGAATGACCTGGCATTGCAAGAACTGGAGAGAGTAATTCTAGATGGATGGCAAATTAAAAAAAAGCCAGGTACTTCTCAGTACAAAAACATACTGGAACTAGACCAGATTAAATGGTTGCATATGCTACTGTGTGTGAAGGACGTTTCACACAGGATGAAGGTTGGAAATATTTACCATAACCCACAGCACCCATTGGAGTACTGAGATGTGTCACATGAAAGTCTGACTTGTCCTTTGGCCAAACATAAAGAAGAGGCATCATCCAAGTATGTACAATAAACACATGAAGCAAAATCAAAAGACCAACTGCTACCGCATGAGCTTCTTGATTGCCCATGAAAGGGTGTAAAATTTGGGAGGGTGAAAAAACTCTCAATCAAGAGGGCAAATATCTGGAAGGCCTGCAAAGAGAGTACAGAACACGAGCAGCACAGGGACTGACGGCTCACCACTGTTTATACTGCAGTCATGGCTGTGCCAGCTGAGAAAAGCCAAGAAAATAAAGTCCCAGGTTAGGTGCCAGCTGGGCCAAAGTTAGCCCGTGTGGACTTCAGTTAAACAAGGAAGGTTTCCTATTAGTGGTGGAGTGCTAACCAATTGTTTTGTTCACATCACATCATGCAGCGGTTAGTTGTACATTGCAGATTGCAGTTAGCTTGCCGTGCTATTGTGAGTGAGTTAATAAGAGATATTGGTTGTGGGAGCTCCCCCAAGACCTCTTCCACTCAGTTCCCCAAGAATTCAGTCCTGGTCCAGCATCATCACTCAGGTCTCTTTATGTGGTGTACAGCACAACTATGCTCAGTTGATCAGACTCCAGCATAGGGGGTGGGCATGGGGGCACAGCACACACCCAAAGATACACAGCAAGCCTCTTCCTTTCTAGACATTTACACATTGCATTGCACTTACTATACATTGCATCACACGTGCTGGGCTTGGCCACTTTGTAGGAACCAATCCCTGTACAGCATGCTCTGGCCACGCACTGTCCATGCATGACTCGCTCTTTACCTCCACTTATGTTCCAGGCTTAGCTTGTCCATTGAAAATAGTTTGCCGGGTTTTTCCCTTTGTCATAGCTAGTACAGACATTCTGTTCCCAACCCGCTGCTCCATTTACCTCCCTAATCCTGTCTCCCAAGAAACGAGGCCTCTCCCATATCCAACTCCTCATGTCAAACCAGGCCTACGATGATCCACAAATATTTAATTTAATCCGTTATCTTTGATACATCAGTACAAGCCCTTATTAGGCCCAGTCAGGTAGGTTATCAAAAAATAACAAAGGACTTGATTTTGAAGACCAAGCAGAGTCAAGATATCTGTATTTAGCATTTTGAGAGTATCGCAATACAGCTCAGGATGATTTATTAGTCTCTAATACTTATGGGCAGAAGGAAAAAAACCTGAGTGCCAACAGCTTGGGATTTGATGCCAGCCTTCTTGCACCAAGGACAATTAAAGCAAGTCCAAACTTTTAAAATAAACAGGGGGTTGGGTTGGTTTTGTAAAAGATGGTCTTTTTTAAATAAAAAATTCCATAAAAATTTGCAGGAAAGGAACATTTTTGATAAAAGCATTGTGCGTCTTTTTTAATTCAAAAATTGAACAAAAACATTACTGAAATGGTTTAGCAAAGCCTGTTTTTTTTTTGGTAAATAATTTTTAATAATTATCTTGATAAATGTTTTCAATATTTTTTTAAATCAGAAAAAAATTGCAAAAAAAGTTTGAATGAGAAACAAAAACTGGCTGTGCTTCAAATACTTCTAAATGAAAACTAATTTGAAAGTTTCCATAGAATTATCCTTGGATTCTTCAAACAGATATACTCGGCGTCTTTACAAAACAGATAGTAAGACATTAAAGAACTTTTCTGATAAAATGTCCAACAGTAACCAAGTGCCATTGGCAAGTGGGAGAGAAAGTTAGAAGCAGAAAGTGTCAGATAACTTACTGATCAAAACTCAGAATTTCCATTTCCATCCTGTAAATCCCCCAAATTTCCATTTCAGACCATTTTATTTTAGGAAAACTTCTACATTTTATTTCAGTGTTAAAAAGAAATAGTCCCTGGGTAATTTGGTTGAAATAGAGAGATGAGTTTGTAAAAAAAATTCAGTCTTGTCAAAACTGTTTCCACTAAATTTTCCAGTCAGCTCTAAACTTAACCACCCCAGTGGTCAGTCTGACAAGACACACCCCAAAAATGTCCCAATAAAAGCACAGTGCTCTATTTCTTGGGGACATCAGGACTGCTGTTGGCAGTGCTCCATATGGGCAGAAGTAATACGTGCTCACCTGGCCACTGAGCAGGAAGAACACAGGAAGCAGTAGTATTGTATCTGCTTTCGGGGTCGGTGGATAGCGATTCTGGCCCATGACAGGGGTTGTAACCCTGACTCATGCCATGTGACGCAGGTCAATGTCCAGTCTCTTCCCAGCCAGCAATCCTGTGGCTCAGGGTTTTATTACACGTGCAGCTTCCTCGGGACTCCTCCTCCCTGTGGAACACAAGGGCCGTTGTGGGCTCTGTAAACCAGTGTGGGCTGCATTTGAGCAGTAGATTCTTTGGCCACTTCAGCCTCCAGCCCTCTCAGACCCTCAGATACAGCAGTGAGGGGTGCACAACAGACAGAGACCATCAAACACTTTGCATTCGCTGGACTGTGGATTTAGCCTAGAAGGATTGGCCTGATCACTGCTTGGATGGGATATCTCCAAAGAAACTCCAGGATGCTGCAGCAGATTAGAATCTATCTTATCTTCTTTGAGTGTGCCATTCCCCAGGGTATCCAGGCATATCTTTCAACAGGGTGTATTCTTGTCTCCTTCAGTTCAGGACTGATGCCCCAACACAGTTTCAAGGGGTACTGTGTAAAACAGAGATAATAGAATTGTAGGACTGAAAGGGCCCTTGAGAGGTCACCTCGTCCAGTCCCCTGTACTCATGGCAAGACTAAGTATTATCTAGACCATCCCTGACAGGGGGTTGTCTAACTTGTTTTTAAAAACCTTCAGTGACCGAGATTCCATAACTTTGCCTGGGCAATTTATTCCAGTGCTTAACCACCCTGACAGTTAGGAAGTTTTTCCTAATGTCCAACCTAAACCACCCTTGCTGCAATTTAAGCCCATTGCTTCTTGTGCTACCTCAGAGGTTAAGGAGAACAATTTATCACCCTCCTCCTTGTAACAACCTTTTATTTACTTGAAAACGGTTATCATGTCCCCTCTCAGTCTTCTCTTCTCCAGACTAAACAAACCCAGTTTTTTCAATCTTCCCTCATAGCTCATGTTTTCTAGACTTCTCATCATTTTTTTTGCTCTTCTCTGGACTTTCTCCAATTTCTCCACATCTTTCCTGAAATGTGGTGCCCAGAACTGGACACAATACTCCAGCTGAGGCCTTATCAACGCGGAGCAGAGCAGAAGAATTACTTCTTGTCTCTTGCTTACAACACTCCTGCTAATACAGCCCAGAATGATGTTCGCTTTTTTTCCAACAGCGTTACACTGTTGACTCATATTTAGCTTGTGATCTATGATGACTCCAGATCCCTTTCCGCAGTGCTCCTTCCTAGGCAGTCATTGCCCATTTGGTATGTGTGCAATTGATTGTTCCTGCCTAAGTGGAGGACTTTGCATTTGATCGTGACCACTTGTAGCCTGAAGATCCTTTTGCAAAGACGGCAGGGTGGATCCCAGTGTCTGGGCCAAATTCCAGTTTGGAAGAATACATCCCGCTGGCCTAAAATAACCCCTGTCATACTGGACACTGTATTCATCTTCTCTTTGCGTCCTAAACTGTTGTGTTGTGCTGCTGTGAGCTATTAAACAGCTGCTGTGTTCGAGTCCCGAGAAGTGGCTGCATTTCAGAGGCAGACAGAGTGATTCTGGATTGTAAGGGGCTGTGGGGGCCTTCAGGATGCTATATAAATACAGGTTTCTTGCACTTCATAGGAACATAGGACTGGAAGAGCCTTCCTGGGTCCTCAAAGCCAGATCCCTGCTATCGCAGGCAACCCTGTCATCCCATCCCATTCATAAACTTATCAAACTCCATCTAAACATTAGTTAGGCTCTTTGCCCCTGACTCCTCCTAATACTATTTATTATTGGTCTAACCACAGTGTTCAGGACCTGGAAACCTGTTGCGCTAGGTGCTGTACAAACTCAGTGTAGAAAGACAGCTCCTGCCCCACAGAGCAGTCTAAGGACCTTTCTAAAGCAGCCAGTGCTGGCCATTGCCAGTGAGGCCCCGGCTGAGACGGGCCTGCTCCTCAGGCAGGTCCTGGGCCAGACCGGCTTTGCCTGGAACATTCCCAGCTGACTACCCCACATGTTGAGCGATATTGTCACACCCGGGCAGAAAAAGTGATTTTTCGGGGGGCTGATTTTTTGAGGGGAGTTTCCAAGGTTTCGTTAAACACCTGTTTCTAAAGTGGGATCCGGCGACACCAATCGTCTCTCCCATGAAGCCAGTTAAAGCCAGAACCCTGGGCCCCGCCAGCGCTCGATTTCACCAGGATAGGGTCCTTCTCCCGCCCCACGCCCGCCGAGGGCCCAAGTCTGTTTTGTCTGACAGAAAACGTGACAGCGAATCCAGCATTTTTTCCAGGCTAGCTCATTGGCTTCACGCTTGGGCGAGCCTGCCATTCAGGGGGCCTCCGTCACATGATTGTGCAGGTGTGTCTGGGAACCTTCCACTGCAGGCCCTAATTAGTGGCATAGTGTGTGACCCCCTGCTGGGCCTTTCACAGGGTCCGGTCGGCTTGGATAGGCCAATGTGTTTGACAGCGCTGCACAAACTGACACATCGCACAATGGGCAGGTTGCATAAGAGCGAAAACTGGTCACTGAGGGAGCGTCGGAAAAGTTCGAAGCAAGCACGGGCCTCTCGGGCAAGGGGCGGGGGGCCCGGTGCATACATCAACTGTGGAGCAGGAGACGTGTTTCAATGGATTGTCCAGCATTACAGCCCCGGCTCAGGTTCTGATCCTGCAAGATACTGAGTAGCCTTAACTCTGTTTGCCATCCTTGCAGAATGTGGCGGCTGGGCTGAAAACTGCTACACTCTGGCATTTAAGGCGTTGGCTGCACGGGAGTATCAGTGTTGCTTTGTAGAATTCACAGCACTTCACACAGGGTGGTCGGCATCATTCTCTGCATTGCACAGTGGGGGAAACTGAGGCATGGCGAGGCAGAAGTGACTTGCCCAAGGGCACTCAGTCGGTCAGTGCCAAAACAGGGGATAGAGCCCAGAGGTACATCTACACAGCAAAAAAAAATCCTCGCAGCAGGTCTTGGAGCTGGATCAACTGACTCAGGCTTGTGTTACAAGGCAAAAAATAGCCTCCATGTGTCACAACCTGAGTGGGAATGTCCATGCTGCTATTTTTAGCCCTGTAGCGTGAACCTGAGTCAGGTGACCCGGCTCTGAGCCTCGCTGCTCCAGGTGCTTTCGTGCAGTGTAGACGTACCCCGAGTGTCTGGCGCCTGCATGTGGATTGAGGTGTGGTGCTGAGTGAAGACTGCAGGGCAGTGGGCAGCTTGGGTGTGCGAGGGATGCAGGGTCAGAGCAGCTGCTGTGGTTTACAACTTCCCTTAGGGCACAGGGGGTTCTGCTGCATGGCCTTTTGGAGCCGCTCACTTCACTGTCTCAAGGTTTTCAAATGCCAGCGCTAGGAATGAGAAATAAGAAATATCAGCATGGGAATGAGCTGGCTAGTGTGTATGTGCACTGCTGCCCTCGGCGGGATGGAAACTGTGTGTCATGGCACCCGTACTGCTAGTGGCTGCTCTCTTTTTAGCTCAAGTGGAAGGAACCTGGGTTTTCAGAGCAGCGGGGGTCTGAGTTTTATTCCCATGCCCACTGCTGCCATATTTGAAGGACTGCTTCCCATTGATCTGGAGACCCTTTTACATGGCTTTGGCAGAGCAAATGGGGCCCGGACACACTCTGTGAGTCCCCTTTAAATGTACTGAGGCCCTAGTGTAAATGAGACTCGAGGTCTGTGTGTCCGCAGCAGAACCAGGATTCAAGCTCGGCTCAACCCCTCTCCTGAACGGTGTGTGCTCTCCCTTGCGTCTGAGTACTGCAGAGTAAAGACTGACTACAGAGCACAGCTACCGGGAGCATAGATGGAAATGAGAAATCTGTCTGGGTCATGGAAAGTTATGAACATTGGGTGTTGGTTTTGTTTTGTTTTGGCCGTTATCCCTCTTGCCAGTCCTTATGGTTTTATTGTGAATCGTGCAATATTTGGTGTCTTTCCTTAAAGCCCCAGCTGCTGGAGTCAGGTGATTAGGTGACAAGTATCAGAGGGGTGGTCGTGTTAGTCTGGATCTGTAAAAGCAGCGAAGAGTCTTGTGGCACCTTATAGACTAATGTCTATTAGTCTATAAGGTGCCACAAGACTCTGCTGTGATTAGGTGAGTATCCCAGCTCTCATGTAAAAAGGAAAGTAAGTCTAGTCCTGCCCTCCCCTTGCCCCCGGTTCCAAAGAAAAGCTTGGAAACGTAAGCCCAAGTCTCAAAGCCCAGGAGTCCAATAAAAAGACACCCCACCCACCCTCCCACCCATCCAATTTGCTCAATCAGAAACTCCTCCCAGATTCAGCAAGGCTCATGAGCTTTTTTAAGGGGTACGTAGGCCAAATTTTGAGCAACCCCTTGGGGGGGACAGTGTGCATCCATGCAAACCCAGCTGTGCCCATCCCTACCCTTGAAGGGGTCCTTGCAGGTCATGTCAGAGGCAGAGCAGGGAGTTTCCATTTGTGTGCACACTTGCCCAAGGACCCTCCCAGACCAGAGCTGGCGGCTGTTGGTTCCAGTCCCAAATGGCTGTTTGCTTCGACTCTGTATGATTCACTCCCTGTGACTATTTCCATGACTGGGTTCTCTTTGGCGTGGATGCCTGGGAATGGCAGCTCTCTACATATGCCCACGCTCCCACAAGAGTCACACACTGACGGCTGGAACCCCAATTCCTCAATCCTCTTTCATTTATCCCCCGACTTCAACAGTTTCCACCATCCCTTTGGGGAGCAGGCACGCTCCCTCATGACCCAGGTGGCTAGTCCCAGGCTGCACCTGGAGGCTGAGCTTTGTTGACAGCCAGCCGCTCGGCCAGTCCATTGGAAGAGAAATGAGCACTTTGCAGCAGAGCCCTAAACTCCCAAACAGCCTCCCCTGCCCCCCAACTGAACAGAGGACCCACCCTAGAGATGCCAGGGGAAGGGGGGCGAGGACGGGAGTGGGGAGAGGATGGATGATTGGAAACAATTAGTGCTTTGGTGTGGTTGGGTCGGTTGTCCTCTTTGTCAGCATGGTCAATTTCCTCTGCTACTTTGCCGCCCCCCCACCCCCACCACCACTTGGCTTCCACGGCTCCTGCCCCAAGGGGAGCTAACAGTGCATGATTGTCAGGGCTAATGGAGATTACATGTGACAGGAGCTGTGAATTTGGGGATGGGTGTGTGGAAAGGCCAGGTTGAAAGACTTTCTTTTTGATTTGTTTCCCTCCGCTCCTTGTGCGGAATTGGCAATCACCTCCAAAAGCTTCTTTCCCCTTCTTCCCTCACTCCCCCATCTCAGCAAAAATCACAGCCCACCCAGCCAGCTGCTCCTCAGAGGAGCGTCAGGCTTTTCTTCACGACAGCTCAACCCCTTCATTATTTGAATTGGTGTTTTCCGGTGGGGGAGAGGGTCTCTCTCTCTCTCTCTCTCTCTCCTTCCATCACTCATTCTGTCTCAGTCTCTTTACATGTATTTCCATCTTCCTCTTTCTGTCTTTTCTGTCTTCTCTTTCCCTTCCTCCTCTCTTCTTCTTGTCACTTATTTACTGTCGCGCGGCGCCCATCGATGGATTCTCACCATGGCATGATCAAGGTCTATTTTCCCTTTTGCCTGGTGCTGGTGTTTCCTCTTTGCAACAAGGTGGCCCCATTTGTGTGGCAGATCCGGGGCCTCGTTGCGCAGTACAGACAAAAGCACAATGCTCACAATCTAGAATTTCGAGCCTATGCAGCTGGTAGATAAAAGAGAGTAGGCCCAAGCAGAGGAGAATCCCTTCTTCATCTGCTTTTTATCAGAGAACATAACTGAATACACTAGAGAAAAGCAACGGTGGGTGGGAGATGCCTGAATTCAGCACAGTAAGGACCAGGTTACGTAGCACAAGAGTGTGTAATTTCAGACAAACCACTGTGCTGATGCAGAGCTGGTCAACAATTTTTTATTAAAGCTTTTTGCTGTGAAACACGGTTGTTTTGATTAGCTAGGAAAAGTCCCACAAATGGATCTGTTCATAAAAATATTACTTTGGCGGCTGAAAGGCTCAAAACATTTAGTCACTCGGCAATTTGTTTTTGTTTTCAAGGTCTACAAACCGAATGAAGTTTGTCGTTGGCTTTTCAGTGAAAATAGGAAAAATTTGCCAACAAACTTCAGAAAGGAAAAAAAAAACAATGCCGGTGTTCCTTGAAAATACACTTTTTGACTAACTCTGTGTCCAAGCTTTTTGTCCTTATTTCTATGGGTATGTCTACACAGCAGTTGGGGACATCAGCTAGTGCACTAAAAATAGTGATGTGGCCACAGCAGCGGCTCAGACTAGCCAGCCAACTACGTTTCCCGAGGGTCAAGTGGGTTTGTACCTGGGTCTGGCTACTTGAACTGGGCATCATCCTCCAAGCTGCTAGGTAGACATACCCTAAGACACACTCAGCCCCTCTGCTTATCCGCTCATCTACCATATTATCCTGTCCCCTCCTATCATCCTGCATTGACTTTTTGTCTGCCTCTTCCACCAACATTTTCATGTGCTTTCATCCACATGGCACATACACCTGGAACACCCTCTCTGAACTGATCCTTTAAACCATGTCTCCTTCCCATTCCTCCTCAAGATCCAGGTCTATCTAAGGGTTTTATCCTGGCCACCCATGCCCGTTCTGTCTGAGCGTCTTGCCCATAAAATCCACAATAGTAGTGATGTCCCTAGCAGATTGCACAGAAACTCTGGCTCTTCTCTCTTTTCAGGGCCATCTCTCTGTGTGGGATGAGGGACGACTGATTTTTCATTACGATGTTACTTTCCTTTGGGATTTGTTGGGTGGCTGGCGGGGTTTATTGGGCTGAAGGGGTGTCAGCATTGGGAGTGTCATTCTTACGGAGCAGAAGTCTTTCCAAAGAGGAAGGTTTTGCAGCATTTTCTAAAAGTGGCAATTCGCCTGATCTCCTCCAGACAATGGTCTTGGGGGAGGATTCCCTCGTCAGAGAGCGCTTTGCCCCCTGCTCTCACATGCTGCATCCTGGGCTGTCGCGGGGCTGCACAGATCAAAATTTGGTTTTTGCTCTAGCTGGGGCTTGCATTGCTTTGAAGATTAAGACAAAAGGCTTCAGCTGGCATCGGGTGCTGACTGGGAGCCAGCTATGGCCTGATGTTCTCATGATGTCCTGAGCCATGGTGAAGGTGGGAAGCTACAGTCATGCACACCACGTAGGTACACAGGCAGAAGAGGCTGGAGATGCAAGGGGAACAAAAGCAAACCTTGTGGCAATGGAACATGCACGTGGAGAAGCTGGCTGGGCAGCTACTGAGCCAGCCAGGGAGCACGTATGAGCAATAGGAAGTGGGAACTGGTGTATAATGGTCTGATGATCTCTGGTGGCTGTAGGCTTGGAAAGGGAATGCTGCTGCCAGCCATGGGCAGGGTGTCCTTCTGCCCCAGTGGAAGAGTAGCTACTTTCAGGCACCAGAGCTGCTGGCTTGAGTGGACTCTTCCCAAGCCCTCGTATGCCTCTGCTGGAACGAGTTGCCCGGTCCAGCAGCTGCCCAGGAGCCAATGAGTTTCCTGAATGGGGTCACGGCGGCGCGTTTGCACCAGATGGCTAGAAGCCAAAGCTGCTTTTATAGACAGGAAAGGACTGAACCGGCCGGCGGCTCCATCGACTACTGTATCGTGTGGGTGGTTTCTAAACAACGGGCTGGCTAGGAAAGGCAAGGAGAGAAGAAAAGGCCCCAACAAAACCTCCCAGGGGAAGGGAAGCGGCCGGAGCAGAAAAGGATATTTGTGAAAAAGTGGGGAGTGAAATAATAGGAAGAATGATCACTTTGGGAATAAAAGAGACAAAGGAGGGGAGACCAGTGACTGGGGAAAGCAGCCCCCGCAACCCCCAATCCCCCCCAGGCTGCAGAATGGGAGGCTGGTTTGCTGGGCAGAATTGTGAGGTAATTGGGTAACAGAGAGTTGGCTAATTGTAAAACTGGAAGGAATTAAGGGAATATGAGCATCTCCCTCGACGAGGTGTGCGGGAGTGTGGGCTGGAGCTATAGACAGTGAGTGGGGAGGCAGCCGTTGGCTGTGTGAGAACAGAGATGGGGTAGCAAGACAGAGAGTGGGAGTCCAGGGGGATTGGCCAAAGGCGCTATCTATGTACTCAGAAGATCAGGGTTTGCTTGTTAATTCTTCCACAAACTTGCTGTGTGACCTGGGCCAAATCAATAAATCTCTCATTGTTGGAGGTCTCCATCCCCCAAACGCAGCTACGTCTAATCTCTTTGTCTTGTCTGTTTAGACTGCAAACACCAAAGGGCATGGCCTGTCTCTTACTGTGCTGATGTAGTTTCTAGGTGCCTCTATACTATAAAGTCAGACCTGGAACTGCTTTATCTGGAGCACAATTCCCATTGACTTCAGCAGAAATTGCATGTACTCACAGCTGACAGAAGTGAAGTCCCTGCACTCGGCTCCTGGCTTTTCCTCTAATGCCTTCCGTGATCGTGGGTAAGGCAGAGAGCCTGTCATGCGGACCGTGACATTTAACGACCCCGCAGAGGTGTTGCGAGGAGCAGTCAGCTCGCAGAGTGCTTGGAAGACAAAAAGCGTTAACAACTATTCATGTTTTTTAAAACGTCTTTATAAACTGGATGACATTGCACCTTATGCTGGGACTGTGTCAGATTCCCCAGCGGAGTGGAATTGAACCAGACCAGTACTTGGAGGGGAGATTCCCGCTCCCCCGGCCCAGGAAAAACCTAAATGCTGCAAGAAATCTTCTGAAGCATTTTGCAGTGTTGTTGTAGCCGTGTTGGTCCCAGGATATAATAGAAACAAGGCAGGAATTTCTGTTGGCGTAAGCCTGAAGAAGAGCTCTGTGTAGCTTCTTTGGGGCCGATAACAGATATTCCATCACCCACCTTGTCTCTGACATGAAATCATATAAGAACATAAGCTCAGCCCAACTAGGTCAGACCAATGGTCCATCTAGCCCCACCACCCTTTGCTCTCAGTCAGTCCTGAGATCATGCCCCTGTGTGCTGCTAGCTGCCAGAGATGTCATCTGCAGGAGAAGATGTCATATCAAGATGATGAGCTCTTATAGTCATTACAAACCTGCTGATCCTTTCAGCGAAAGGCACGGTGTGAATCTGCTGTCCTGTGCAAACGCCAGCTTGGGAAAGAACTCGGCTGTTTCCCTACCTTGAGCCTCACTAATGTTTCCAGTCAGTGTCAGTTTATGCTGCTCATCAAAATGAATCTCTTCTTGCTAAAAGGTGCCTGCTAGCTGGACTGCCAGCCCCATCTGTGTGTCACTAAGGCACCTGTCACCATGATACGTAAGCACTGTGGAGAGTGAATTTAAGTACAGAACAGGCATATGAGAGGCAGCAGCAGAGCAGATCTCCATTGTCAATGAGCATCAAAGGCTGGGGCGGGGAGCAGGATGAAGATTGAGAGGGCAGCTCTGTCTCTGTTGCCCCATTAGATCCCTTGCTCCTTTGCAGAGTCTGAGAAGCCAATAAACTTCAGGAATAAGGGAAATACGAAAGAAAGTGCTTTGAGGTTCTTGACTAGATGGAGCAAAGTACTCTAAGGTGTTAAGACACCATGGTGAGCATAGGAATAGTATCAAAATATGCAACCCATGCTCTGGGGTCCCTAAGCCTCTGTTTGCCAGAAGCTGGGAATGGGTGACAGGGGATGGATCACTTGATAGTTGCCTTGTTCTGTTTATTCCCTCTGGGGCACCTGGCACTGTCCACTGTCAGCAGACAGGACACTGGGCTAGATGGGCCATTGCTCTGACCCAGTCTGGCCGTTCTTCTGTATATGGATATGTCTGGGAATGGAGGAACTGACAGACAACTAGACGGGACATACGGGGATCGATAGGAGGGTGGTTATGAAACATGCCTTTGCACACCTAAAAATGTCAAACCATCTGTACAGAAAACATAAGAGCAGAAAATACAATACTGTCATTGTTCTGGCGTTTTCTGTCCATTCTGGGAAGAGCATGGTAGGATCCCAGCTCTGTCAGCCGGGCACTTCAGGATCCTTCCCTCATTTGATGACAAATAATAACATAACGAAAAAAATAAAAAACAGACACTGATGCCAAGCCAAGTTCTGCTCAGCTGATGCTCTGGATTTCCTTCTGGGAAGAGGGCCAGGAACCTCTAGGACACATCCAAGTGGCTCAAAGGTCAAGTGGTCATAATATCACCCAACATGACCCACATCGTGAAGGTAACACATGGAAAGAGGGTCGTGTGGCCAAGACCTCAGCTTGTTCCCAAGTAGAATCACCCAGAGGGGTATGAGAGGACAGAGCCAGTGAAAGTGATGGACAGAAAACAACGTGGGACTGATCAGTCTGGGCTTGAGATCTGGCGGTGCTCGACTTGAAAGGGAAAGTGGCAGCTCAGACAGTTGTGGGGGAGAGACAGGCTGGAGGAAAGATCTGAGTTCTGCGTGTACTTACCTGGCTATCCTGCTTGCCGTGGAGATGATAAATGCTGGGGCATGAGCCCAGGTCAGGGGACTGGCGCAGAGCTGCCAGAGCAAGCACATGTTTTAAAAGAGGTGTTACCAGAATGGCCAAACCCTCCATCTAGTCAGCTGCTCTGTCTCTGAGAACAGAGGCAGGTGTAAGCCCTCCTTGTGCAATAGGAAATGAAGGCCTGATCCCCATTGGAAAGACTCCCATTGACCTAGATGGGGTTTGGATGGGGCCCTTGTCTCCGGACCCCAGCTGAGGATCAGTTATGTATGTCCCCACGCATGAGATGTGCGTTGGCCCTTGTAACCCGTATCCTCCGGTGCGTCATTGCACGGGCTGTGCATATCAACAGAGGGTCCTATTCAACTCTGGAGCTGAGATTCAAAGTGGATCTTTGTAGGTACAAGATCTACCCCCTACCCACTGCCCCGGAGCTCTGCTGAGTTTGTATCTAGTGGAATTCACAGACTTCACCAGTCATCCAAGCAGCCCAGTGGGTGGGTTTTCAATGGGGCAATGCAGAGATGTATGAACTAAGCAGCTCCACTGAACTCAGAAGTTAGGGCAAATGCGTCTCAAGGACGATAAACCCTGGTGCTTCTGGATGGTACCAGGGAGGAATTTCCCACCTCTCACAGGGCATCACACTGAGCTGTTAATACATTATGGGAGGGCAGGTGTCCTCTGAAGACTCACATGCTGGCAGTTCACAAGACCAGTGTTGTGTCTTTTGCTCTTTACAGAGCACTACCACTAATGTAAGCATGGTGGGTCCAGAGATCCATGTCTGCTGCACTTGCACCACGAGGAAGGCCTAGCTACACAGACACACTGCAGTTCTGGCTGCTTTCTAAATGTGTACCCCTCAGCGAGAGCCAGCAGAGGGCTCGCAAGCTATTTAAAGGCACGCTGCCCTATTCGGAAACACTGCAACAGGGGACCAGACTAGAGGAGAAAATGGTTTGATGTGATAAGGCAGGGAAGGGAGCACCGGAGTACGTGGGCCATTGAGCTGTTGCAGTAAGGCAGAAGGTCAGGTAGCTGAGCACATGGTCAGACTGAGTCTGGCAAACCAATATTCCTGCCATGCTAGACATTGGTTGGGCTGCCACCTGCAGAGCTGCCGGTGATGCCACCTGCACAGGTAACCAGCGTCTGAAAACTGCATCTTTCGAGGTGGAGACATCAAGGCTGAGGTCAAAGGGTGCGCTTTCCCTGCCTGCGAGAGCAAGTTTCCCAGTATGGAGGCATGTAGTGGGACGGCTGCCCCACTCCATTAGAACAAGGGTTAAAAGCAGCCCTGGAGAGGGCTGCCTGGGAAAAGCAGAGAAAGCAGCTGAGGGAGTAGCTGGCCACAGGTGTGGCCAGCTCAGTCAGGGCCCATCTGGCCCTGATCAGAGGGCAGAGGGGCCAGGAGCTGAGGAGAGTCTCACTCCAGCCCTGTAGTGGGAAGGGCCTGGCTGCCTGCGAGCACAGGGTACCTGAAATGGAGCATTGCTGGGGAAGGACAAGAGGAGCTGGGGAGTTCCAGCCTGGTAGAACCCCAGGCTGAGGCCTTGTCGAAGGCCTACGAAGGTACTGGGGCTACAGAGGAGCAGCCCAGGTTTAGGCAAAGGCAGCTGGTCCAACCCCCTTGCCAGTGATGAGTGGCTGTTGCAGACTGACGTCTGCCCCAGCGAGTGGGCTCTAGATGGTGACTGGCAGTAGTCACTGAGGCAAGGGGAGTTTAGAAGGTTGGGGGTTCCCCTGGGAGGGGAGACCTAGAGCATGGGGACTGCTGTGGGATAAAGGGGCCCTGGGGTCCAGGAGGGACACAGGGCCTGAGGCAGGTGAGCCACTGGCCAGCAGAGGGTGCTCTGAAGCTGGAGTTGCGCTAATTCCCAAGGCGACCAGCAGGAGGTGCTATGCCGGTGAGTCCGTGGTCTGCTACAAGGCAGCAGCGGCTCCACAACCATGCAGGGCCAAGTTCTAGATAGATGACTCATGTCAGGCAGCCAAAACCCTGACAGCCTCTGGATTCATGCTGGCCTGCAACCAAAGGGGTGTGTGTGTGTGTGTGTGTGTGTGTGTGTGTGTGTGTGTGTGTGTGTGTGTGTGTGTGTGTGTGTGTGTGTGTGTGTGTGTGTGTGTGTGTGTGCTTATGCAGGGAGGTGTAGTCAGGTTCAAGTAATGTTTGTAAAGCTCCTCAAGACCCTAACATGGAAGGCAGAGAAGAGCCCAGTGGTGCAAGGTGTAGATTATTCAGGGGCAGGTTTTTTAATCACTTGGCCATTGCTTGCTGCTCAGGACTGGGCTAGAAAGTGCCCTGGAGTCTGATGCCCCTCACACCAGCTTTGCCTGGCTGTGACTCTACTGGCGTCAGCAGAGTTACGACCGATTTACACCACGGGAAGCGAGGGCAGCGGTACAGAGAAATGGAGAGCATCGCTCTATGGGAATGTTACTTTAGCACCTAGAGGCTCCAATATGCTAGGTACTGTACATTGCAAGAGACAGTCTTTGCCCTGAAGCTCTTGCAGCCTGAACAGACTGGTTGTGGGAGAAAGGAAGGATTATTATCCCCATTTTACAGGTGGGGAAACTGAGGCACAACATGATCTAGTGACATGCCCGAGGTCACACAGGAAGTCTGTGGTAGAGGCACAAATGGAATCACAGACCATCCAAACTACAGAGGGAACCAAGGCACAAAACTCAGCTTCAGAGCCAACCTCCTTCCCAATCCAGGTGCATATGGATCAGGGGATCTCTCCTGGCCTATTGCATTAGAGAGGCCAGGTGCAAAGATAGGATCAGGACCTGAACTTTTCCAGAGCTCTGGAGTGACAGTCTGGGGCCATCTCCAGCCAAAACCTTGGGAAACTTGTGACTTCCTCAGTCCTTTGGGCTGAGCTGAATCCAGAGCTTTGGGTTCAAAAGAACCTGAGATTCCCAGGGAAGCTCCGAGACTATAAACCCCTGGGAAACAAAACTGGGGCAAAGGCCTTGCAGAGAACCACTGACCTCCTTGCAGCCTATCAACCTCCCGATGGGCCCGCACTGCAAACTCCGAACCCAGATTTCAACTGCTGAGCTAGGTTTTGGGCACTTTTTTTAGAGGCTCACCTGGGCTCTGCGCTACGCCCGTTTGAAATGGTGGGTCTACTTTGTATAAATGGCAGTGCGGGGCTGGGTGCCAATTGTCTCAGTGAAGCCAGATCACACGTGTTTCATTTACAAGTAGAAAGATGGATTTTTTTCTAACAGCTGGCCCTGCAGCCTTCCCCCTGGCTGGGTTGCACAGAGCTCTTCCTAGCATGCTAACCGGTATTTTCATGGTTCACGTGTAGTCCTCCATCTATCTGCATCCATCTGTTGTCTCTTGTCTTGTACTTAGCCTGTTAGCTCGTGGGGGCAGGGACCATCTTTTTCTTCTGGATTTGTACAGCACCTAGCGCAGTGGGGTCCTGGGCCATGACTACGGCTCCAGGCACTGTGATAATACAAATAATAACGTTTGGTTTTCTTCTAACAGCCAGACCCACAAGTTGCCCCCCTGGGATCTGAGATTCAAGCTGGTGTCATTCCATCTCCCAGCTTTCCGCCAGGAATAAAGATTCCACAGGCTAAGCTCCGCCCCTCCATCCTGTGCAGCCCCATTGTCCTCCTGCCCCCACCTGTGCACCTCCACTTGCCGTCATGGGGTTGCCCAGGCGTGGGTGCTGGGTACAAAGCCTTGCTGGTGATGCACAAATCCGCTCCTTCTGTCTTTAACCAAGGTAACTCCAGTAGGAGGAACGAGCAGCCAAAGCACCAGCGGATCTGGCTTCGCTGAGCCCAGGGAGCGGCTGAGTAAGAAGGTGCCATTTCTTTTTGAGAGCAAGAGCCGCTTTTCACAGCTTCTGACAAAACCACAGTGACGTTTCTGAAGTGCTAAACTAACTTGTCGCCCAGTCACTCCACTGTCATGGTGTATGATGGCACCAGAGCCCTGCCATGAGGCTACAGCCGGGCAGCTGGCGGGGGCAGGGGGCGGGGCCGTGTGTCCTCGTTAATTACACTCCAGGCAGCTCCACCATCTGGGGTTGGGGGAGAGGCTGACGTAGGTTTCGCCTTTGCTTCCCTTCCAGCAGCGTTTGGGAGTTCAGTGCCTGGATTTTTGGTTGCAGCCAGGGTTGGTTTGGCCAGTGGGGGAGGAAACAGCCTCCTTTTGGCTGAAGGGGTCTGAAATCTGGCTAACAACAAGGTAGGGGCTCCCATCCCCCCACATCCTCCCTCCCCACCTTTGCCGCGGGGCAGCCTGGGCCTGGGGCACCCAGATGTGCAAGGCCTAGTGGGCAGGTTGTGACCTTTACAGAAGTGGTGGCTATACATGTCAGAACTAATGGACTTGACGCTGCGAGAGGGGGGCAGGGGAGAGAGTGCGTTCAGGAAGAGATCAGCACAAGTGCGGCTCTCATTGCTGAAGGAATTTCTGGGTCTGGGGGCTCGGTGCGTGGAGCTAGGGGTAGGGGGTGGGCTCACCCTGCAGTTCTTTACTGAAGGCGCTCTCTGGAGCTCGCTTTAGTTCACTGGGGAAAAGGACAGCAGAGTCCAGCGTGACAGACCCAACGTGGGGATTTTCAAAGGAAAGCAGCCATCTCTCCTCCTGTAACAAATCCCTGCTCAACCAGCAATGTCACAGGTGTCACTAAACTGCACACCGCAGCCACCTGACTCTTCCTGGTGGTAATGGGGATAAAGATCTCTGCTCCAAAAGCCTGGCCCCTGCATGCTTGAGCTAAAGGAGAACCTCCGCTGGCAGTACAGAGCCTATGACACACAGCTGGCCAGTTCTGATTGCATCCACTAGAGGGCGGTTTGCCATCTATCTCTCTCTCTCACCCACACACACATCAGTTCCCTACACATGTTGTGGACCAGCCTTTTTATAGTGGGATGGATGCTGAGTTGGGGCACCTCTGTGGGCCACGTGCAGACATATAATTCCAGGTCCTAGAACCCAATCCTGGCTTTAGGATTTAGCCATGAAGCCAGTCATGGGGTTACACAATCAGACTAGAGGCTCCCCTCTTTCTTGAACTTCAATGACATCTCACGGGGGGTATCATAACCTAGTCCCAGATTTGGACCTTAGCGTCCAAAATATGGGGGTTAGCATGAAAACCTCCAAGCTTAGTTACCAGCTTGGACCTGGTAAAGCTGCCATCACCCAAAAAATTAGAGTGTTTTGGGGCACTCTTGTCCCCCCAAAAACCTTTCCTGGGGACCCCAAGACCCAAATTCCTTGAGTCCTATAACAAAGGGGAATAAACCATTTCCCCCCCCCTTCTCCCTTCCAGGTGTTCCCTCCCTAGGTTCCTGGAGAGAGACACAGAAGCAAGCTCCGTGAATCTAAACAAAGGGACTCCACCCTCCCCGTTCCCAGTCCTGGAAAACAGAATTACCGAGAGCTAATCTCTGTTCCCCCCTCACCCAGAGGGAATGCAAAGTCAGGCTAGTAAATCTAACACACACAGATTTCCCCCTGACTTCTTCCTCCCACCAATTCCCTGGTGAGCACAGACTCAATTCCCTGGAGTTCCCCACTAAAGAAAAACTCCAACAGGTCTTAAAAGAAAGCTTTATATAAAAAGAAAGAAAAAATACATAAAAATGGTCTCTCTGTATTAAGGTGACAAATACAGGGTCAATTACTTAAAAGAAATATGAATAAACAGCCTTATTCAAAAAGAATACAATTCAAAGCACTCCAGCAACAATACCATGTAAATACAAAAGAAAAAAAAAACAATAACCCCTATTGTTTTTATGATCTCTGTACTCACAACTTGGAAACAGAAGATTAGAAAGCAGGAAACAGAAAAATCCTTCCCATAGCCGAGAGGGACAGATTCAAGACAAAGAACTCAGACACAAACTTCCCTCCACCCAGATTTGAAAGAGTCTGGTTTCCTGATTGGTCCTCTGGTCAGGTGTTTCAGGTACTTCTTTCCAGGTGTAAGAGACATTAACCCTTAGCTATCTGTTTATGATAGGGGGGCACCCCTAGAAATGGTTCAGGTGGTACATCTGCCCCTCCCACTGCGGTTCAGGGAGGAGACCGGAAGCTGCCTCGCTGCAGTTAGGACTCTGGCTCAGATCTTTCGGCCCATGCAGTGCTAAAGAATCCCCCTACCCTGTCTTGGAGATGGGGGTGCCAGCTGCACTGACTACAGGAGGCCCCTTTGGCTGGCTCTGAGGCTGCAAAGACCAAGCAACCACTGCTTCCCCTCCCAGCCATGCCCCAGACAATATCAATCGTCTAGAGAAGATAGATCAAGAGCTTTTATTTGCATTCCACAAAGACTAGGAGGCATTCAGTGAAATTGAAAGATGGTAGGTTCAAAATTGATGAAAGGAAATATTTTTTCACACAATGTGTAAGTTGCCTGTGGAACTCATTGCCACTGGATGCAGTTAAGGGCTTAGAAGCTAGACAGCCAGAATGTTTTCATTGTTAACACTCACCCAGATTTTGGAAGGGACACAAACCCTTGTATTTAAGGGGTTTAACTAATCTCTAATTTACATTATCAGTTCTTTGAGGAACAGAGACTGTCTTTTTCTTTTGTGTTTGTACAGTACCTAGCGCAGTGCCATCCCAGCCCATGACTGGGGCTGCTAGGCACTACCACCCTGTAAATACTCTTCATAGGAAGTATTATGAGACCTTAACAGGGGGCAGATTATCCCACTTCTACCTGCTGTGGGGTTCTTACACCCTGCTTCTGGTGCTGGCAACTGGCAGCGGCAGGAGACTGGACCAGTGATCCAAGGTTCAATCTACTCTGGCAGGTCCTAAGATTTACGGCTATGACCTTTCAATAGCCTGACTGCTGCCTTGATGTCCCCGGGACCATCCCTGTCTTGCCTGATCCTGGGAACCAGCCCTATCCCAAGTCCGTTTCTAATGCCGTGCTCTTTGCTCTGCAGCGTACCGGACGGTGTGCGGGGTCAACGGACCGCTGGTGGTGCTGGACAATGTGAAGGTAACCGAAATGCAGTCCCTAGTGCTTTATCCTATGTCAAACGACTGGGCAGCATGTCACTGCGTCAGCCTTATGCTTTCTCCCCACATTCTGCTTTGGGCTCTCCCTCTCGCTCACACACAGCCCTCTCCCCTGGGCCCCCGCCTCTCCCATGAGTGGCCCCGTTTTCTCCATCTGGTCCCTCCTTAGTGATACCATAGGAACGGCACTGTGCCAAGTCATGTGCTTTCACTTTAACTACATGCACACTTGATGCTCTGGGCTTGATGTCTCCTCTCAGCTGAGGTGAGGAGAGAGTTTTCGGGGAGATCTGTTGTGTACAAACCTGCAGGATCCTAAGGGGCTTAGGGTCTGTCCGTCAGGTAGTCCAACCCGGGGGGGGGGGGGTTCATGTCCAAGCTGAGCTTGGCTTAACCTTATCTTCTCCTGAGGCAAATGCACTTGGAATCTCCTTCCTTGGAGGTTTTTAAGGTCAAGCTTGACAAAGCCCTGGCTGGGATGATTTAGTTGGGGTTGGTCCTGCTTTGAGCAGGGGGCGGGACTAGATGACCTCCTGAGGTCCCTTCCAACCCTGATATTCTATGATATGAGTCTAAGCAGGAGGGTGTGGGGAGCAGGAGATGTATTCGAGTTACCCGGGGGAGACATCTGCCCCCCATGCCAGTAAGGCCCTGAACTGGCCCATCTTGGAATGACTGAACCCCCCAGCCCAGGGCTCGGGGGCAGAGAGAGGCACCTGTCATAAACAGATAGCTAAGGGTTAATGTCTCTTTCACCTGGAAAAAAGTAACCTGAAACACCTGACCAGAGGACCAATCAGGAAACAAGACTTTTTCAAATCTGGGTGGAGGGAAGTTTTGGGTGTGAGTTCTTTGTCCTTTGTCTGACCCTCTCAGCTCTGAAAGTGATCTTTCTGTCTCCTGGCTTTCTAATCTTCTGTTTCCAAGTTGTAAGTACAAAAATAGTAAAACAATAAGGTTTATATTGTTTTCTTTTGTATTTACATGTGTGTAGTTGCTGAAATGTTTTAAATTGTATTCTTTTTTAATAAGGCTGTGTCACGGAGTCACCGGGCGATGCTCTGGAACTGCTCCCCACCAAGCCAGTCAGGACTTTGGGGAGCCTCCTCTCCCTTGGAGTGGACTTGTTCAGGGCAAGAAGCTCACACAGCTTCACCTCCTGGGTCTCTCCTTGGAGCATTCAGCATCCTCTGCCCCTCCGTGCGCTTCCCACAGCGAGTCCACCCCAACGGGGTCCTGGGGAAGCCACCGGGTTCTGCACCCCCACTTTGCAGTCAGACGTGACTCTCAGCCAGCCAGTAAAACAGAGGTTTATTCGATGACAGGAACAGGGTCTAAAACAGAGCTTGTAGATACAGTGAACCGGACCCCTCGGCCGGGTCCATTCTGGGGGGCAGTGAGCCAGACCCCCAGGTCTGCCCTCCACCCTTGACCCCAGCCAGCTCCAGACTAACAACCCCTCCCAGCCCCTCCTCTCTCCTCAGCCCCTTTCCCGGGCCAGGAGGTCACCTGATCCCTTTGTCTCCAACCCCTTCAGCTGGCACCTTTGCAGGGGAGGGGCCCAGGCCATCAGTTCCTAGGAGACAGAGTGTCAGGCATTTAGGTGCACTGGCCCTTTGCTCTGCCACATACTTAAGAACTGCCATGGGGACACTGAGGCACCAACACAGTATTCAGAGAAAACATTAAGAACTTTCCCAGTTCGTCACAGGCTGTTTATTCATTTTTATTTTAAGCAATTGACCCTGTATTTGTCACCTTAATACAGAGAGACCATTTTTATGTCCTTTTCTTTCTTTTTTATATAAAGCCTTCTTTTTAAGACTTGTTGGAATTTTTTCTTTAGTGGGGACTCCAGGGAACTGAGTCTGCAGCTCACCAGGAAATTGGTGGGAGGAAGAAGTCAGGGGGGAAAATCTCTTTGTGTTAGATTTACTAACCTGACTTTGCATACCCTCTGGGTGAGGGGGGAAGTACTTGTGTTTCCAGGACTGGAAACAGGGAGGGTGGAGTCCCTCTGTTTAGATTCACGGAGCTTGCTTCTGTGTATCTCTCCAGGAACCCAGGGAGGGAACACCCGGAGGGGGGAAGGGAAATGGTTTATTCCCCTTTGTTGTGAGACTCAAGGAATCTGAGTCTGGGGGTCCCCCAGGGAAGGTTTTGGGGAGACCACAGTGCGCCAGACACCGTATAGATTCCTGGATGGTGGTAGCTTTACCAGGTCCAACATGGTAACTAAGCTTGGAGGTTTTCATGCTAACACCCATATTTTGGACGCTAAGGTCCAGATCTCGGAAAAATGTTATGACAGCACCCACTAGCCGAACCCCTTCCCCCCTGGGTTTCCCCAGCCCCTAAGCCACCCAAACTCCACCCCCACTTGGGGGCTGGGGTGGGGGGACGGGGGCTGGGATTAGCTCTGCTGAGCCCTGATGCCTTCTCTACAGGCGCCTTCTCTCCCAGCCCCCACAGGCAGCGCCTGGCTCAGCACATAGGAGCCATTCGCTGCCGCAAAGACACAGTGCCCGGCCAGCCGCGGCCTCGCACAGAGAGCCCCAGACCTCAGCCGGGGAGAGGTTTCCGATCTGGCTGCCTCTAAGCTCAGCGGGATCAGGATTGGGCCCCCTGTGTGGCATTTCCCCTCCAGTGCAAAGCGGGAGGGAAGCTGCCTCTGGGGTTTGTGCCCATAATGAACAGAGGCCTCCCTAGGGCCGTGTGATTGGCCTCCTCTTTACTGCTTCTCCTAATGACCCTGCCTGACAGGCTACGGGGCGAGGGCTCATTCAAGGGGCTCTCAGAGCCTGGCATGGGGAACCTCCCACTTAGCTTCTCCGGCTGGCCGAGGAGGGCCTGCAGCGCAATCGCCTGGAGCAGGGGGTTTGCCCCCGGTGTGGGGAGCAGTGAGTGCATAAGAATGAACCTGACCCCCTCGGGCCCCCAGCAGAAGGCCAGGCTGCTGCCCAGCTGGGTATGGGGGGGAAGGGTCTGGTTCCCCCCACGTCATCTCCCCCAGCCTCCCCTCACAGAAGCACGTGTCTCCCCTGGGCGTAAAGGGCCATAAGCATGGCCTGATTTGAGCTGCGTTCAGCGGGCAAGGGGGAGCCAAGGTGGCTTGTAGCTCTGCAGCTCCTTGATTTTCCCCTTTGCAGCTGCTGGGAGTAGCTGGAGCACAGAGAAGCTCAGCCCATGTCCCCTTCCCGCAGCCATGCCCCCTGCACCTGGGGCTGCTCAGGGGGTCTGGTGCAAACAGAGGTGCTGTGCTCGTGATTCCAGGGGGGCTCATGCAGCCGGATCCACTGGGTTGCTGGTCTTTCTGCCCCCGGGGAGTGGGCCATAGCAGAATGAAGGATCGAGGCTAAGGTGCACGGCAGTGGGAGTCAGGCCACGTGTAGGAGTGGGAAGGGGACTCTGATTCTGACCTACATCTGGACTGGGCAGCTGGGCTGGGCCCTGAGAGGAGGGGTGAGGTTAGCTGGATTCTCCTTCTTGTGCAGCAGAAGCAGGATTATCTGCCTCACTTCAGGTAGTGATGCCCTTCTCCCCTCTCCCCCCCCATCAAGTCCACAGACGACAGCTGGGTGGCACAGGTGTTTCTACTGGCAGAAGGATGGGGGAAAGTGTAACTGTATGGTGGATTAAGGCCGAGGCATTACAAGCCTGTGCCAAGGGTGCCAGCTCCCGAGTCAGGTGAACCAGGGGTGCAAAAGAAAGCTTGAAAACATGACCTAAGGGTAACCAATGCAGCAACTTTATCCTCCTGAGTCTGCTGAGAGCCTGCACCAATAGCTCTAAGAAGTGGGAATTGCCCTATACATCTCAAGGGGATGTTAACCCCAAGACCCACTGTTCAGCTCAGCAGTGGAGCCTTCAGGCAGCAGGGCCAGCTCCAGAGTTTTTGCCGTCCCAAGTGGCAGGGTTGGCGGAGCCGCAATCGCTATCGGCGGCAGCTCCACCGCGCTGCTTTCTTCTTCGGCGGCAATTCGGCGGCAGGTCCTTCCCTCTGTGAGGGGCCGAGGGACCCACTGCCAAAGAGCCCGACGTGCTTCCCCTTCCTCTTGGCTGCCCCGAGCACCTGCTTGCTGAGTTGGTGTCTGGAGTCAGCCCTGTCAGGCAGCACAGTGGGCCTGGGGCACTCACCTAAACACTTACCCCCGCTGACTGTTGGGGTGAGTCATGGGCAGGCATCCTGCTACCTCTGCTCCTGTTCCCCTGAGGGTGGGTGGTGTGGGGGGGAATGAACCCCAGCTGTTGCCCCCGATGCTCCTGGGGGAAAAGGGCGTCTCTCTGGGAAGGGGTGGGCCCCCCTGTCACCACCACTTTAAGAGGGGAGCAGAGACACTGGAGTCCTTCTGTCATGCCCAGAGCCCCCGAGTGGCTGAATTGGACCCTGCCCAGGTGCAGTGAGGGGAGGAGGAGAGCAGGGCATCTCTCAGGGCCTGGTGTGGCCTGCAGCTCCCTTATTCCCAGCGATGACACAGGAGAGGGAGAGGGCCCTGGTCCTGCCAAACTCCCATGGAATGGAGGTGCCTAAATGCCTTGGAGGATGTGGGCCTGAGATCTCAAGGGGGGAAGGCAGCTGCAGGGCGCGGGGGGTGGTGGATTTTGCAACTGGAGCCCATTTGGTGCGGACGGATCAAGGGAACTGACAAGGGGAGCCCTGCAGGGCCTCCCCCCAACAGCTGATTTGTGGTACGGGTTGCCCAGAAGCACCTGCTGCAGGTGGGCTGTAACCAGAGAGGTGGGATCTACGTGGGCCCTGGGTCTGAATTAACACTCATCAAGGGGAGGAGAGACGGCCTGTCCTGGCACAGCCAAAGCGCCTGTTAGGCTGGGCTGAGAACAAGGGAGCTGTGCAGTCCTTTCGGAGCCCTCCCTGGATTCTGTCCCCTTCCCTTCTTGGCACATGCTGCCTGCTTAGAGCTCTCCCCGCTGGCTGGATGACGTGATGCAGCCACGCTGGAAAGGAACCATGGTATGTGGCACAGACACATGCAAAATCACGCTTAGTTTGTGTTTGGCCAAATCCTATGCTAAGCAAATCGTGTGTGTCTTGGTGGCACACAGCTAAAAGGTGACACATTTTATAAGTGCTTATGTACAAATGCTAGAAGTCTATATACTAAGATAGAGGAACTCTAGTGCCTGGTATTAAATGAGACTATGGATATAACGGGCATCACAGAAACTGGTTGGGGGAGTAGCGCTGTACGTGAAAGAAAACAGAGAGTCAAATGTAGTACATATTTTAAATGAACCAAACTGTACCATGAAGTCTCGATGGATAGAAATGTAGTGCTTGAATAATAAGAATATAGCAGTAGGGGTATACTACCAACGACCTGACCAGGATGATAATGGTGACTGGGAAATGCTCAAGAGGATGAGAGGCTATAAAAATAGAAAATTCAGTAGTAATGGGGGATTTCAGCTATCCCCGTATTAACTGGGGACATGTCACCTCAAGGTGGGATGCAAAGATAAAGTTTCTAGACACCATAAATAACTGCTTCTTGGAGCAGCTAGTCCTGGAACCCACAAGGGGAGAGGCAATTCTTGATTTAGTCCTAAGTGGAGCATGGGATCAGGTTCACAAAGTGAATATACCTGAACTGTTTGATAATAGCAACCATGACATAATATATAAATTTAAATCCTGGAGGGGAGGACACCAAAGAAGCCCAGCACAGTAACTTTTAATTTCAGAAAGAGGAACTACTGAAAAATGAGGAGGTTAGTAAAACAGAAATTAAAAGGTACAGTGCCAAAAGTGAAATCCCTGCAAGCTGAATGAAAACTTTTAAAAAACACTATAATAGAGGCTAAATTAAATATACCCCAAATTAAAAAAACATAGTAACAGAACCAAAAACCTGCCACTCTGGCTAAACAACAAAGGAAGAGAAGCAGGTAGAGGCTAAAAGGCTTCCTTTAAGCATTAGAAGTTGTATCCTACCGAGGAAAATAGAAAGGAGCCTAAACTCTGGCAAGTGAAAGTTAAACATACAGTGAGACAGGCCAAAAAAGAATTTGAAGAACAACTAGCCAAAAACTCAAAGTAACAGCAAAAAAAAAAAAATGTTAAGTACGTCAGAAACAGGAAGCTGCCAAACAACCAGTGGGGCCACTGGACTGTTGAGATGCTAAAGCAGCACTCAAGGACGATAAGGCCATTGGGGAGAAACTAAATGAATTCTTTGCATCGGTCTTTACGGTTGAGGCTGTGAGGGAGATTCCCAAACCTGAGCAATTCTTTTTAGGTGACAAAGCTGATGAACTGTCCCAGATTGAGGTGTCATTGAGGAGATTCTGGAACAAACTGACAAACTAAACAGTAATCAGTCACCAGGGCCAGATGGTTTTCACCCGAGACTTCTGAAGGAACTCAAATGTGAAATTGCAGAACTACTAACTGTGATATATAACTGATCATTTAAATCAGCTTCTGTACCAGATGACTGGAGGATCGCTAATGCGATGCCAATTTTTAAAAAAGGCTCCAGAGCTGACCCTGGCAATTTCAGGCCGGTAAGCCTCACATCAGTACCGGGAAAACTTACAGAGATGAACATGATTTGTTGGGGAATCTTTGAGGGAGTCAAGGAACGTGTACAAGGGTGATCCGATGCATATAGTGTACTTAGATTTTCAGAAAACCTTTAACAAGGTTCCTCACCAAAGGCTCTGAAGCAAAGTAAGGAGTTATGGAGGTTAAGAGGGAAGGTTCTTTCATAGAAGATTAGGGCTGGAAGAGACCTCAGGAGGTCATCTAGTCCAGTGATTTTCAAACTTTTTTTCTAGCAACGCAGTTGACGAAAAGTGTTGATGCCCGCAACCCAACGGAGCTGGCAATGAGGGGTTTGGGGTGTGGGAGGGGGCTCTGGGCTGGGGCAGGGGTTTGGAGTGTGGGAGGGGGATCAGGCTCTGGGCTGGGGGTGCAGGCTCGGGGGTGGGGCCAGGAGTGAGGAGTTTAGGGTGCAGGAAGGGGCTCTGGGTTTGGGAGGGGGCTCAGGGCTGGGGCAGGAGATTGGGACATGAGGTTGGGGCACAGGGTTACCTCGGGTGGCTCCCAGTCTGCAGCGCAGCGGGGGTGCTAAGGCAGGCTTCCTGCCTGTCCTGGCACCACAGACTGCACTGCACCCCCGAAGTGGCCAGCAGCAGGCCCGGTTCCTAGGCAGAGGTGTGGAAGTGGCTCTGCGCGACCCCCACCTGCAGACACCTCCCCCCCAGTGAAGCTGGTGCTCAGGGCAGGGGCAGCACACAGAGCCCCATGCCCTCTCCTCCCCCCGCCTAGGAGCTGGACCTGCTGCTGGCCACTTCTGGGGCACAGCGCGGTGTCAGAACAGGTAGGGACTAGCCTGCCTTAGCTGGGCAGCACTGCCGTCAGGACTTTTAACGGCCCAGGACTTTTAACGGCAGTGCTGACCAGAACTGCCGCGACCCAGTGCCTGACTGTATCCAGTACTGGGTCGCGACCCGCAGTTTGAAAACCACTGATCTAGTTCAACCCCCTGCTCAAAGCAGGACCAACCCCAACTAAATCATCCCAGCTAGAGCTCTGTCAAGCCTGACCTTAAAAACCTGTAAGGATGGAGATTCCATCACCTCCCTAGGGAACCCATTCCAGTGCTTCACCACCCTCCTAGTGAAATAGGGTTTCCTAATATCTAACCTAGACCTCCCCCACTGCAACTTGAGACCATTGCTCCTTGTTCTGTCACCTGCCACCACTGAGAACAGCCAAGCTCCATCCTCTTTGGAACCCCCTTCAGGTAGTTGAAAGCAGCTATCAAATCCCCCCTCACTCTTCTCTTCTGCAGACTAAACAATCCCAGTTCCCTCAGCCTCTCCTCGTAAGTCATGTGCTCCAGCCCCCTAATCATTTTTGTTGCCCTCCGCTGGACGCTCTCCAATTTGTCCACATCCCTTCTGTAGTGGGGGGCCCAAAACTGGATGCAATACTCCAGGTGTGGCCTCACCAGTCCTGAATAGAGGGGGATAATTCACTTCCCTCACTCTGCTGGCAATGCTCCTACTAATGCAGCCCAATATGCCGTTGGCCTTCTTGGATCAGTCAGTAACTGGTTAAAAGCTAGGAAACAAAGGGTGGGAATAAATGGTCTGTTTTCAGAAGGGAGAAAGGTAAATGGTGGTGTTCCCCCTAACGGCCATCCTGCAAAGCCAGCTAGATTTCTTTTCTTATAGAATTGCTTTCTCACTGTGTGTGTAGGTGTTCACCTCCACCTGTGATACCCATTATGTAAAATGCCTGTATTTCCCCAATGCCAGAAAATCTGGCACGTCACCATGGTCTTTGAAAGAAATTCCTCCCCATTGACATCAGGGCACAAAGACAGTTCCATCCCTTGTGCGAACTGACTAGATCTGTTGGGTGTAGCTCCTGTTACCGGGAAGTTTTAGTAGACGGGGGAAATGCTGCTGCTTGGTTTGACAAAGAGACCCTCTAGTGGACACGGATGTGCTCATCCTGCATTTTCAGGGCAGATTCAGCCTGGCTGAAAGCTCTGTGGACATGGATGGGCTGGAGTTGTGTGTCCACTCACAGCAGGCCCCGGTATACTCACCGTCTGCTCAGTTATAGGGGCCATGATCTTCCGGCTCAGGCATGGGGCTGGGCGTTCAGCATTTTGTGTTTGTTACCAATCTCGGTGCTTGCCTAGAGACCAGGGATTGAACTCCCCTGTCTCAATGAGTTCACTGTTATTGTAACCCTGCTATCCAGGCCCTCGTCAGTGGCATTAGGGCAGCTCTCGAGTTAAAAGTGGCCAACGCTGAAGCCAGGAAAGCTGCATTCCATACGCAGCTGCCCCTGGCTCCAGAGGAAGGGTTATGCCTGGTAATAAATAAATGCTTTGTTGATTAGTTGCAACATAGTGGGTCGTGGCAATAGCGCCTTTCACTCTGACACGTGCAGGATGGAATGAATAAGATCAGTTAAAGAGCTGGGCCACGTGTTATGTTGTTTTAAAGGAAGGTTTTTACTGGAGATTTAAAGTCCAAAGTTCACAGGCGTAAATGCCCAGTGGCCGAGGAAACTGCACCGTCCTGGCTGAGGCTAAGCCAGCAGGCCGGTGCCTGGTGCATGGAACAGGACTGCTGGAGGTTTGGCTAAATGCCCATCCTTTGGAACGTACACAATTCGGCAACTTTAGGGAAGGACAGTGAGCCAATGCCAGAGCTTAGGAAGCAACGGGGGGCCTCGGGGGCGCCATAATGGGATATAGGCCCATCTGTGCTAGCTTTAATCTAGCTAGCATAGGTAGGGTGACCAGATGTCCCGATTTTATAGGAACCGTCCCGATTTGGGGGTCTTTTTCTTATATAGGTGCCCCACCCCGTCCCGATTTTTCATATTTGCTGTCTGGCCACCCTAAGCATGGGTAACAGCAGTAGGGAAGATACGGCAGCAGACTAGCAACCTGAGTACGTCCCCAGGCCCCCAGCAGCCTTGTGCTGTGGCAGCTGGCCCATGTTGAATTCCGAGCCGCCACGTCTCTGCTATGATCATTACCTGTGTTCATTAGAGTCAAGCCTACCCGCACTACAGCCTTCACATGCTATGTAGATGTGAGCCTTGGTTCTAATCCAAACCAGGCCAGTAGAGAGTGACCATGATACATCTCCCTCCCTGCTTTAACTACATGGGGGTTAGTCCGGGGGATGTAGCTGTAGCCAGAAGGTGAATTACTCCCTTGCTCAAAGTGGGGGCTATGGGAGGGCAGGGCAGTGTGTGTGTGTGGGGGGGTAGCTTGCCCTTTGCACCCGCCCCCATCCTCTCCCTGCTTTGTGGCAAAGGAGAAGCTTTCTGATGTGGCAGCTTTCACCAGCCTGGCATTGACTGAAGGTCCATTTCAAAGTACCCAAGTGCAGACTATGATTCTGAGCCAATGTCCCTGCTACCTTTAGCTGTTTGGACGTCTTACGCCCTAGGGTCTGAGCCTCGCCCCCATGAATGTGGATGAATTTATCCTTGCAGCACCCCAGTTAGGTAGGGATGCTCACTCTCTAAATAGACATCGGAGTGTTGTTAGCACCACTTTACAGATGGGCAAACTGAGGCATGGGAGCATGCAGGGACTTGCCCAAGGTCCCCCTTGTAGGTCAGTAGAAGAGCTGGGAATAGAACCCAGATCTCCAGTGTCCCAGTCTGGTGCCTCATCCATAGGAGTGATGAATACAAGGTGTGAGCGTGAAGAAAGGATTAGAATGGAGAGACCTTTGTCCAGGCGGGGCAGGAGGGAGCTCCAGGCCTAAGGGCTGCATGGCAGGAGCGCAGGGGCAGGATGCAAAGGACAGAGTGGTACAGGAGGTTTGGTCGGGGGCAGGGGAAGAGAACAGGACAAAATGAGCACGAAGGGGTGGGGGGAAGCCGAGGAGCCCCGTGATAGTGTGGAACGAGGAATGGGAGGTAGGCACAGCATGGGCCTCTCATCTAGGGCAGTGCTCCGAGGCAGCGAGCACCCAGGCAGTGCTCCTGCTTCCAAAGGAAACCCAGATATATTTCCAATTGTTCAGCTGGAAGCAGGGTCCGGGGGGCGCCAGCCCAAGGGGTTACACCAAGGCCCAGGCTCTCCCATTGACAGTCCCACTGAGCTAGGGAGGGAGCCGGGCATTGCATAACGGTTGTACCAATGTGGGGAGCTGGCTGGAGTCTGGTTGTGTTGTGAAATTCAGCCAGGGCAGGATTGCTTCCCACAGAACAGCGACAGCTCAGACATTAACCCCAGCCTTGCTTCTCTCTGCGCAGTTCGCCCAGTACGCCGAGATTGTCAACTTCACCCTCCCCAATGGCACCACCAGGAGCGGGCAGGTCCTGGAAGTGGTGGGCTCTAAAGCTATCGTGCAGGTGAGTGCACAGCGTGCAGCGGGTTCCTTGTCACTGTGTTCGCGGAACACACACACACAGAGGTTAGCTAAAACCAGGAAATCCTCTTGCTGGAAGCTTCCGATGTAACATGACTTTGGTTCTTTAAACCCAGAACCTTAACACACAAGAGCCAAAACCAGATAGAGACAAAGCAGGCTGCTCCCTAAGGCAGGATTCACCCACCTTGCTCTAAGCTAGCTCTTTGTTGAAGACTCAGCTTGCATGCCTCCGTGCAGCACCCCCTTGCAAACAGATCATGAAAATCTCTGAGACTCACTGGGATAGCTTATCATTTTAATACAGTCTCAACACACCACAACTACAACTCACCTGGCCCATTCTGCTGCTGAGCGTCCATATTGATTTTCTATAGGTTCCCTTTTCCAGTTCGGTTCCATATGAGTTTCATTCTTTGCAAAGCGCATTGTCAGAGTGACTGGATGGCTCAGGAAACTGAGAAGAATATCAGTGTATCTGTATTATGGTAGCACCTCTAGGCCCTAACCTAGATCAGGGCCCCATTTTGCTGGGCGCTGCACAAAACAGCATAGTGAAAAACAATCCCTGCTCTAAGGAGCTTGTGAGCATGCAGGGGCCTTACCTGATCACGATGTGTCTACACAGTCACTAGACAGCACAGCTGGCCCATGCCAGCTGACTCGGGCTCCTGGTGCTCAGAATGTGGGGCTGTTTCATTGCAGTGTAGACATCTGGGCTCAGGCTGGAGCCCAAGCTCTGAGACCATCCCACCTTGCAGGATCCTAGAGCCCGGGCTCCACCTGGATCCCAGACATCTTTACTGCAATGAAACAGCCCCACAAGCCTGAGTCAGCTGCCACTGGTCAGCCCTGGGCTTTCCATTGACGTGTAGACCTACCCTCAGTTCTCCTCTCCTCTCACATACCCCCTCGAAAGCAGGGCCGTAAGAGCAGCTGCTGCAGAGACTGGGTTACGAGTTTCTTTGGGGAAGTCAGGCTCTGTACCCACGGTGGCACAAGAGTGGGTTGAACACCCACATGGGAGAAGGGAGGTGATTTTCTGTTCCCTATTCTGCCTCCGTCCACTAGCCCTGGAGGAGACCTTGCCAACTGTATAGTGTGCTTGCAAAGCGCGTGTCATGGTGGCTGGTCCATCCAGAATCATAGAATCATAAAATATCAGGGTTGGAAGGGACCTCAGGAGGTATCTAGTCCCACCCCCTTCTCAAAGCAGGACCAATCCCCAACTAAATCATCCCAGCCAGGGCTTTGTCTAGCCTGACCTTAAAAACCTCTAAGGAAGGAGATTCCACCACCTCCCTAGGAAACCCATTCCAGTGCTTCACCACCCTCCTAGTGAAATAGTGTTTCCTAACCTCCAACCTAAACCTCCCCCGCTGCAACTTGAGACCATTACTCCTTGTTCTGTCATCTGGTACCACTGAGAACAGTCTAGATCCATCCTCTTTGAAACCCCCTTTCAGGTAGTTGAAAGCAGCTATCAAATCCCCCCTCACTCTTCTCTTCTGCAGACTAAACAATCCCAGTTCCCTCAGCCTCTCCTCATAAGTCATGTGCTCCAGCCTCCTAATAATTTTTATTGCCCTCCACTGGACTCTTTCCAATTTTTCCACATCCTTCTTGTGTTGTGGGGCCCAGAACTGGACACAGTACTCCAGATGAGGCCTCACCAATGTCGAATAGAGGGGAATGATCACATCCCTTGATCTGCTGGCAATGCCCCTACTTATACAGCCCAAATGCCATTAGCCGCCTTGGCAACAAGGGCCCACTGCTGACTCATATCCAGCTTCTCATCCACTGTAACCCCTAGATCCTTTTCTGCAGAACTGCTGCCTAGCCATTCGGTCCCCAGTCTGTAACAGTGAATCGGATTCTTCCTTCCTCAGTGCAGGACTCTGCACTTGTCCTTGTTGAACCTGTCATAAACAGATAGCTAAGGGTTAATGTCTCTTACACCTGGAAAGAGGTAACCTGAAGCACCTGACCAGAGGACCAATCAGGAAACCAGACTTTTTCAGGTCTGGGTGGAGGGAAGTTTGTGTCTGAGTTCTTTGTCTTGTGGCTATCTCTCTCTCGGCTATGAGAGGATCTCTGTTTCCTGCCTTTCTAATCTTCTATTTCCAAGTTGTAAGTACAAATATAGTAAGGCAGTAAGGTTTCTATTGTTTTCTTTTGTATTTACATGGGTATAGTTGCTGGAGTGTTTTGAATTGTATTCTTTTTGAATAAGGCTGTTTATTCATATTTCTTTTAAGCAATTGACCCTGTATTTGTCACCTTAATACAGAGAGACCATTTTTATGTATTTTTCTTTCTTATAAAGCTTTCTTTTTAAAACCTGTTGGAGTTTTTCTTTAGTGGGGAACTCCAGGGAATTGAGTCTGTGCTCACCAGGGAATTGGTGGGAGGAAGAAGTCAGGGGAAATCTGTGTGTGTTAGATTTACTAGCCTGACTTTGCATTCCCTCTGGGTGAGGGGGGAAGAGAGATTAGCTCTCGGTACTTCTGTTTTCCAAGGCTGGAAACGGGGAGGGGGGAATCCCTCTGTTTAGATTCACGGAGGTTGCTTCTGTGCATCTCTCCAGGAACACCTGGAGGGGGGAAGGGAAAAGGTTTATTTCCCTTTGTTGTGAGACTCAAGGAATTTGGGTTTTGGGGTCCCCAGGGAAGGTTTGGGGGGACCAGAGTGCCCCAAAACACTCTAATTTTTTGGGTGGTGGCAGCTTTGCCAGGTCCAAGCTGGTAACTAAGCTTGGAGGTTTTCATGCTAACCCCCATATTTTGGATGCTAAGGTCCAAATCTGGGACTAGGTTATGACAGAACCTCATCAGATTTCTTTTGGCCCCAATCCTCCAATTTGTCTAGGTCCCTCTGTATCCTAACCCTACTCTCCAGCTGTTCCCTGTTCTCCAGAAGAGATCAGCCTACTCCTGTGAGCAGCTAGCTGAATGGCAGAGGGCTTTGCTGTAGCGGGTTGGGCCTTCAGTTCAAATCCTAGCAGCAGCACTTGCTAGTCCTCATTCCCATTACTAAGCCGTTCTGTCCCTCTAGCTCACTTGAATCTCGTCAAGTTTGGCCGTGACCATGTTCATTCTAATATGGCTAAATGTACGTATCTACATCTGGGAATAATGATCATGATCATACATACAGGAACAGGACAGCCCAGAGGATTCAGGGGGTCTGGGGTCTTTCCCAGCTGCTGAATTGCCACCGAAGACCTGGCACTTCGGCAGTGGGTCCCAGGGCAGAAGGACCCCCCTGCCACAGGTCTTCGGGGCACTTCAGCGGCGGGTCCTGGAGTGGAAGGACCCCCCTGCCGCCAAATTGCCGTTGAAGACCCAGAGCGGAAGAAGCTCCCGAGGCCTGGGCCTCGAGAGAGTTTTCCAGGGCCCTCAGAGCAAGTGAAGGACCCCACTCCAGGGGCCCCGACAAACGCCCCGAGGCAAATTGCCCCACTTCCCCCCCCCCGGGCAGTCCTGTATGGGAAGGGGGACTCTATCCTGGGAAGCAGCGACTTTGAAAAAGATTTGACGGTCATGGTGGATAATCAGCTGAACAGGAGTTCCCAGGGTGACGCTGTGGCCAAAGGGCTAATGCGATCCTCGGATGCATAAACAGGGGAATCTCAAGTAGGAGCACAGAGGTTGTTTTTCCTCTGTATTTGGCACTGGTGTGACCACTGCTGGAATCCTGCGTCCAGTTCTAGTGTCCACAGTTCAAGAAGGATGTTGCCAAATTGCAGAGGGTTCAGAGAAGAGCCATAAGAATGATCAGAGGGTTAGAAAACCTGCCTTATAGCGAGAGACTCAAAGAGCTCCATCTATGGAGCTTAGTAAAGAGATGGTTAAGGGGAGACTTGATCACAGTCTATAAATAACAAATATTCAGTTACGGGAGCTTCAGGCCAGCAGAGGCAGGAATAACACGATCCAGTGGCTGGAAGTTGACGCTCAACAAATTCAGACTGGAAATAAGGGATAAATTTGTAACGAGGAGGGTAATTAACCCTTGGAACAACCTACCCACGAGTTGTGGTGGGTTCTCCAACACTGGCAATTGTCAAATCGAGATGCGCTGTTTTTCTAAACTCGGCTCTAGGGATTATTTCGGGGCACTTCTCCGGCCTGGGCTAAGCAGGGGTCTGACTAAAGGATCGCAATGGTCCCATCTGCCCTTGGAATCGATGTCTCTGACTGTTGGGTGGGAGGTCTGATTCCAGCTCCTTGTGACAAGGCAGCCACAACACACTCACAGAACCACCCTTGCAGCTGGCTCTCGGCACACAGGCAGGCCAGCACTAAGGGGACGGGCAGGGTTCTAGGACTGTATATAGCGCCACTGGTTAACACTTCCTATTATAACACTCTGTTGTCAGCGGCTTATAACTTTGCCAAACTGTAATTGTTGGGGCTGGAATTTACCCTGCTGAGCGTCTGCCTCAGCCTGAAGTTATTTTTCCCCCAACAAAAGTGATTCCGCCTTTTCTCAGAACAAGACTAGGGAAAAATCGGCTGTTTTTGCCCATGTTAATAAAACTCTTAAGCATTTTGTTGGGAAGCTGTAGCCCCATCATGCTCTGGAGCAGGGACTTGGCATTTGGCTGCTGGAGCCAACACTTGCCCTGTCCTTGCGCTTCCCATCTGCTGAGGGGCCAGGCACAAACCTGAGAGCAGGAGCATGTCTCCTGTGCTCCCAATGGCTGCCCCCTGGTTGGCCCCCAGGCAGCAAGGAGAAGATGACTGTCGGCTTGGAGAGGAGAGGAGTCTGGGGGCAGTGGAGGGAGGGCAGGTTGGACAAGGAGCCAGGCAGGTGGTGGGTGAGACTGGGACAAAGACCCAGGTGGGCAGCATGGAGAAGAGAAGCCGAGGGTTTGAGGGCACTGGGACAAGAAGCCAAGGGGGCTGGGGACTGGGCTGGGGTGTGCTGCTGGGCCATGGAACCAGTGAGTGTGGGGACATGGAGCCAAGGGGACCAGGGAACTGGGGGATATTGGGACAGGAATGAGGACTTGAGACAGGGGGTGGAACTGGGACAGTGGCCTGGAAGGGCCAGGCTACAGGAGTCAGGACAGGCGGGCGCAGGGGCTGTGTAACCACTAGAGTAGATACTCCCCTCGGACCCTAGACTATAACCCAGGATTCCTGAGTCTCAGTATCCCTCGGCTGCCAGCCCGTAGCAATGAAACCCACTGGCAAAGTGTGTGTCTCATCCCCATCTACTGGATAGCTCATGTTGGGGATGACAACCTACTAGTGCTGTCAGTTGCTCCGGGGCAGAGGTCTGCGCTATGGAACTAACAGTTCGGACCCTTCCGGTGACCCATGTGGGTACCCGCCTAGTTGCACAAGCTGGCACTCCTGTTTTGTCAGTTTGTTTTTTTCAAAAAGCTAGGAAATACACACCAAAAACTATGT